>NW_027211603.1:11355000-12557500 GCF_022749685.1 Semicossyphus pulcher | reverse complement strand
TGGTCTGGCTCAGGTCAGTGAGTTCTCCTTCGTCCTGGGCAGCCGAGCACGTCGGGCTGGCATCATCTCCAGAGAGGTCAGTGACGACTGAATATAAGATTTTTAACTGTAGCTTTCCATGGAGGATTTTGACACAGAGGTGAAAGTACATTTTGGGTATAAGTAAATGTTAAAGTCCAAGATAAAGTCTGGTCCTAGCTTGAGATACAATCAGATGACTTCAAATTCTAAGTGATACAGGGGGACTCTTTTTACTTACAGTGACATTTCTGCGATGAGATAAAAGTGGGAATTAGATTTTGGACAAAAGCTGCAGAAAATGAAAAATTAAGAGCTTTGATTGAGATGACAAGTAGAGAACCCTCCAATTCTTGTTCATCTCTTAAAGTTTCCAGTCTGCAGGTACTTTCGTTTATGTGTTCAGGTTTTGAAATAACAACAAATTTGTCCCCTTACTCGAAAAAACTGTTTACAAAACAGTGTTGCTTTGACTTTTTCAATTTTTTTTTAAGCTGTGAGCGACACCAACTTCTTTTATTCATCAGAGAAGAAACAGACATCTTAGAGTATCTCTATAATGTAGATTTTAATCTAGATACCACTTCCAATTTAGATAAATTGACCTTTTGAACCTTATACATATACAGTATCACAGAGATCACCATGGAATATATTCTAAAGCAGTGATTCTCAACTGGTCTAGCCTTAGGACCCACCACTACCTCCTTCAACCACTCAAATTTCTTTAATGAAAAATGGTACAGTTTAAACCTGAGACGTCACGAAACATTACACACAGTACGGCATACTGTGTATAATGTTCACAAAACACAACAGTAAAATAGTCAACCAAAAGGACCAGCAGGTGGCAAGGAAGAGGAAAATATTCCCTCCACAGAAATAAACTAAAAAAGTGCAGCAAAAGTCCAACTACCGTCGGGCTCATCAAGTTTGAAGAAAGTAAATGTAACTGTAGCTGGGATTACCCAATCAGGGGATACATTGAGAGTGAATAAACTATACTACGACTGCACACACCTCATAGGAAACCCATGTCCTTCAAGTAGGCTTGTCAATGCATGCATGCATAGACCTAAGGCTAATAGACCTATGAATAATTTCATCTAGTAGTGACATTTTCTCTGACTCTTTTGTTGCTGTATCTCTCTGGACCCAGGTGTACCTGCTGGTTCTGAGTGTCACCACCCTCAGTTTGCTGCTGGCACCAGTGCTGTGGAGAGTCACCACACACAGATTGGTCCCCCGGGCCGAACGGAAATTGCTCACATGACCAGAGGAGACAGCTTCAGGGCCAAAAGGTTCCCAGGTTAACTCTCTAAACAAAGCCAACAGCAGCATTACAAGAAGCTAATTGGATTCAGAAAGGCTCTCATGTTAAAGGACACAATAATATATCATTGTCTTTGTTTTTCTACATGTCAGAGCACGGAGCGGCCCTGCCCTTCAACAGCGTTAATACACACTGACACTGTATTAGGTCTTAGTTGATCACGCATACTGAACCCTTTCACCCTTGTGGCAAAAATCAAACCGTCTTACAGGCTTGATAAAGTCATTTATAGAAAGCACACCTGCTCACCTGGTCAGTGGAGAAGCACAAGTCTTAATATCTTTCCATTCTGATGCTTTAAATGAACTTTCTCATGCATCATGAAGAAAAAACATGCTTTCCTGTAACTTATTCTGTTTTCTGTTAAGAGTCAACGTTATTTGTGTCTGCACCTTCAAGTTTTTCTCTTCGCTGTAACATTGACAGGGACCAAACTGAAAGTTCAACTTTATAATTTGCTTACAGAATTCTTTTAACCCTCGGAGACCCACGGGTCCCGTATATACGGGCCCAAATTCCATGTTGTCTTTAGCGCGTCATAACTCTTCGATTGTTTGACAAAGAGACTTGTGTGTTTTTTTCGGCATAAACTAGAGAAACAGAGCCCGAGCTTGCTCATGTGTGAATTTTCGTTCCATCAGTAAACTAAAGCGTAAAGTTGTAAATAATATGGATAGTCTCCTCTCTTTGCCTGGCGCGTTGCCCATTCTTTCTGAATGTTTATAGATCAGTGGTCATCAGCATCTTTGTTGCTGATGTAGAAAGTCACTTTTCCGAATCGGACACTTTGATTGGCTCCAGTAGGTGCCATCAGCCTGTGTTTTATTCAGTGATACAGAGGCGAAAATGCAGGAGTACCAGAGCAAAGCGAGACGACAGAGAGAGACAGGAGAGAAAACAGAGAAGAGATAAGTTTCCGAAGTTTAGTTTTTATATAAAAAGATGAAAAGAAATGGTAAAGAAGAGGTATAACACAGCTGAGGCTTTGCAGCTGATTTTTGACGGAGGAGATGTGGACGATATCCGACATTTCTGCATAACTCTGGGCATAACTCATGAGCAGTAGAAGCTTCAAATCACTTCTAGAAGAATCCTTACACACGTGTGCAATTTTCAGCATCGAGTTTTTTTGTTTTCGAGTATGTGGTTTTCAATAATATATGCAAAAATGTAAGTTCCGTTTTTTGTTTGTTTGTTATTTTATAGGCTGATATCCCCTATTATAGTGTAGTGAACTCTATTGAGTGACATACAGTTAGCTGAAGTTGTGCTGATTCTGGGGATGTCTGGGTCTCAGAGGGTTTTTAAATAATTAAAAACAGACTCATTTTCACTATATTTCACCATCTCACTAAACCAACTCTGACTTTTACCTTCAAATGTAGGTGATTGCAAATGGCAGATCTGGGTTCTTACTGAAGGGTGAACCTTATATCTGCTGTATTATAGAAGGCACTTGTCGTTTATTGTAATGATAATTCTACTGTGAATTTAGCTGTGATTACACCTAACCTAAACTCTACAATTATTCCTGTTACAAAGACTATAGAGGTCTTTATTTAGCTGTCTTTTAGTGCTCTCCATTATTGTCAGATTGTTGTATAAACAATACTATACACATTAGTATGAAGTAGAAAATGGAGATAATGAAATATTAGATCACAAAATTTTACTTACTGAAAATCCTGCACTAGTTACCATTGAATGTTAAACTGACGTGCCTGCTCTGCACTAAAAGAGACTGAGGAGTGTGATCTCACTGAGAGAGAGCATCTCAAGCTGTTCTCACCTTTGACTTATCTTTCATATTGTGCACTCTAAATGTATGTAGCTACGTACGTTTTATACTTTTTTATGTTTACTATTCTTCTTCCTGCAGTATGTAAACTCTAAGGGATGTTTTATTTACTTTCTGTAGAGGATGAGTTTACATATTTCCTTTTGGGTGGCCATGACTGAGGCTCCCGGGCACAAAGAAACGTTTCATCCAAATGTTCATGTGTTTTAAAACTGTTGAATTAGTTCATTTATTTATTAAAAATACACTGACAAAATGAAGTTGTCTTGGTTTTACACTAATAATCTTAGGATGCAATACTTTATGTGTCTAATTGCAATAAAACTAGACCGTACACTAACGATATCAAACTGTCTTTTTCCATAATAACATAATAACAACTGTCTTCATTCTTTTAAATATTTTAGATTCAGAGTAGGTCCTTTAGTCAAGACTTTAAAGATCCAACAGCATGGATTCATCTAACTGCTCTCTGTTTCGACTTTCACAAACATTCAGTACATACAATATTCCTCCCTACATATTTTCCTCCTCTCTTAACTCCACTTTAGGCACAGACATGAACTGTTCAAACAAAGAGTGACATTTCTTTGTAGATTGTTTCCTTTAAATGATTTAAAAAGGTCCAAAGAGGGTTATGTATTCAGTATTTCACATACAAAATATTGGGAAAATGCAAATTTGAATTGAATCATCTAGTGACCACTTCCCAACCCTGCTACTAAACACATCTACTGTCTGATTGATTGTATTTGGTGGCTTTTGCAGGAATCTGAATTATCTTCTCCTCTTCACACCACCTGTGTTCAAATTACTATAATTTAAAAAAAAAATTGCTATAACTACTCAGCACAATATGCTTTTTCATGGAAATGAAGTCTGGCCGACACACGTCTGTGTGTGTTTGTGAGCATGCATGTGAGCTAACCTGTACTGACTAAACCCACAAGCTCTGCAGTCAGCAGATTTATGAGAAACCTCGTAGCCACGGTCAAGATCATCCTATTAGTGGGGGTGGACGGTAACCAGGTACAAAGAGTGTACAGACTATACCTGAATCGATTTCTTGGAGGTGTACTGGTCATGCAACAGCTTTATATCAGAATTTTGTTGTAAATAGAAAATAAATCATCCCTAAACCTTGAACCAATACCAACTTTTTCTCTCTGACCCCCTCAGATTTTTAGTGTTTAAATTATTTTTATAAAGAAAAGAGAGACGACAGTTTGTTAGCATGCACCGGTTTACGCTACAACAAAAATATATAATTTCATAATTTTTTTTTAGGTCATGAATCACTTTGCATAACATGTTTAAAATAGGTTTTTTTCTCTCTAAAAAAAAAAAAGTAACCTTATGGTAAAATAAAGTTAACCAATAAACTGAAACTAGTTACCTTACAGTTTTAAAGAGAATTATGAGAGGAAACCACAATAAATGTAGAATGTCTTGTATCTCAAAGAAGTTATCTGTTATTTCTGTAGCCATCTTCTTGTTTTGAGCAGAAAGTCTTTATTTCTAAGCCCATAGAGAAAACAGGTTTAAAATAAGTAAGACCTGCACTGAAGCATAATATTTTTATGTGAACACTGTTAATTTCCCTCACAGTCTCTCTCTCTCTGCTTCAGTGCATTCCTATCATTACCAACCCACTACATGCATACCACATGTATCCCTCCTCTCCTTCTCACTTTTCCTCTTCTGTCTCTCCTTTTCATTAAGTTTTTGTTTCATACTGTGTTCCCCTCTTGTCTTCTGCAGCGTGCACGTGGGTTAGCAAAGGATAAAGCATTACAGAGTTAGCCTACATAGAGGATAAATCCCGTTGGGGAGAGGCGATGAGTCAGGTAGATCTGCCTGTCCGTCTGCATGCGTGTTAGAGGACGAGAAGGGACTCTAAGGTTTAGCGATTGATGGAAACACTGTCGCTATTTGCAGCAAGCAGGAGGTCAGATTTACATTTTTCCTTTCTACTTTTTTTGCATTACATTTCCCCGCCCCTCCTCCTCCCTCTTTGATTGTTTCACCATGGATATTGGCGGCCTGACGACAGTGGTGGCCAACTCTGCCTACATATCAGCCCGCGGGAGCTTCGATGGGACTGCCAACCCTGCATCCAACCGAGACAAGAAGTTCCACTCCCGCCTGAAGCTGCCTCACATCACAGTGTGTGAAGGCCTGCGGGAGACTTTAGACCTGGGCTTTAAGTCGGCCTGTGTGGAGCAGCCCATCGGGAAACGTCTCTTCCAGGAGTTTCTGGATTCCAAGAATGAGTATAAAGGCACCTGTCGCCTATGGAAGGACATAGAGGAATACAACATGGCTGAGGATGAAGATCAAGTCAAGAAAGCCAGCAAGATCTTGTCCAGGTACATGGAGCCTGGCGCCAAGTATTTCTGCCCCTTCCTGCCTGAAAACGGCATCACAAAGGTCAAAGAGAAACACAAAGAGGCCGGGGAGGACCTCTTCAATGACACCATGGACCATGTGATGGACTTTCTCCAGGAAGTGCCCTACACTTTCTTCCTGGAGAGTATGTACATGAAAAGGTTTCTGCAGTGGAAGTGGCTGGAGATGCAGCCCGTAGGAGAGGATTGGTTTTTGGATTTTCGTGTCCTGGGTAAGGGGGGTTTTGGGGAGGTGTCGGCCTGTCAGATGAAGGCCACAGGGAAACTGTACGCCTGCAAAAAGCTCAACAAGAAGAGGCTGAAGAAGAGAAAAGGCTATGAGGTGAGGAATCCAATCATCAGTCCAACATCAGACAGTAATTAGACGGAGTGATACAGACAGTGTTATTCACCTTTGTATGATTAGTGTCCTCAGCATTAGAACATTATGATCTCCTTATACAGTGCCAAAACACTTTTAGACACTTAATAGAGCAAAGGCCTTCACCATGGCCTAGACACTTGAAATATGGGCAATATTATTGCTTGTTCATGAGTCAGATCCACAGCCCAGGCTAAACCCTGTAACCAAGTTTCAAGAAAATCAAGCCGATTGTTTTTCGATGATCCTTCTCGTAAAAAAAAGACAAATGGCACCAAAAAACAACAACACAACAAAGGCAATAGATTTGGTTTCCTAGATTAAAACAAAACCTCTAAAATATGTTCTCTATGAAACTCTCCAGACTATTTACTGACCGTGATCTGCTGTATCAGAGAAACACTGTACGAGTAAATTTGGACTTCTAGCTGCTGTCCGTCTGTGTCCTGTAGGGGGCGATGGTGGAGAAGAGGGTCCTGGCTCGAGTCCACAGCAGATTCATTGTCTCTTTGGCCTATGCCTTCCAGTCAAAAACAGAGCTGTGTCTAGTCATGACCATCATGAACGGTGGAGACCTGAGGTTAGATATCATCGTCGCTCACGTACTGACATGCTGACTAAAAAATGTCTTATATATTATTATATATTATTATTGTATATTATATACATCTTCATCCTATAAGGAAAGCCAAAGGGATATCATTTTGACACTTTGCAACCCGATGTTAAGAATTGTACAAAATTTTTACAGGTATTATGCAATGCCTTGTAAATGTAATGTCAAACATATTGTGGTGGAAGAATTATTCAGAACATGAAATTAAGTATGGGTACTGATGCAACATTTTGTTGCATTAGAATGATTTTATAGAATATGATGCTGTGGTTTAAAGGACTTGTAAATACATCAGAAACACTCAAAATCCCCTCATCTGAAGATGCATAGATTTCACTGGACAGGAAGTGTATGAAATATCTTACAGTAACTGACTCTGAGATGTAGAGAAGAAGAAGACTCAAGAGGAATAAAATTGGAACACCCAAAGTTAAAGTGTCATGAAATCTAATGTTTACTTACAGGACTTGACTAAATGTGCTTAGTTTGTTTCAGCACTGCAAGTAGAATCAGATAAGGGATAATGGATCATCACTGCCTGTTACCTGTTGTAGTAGTATAAGACTTAACATTCACAATGTGTTTAGAGAATAGACGTCTACCGTACACTCTACTCTCTTGTACCTCCAGGTATCACATTTATAATGTTGATGAGGACAATCCAGGGTTAGATGAGTCGCGGGCCTGTTACTACGCTGCTCAGATCATCCAGGGTCTGGAGCACCTCCATCAGAAGAGGATCATCTACAGAGACCTCAAACCAGAGAACGTGCTGCTGGATAACCAAGGTCAGACACTCAATTCTATGCAAAGGACATATTTCTGTCTTTTATTTGATATTTGGGCCTAAAGTGCACACATTATTTATGTATTTATTTAATTATATTAGATTTAAGTTCAGTCAAAATGCTGTTGGGCTGTAATGTGACTAGAGGTAATTGTGGGTAATATGTACTTTCAACAGACCATACTGGTTCATCTGAGGGTGGATTATGGGGAACTTAAATAAATGTACAACTCAATAAAACAAAGTTGTTCATTTTGACATAAACGCTCATTTGCATTCTTGCATAAAGGTAGATCAAAAGATTGGTACCTCCCTCATGTCTGTTTAAATTATGTTTCCTGATTTAGCCAGGAAAAGGTTAGCATAGCTAAATGTAAAACACAGGGGAAATAGCTTGCCTGCCACTGAAGTTGACAAAACCTCACAGATTTCTAAGTTATATCTTGTTTGTTTTATCCGTACAAAAATCAAAGTGTAACATTAACAAGTTGTTGCCAGGCTAGCCGTCTTACAGTCTGAATGATAACTTACGCTTAGCTAACCGTTTCCTGCCTTCAACCTTATATTAACCGTACAGACATAAAAGTATTCTAATTTTTAAACACCTAATGCTTGTCAGAAAAGCCAAATGTAAAACTGTTCCTTAAATCAATTGAATTTCATCCAAACTCCCTTATGCACTCAAAATATAATACAGCCGTTTGTGATTTTACTTACAGCCAAGCTGACATTAAAAATATAGCCTCACAGTCGTCTGCAGGTATCTGTGACATGCACAGCTCTTGACATCCCCTGGTGTTTGTTCTCACAGGTAACGTCCGTATCTCTGACCTGGGTCTGGCTGTGGAGCTGGCTGATGATCAGGTGAAAACAAAGGGCTACGCTGGGACTCCAGGTACAGGCCAACAAAACTAAATGTACCTAGTCTTTAACACCAGGATCTGTGATCACACCCAGAAAACCCACAGCTCCTCAGTATTTATCTTCTTCACTCTGTGATTAAAGTATGACATTTACTTTGTCCCATGTCCCATTATCCAAACAGTGTTACCTGAATGACTGGACTGCAATGATGCTACACTGACAAGATATAATCCATGTTGATATCAGCAGAAATACAGTCAGTTAGGAACAGTTAGGAATATATGTGGGATATATATAATGTACTGCATGGTGTCTTGAGCAGATTTACAGACTTTAGCTGGCTGTGTTGAGAAATCTGTGGAAGGAAAGTTTGACCTTAATGGAGGACGATAACACAAAATATGTTTTGGAGGTAACAAAAAATAGTCACCCTTTAAGTGAGTGGAATGACAAAATGTACATTTTAGTAGTATACTGTATTGTGAGCTTCTCTGATGACTGGACTCTTTAAACATATACAGTATTTGTAAAGACCAACTGACTCAAGAAGTCTTAAAAGAATATATTTTAGATATTGTTCAGCAGTTTAAATTAGAAATCGATCCTTCAGTCTTATCACAAGCTCCACTCTTGAACTGAAAGGTTCCTCTTTTCTGTCTCCTGCAGGTTTCATGGCTCCAGAGCTGCTGAGAGGAGAGGGCTACGACTACTCTGTGGATTATTTCACTCTTGGGGTCACGCTGTACGAGTTTATGGCTGCCAAGGGACCCTTCAGGACCAGAGGAGAGAAGGTAAATACACTTTGTATGACTCATTTTTGGCTCCATTTTCATGCAACCTGTGTGAAAATACAGGAGCAGTGATTGGAGATTGGATGGCTCATCTTTGCCCTCTTGTGGCCTGATCTGGGGACTGCTGCGAATATGAAACTCATGTTTTGACAGTGGTGGAAGAAACACTCATGTCCTTTACTTAAGTTAATGTTCTCAGGTCTCTTTAATAACACTTAAAAGTTCTAAACTTCAGATTTTGCTAAAGAAATATTGTCAGTAGAACTTGGAAACTGGGTGGTAAGTGTTATACGTCCTCCCCGTTTCTTTTCCCCCACCTGCCTGCCTCCCTGGTCAGTGAGTCAGTAGCTGGAGAAGGCCTCCACAACCATGGGCTTCTGTGGGGTCATTTTGACGATGGCGGCGTCTCCAGACTTGACAAACTTGGGGCTGTCCTTAAGCTTCTTGCCAGAACGACGATCGATCTTCTCGATGAGCTCGTTGAACTTGCAGGCAATGTGAGCGGTGTGGCAATCCAGCACAGGGGCATAACCTGCATTCTTCTCATCTTGTTGACTCCAACGATGAGCTGCTTCACACCGAGGGTGAAGGCCAGCAGGGCATGCTCACAGGTCTGGTCATTCTTTGAAATACCAGCCTCAAACACACCAACACCTGCAGCAACGATCAGCACAGAGCAGTCAGCCTGAGATGTACCAGTGATCATGTTCTTGATCAAGTCCCTGTGTCCAGGGGCATCAATGATGGTCACGTAGTACCTGCTGGTCTCAAACTTCCACAGAGCGATGTCAATGGGGATACCACACTCACGCTCAGCCTTCAGTTTGTCCAGCACCCAGGCATACTTGTTTGTTTGTTTTTTTTTCATTAAAACTGTGGGAGGAAACCGGAGCACCCGGGGTAAACCCACACAGATAAGTGGAGAAAGGGACAAAGGGGATGATTTGTTCTGCCTCTTCTTACCACCTGTTTTGCAAGCCAGGTTCGTAAAGAATCACAATAACAATGAAACAAAGGCTAAATTGATTGCAGCCAACTGCCAGGGCTAAAACTAAACAGGTTGCAGGTGTTGCCAGGGCCATTTCAATATGTGGTGTATCTCTTAAAAACAAACTGTAATGCAAATAAAGGTTAAAAGAAGTGCAGCTCCGAAAGTCAAGCGCAAAAAGAAAATCATAAAATAAAATGCAATCTATCCTTATCTGCTGCCAGCAGGCTGTGGTGTGTCTGGCTCAAGAGTTTCGTTATGTCCCAAGGCTGGCTCATTCACAGGCATAGTGGGACGCTGATCTACAGATGAGGAGGGAGCGAGAGGAAGAGGTTCATGCCTCCCACTACCAGACTGAACACTCTGAATCCAGGAGATGTAGCTGAAAATGTCTATCTGCCGAGTCCAAGCCTCAGCAGAAGTCAAGTTTCTGCGGCGAAGGGCATCCTGACGCAGCAACGCGAGACCCAAATTTCTGACTGGTGTCAGGTCTATCTGTGGCTGGGGAGGTGATGTGTTGCGATTAAGTCCCAGACCAGACCTGACAAAGCCACTAACAGCTGTTAGGATGGACGTGAAGAATGACATGTTGGCAGACAGTCTGAGTTTGAAAAAAAAAGTACTTCCAGTTATATCCAAAGATGGTTATGAAATCTAACAAAACTGCACAAATGTGGAAGAGCATGTAAGTGTAGCACTTAAGTGTAGCGCTGCAAACCACATTTATACCTAGTATATATAAGCAGACATCAAAGAACTCCCACGTCATCGTGATGTCAGGAGAAGATGTGACGTCAGAGCGACTGGGAGCGACAGACTGCCTGTTCGAGCCATTTTTGTATTAATATATGTGTGTGCAATGGGTGTTCTTATGATGTAGTTCCCTTGTTGCCACAGTAGGGGGCGTATATACTCTGGTGGCTGTGAAAGTATATGCAGAGGAAGAGGCATTCCCCCAGCAGGTGAGCAGCCTACCAGGGGTTACACACAGTTTTTGACCGACGTCATTGTCGTTTTAACTTGGCCGTTTGTTTGATTTGCGTTCATGCTTATGGAGTGTCAAGATCAACGAAGGGTTTATTGTAAAATGACTCGATGGCATGTAAAATAAACCGCATGATGCCTGCACTGCCTTTGTGGACTCCATCACTACAACATTCCGTGCCACCCGGAAGATGACGCGTCAATTAGGTTAAAGGCCCTGGAAACTCGGCTTTAAATAGCAAAAATGCATATATGATATCAGAGTTGAGTGTGTCATAAAGTATCCACAAAAATCTCAGTGAGAATAAATGTTTAGAACTACTAGAAAATCTTGCTGAAAATCAACAAATCATTTGGCTGTTCAGACCATTTCTCAGGATTGTGTAGGCGTGGCAGATCCCTGATTGACACCTGCCGGGGTCCGCCTGTCCGCGTTGTCATGGCAACTGTCAACACAACAATGGCGCATGGGAAAGCAGTGTTTCCTCTAGGATTTTTTTCAGCTGCGGGGTAGAGGGTTTGTTGTACCACCCAGGTATGTACGCATGAGCACATCATATCAAAAACTATTGCTGTCAGGTGATTAAGAAAATGAATGTAATTAATTATAGGCTTTGTAATCAATTGATTTCAATTAATCTCATATGTCAATGATTTTTGTGAGAAGCACATCACATGTAGACTTAAACTCTTTCTAGATGGTTATTTCTTACTTCCACACTTTAATTGTACTTTCTATTAAGTTTTAATTTATGAAACTTGTGACATTAAATTGAAAACCAAATATTACAGAAGCCCATTCGACCCTCTTCTACTTTCTCATGTTTTATTTTTGAGTCTCACTCAAAAATATTATGTACATATTTAATCACCTATGTCCCAGGTGAGAGCTTGGATGGCATGATGGCATTTATTTAGAAAGTGGGACGCAAATTATTTGTAGTATTCGAAGCCACATTCTATTTTTTATTTTCCATTTGACTTGACCTGTTGCTGGCTTCATGAGAGTTAAATCAATCCCCTGGTTATCTATTATGTTCACCTGTAGAGTCACTCACATAGAGGATAGCTCATTCATGTTTAATTTTGTTACCTTAGAATATGCTCTTTCATATCTACAGAGGGATTGGGTCCTCCTACAAGGAGTCTGCTATGTTTCAACAGCAGCCCAGAAGGGACACACCAAACACTGATTCTTACCAACAAACTTGTGCCGCCCTAAACATTAAAAGGAAAACTGTAAAGGCTCCTAGAAAGGAGGAGGTTTTGAATGTACCTTTAAAGCTTTAAGTACATTTCCAAGTATAATGTTGCATGAAGTTAAGATAAGTTAACATAAGTGCTCATGTCAAGAACAAGTACTTCAGAAAATATTAAAGTCTGTACAGTGCTTCAGTAGATGTACTTTTAGGTACAGCTTTTAACTTTAAAGACTTTGAATATACAATCTTTGATCCTGCCTTATGGATTTTATTAGATATTCACACATTAAGTAATAACATTAAAAATGTTTCTAGAGTATTCATAGTGATATCCTGGGGAGGATTGGGCATGTAATCAAACCTCCATGTCCTGCAGATAAAGGATTAGTTAGAATAAGGTCTGAATTTTCCTGAATGTGTTTTAAAGTTTGACTGACAGTATGTGTTGTCTAAAGGTGGAGAACAAAGTGATAAAGAAGCGCATCCTGAATGATCCAGTGATTTATCCAGAGCAGTTCAGTGAGAGCGCTCGGTCCATCTGCGAGGGTCTGCTGTTCAAAGAGGTCGACAGGAGGCTCGGATTCAAGAACGGATCGTGTGACGAGCTCAGGGAGCATCTGTTCTTCAGGGAGATCAACTGGAGGAAACTGGATGCAGGTCTGTTTTGTACGGAGAGAAATGTCTAATCAGAGTTACCCAGTTGTAACCTGTCACTGTTTCACTACACCAATACACACACCTGTGACTTCAGTTATATTTACTTTTATTTAATTTGTGGTCAAAAATTTAGTTTTTATCCCTATCCTATCCATGTGTCTCCTCAGGGATCCTTACTCCCCCTTTCATGCCAGACTCAAAGACAGTTTACGCCAAGGACGTCGGTGACGTCGGGGCCTTCTCCACGGTTAAAGGTGTGCAGCTGGAAGACAAGGACAGGGAGTTTTTTGATGAGTTTGCCTCGGGGACCATCTCCATCCCCTGGCAGGAGGAGATGATCGAGACGGGGATCTACGGCGAGCTCACGGTCTGGGGACCTGGCGGTGCTTTACCCAACGACCTGCGACGTGAATCCATCCTGAAGCAGCCATCCAGGTCCTCCACCTGCACGCTGTCATGAGAGACTAGACCACTGAAACATAGCAGAGCTCCTGCTGTTGATGGATGATTTTGTGTGAACTCTTTGTTAATGAGTAAAAACAACTTTATTTATTGGAGTAAATTGTGCAAGATTACTGTACAGATGGAGATGACTTGAAAAAAATATTTTCTCTAATAGATGTTTTAATAGATTATGAGATGCACATTTTTCAGCACTTTTTGACCATTTATTAGCTACTATGCCTGCAAAGGTATCTGTCATGTTATTTAATATTTGACTAATATGCATGGTAGTGCAGTGGTTAGCACTGTCACCTCACAGCTAGAAGGTTCCTGATTGCAACCCCAGTACGGACAAAGTGGGTCTTTCTGTGTGGAGTTTGCGTGTTCCCTCCTGTTACTCCAGCTTCCTCCCACAGTCTAATAGATCCATTATGTTAACTGGTGACTCTAAATTGCCTGTAGGTGTGGGTGTGAGCGTAAAAGCTTGTCTGTGATTGACTGGCCATCAGTCCAGGATGTACGCTCGCCTCTCGCCCAATGACAGCTGGGATAGGCTCCAGACCCCCGCAACCCTGAACAGGATAAGCGCTATAGATAATAGATGGATGGATGACAAATCATTTGAAAACATATTACTACAAATCATGTTGAGTTTATCTCATTGTCCATTTGTCCGTGTGCTTTTGTCTGTATTTTCACTTTTTTCTTCTGCAATATTTTATAAATGTAGTACAGGTTCAGAATGTAAATAAGCTTGTATCCATCTGTTGCAGAGATACTGATGGATTTAAATAAATTATTTTAAAAAATAAAAATCAACATCTGTTGTGTGTGAAATAATTCAGAACATGTTGAATCAATACTGAGTGTGCTGAAGCTATACCTAAAAGAAGGCAAGATGTATTGGATTATGTTCACATTACATTTTTAGAGCTGTATATGTGCTAACCCTTCAAAAGATATAAAAACACTTGGACCTAAGAGAGCTGTAAAGTACAAATAAAGTACATTTACTTCTCAATTAATCTTTTAGATTACAAAATTTCACAAAAGAATGCAAAATCTATCACAAGTGAGTGAGTAATGTCAGATGCTTGATTTATTCAACCAACTCTCCAAACCAGAATAAATTCCTCCTGAGACAAACAAAAACTCTTAAAAACCTAAAATCCCCCTAAACACTAGTATCTGTAGATCCACTGTTTCTTTAATTTCTATAAGTTTTTCTTTTACATACTACATAAATTATATTGTTAATCTGAATTATCACCGAACTTGTTTTTTTCTTAATCAATTTGAATATTTGAAGACACTTCTAAAAACTTCTATAATAGCACAAGAACAAGAAGTGTTAAGAGCTGGCCGCTGCGGGGCGCTGCAAACTCATATATCTTCAACGGTGCTGCATCATCACCAGCGAGGGAGACTGACCGTCTGTAGATCTAAACAACCACCAAAAACTTCACTTCACACACATCATTTATTAAAAAGTATCAAGTTTAAACACTTTTAAAGTATTTCCTACATAAATACAAAGACCAAGCAGACCTCATTGATAAATTATCAAAGTTATATAATAATTTAATAATTTATCACGGAGGTGAACCCGGGAAGCTGATTGGGTCTCTGTGTCTCTGTGTCTCTCTCTCTCTCTGTGTGTGTGTCTGTCTCTCTCTGAGGCTCAAAGAAAGTTGAACCCATCTGTGTTCAGAGTGAGCGGCTGTGGTAACATTCAGCTACGTTAAATCCATCTCCTTTAAAAAAAAAAAAGAAAAGCTGTTTGAATTTTAAGTAACACCTGACTCGCAGCTTGTTTCCGGTGGCCGCGCTCTGTGGAGGATGAAGAGGACTCAGTTTTGAATCGATAGGGATAAAAGCCACCTTGATCGTAACACTTTCTTCAGTTTTTCAAAACTTCAATTCACCCGGACTGTCAAAATGCAGCAGCCTGAAACCCAGCAAGCAACTCAACAATCAGCGACTGAAATACTGGATCCAACAGGTAAAACTGAAATGAAAGCTTTGGAAACGTGTCTGTGTTTTTTTAATTTGTGTGCAAAAAGTCTTGTAAAGCAAGTGTTGAATCTATTGTTAGAGTGACTTGAAATGCATCCACGACAGCTCATCTGCAGAGATGGAAAGTCTGATCCATATTAGATAGACTTTTTGTATTTTGTTAAGTATTTGCATTTAATTCTGTTTCCACATTTCTACTCCACTTCCTGAAGTAATAACTGCTTTTATTTTGTTAATCTAACAGCCACAGTTACTAGACTGATAAGGATTTTGAATAACTAAAGCTCTTGCACATAAGAAAACTTTATGGATTGATGCTTCAAAATAAACACAATAGATGTGAAAAAACTAAAATACTGCAAACTGTTGGGACAAAACCTACAATAAGCATAAAGAATATTGTCACAGAGTTATTCAAATCACACAGTAAATCAAACAAGACAACAGTATAAAAAACTATATCGAGCTACAACATTGAATGTTGCCTACAGGTTTATAATACAAGTTTGATAATGTAACATTGATAGAGGACATTACTTTACTTTTCCTTTTAGTACATTTTGTTGATGATTACTTGAGTAAAATTTGAATGCATGACTTGTTACTAAGCATTTTACATAATTGTACTGGTACTTTAACTTGACGTAATGATCAAATACTTCTTCAAATGCTGCCAAAATGTCAGGACCAAGATCAAGATAAAAAGATTAGAGATTAGATTAGATTAAAATAATTTCAATATCTGCATGTTGCCTTAAGTAAAAAGTAAGGACAACTGGTGTTTCTTTCTCCCGTTCATTCTCAGATCAGTACCTGCGTCGGAGGAAATCAGCTCTGTGGGTGACCGTGTCTCTGCTGGCTCTGTCTCTGGTGGTGCTGACGGTGGGTCTGATCTCCGCCACTCGCACCGACAATGTGCCTGTTGCTGGTTATTACCCCGGGATCACCGTGAGTGACACGCTCCTCCTCAAAACACTTCATGATTATGTTTTTTTTTTAATCTTCTTCTTTCTGTGTCAAGTGTTTCTGCTTGTGTCTTCCACTTTGATCTCTTTCTACCTCCAGCTGAGTTTCGGAGCCTTTCTGGGGATTGTTGGAATCCACCTGGTGGAAAACCGCAGACCCATGGTGAGTGTGCTCCTCTGACTGCCATGTTGTTATTTTAACACATTTAAAATCACATTATAATCATTTATTCCATCTATTTCACACATTTATAACGAAGGCTAATGTTACCTTGCATGTGCTCAGTGTGTAAATCGACAACTGTTTGCTAACAAGTAAGCCCTAAGGTTTGTTGACATCTTTTTGTTTTCAGAAATTGCATACATTGTGCAACGTCACACTCATATTTTAGCCTCCTGTTTGTTCTCTGTCAAGGTGACTTCTGTCAATACACTTAATATATTCACCTCCAAAAAAGAGCCATTGTTCCTGGAAACGGCACACATAAGGTAGAGGATGATGTTACACACTTAAAACTTCACTAAACCGTTTTCTGGGACATTGCTCTATTATAAGAGACAAATCAGATTAGTTGATGGCAGCGTAATGTGTTCTTGGTCCTACTGCCCAGGTCAGTGTACATGAGTGGAGTTGTGGTCAGGGAAGTGAATGTGATTGTCTCTGGATTTCAATGACATGGAGGGAAATTATATTAGTATTGGTCAGTCGCTGACAGGGCTCGTTGATCTCTGACAGGGACACAAGTATAATATCATCAAAGTGCCTCTCTGTACTTTAACAATGACTGATTATTCAACTTATGTTGGACAAGTGGCAATAACAACATTAGAAACTGTCTGTTTGAGAGCTTCAGATTTAAATAAATTAAACAGAATTAAAAAAGAACAAAGTCTGCATGAACTGACCTTCAATCAGCAGCCTCTGGCACTAAGTTAAAATTGCAAATGATACTTAAGGGTGATTGGCAGCCAGAAGCTGAAACTGCTCCTCTGTCGGTAAAGTAATGAAGCCAGGATCACATCACTGCTTGAAACCCACCATGAGACAAACTGTGTGAAGTCCCTGCGAGGACGGAAGAGGACACCACTGACACAAAAACTCTGGCAGATTGTGAGTCCTAGTTTTTCACCTCTGAATTTGTCCCATTTATTTTATTGTACATATTGAAACTCAAGTTGATAAGAGTACAGTAGTTTTTAAGGGAAAAAAGGAGAACAAAGAGTATAGAGAGGAAACCCAAACGAGATGAAGGTAAAGTTTTAGGTTAAGCTAAGACATAACAGGGCAGGAATCAGGTATTAGAATAACAAAAACTAACCAAATTACAAAATCTCTAAAATGTTGCAATTATTTAGATTTTTGGAATTTGACTTATTCAGCTTACTTTTTTTACATGATAAAATAAATGTCACTTCTTTGCCTTCTTCACTCTCTTACATATGGAATGCCAAATTGGATACACACCAATTAACTAGTTTTTTTTTCAAAAATCAATTTTAGTTTAGTTATTGAGTCAATCTAACTTAATTTGTGTGTAAATGGACTGCACTTATGTAGTGCTTTTCTAGTCTTTGAGACCACTCAAAGCTCACTAGATATCACATTCACCCATTCACACACTGATGGCTGCTACATAAGGTGCCCAACTGTCAGTCACAGTTATCACATTCATACCCATTGACTATGCCAGTTCAGTGTCTTGCCCAGGGACGCTTCCACATGTAGCCTGAGGGAGCTGGGGTTTGATCCTCTGACCTTCTGATTGAGGGGTGACCGACTCTACCCCTGAGCCACAGCTGCCCCAACAATTACATTTTTTAAGTTATGTAACTACTGCCCTTTTGTTTGGTGCAGTACAAATTAAACACTCCTTTTTTCAAGGGTTTCCTTTTAAAGAAGTCAGCTCAACATTAAAAAGTCAGACTGAGGCACTTTCAACCAGGGAAGCTAACGTTAGCTTAATTATGTAGCTAGCTAGCTACAGTTGATAAATCCTGCTTGTAACATTGGTCTTTTATTTTCGAAAATATCAATGGTTGCTATTATCTACCTCTGTCTGACATCAAGTCAAATTTGACAGCAAATCTTCCATTGAATTAAATGCCGTATTAGGACATAAAGGTTGGCAGCAATTCGACAAAAAGTGGAGACTTTGTGAGGGGCACTCAGACTTGCCACTTGAGTTTGTTGGGGCAATCAGCTTAGTGCATGGTCAGGTGTGTGTGTGTGACTTACTGCCCCTGATTAACACCCGGTGTGGGAAGCCTCAATATATCCTTGGGTTCCAGTGCTCCGTGCTGACTCATTATCTCACTATCAGAGGTATGGAGAGGTTGTCTCGGTCTTGTCTTTCCCTTTCTGTGTGATTTGCAGACCCTTTCTAGTTGGTCTCGAGTCGTTGTTGGTGCTGGGTAGGTCTTTTCAACCCCATCCGTTTGTGTTTCTCTTTTAAGGCAGCCATTGTGCTCTGGTTTATAAGTGTTTCCCTGGTCACCCTGAAAGTTTCTTGTCAGCAGCTTGGCAGCCGTGGTTTAGTTTGCCCTTATCGAAGTGTTATTTTGTGAAGGGAGTTTGTTCTTAGCTTGCTATTATTTTGTTTTTCCCCTCTCCCATATAATCACTTGTGATTTTTGTGGTTATCCCTCAGGGATAACTTTAAGACACCTCTGGTCCGCAATTACCCTGTGTTCCCTCTGCCTGTGACTGGAGCCTAGATACGTCTGTGTGTTGTGAATTTTTCATGTAGCATCCTACGTTTCGTCTTGTGTTACAGATACCTTTCCTAGAGAGCATGTCTCTGTGTGTATGTGGACATAGTTCAAAATAAAGAATCATTTATCCAAGATAAATTCAGTTTTTGTGTAAAAGAATATTTTTTGTAGGCTCTCCTTCCTCGCTGTAAATGTGTAACCACAGAGGAGAACACATTTACTGTTTGCTGCATCAGTCTGCCTTTTCGGCATTGCTCCCAGTTCGGTGCTTTAAACTTTAATGGTGTGATTGCTGGTCCACAGTGTCTCTTATATCTCTCCCCTCACACAGGTGTCTTCTTCCCTCCTGTGTTTGAGGCTCGAACTGTAACATGAGAGACGGCTGGTAGAGCGAGGCTGCTCATTAAAGAACAACTAAATGTACAATGACACCTGAGAGCTCTGGAGCTTCTTGTACTTCCTGCATGTCACTGCCTCGTTTTTTGCTCCTCTGACCACTAAAATTTAGCCTCGGATTGTGCCAGTTCATCCACTGCTGCTTCCGGTTTCACGCCTCAGCGTAATCCCTCCCTTCTGTTGAAGTAGGAAACTAATCAAACAATTTAAATGGAAAGTATACCAGAAACATCTTAAATAATTTTAATAAAAGTGGTTAAACAATCCACCATCCATATTTTTCCACAAAAGACATCCAAACCCCTCGCTTCTTTTATACCTCTAGATTTTAGTGTTTCATTTTGATCCACAGTGACCCGCCCTCTTTATGAATGTGCGCAGTTAAAAATCACACATTTGTGCTTCAATGACATTTCTTCGCATAAAGCTCTAAAAAATCTTAATGACTCGTATCACCCCATTTTTCATTTTGTCTTATCTTGCCCTCCAAAATGTTTAAAAGGACGATGGAGCATGAAATTCTCTCTGTAAAAGGAAGACAGTCCCTTCCTATCTGCACTAACTCTGCTTCTCCTCACCGCTCTGATACTCTGCAAGATTTCTTTATGACCAACCCCTTCACGGGGCTCGTGCTCGTCGCTCCAGCCTCCTCTCCTGAAGTTACTGTCTGTATCTCACAGACTGTCGTCCTTTTGGTCTCCTTGAAGCTCAGAAGAGCAGAACAGTGAACCTTTAAAGGGTCGTATTTTACCCAACACGTTCCCATTACCAGTGTGTCCAGCCGCGGTCATGATTGGTCACTGGATCACTGAGCAGGAGAGGAAGTCCTTGCAGCGGTCAGCGACTTTTGTTACGTAACCTGATGAGTATCTCTACCGACTCCTATTAAATTCCTCTTTTTGTCTTTATCGCTTCATCTCTGATAGATCGTCTCTTAACTTTATTCACGTCTTTGTCTTTTATTGACAGTTCTCTTTTTTCAGTACTCAAAGTTGCTATAATCAATATCTTTATATAAAGATCTATCGGATGATGAAAGGAACACGGTGTGAAATACTGAGGATCCTACAGCAAATTATGTATACACAGCTCTTCTTGACTCAAGGGGCGTGTCCAGGGGGGTGGCCTTGGGTGACATTGCCCTCCTTAAAAATCTGATTGGCCACCGAAAGTGTCAACATTATTCTAAACTAAGATTGGTTAGATTGGCCAGAGGCGGGACTTAAGTTCAAACCAACTCATTCAGGCTGTTTGTAGCATTTATGGTATTTTCAATGTATCACATTTTGTTTTGTTTGTACATAATAATGTGACCTTTAGAGATAAATCATTTTCAGTCCTTAAATGATGAAGTATGGAAGGTTTTTATGATGCCACCCTGTTATCTGGTCTGGTAAATTAAAAGCTTATACTCTGGAATATAAAAACGGTATGATACTGTCATGTTTATAGTCACCCCAGCATATGTCAGTGCACCACTTGGGCCACCCCCGTCAAAAAGTCTGGATACGCCCCTCTTTACTCTAAAGAACTTCATGACAAGATTCAGCTCTGTTTAGTTGCAAGGCTTACACTTTACTGTTTTGGTTCACTCTCACCGCTCACATAGCGTTAGCAGGGAGTTAGCAACTAGCTGGTGACAATATTTTGACTCCCGGGAGTTGGTGGAAACCAAAAACAGAGCCAAATGCCACAACTACAACTACATGTGACAATAAAGTTAATATGTAAATAATTGTTGTTAAACATTCAACTGTTTGCGAACAAGTTTATCTTGTCAATTATAAAGGTGACAATATGTCATTGTTGTCTTCACAACTTGTTTCTGCTGCCCCCAATTGCCCCCCCCCCAAAAAAACAAGCTACTTCAGATGTAAGTGAAATGAATCTGTCATTCAAATTGTGACTGATATAAATGTGCAAATTAATAAAAGCTGCAGAATGTACTTTAAAGTGCTAATTTTGAAGATTTCAGTTTTGTTCTCTTTGGCGGCACCCATGGCAATAAATGGTTATTTCAAGAGTACACTTCCCAGGTATCCAGACAGTTTGACGTCCACGGTTGGCTCTGATTGTAACTCTTGATTTTCCTCCCTGATGGTCGTTTTCCTTTTTAGACTGTTTGCCTTCATCTGAGCGTCGAGTATGTTTCTTTTTCTTTGGATTTTCACTTATTGTTGAAGTTGTATCTGTAGTCATCCATCTTTTCTTTGTTTGTTCAGCCATAGTAGATTACTGTACACTCGCAACACTTGCAGAGACCGGAAAAGCGGCCACTTAGCTCCGCCTACCCTCTCTGGCAGACCAACCACTGCTGGGTGATGGAAAACACGTCACTAACTGGGCGCCACTTGTGAGTTTTTGTTGCCCCAGACATCCAGTCTGTAATACTGCAAATGCAAAGGCTTTCATCAGTGGGCCATTAGCTCAATCACCATTGTGTTACCTCATTTGGCGATAAATAGAGACTTAACAGACATTTATTTAAATGAAAATCTTCGAAATTATAACTTTAAGTAAAGCTTAGTATGCTGTCAGATGTACTATAATAAAAAAGTACAAAATATCTACCTGAAATTTAGTGGAGTATAAGTATAGAAGCATAAAATAGGAGTCCCATATAATTTAACTTAAACTACGAGAATAAATTGTTTTAGTTTTGTTCCACTGCTTCTTCCTTTTTAATATTTCCTCCCTGATTCGTCTAATGAGAGCAGAAAACTGTCTTCAGTGTGCCTGTGTATATTTAATCTTTTACAGTATTGGATTTTTCTGTCCCTGCTTCAGTTGCATCAGGAGAGATTGGGGGGTTTGGGCGACTGAGTGTGTGTTGAGGTGTTTTATGGGCTGGCAGCTGGTGCTAAGGTAATGTGAAGTAATGCAGTTGTCAGGCTCTATTGTCTCTGCTGCTGGCCTCATCTCCCACTTACAGCCCATAAAAGCAGAGTCATTTAAACGGCTAATGAAGTGGAGAGTCTGGGCCAGTGGCAGATAAAACCATCCCAGGAAAAAAAGGTGTCTTTTCTAAGTCGGGGCTCTCATTTCATTTTGTCTTCCTAACATCCGTGCAGCCATGTCTTGTGTTATTCTCACATGTGCAGACAGTTCACAGGTAAATAGAAACTAACCTGTGAAACAAACCTGAACAATTTGTGTTTTATACATTTAGAGCACTATATTTAACAAAAAAAAGGAGGTATTTTAAATGTTTCATATGTAAGACAAAATCCTCTTAACTGACAGAACAAAATGTGACAGGTTTTTTTCCTCATTTGAAGTTGTGGGAGTAAGAAAAGCACAGGTGTTCAATGATGCAGCTTAATGAAATTGAGCCTTCGTTAACTTTTATCACATACACCTGTGACTTTCTCACTGTGACATGTCAAAGTGTCTTCCATAAAATAGGCCCATTTACTCCAAATATTAGTCTAAAATTTCTTGCTTGAAGTTTTGGTATGAAACTAATAGTTTAAAAAAGACAACAAACACAAGAATACAAACCGAAAATCAACTGCAAACTTCTCTTAGTCTCATAAACATGCACTTTTTTAGCCTGAGGAACTTGAAGCACAGAAAAGTGTAAATGCAAGATCGGTAGATATACTGTAGATATTAAAAATCTGCATTAAAGTAACTTTTTCAGCTTAAATTTTGGACAAAAGTCCGTATCTCACCATCCATTTGGGACCGATAGATACAGTAGATAGAAGAAAAAGTGTGCTTAATCTGCTGCCTCAGTACAGCAGGTTTGGTCCTGGAGGAGCGATAGAACAGACAGTAAACGATGCTCAGTGATAAAGTTCACGATCAGACATCTGTGATCAGCCAGCTGGGTCTGCTGTGTAACTGTGTGTGTGCGCGAGTGTGTGTTACATCTGCAAATCACTTTGTCTTACAGTGAAAACCACACGGGAGAACATGTGTTGAAATTTGGAATAGTTTGATCAGTGATCAAATTCTTCGACGTAATTTACAGGATGGTTTGAATGTGTGTGAGGTAAGCAACAGTCTGTGCGTGTTTGTGTGTGTGTGTGAGAGAGAGATTGGGGGAATGAGATTGACCTTGCTGGTACAAAAGGCCACCTCTGTCTCCTGTACTTTGCCTCTTTGCCTATAAATTACCCACAAAGCACCTCTGTGCTGGCAGAAGAGAAGCCGTACATTTCCTTTATCGTCCTGCAGCCCAGACGCTGCAGACGACCAATCAGGACACACATGAGCTGAAACACTGAGCTCACATTAACCAGTGTGTGTGTTTAATGATAACACTTTGACTTTGCCTTTGTACAATCATAAATCTGGCATATAAATTGATGGAAAAGATACATCTTAATTGCTCATGAAAATTTGAGTCTGGTAGAAATAAATGTATATGTGGCAAGAATGATTTTATCAATGAAAACTTTCAAAATGAACTTCAGGCAGACTAACTTTTTTCCCCTGTAAACTTCTTGCAAACTATGTCAGCATTGATTCTTAATTGGTGGATTTATTTCCTCATTGATTTTGATATCATTTATTTTATTGTGGATTTTTCATCTTTTATTTTGAAACCTGTCAGACATTTGTTTCCAATCCAGTACTGAGTTCAAATAACACCCAATACAAGCTGATAATCACATACATTTCGACTCTGAAGATACCTTAGGTTTTCTTTATAAGAAAATAATTTCTCACGACTTTACCTCTTTTTTTGACTCTTCATTTCCTTCAACTTTGTCTTTCAGCTCACGGCAGCGATCATATTCATCAGCATCGGAGTTGTTGCGGCTTTCTTCTGTGCCATTGTGGACGGGATCATCGCCTCAGAGTTTATTGTAAGTTTTGTTTGTGTAAACGTGCCTGCTCTGAAAGACAAAAACAGAGGTTTTTCTACAGAAATGCAGGTGAGACTGGTACAGACACATTGATAAGATCAGGAACTTTGCAGATGTAATCAGACAGAGCTGTCTGCACCATCACTGCAACAGACAGGTGGACCAGACTAACCAATCTTAGCGCCCGACCTGCAGAGCTGAGGAAACATTCAGCTCAACAGGGCTGATTAAAAGTGTCCTAAAGTTTTGTACGACACTGAAAACTTTTGTTTTATACAATGTGACCCCTCCTCAAGAGGCTTGTTTGATAACTGTGTGTTTTGGGTGAAAATCCCTGAGTGCATTTCCTTGAATTTGTTTGTGTGGGACCGGAGAGAAAAGCAGGTCAAATAAGGTAAATTTCCTCTCTGAGGTTGTATACATGGACACCTCAGTTAGTCACATCGGCCTCATGAATTTTAATGATCGTCTTAATGAGTGTGGACCAGAGAGAGTTTAAAAAGCTGGACTGATCAGCACCTGGCACCGAGTCACTGATATTGATCATCAGTGCCATCAGGGCCTCTGCAGATATTTTCATTTTGTGCACACAGGACAGTAAAAGTCATATTTATTGCACCTTCAAGCTCTGGAAAATCACATTATATTTCACATTATATAAAGTCCAGCGAGGTTTAATGCTGTGGGTTTTATAGTGCGGCGCATTGGACCGTTTAGAGCGGACGCAAAATGTAAAGCTGGTAAAGAATCACACAAGCCACAGACACTTGAAACTTCACACATCACACACAAGCACAACACAAATAAAGCATTTAGATCACAGTTAAATGATAGACTTCTACACCAGTGGTCACAATCCCATATAAGTTTGTCTGTTTCTTATGTGTCTGTCACACACAGGACACGAGGCCCTTGCTGCAGGACATGTGTGACTTCTACGCCAGTGGATCGGGCTACGCCTTCGACAGCTACTACTCTGAGGTGATTCAAACACACACAAACTGTATGCACACTTGAAAGGTATAAAAAACATGTCAGCATAAAAATGGTTTAAAACAAGACCTCTGATATTTATTTTGTCGAGTTGTGTAAATGTGTGGGTTCCTACTACGTTTACACTTGGAGAAATCTGTTGTTTTATTTAAGGCAACGGTACGTTTCATTTAGTGCCTGTCAATAGTTTCAGATCCCCTTTAATCCCTCTAATTGCTATAACTTTGGGGGTAACTTAGGGAAGCAACTATCTATAGCTAGCTAGCCACTCAATTGTAAGTATTGTCTTTATGGCTCACTGGCGATGGAGCAGGATTACTTATTGCAATCGTGGTAGTTTAACAATGAAAACAACAACCCCCATAATCCCTAATTACTACATGACCCCTCGAACTACGACTTTAGTTATGAGTTTAATTGAGAGTTGCAGAATTTACATACTGTGTCTTTGATAGACAATAGAAACAACCTTTTATTGTTTGTGTGTCAAACCAGTCAATTTCTCACTGAACATTTAGAATAATAACCTAAAAAGCTAACAGCCTTGTTGAATAGGGTTCCCATTTACTTACGTCATCTTTATTTATTCCCCTTTGTTCACTGCTTTACATTTGTGTCTCAGAAGTCGTCTTTTTAATGGTGTAAATGATGCTTAAAATGTATTTTAGGCAAATGCAGGATTATATTCTGTGCTTTGCAGCCTTTTGGTGTTCAGTTGAAAAGTGGATAGTGACATCTTGTGGTCAAGTAATGTCAGTGCACTAAAAGCAGACTAATTCACATTTCATCAAGACAAGTTTTGGATTTGTTATGTTGACATGCAGTGAGTTTTCTCTTCAGTTATGATTGCTCCTGATTATCTGGATGTTGTATCAGTTTTCAGGACAGAATTATCCGACTAAAAGGTCTGTAAAACCTCTGACACTGCAGGTGACGTGCCGTACGTCTGAAAAAGCCTGCAAGCTGAAACTGAGGAGCAACACCTGCTACTGCTGCTACCTGTACAACTGTCAGAGGTGAGGCCCAACACCAGCTGATGGTATTCGGATGAACAAGGTCCATAGTAACTCGTTTCTTTGTACTTTACATTACAGCATAGTGTTTTCATGTGGTTAGATAACCTTCTACTTTCCAGGAATCTACGATTAGCTCGGTGATACTTGAACCTTGTGTACGTCAGTCTATCAAAGTGAGCATGTTTATTTATTGATTCTTGTAGAGCAGGGAGCAGGGCCCATGTAACAAAAGTATCTTAATCTACTAATGTCTCTGCTGTTGATCATTTTGTCTTAGAAGACAAACAAACATGGATAATGTGATTTTTACACTTTCTTGCATTAAAAATGACCCTATTCTACAAACTACTTTATGGTGGAGATTTCCTTGAGCTCTTTTGCACATCAAAGAGGAAGAATCTCCCTGTTTGTGCCTACATGAGTAGCGCATAAATATCTGCCGGGAAGGTTTATGAAGAAATTACTAATTTAATTCTTCTCTGCCTGAAAAACAGTAAAATAAAACTTTAACTGATAGTAAAATGTGGTAGGTCTTTTTAATGGCAGACATTTTGACCTGTCATAGCAGGAAAACTACATGTGTTGTTAATAAACTTAATAAAAGCTGCACCACATTTAGCTGCCAGCTCACTGACATTAATGACTGATAATCTTAAGTCTAAATATGTGGCCGGTGTGGTATGTACTCACTCCCTGCTCTCTTCCTCCTCCAGCACGGAGCACCACACACAGTACTTCGAGTTCACCGGGGTCAGCAGCTGCTGGGACGTGATCCACCTGCACCGCCTGCTCTGGGCCTCAGTGGTGCTCAACGTGATCGGCTTGTTCCTGGGAATCATCACTGCAGCCATACTCGGAGCGTACAAGGATATGGTGAGCAGGAGGACAAAAGTGGAAAGATTGGAGTGCATCTTTATTTAAAAGGAAGTTAAAAAAAATAGGTGCAAAGTGACCCCTTCACAACTCCTGTTTTGCCAACTTTATTACCATTTTTCTTCAGCAGAAGCCAACTCCTCCGATGGCTCCAAGTCCAACTCCATCGCCCCACATCCTGTACAACCCCACCCAGCACATGTTCACCTACAGTGGCTTCTGTCCTTCGGGACAGTCTCTGCCCGCCTACCCCAACTACCCAATGCCCATGCAGGTAAGCAGCCGAGAGAAAAAAGCAAATAAGAATCAATAATAGGAATGTTTTAAGGAAAACACACTGTAGAAAAAGTACAGATCCAAGTAAGAAAATTAGTGATGGCTGCTCCAGTTTCAGTGTCCTGGTAGTGTTTTATGCTGGCTCATTCTCATGATTTAAAGGGACACTTGAACTGAACAGAGCCATCATTACTTCTTTCAGTTACATGTGAGGGAACTCAACCTTTCGGCCCTGTGAGAGTGGTGAAAGAATCAACTCACTGCAATCAGGTGTGTGTGGCACTGATTGGCTTTGATTAAGCCCAGGTGTGGGGAGTCTTCATATACCCTGAGTCTCCAGTGCACTGCCCTGACTCATTATCTCACCTTCAGAGGTAGTGAGAGGTTCTCCATGTGGCTTCTCTAGTTGTCGGTGTATCTGCAAACACGAACTCAGAACCTTGTGTGTATTTGTGGTCAATTGCCTGTTTCCCAGGGAATAATTTGGGGTGCTGGAGAGTTTGTGTGACTCCAGCCTTTTGGGTTATCAAAGGCCTCCCGGGCAGCCTTTGCCTTTAGCTTTGAGTTTTCTGGGTCTCCTGGACAATTTTGGTTTTGAGTCAGCTGCTTGGCAGCGGTGATTCAGTTAATCATTTTAGTGCTTTATTTCATTAAGGAAGCCTGTAGCGGCTCTATACAGTTTCGTTGTCTTTTTCCTCCCCTTTCCAATCTATCGCTACTGCGATTTTGTGGATAACTTTGAGACACCCCTGGGTCTGCACCTGCGCCCCCCCCCCTTTCCTGACAGTTACACCTGTGCTTCTCCTACATAATGAGACAAAATGTCTGCCATGAGAAGAGCTTGATTCTCCCTCTCAGTGTCTTAGTGTGGCAACCAGATGAGCAGCACTGGATCAAATAATTTTCTTACAGCACTAGAACAGCTGTTTTACTCGAACATCAAAGCACGTGACCAGCATCCCATAGCCGAGGTTGATATCTGCAAAACTTGACTAAAACTATCTTTAATCTTAAAAAATACAGAACAGCTGAAGAAAAAAATACAACCGTCTAGTTAAATGGAGACGATCTTTAGAATGCGTAGTGGCGGGGCTCAAGGCAATGAGTCCGTCGGTGCACACGTTCAGCACTGTTTGATGGATAACTGTGAAATTACATAAAAATGTGGCTCAGAGGATGAACCCTGCCAGGTTTGGTTACTTTTTTTTTAACTTGAAAACTCTGCCAAATGCTTTGGTTCATGACTAAATACCTGCAAAATACTTGATATTCTCATTATTCTCAGCTGTACTTTTTGTTTTCAGGACTAATTAGTAAGTTTTACTGAGCTAGCAGGCTCACAGGCTAAACCAAGTGAACATGCTAAACATTTTAGCTGCTAAAAGTCAGCATTGTCATTATGTTAGCATGCTGACATTAGCTTTTAGCACAAAGCACCAGTGGGCTTAAGAAAATATTCACATCACATAGATTATATTGTATGTAACGGCAGATATCCAATAAACTTCTTAAAACCGGATTGAGTCTTTATGAATAGGTGCCATAAAGTAACTGCGGCCTAAGTTGTATTTCTGAAACAAGCCAATAATCTTAGCAGATTCATTGTTTAATTCATTTCATGTTGACGTTGTCTGCGGTGTGTTATATTTCTAACAGATTTATCAGTGATAGCTCATCTTTTCTGATACTTCTGCCAGAGAACCAAAGGGCACACCCCACATAAAAAATGCTGGAAATGATTTTAATATCTTTGGATCTTCTTCCACATACCTTCCACCACTCCCTGTCTCCTCTCCCTCAGCATAACGGCAGCTTTCAGCAGCCTGCTACTCCCCAGCTGATCCCGAACGGATCCAACTCAGGCCTGTCTGAGGAGAACCAGCCGTCTCATGCTCCCACCCAGCCACAGCCTCAGGGAGCCAACCAGGAACCAGGGGGCTACATGCTGACACCCAACGCGCCTGTCCTCTACGGCCCATCCTACAGCCCCTTTGAGAAGCCTCCACCATACGCCTGCTGAACATATGGGGCAGATTGGAGCAAATACATCTTGATCTGGTCAGACTGAATGTAGCACAAGACATTTCAATAGTGACCTTGTAGACAGAAATCACTCGTGAGCTTCACTGTTGCTCTGTACCGACGTTTCATGTGGTTGCACTGAGGAGAGACAGATTTAAAGCTATGTTGTGTATTGAAATAGACACGACTAAGTGCTTACATGTTAAAGGAAAACATATGGGAATAGGCTTCTTCGCTTGGTTGCCCAGAGTCAGAGGAGTTTATTGATGACACACCTATATGTAGAGGTAAATAATGAGCTAAATCCACCAACCAACAGCTCAATTCACAGCAGTTTATGTGCCGGACCATCTCTCGGTAGCCTTTGCCATGCGACCTGTTAATCTCTTTTCCAGCTAAAACGCAAATAGCATATTTCCCAAAAAAGTCTTGTCTATATTTTTTTCCTGTAAGCTTTAAGCTGGTCTTTATGTGACTAACTTATTACATATGAATAAGTGTGTAGTAGTACAGTTGACTGTGATCTGATAAGTCTGTTATAACTTGTGTAGATTGGGTTTCAGGTGTTACCGTGTTTGTCTCACTACTGTTCGAGCAGTTAAAAGGGCTTTCTTGAAATGTTAAATGAAGCTGATGTTGCTGTTATTTTTATGTTTGTGTGAATCGTTTAATGTGCACTTTAAAGTCAGCAAACTGTATATATTATTGATGATGCATGTTAACTTCTTTGGGATGCAGTTCCGTAGTTGCTGCTGCTGCTATTAAATACATTATGCATTAAAGAGACACCTATAGTAGATGCATTCATTTAGTGATGTATTCAAGTACATGTGGAGTAAGGGCTTCATCAAATATCACATTTAAAGGAAGAATTTGATATTTTGGGAAATATTATTTGCTGTTAAATGTTTGTACAGTAAATATGAAGCAACTGTCTGCAGGCTGTTAGCTTTGCTTACCTTTGGAACTGAAAATGGGGAATCAACCTTCTTATCTCTTGGCAAAAAGTGAACGTGTATCTCCTAAAATGTCAAACCTTTACTTTAAAGTATGACCAGTACTACTTTCACTTCTATTACCAGGTGTTTTCGCTGTATTGTTCAGCTTAAAGTGAGACTGTATATGTAGGTTTTGTAAACAGAAATCACACATTCTTCCTCCTAAAATAAAAAATTGAATTCATAAGCAATAAATCTGTTTTGCTCAGATCAATACGCACAGGCGTGACTGTTCTCTACTTGTGCTACTGTCACAGTACGTTTGAGTATTTTCCTTTATACATCACTTGTGGGTGCTTTAGCAAAACATAAACATTAGCTCACATGTTTTTAATTGCCTAATCAAGTTTGACAACTTTTTCATGAATGTTTAAATGATCTTAAATCAAGGTTCATTTAACTTTTGTGTTGTGTTTAAGAAAATGCTGCTCAGTCAAGTGTATGTAGTAGTAAGGAAATATAACAGTCATATATAAAGAGTCAATAAATTAACTCAAAGAACTTATTAACATGTCACACATGGAGCAACACATACAAATTTTATCTTCAACATAACCACACAGCATACAAATGTGTTTGTTTTGAAAATACAATTTTACTCTATGATGTTCATACAACTGCTTTTATTTTTGTTTTTTAAATAGGATTTTCACTCTTGAGGGAAGTTGAAACTCAAAAGGCAGACTTCTCTCAGAATTGTACACATACTGGCAGTTAAAGTGAAAAATAACAACTAAAGACAAAGTTCAATATACAACACAAGATAAAAATAAACATTAACTCGTCAAGCTCTATATTCTGGCATTCATTCATCAGAAAACTAGAAAATGAAACATTAAAGAGGGAAGTTAAACAACACCGGAGCCCTTTTGGCATTCTCAATCACAATGCTCCTCTGACATTCTTTGTTTTTATTGAGTTTTGATTTGCTTAGCACCTATAAAATCAAATTAAAAAATGAGTCCCTAAAAATCATGATACTTTGTTCCCTGGCTATTGCTCTGACAGTCTCCCAATTTCCATTTCGGGAAAACATTCATGTATTTGGTGCTCAAGCATTTTTTTATTTCAGGAAGCAGATGAAGTTGAGAGACTCTGGTTACTGTTTGACTTTGGATTAACTTAAATGTGCAGAAAACCTGGATGAGCAAAAGGTAGTGTTTGTTTTCTGTCTTCTACAAAGCATTGTACAGTCACGTTATTTACATATTCAGTATATTACAGCGCACTCTTTTTACTCTCAGTAGCTTGTGTGGTGCGTTCGATGCAGTGCTCACTGTCTCTCCTCGAGGAAGAGGGCCCCTTCCTTTGTCCCTGTGCTTCTGTGACTTATTGATCATCCTCAGATTGGTATATGGCAGGTTTAAACTGTTAGTGGGTGAGTCTGGGGGAAAGAAGGGGCCTTTGTGGCGAAGATAGTGATCGAAGATTATTGAGAATCAGGGTATCGGTCATTTCTTTTCCACACTAATACTCAACAGATTGAAATGCATAGTGTATTTACTGCAATGAGTACAAGATTTTATCAGGACAAGCTTTAGCTCTGTTTGTGTGTTACAGTACTGCACCTTTGTGAAATGATTCACCTGTTTGAAGGGAAGCTGTTCAAAAGTTTGGGTTAGTTGTTCTTTGGAGGCACATGGTTGATTTTTAAGGTTGCAGGCAGACATGGAGTGCTGCTTTAATAAAGACAAGTGATTCACACACAGTCCATCTCTACCTGCAACAATGTGCAAGTTTTTTTTAAAGTTTTTTACAGAACACAAAGTTGTGCCTGATACCACACTGTGGTAAAAGTTAGGGGCAAATAATATAATAAGTCCTCAATCAAGCTAAAAGTCATTTTGCACCAAACACTCAACAAAATCTGAGCACCTGGTCCCCATTTTTTCATTTATTGTATTTGAAATAAGAACTTGGTTATTTCAAGCATTGTGAGCATGGGCCTGACTGTGGGCGAACTGGATGTAAGCAACATGAACGCAGCTTTGCCTACAGAACTCCAGTTGGATTTGCATTTAAGCACAGGATACCAGGTGTAGTAGGCTGACCAAAGACCAGCCATTTGACACTGATCTAGATAAGGCCCTGTGTGTTCTTATGGGCTAACAAGGCTGTGATACATGGGCAGTTTTTGAGGCAATGTTGTGCAGCATTTATTCCCATATCTTCTGCCTAGTAAAGGTGTTGCTTATTGGCTGATTTACAGTACTGTGTTATTCCCTGCTAATGCCTCTAGGCAGCAGTGTCATCACAGTAAAAGGACAAGGTCCTGGGCTAAGGCTCCAGCTGCACTGCAAAACCAGGACCAGTTTTTTTTTTTTTTACATTCCAATCTAAAGCATCTCCCCGCTGGTCAAAGCTGTTATAAATATTTTGGAAATTATCCCCATTGCCTCAATTAACTGCTAATGGATCAGTTTTGGCAGACTGATGCACTGGTCATATTAATAAACTCCACTTCAGGTCACTGGAGGGAGTCCAGCAGGGGGCAGGAGTGTGACCGGATGTCGTTGTGTTTGTGGATGGCCTGGTCCAAGTCCAGGGCCTGTCCGTTGACACTGACCTCCATACAGCCGCTGTAGGGCGCCGACACCAGCGTGGACACCAGAGGAACATCTGTGGAGAGGAAATGACAACATGTGATACACAAATTAACCAAGCTGGACTGCGTAGGAGCTTTAACTGTGACCTAACTATGATTATAAAAAACATGTTGTTCAGAGAGATAAGTCTGTCAGCAAACATGTTAATACATGTTGTCAGGGTGTCAAGACAAAATCCTTGTTGTGTTTTCTTTCCTGTTTGGGGAATATTGGAGCTGTTTCTTGCTGAGACTCACCCGACAGTCCCTGCAGACATGACAGCTATGGGTCATTATCATGGTTTTCTATACACAGTACGTCAGACTCTCATAAATGGGGAGGACTTTAAATCATTCCCAATTCCCATCATTCACCGCCTAAGATAATGTATCAAATATGTATAAAAATTGTCCGTCAGTACTAGATTTTCCCTCTGCTATCCTCCCTTCAAGGTACTGAGCTACTTAGACATTTCTTGAACAATGTATTGGCAAATGTGCGTATAAATGTGCGTGTCCTCACCAGGGAGCCCTCCTATAAAGGTGGTGGACTGAGACAGGATGTCCATAGGAACTTCGTTGTCTTCGCTACGTCCAGGCTGGCCGTCGACCAGCAGCAGGGTTTGGTTGCTTGAGATCGTCACCTGGATTTCATGACTCTCACCATCACACAGGGGAGCAGGAGAGCTGGCAATGATGACATCATCTACAGATACCAGAATGAACTGAAGGCACACAGAAGGTCAATTGTGAGATCAGACTTCCAGTGGCAAACTTATTCTACAGACAGGTTGAGCTTTAAAGGACTCACATCTCGCCATTCTTCTGTGCCGGGATGATAGTCCGCCAAAGCGATGGAGAGAGGGACTCTGTCCTGGTAAACAAGTGCAAACAGTACTCCCATTGCAGAAGTTGGCCGCAGATTCAACCGGATGCTCAGATTCTGTGATTCTGCAGAGGGAGAACAGGTCGTGAACTTTAACGACAAACAGGATGAGGCAAACTGTTGACAAAAGAGTAGGCGATGATGGAAGCTAACAACCTGTAAGCCCAAACAAATTAAACACTGACTAATGACTTCAGGAAGATGCAAGGAGGATCAGTAACCTCAACCACGCTATGCAAAACACACACACACACACACACACACACACACACACACACACACAAAGTGCACCATAGCTGATGTTGAAGAGGGCAAAGCCTGTGCCGGGGTAATAAGCTCCAGGATCCTCTGCGCTGAAACACTGCATGTTGTCGTTGGACCGAATGGTTTCCTGTATGGATGTATCTCCACCCGTCAACCACCTCCACTCCTTCATACAGCCATCCAGACGTGGGTTCACCTGTGTCAACAGTTGAGAAATGTGTAAAGAACATCTCTTTTGGTACATACTGAAGAAAACAAGCACAAGCAAATCAAAACATACAAACCTGATTGACGAGGCCGTCCTCTCTGAAAGGGACTCCTCCCACAGTGAGGTTGAGTTCATGCATGCCCTTCTTTAGCGTGAACAGATCACCATTTACTGCAATCTTCATTACGGCCTCCCTGTCAATCTTAATCACCAGACTCCGCCCATGCTCCTCCACCGAGATCTGAGCCAAAAAACGAGTCATTTAAAGAGCTTTTAATCAGCTGATGAATCTAATGTACAAAAATGTTTTACTTTCAGAACAGAAGCCTCAAACCTTTCTCCACTGGCCGTCACTGACGATGGGCCCGCTGCTGGTGACCCTGCTGACTGTGCCGTACTTCAGCTGCAGCTCTAACTTCCCCTTATGCATTGCCAACACGATCCAGGAGCTGTTTAGGTGACCTCCAGCAAAGAAAATCACTCCTTCGGGGTCATAGGTGCGGAAGTCAAACTCAGCTGAAAAGCTGTGATAAAATAAAGAAAAGAAAGGGAAGAGATAGTATCAGAAAAACAACAGAGAAACAACTCCTTTCAGTGACCAAAATAATATTTATCTGCTGTCCTCTTAGCAGTCAAAAAGTGGAATTTTTTTCAGCTGATATGAGAAATATTTTTAGAATTAGCTGGTACAATTTCCCAGAGTGACTATTTATGGTAAAAAGGGTTAGGCTTAACCTTTAGGGGCTGTTCAGCCTGAATACAACTATTAATAGCATGGCCATTCACTGGAAACTACAGATGTCGATGTGTGCACATTTGAGTTGGATTTTTAAAGCGGAAAGAGAAAAGTTCTGCAGTACAAGTTAACTCATTGTTTGTAAATGTGTAACCTATGGCAACCACTTCAGCGATGTGCGAGCCAGCTGTAACCGTTATCATAATTTTTGCAAACTCACTACTGATTAATAACCTTAACATTACTACTACTAATTACTACATTACTATCTAAGTTTCAACAAGTCGCCACTAAACGATGGCAGAGATGTGTTTTGTTTTCGCAACAGAGGAGGCCGTGGGAAATTTGCAAAGTGGGCGGGGACCATATAGATTAGCAAATTTTTAATGAGGGAGGAGGAAGAGATGCCTTGGGAGGATTTTTACGAGGTAATTCAAAAGTATTTTGCAAAAAAACCATATCAGACACAATTTATTATTTCAAGCAGAGCATTTTATATGTCTTAAAACATGACTGGAGCTGGTCTCTAGCAAGACTGTCAAAAGAGAAAATTTGGTTCCTAAAGAATAAAAATGTACACTCATAATTTCTTCTGTGCTCATCAGCTGAAACTAAACCAGTCTGACCAGTACCAACCAGCAAGCTAGCAAAAGTTGATCATTTATCTGTCTGTAATCTGACTGTAATTAAGGTTTCATGATTTTTTTGGAAGACGACCGTGAGGATCAAAAGGTATCAATTCTCTCACCCAGTTTGAATCTTGCGGCGGAAACGCAGCCTCACCACTGGCACACCGCTGAACATGCGGCCCAGGTAGAGGGAGCGAGAGTTCCTCTTCAGAGACGGTGACATACAGGGAGTCAGAGGCTGTAAAACACAGACAGAAAACAAGCAGGAGATAACGCATGCTGCTGCTTCATGACAACCATTTTTGTATTTAAGAGTTTACAAAACATCAACTGATCAAGAATGTAGTTAATAATCACAATTTCACCACAAAGGTTTAAGCTAAACTACAAGGATTGCCACAGTTTTATGTATTTCACCTTACAGCTCCTGAGGTCCTGGCCCAGCTTCATGCCCTGACGACCATCGCAGAAGCAACGGAAACTCCCAGGAGTGTTCAGACACTCCTCTGCACACACACGTGTCTCACACTCATCCACATCTGACAGGAGACAGCCGGTAGAAGAGACAAGAGAGAAGGAGAGATGAAAGTCATGAGTGGGGTAGAAAGAGTTACAGAGAATCAGAGAGGTTATGAAGAGCGCAATCAGCGGAGGAATTAGGCACAACATGACATTCCAGGGTCTCAAAAACATCACTTTCACAAGAATGTAAAAAAAATCAGACGTCTTTCTTGTCAACATGTTAGGGAATGCAAACAACACTTGAGTCAAGTGGCCTTTGACGTTGGCTGGGTGGTATCTCCATGTTCCGTATACAACCTTACATGGCCATTAGAGGGTAAGCTACAACAAACTTTAATTCTCAGAGGAGGCACACCGGGGTTATGAAAAGTCTGGTTTCCACAGCAGAGCAAAAAAAGGCTACATGAGGGATTAATGACTGTGTTTTGAGTCTGCACATTTTTATCCAATGTTTTTACCAACAGACCTGATGTGTTTTTTCAGCTGTTCTTTTTTGGCCGTCCCTGAGTAAGAAAGTTTTTGAGAGTGTGTGTCACATTGTCACAATATGCTAATGCCTGTTGCTATTAAATTAGTGGGAAATGTCAGATAAAACTCATATTTGTGCATCTTATGCTCTTACTTATTTTAAGGTCCACAAAAACTTGATGATTTGGCCTGGTGAGCCTGCTGTGATTGTACTGATGGCTTTGATGGTGTTCTCAAATCATTACATATTATAGTAAGTCTAAAAAGTAACGAAAAAAACGTATCTTACCTAAGACACATCTTCCTTGTTTCTGAATTTCTAAATGCATTTTACATTGGCCTAACAGGGTCAATCTCTGTATTTCACCCATAAACTTCTAAAGCTATAGAGATGGTGACCTGTTACCTACTTATAGAGAATTGCTCCAAATGTCTTTGCATTCCTTTCCTGACCCCACAACACAGCTGCATCAAGTCCTGCTGAGGCTGAAACTGCTCCTCAGTCAGTTGTTATGAAACAGATGTGTGTTTGTGTGTGTCTGTATACACACTTACCAACACAGCTTTTGGTTTCATTGTCGTAGGCATAGCCATGATCGCACAAGCAGTCATAGCTTCCCTCCTGATTCTCACATCGAGCTGTTCCACACACACCTGGATCCTCACACTCGTCCACGTCTGAAAGAGACAAACTGCGGTCAGCCGGGAATGTCAAAGTCTGGTGGAAATTCAACTGTGCTAAGAGGAATATAAAGGCAACTCTTCAGCTGGAAGGATGTGATCTGAGAAGGTTATTTGTTCCTTTGCAGTTGAGTCAGGAGAATACAGTAGACCTTTTAACTGGAATAGTGGAAAAACAAAACCACTTGAATCAATACAATATTCACTTCAACCAAAAGCAACTTTAAAATCTGTAGATTGATTGTTTCATACCGTAACGTATACACAATATACAGTATGAGCTTATTCCGGCACTTCACTGACAGTACATCACATTTGCATCAAAATAAATATCAACAGCAAAATTAGATGTCTTTACTATGTCTTTATGTACATTTTCTGTTATGTTGAGGATCTGTAAGACTGAAATGTTTATCTAATTTGTCAACATAGTATTTAACTTAACCTACAATTATAATTATGCAACAAGAACACCACTGACATTGGATCACTTTAAGGACCACAGACCACATAAACTCTCACATTCATAATCATTCAATATGGAATGCAAAAACTGCAGAAATAATTTCAATGTTCATATTTTAAAGTTGTTTTCTAATTGTTCACATCAAGACTTAGTCAAACAAATTGTGTTTTGTGTTATACTTCTGATTGCGGTTGTCAGACAATCTATAGTTTGTGGCTTACCATTGCACATGTGGCGTCCCACCAACATGTAGCCTTGGTGACAGGAGCAGCGGTAACTGCCCATAGTGTTGTTGCACTCATGGTCACACCCTCCATTTCTCGTGCAGCACTCGTCGACATCTGCAAATAGTAGGGTGGTGCGGTCAACGTGAGCGCAAGGAAAAATATCATCATGAGCTGTGTACAGCATGAGGTTGTTTGGCTGGTGTTAAGATTTCCACCAGAACTTTAGGACCAACTTGTGTTTAACCAAATTGAAAAGTAAGACATTTGTGCACAGTGTTCAGTTGGACACAGAAAAGCTAGCTTTAAGGTTCTATGAAATTGTACTTTGTTAAACACCTTACAAAGAACTGTAAGTCACTGCATCTGAGTGTTGCATTTGAGTGTTGCATAGAAGAGGAGTCGTCAAGTGGAAAAGGCTCGGTCCAAGTCAAACTGAATCAAATTTGGTTTCCTCTCAGTCAGGTGGCAGGATGAGTCACAGTGGAAATGTGTGGAACAGTGGCTGCGCCATAAATCAGAGAAACATGTTTCCCCTTCTCTCACATAATGTGCACTTTTCTATGTATACACATTTCATTTACATTGTAAAAAGTTGAATCCCTGGTCTAACTTTCACTTTTCTTTCAAAGGAAATGCAAGCCTCCCCTCATATCTATAAACAACAACTAGCTTTGACCTCTAAAAGAGACACAGATTCCCGTACATGCAGTTCATATTGACTTGACACTCCATTAACACATCATTAACAACAGCAGCAGTTGGATATTAAAGAGGCATGCCTGGAATGACCCAAGATAAAAGTGAAACAGAATCACAAGAAGTAGATGTGCAAGGACAAAAAGGACATAAAAACAATAAAAATAAAGACTAATGAAAGTGATGCGAAGACTGATCTTTCTAACAGTGGCTGGGAAGAGACTTGGCTGTAAGACACAAGGTCAAAGACACCAAAACATCTATTCTGAGAAGCTGGATATGACACTGAGTGACAGTGCAAAAAAAAAATTCAACCTCTGCTGAGCTCCAGCACATGGTGTCCAACTCTAAGTGATGACAGTACCTTTCTCACATCTGGCTCCATTCCAGCCGGTAAAACAGTGACACAGGAAGTCACCCTTTTTGTCCTCGCAGCGCACCGTACCTCTGGCATTACAAGGAGAAGGAGAGCACTGGTCTGGAATATCTTGAAGTGTGAGAAAAAAACAGACAGACAGACATAGACAAAGGAGAGTAGTTATTGCTTTAATATTGAATCTGTAAACCGGATGAATACAGTGAGTGTAACTGTATACTGACACCAGACAGAGGACGGGCATCTCTTATGTCTGCATATCAGGAGTTCAATATAAATAGACTAATGCTGGCTAAGCTCTTCTGTCAGGGATGCCCTAATTCCATCTTTGCCAGCATACCTGTCCTCTAGCTCACAGAAAAAACAAGATCAAACAGAAATTCAACTCTCTGTTCATTTATGTTCGGCAAAACTGTCTCCAGTAAAAAAAAAACACTTAAGCTTTCTCCTTCACTGCAGGCTTGTGTAAGTGAGTACATGTGTAAATCTTTTCTCTCCCCACACAGTTTCCTTTTCCGAGCAGTGTTTGACTGCTCGACAAGTCTGGACATGTTAGCTGGAGCAGAGAGAGAAAAGGACAGTGTCAGTACAAAATGAGAGGAAGAGGAGAGAGATAGGCTGGCATGTAAAAAAACAAAGCCACTAGGGTTCTGCTCTAAATTGAAATAGCTAAATGTAAAGTGTTTTAAGTGTTAACATTTATCAAATTATCACTCAGAGCTTTCACATATCTACATTGACAACATGCTCTTCATGTTAATAATTCTGAACTACCCATGGGTGCTAAATATCAGTGTTAACTACAGGCTCATGCTGTGAGAAGCTTAAGTATTAGAGACATATTCGGACTTCCAAAGGACAGTGAAAACAAATAAGATGTATATAATGTCATATAAAGACCTATAAACGCAAAGTGCTGAGCCCAGCACACTTTCATCAAGTGTGAGACAACAAAGTCATATCCTATGTTACCTGTAATCCTAACACACTACCATACTAACAATGCATGTAAGGGGCATTATCAGGCTAAATATTCTATAAAATACAAAACATATGTGTAACTTTATTGCATAAGGGCAATCCATTCCAAATATTAGAGGTATGCCTGTAGTAGTACATGAATGTATGGGTTTGATTCACTTTTAAGGCAACACTAAAGCATTTAATTTATTTTAGCTATTAGCTAATGATTTATTTTTAGCTAATAGTTTTTAATTAATAAAGTTATTATAATTACTTTTCTTTACATATCTAAAATGCTTGTCATAATTAGTTATTTTCTAACCATGATATGTACAAAAGCCATTTAGCTGACACATCCTTGTCAGTTGTTTACTGAAAAGCTCATCATCTTTTTAAAAAGCAAAATTGATCATATGTTTTCTTCCTCATACTAGTTAATATACTGTATATATATATATGTGTGTGTTAATAAGTCTAAGCCACTGGCGGTAGCTTTATACATGACAGTACGGCAATTAATGTGAAAATATCTATATCAGTATCAGTATGTGCTTCTTAGTATTGCATGTACTAGTTCTAAAAGTAGTCCTTAAATGAATCAGGACAATTTTACCAAAAGCTCCTGGTCAGTTAAATTAGCAAGCAGGGCTAACAGCAGGAGCCTCACACTGAATTTTAGCTGTCCCTTAACAGCACATTAATTTCATTTAATCTAATAAATTACATCCTGTAGGCTACCACAATGACAATTTAGATAAAGTTTTTAGAGTAGCAACTAGAGCAGCACACTAGTCACATGCAGTCTATGCTACAGAATAGGAAAATGTGTTTTTAAGAAGGTATTTTTAGCAAACTGCAGCTTAAGGAATAGAAACAGACAGGAGTGAGAGAGTAAACAGTCTGCTGTGCTCACAACGAAATCAGCTTTTGGTATGTGCAAATATACTCCTCTGCACAAGCCAACATCTTTCCCAAACATGCCATGTTTATAACACTGTATGTCTGTAATGTTTCATAAATGGAATTAGTGAAATGTCCTGATCTGCAGTGATATTGGCATATGAACCACAACTAGTCAGCAGTGAGACAGATGGGCAGAGATTTACAGTGAGCAAGAGAGATAAGAGAGATACTGTGTGCTGACAGAAAAAAAAGGAGCTGCCGTGCCACGATGCTGCAGCTGAGTCATGGAAACCCCCCCTCGAGGTTTCTCAGCCAATAGCAGTGAAGCCGGGTCGCTCCGTGTATCCTGATGCAGCAGAAATCCTGCGCTCCACTCACGTCAAACTATTCTGCCACGTCACGAAGGAGCTGGTGCAGTCACCCAGTGAGAGAGCATGTGAGGGAGTTTGTGACGACTGAAGGGGTGTGTCACTCATTCACCAATGTGCAGCATCACTAAAGCAGAGCGCTGCAGTGTTACTCATAGATACATAGACTCACGCACATATAGCACGCTTCAAAGTCACAGAATCAGTTAGGTGTGTCACGCAGCAAAATCTGACCTGGAGTAGCCCAAAAACTCAGCACATGTTTAGGATCTGTTCCTTCGATTTCCTCTTCTACTTAGAGAGAGTGTGATGCAGGGCAGGGATACTGCAGTGCAGCCCAACCCTGCACTACAATTATGTGCCTCTCTCTGGATGTAATAACATTTAGACCAACTGTTAGACTTTTTTGGTCACACAGTCACCCAAAAAAAGCAGAAAGTGAGGGTAAGAAAGAGACAGTTTGGCCATCAAGTTGCCATCAAGCTAAATTTTGTCAGCAGACAGATACGAGACAATAAAACTTACTGTGAACACATGTAATCAGATCTTGCTTCTTCTTTTCAGCATCCCCGAACTTCTCCACACAGGCTAGACGGAAACAAAACAAGGCAATTACAAAAATGTAATCAGTCGAAGTGGATGTTGTCAGTAGAGAAGAAGAGCTTAAGTCTGAAGTGATGGCTTACCTAAATACTTGGGATAGAAGTAGTCCTAATTCAGGGATGAGGGATGGAAACAGAGAGGGATAAAGTTACATAGTCGTATAAACAAAAATCCAAACAGAACAAGATAATCTAAATATATGCTTTAGAGTTTCATTATTACTTGACATAATCCAGAAACTCATACAATCCTTAATTTTGACTATGACATTTGTGTCTTTGTATGCGTGTGTGTGTGTGTGTGAGTGTTTAGTACCCAGAGAGATTACAATATGATTACCCTGTAATCTGTGTGTTAGTGCTGTCTCTAATGGGTCCCGCCCTTTTGCCAAAGGCTTCCTGTGAATTCTCTGCATTCCTTATAGTAGTAGCATCCCTCCCGCCTCCTGGCTGCAGTAATGCTCCACATTTAGGTCAGAATTTGGGAGGGGGGGTCTACCAATAGAAAGACTGGCTCCTGAGGCACAGAGACTGCAGCAGGAGCCACATGCAGCAAGCTCAGGTGGAAAAAAGTATCTTGCAAGAAGAGATGATCATGTAGTGTCGACCCAGACAGAACTACTTTGGGGCTATCAATAAACTTGGCCCTAACATAACAGTTAGTTGTGACATATTTTCATCGGCTATCTGTCTATCCTGACCAACCACCTGACAAGTTAGAGCCCTAAAACTTTGTGGGATTGCGTGTCTTTCCGTGGATAATCACAAGTATCCAGGGACACCCCACTCTCCCTCTCTCTGCAGAGCCAGGAAGCTGCAGCAGAAAAAAAATGCAGAGTCAGAGACAAGCACTTGCAGAATGAATAATGCAGCCATGAATGAGACTGCAGCTTTGTGGCACGATATGATAGGAAACTTTAGGCACACAAACGCTATTCTGCTGGGGGTGTGCATCCAGCTGATTCAAAGTGAACTGGAAGGGACGTCACCTGACTTCACCTTTTCCTCGGAAGTCTGAACCCAGCTCAGCTTCACTTTAATCCCCCCTCCCTTGGCTCTCAAGATGTCTCTCTATTCGACTAATCTTACAAGTAATCACTGAGTCATCGATTGCCTCATTCACTCCCTCTTCACTTTGATTCACAAAACTAAAACTTAAGAGAAAGAGCGATCTTAAAGAGCACAGCATCACTGTTGTAATGCTAACAAACATAAAGTTTAAACCTAATCTTAAATCAAGCAGCGAAACAGATGACATGCAAAAACAACACTCTCAAAAATATCAGGATTTACTTTTTTTTCAGGAGTAGTGCACTAAAAATAGCCTACACTATAACTTATCTTACTGTGCAACATGGACGAACGAGGACTTATGCAACACGCTATATAGACATGTCTGCAAAGAGACTTCAAAGTCTGCATCTTAACCTATGAATGAATGCACTCTTTGCCCCCATGTTGCACGTTTTCTGGCAACATGTTAATAATGCCACTGGAGCTTGTTTGCATATGCAATAGGCTTATGTATTGACATGGCTGAAAAGGTTAATCTGTGCATTCATGAATGAAGAATGGAAACTAATCTGCAGTAATATTCCTAAACACACACTCAGTGTTTTGATTTTGTTTGTTGTTAAACAACAAATAGAAATTGTAGGTGGGAGCATGAATGCAGATTAGCGTGGAAATGTGCACTACTGTGTTCATGGTGAAGGCACATGCAATGACACACATTGCAAGAAAAGAGATCGAAAGAAGATATCCAGGTGTTTTACATATTTTCTAGAAACCTAAGCCAAGCAGCTTTTCAGTTGACAGAACAATATTTCAACTCATTTCAACTAAGTATAAATGGAGTGTATGGATGGCATTGTCTTCCCTAAAACTGTATTTCATAAACTTCAGCTTAGTCACACTGACTCAAAGTCTGTCACAGCAACAAACAAAAAGAAAACAGGCCTTGGACATGGGAGTATTACCGTATGTGTTCTGACAGCTATCAGGACTTATTGGAGCATGAACACCAACAGACCAGACAATGAATCATTAGTCTACTGTTACATTGTAGTCATCAATTTGCAGTCAATATGAACATCATGTAAACAACCAACCTTGTTTTATGACCCATAGAACAACTAGTTCAGCCAACTAGTAATATTTTGATTATTGAACAGACTTTAAATACTGCAGTACCTTAGTGGATAAGATGCCAGAGGAAGGTGTGGTGTTGGAGTTTTGTTTTGAAATGGAGAAACCCGCATACAATCTTAACCGAAAACCTCAACTTTTAAGTGGTGGTTTGGTGCCACAATATCTAATATACTCACCGTCTCTGGGTCATTTTCAAACACTTCTCTGGCCTCCTCTTTGGTGCACTTTTCCTCCACACATTCCCTCTCCAGGTGTCCTTGCTTCGTCTCCTCGAAAACTTGATTTGCTCTCCGGTGTCTGCTCAGGAACTGATTCGCCTCTTGGGGAGACAATGAAACTAAAAAACAAAACAAGGAAGACCCCCCAAAATATATTAACCCATAAGAGCAAGAGAAGGTCAAAAACTCTGTATTAAGCAATATTTTGGCTCATAAAACACGAAAACATTTAAGAAGTGTTGCGAAACATCAACCGTTAAAGAACCGTTAATGACGTTAAGGCATGTATCACCCCAGCAACAACACAAATGTCAAAGGGGACTTAGCGAGCTAGCTAGCCACCTAGCATGTAAATGTTTACTTACTGCTGTCGGACCAGCGGACAACCAGCAGGATTAGCAGGGCTGCTGATGAAAGGGACTTTGTCGGGGTCAGCCGCATTGTTTAACCGCTGTGACTGCGCCAAGCTTCAGAAACTTTGTCTTATAGCCCCCTCTCTGTCTCTCAGTCTCCCCCAATCCCTCAATGTCACTGCTGTTTGCACAGAGTCGAGGCTAACGTTACAGCGAAACACTGCAGGTATTTCTCAGGTACTTCCGACCGTTGGCTGTTAACGTTTTTTGATGTAAAATCACTGCCGCGGAGCGTCGCGAGCTAAACTGTCGTGCGTTATCCCCGCATATTGTTCACTAAACGTGCAAATGAGCCTTCGTTATCCTTTTTTTCTGCGTTTCAGTTCGTCCCCATCGCGGTCTGTACTTTATTTCTGATCCCTCTCGCTTGTTCCTCTGTCCGGACTGAAGTCCTCACTCTGCGGAGAGAAAGACTGCACGCCTCTGCTGCTTCAGGAGGGGGAGTAGCTCTGAAAAGTGCAGGCAGGAGTTTGTAACGATGCAGCCCTTTAGACACCTCTCCTTCATCCCTCCCTCCTCTAATGCGCGTGTGCTGGTTAGTGTGTGTGCCGCAAGTATCACACTAGGGGGGAAGCTAGAAATTAAAGCTCAGTATGGTATGGTATGATATGCTTTAATCATCACCATACTGTTTGCGGTAGTGTCTTCAGCCTGGGTGGTAAAAGACTGCAGTAGTGAAATGTAACCAAGTAGTCTTACTCAAGTACAATTCTGTAGCAGTAGTGATAGCATAGCCTGTAGAACGTATTGCTATCAAAACCGACCCAAAGCAAAATTGTCCATTATAGATTTTATCTTATCAAGTTGCCAAATTATACATTAAAATGCCGCTTATACTTTAATGCATCAATAATACTAATTCAGCAAAGCACACAATAATATATCTTTCTGTAAGGGGCCATTCTGCATAATGGATTATGTATAATTCTGCTTTGATGCTTAAATTAAATGTTGAATTACTTACAATACATCAGAGCCATTACTTAAGTAAAAAAACCGAAAAAGACGTAGTTAGGTAGTTTTTCTTTCAGTTTTGTTTTCCCTAAAATTGCTTGACCTCACATCTGTTTTAAGAATTGGTTCCTGTTCAACTAACTTTGCTGTTTGTGTTTCACTCGCTTTTCCTCTGTATTCCCAATGATGTATCTAGGCCAGTAGGCTAAAGTGTGTCATCTTGATAGTTCTGTTTTTATCAGACATAGAGTTATTTTACAAATGCACTTGATAATATTGTTTCAAGTTGTCCTCATAACAGTTATGAAATCTTGAATTGTTATTTATAACAGAGAATGTAATGTGTAATGAAATATTTGCAGCACATCTGTTTGTAATTTTTATTGTAACTGTACATGTTGAGCTCAAACAATAACAAAAATAACATTTAGCTGGCTATATTGATGTAAGCTGACTTCTAAATTCGGAACACAATGACTGAAATTTACTGGTTTATTGTCTGACAGATAATTCACTAAATTGTGGACTTTTACCAGCAATGTGTTGCTGATATCCCCCAAAGATTAATGGTTGAGATAATGCAAAAACAGTTTTTCTTTACCTATATATTGTACGCGGTAAATGTTAACATTTTATTAAAATATGATTTTAACTACCTATTCTAAAGTAGCACAATGGAGCAGGATAGTGCAGTGGCCTGCTGCCATTCATTGCTACAAAAATCGTCTAAATGAAGGAGAAATCACTCACTGTTGGAGAAAAACACACCTTGTGTTTTGTAAATAACTGCTTTAAGAAGGTGTTGTGTCATCAAGGACAAAAGCAGGACTAGAGACACAGCTACAGAAAGAATACAGAAGTCAGTTCAAACCAAAAGAACTACCGAAAACGTATTTTGGATACATCTTTGGATTAATAAAGCAAATAAATGTAGTGCTGAAATTCAATACTTCAGAGAAGGTAGCTTTGACCAATTTTATTAAAACAAACATAAAACAAACACAGCATTGAACATCTACATTTAAGTTATATATTAAAGATGGCTTGTTTTATATACAAGGTAATTTCTGAACAAAAGGCAAGACAGAGAACCCTGAAGACGAGGACAGAAACACAGGTTGTACACAGTCCTTAGAGACCATTGATAACGAGAGGTGTATACATCTGTTGACAACCATACTGGGTTTAGGTTTTAGTTTTAATCGCTAACCAACGCAATACCTAAAGACGACTGAGCTGGAATAAGAGATGGTGATATTAGATCTGCATCCTTAGCCTCAGCTTTCTCCTCTGTGGTTTTCAATGCAACACAACCAACAACCACAGTGAACAGGATTTAGAGATAGTACCATGATTCAGCAACAGGGATCAAGATGTGGGTGGTCTCAAAGCCTGGTCAACAGTGACCATTTGTTTATTTTTCAACACTAACATAAACCATCTCTAGCTCACAAGAGGGAATACATGCTACAGAGCTCAGCTCATCTCAAAGCTTTAATTTCATTGCAACAAAGTGCTACAATTACGTCATCCGGCAATCCAGCTTCTGACTAGCTCACTGACAAGCCAGCTTTCGTTGTTCCTCACCATATACATATATATTTTAAAAAAACAAAACAAAACAAGATGCTCCCAGGACAGGAACAGTAATACTGAAAGGATAAAATGCATGAGACAAACTTTAAAATGGACCCATCAAAGAAAGTCGACAAAAATGACTATAGCTGTCTACCTCTATCTCCTCTTCTTGTCACTTCTTTCTCATCACCCTCCTCCCTCTCATAATTTCTCCTTCTCTAAATCTCTTTCCAAAATATCCCAAGAAGGGGCCGCTGTGGGACGCCGCCTCTTGTGACGTCTTTTTAATGTGATCCATTTGTTAATTAGGGTCACTTTCTGTGCGGGTGTGCTGAATCAGGGTGACTCTCAGGGGCAGACACAGGAGGACAGGAATGAGACTTAATGCTGTTATGTTTGCTTAGAGCCTCATCAAAGTCCAGCTGCTGGCCACTGATTGTGATGTCCATGCAGCCGTGGTAAAAGGCTGACACAGGGGTGGCAGGTAACGGGACATCGTCTGAAGGAGACAGAGGGGGAGAGATGCTGGTTACTATAGCTCCTTTAAACACCAGGATTTTGAGATGCTAGACCAGAAAAAGTGAAACAATTAACAAAATAAGTATAAAAATACAACATTAAAGTTCAAGATTCTTCTTAAGTTTAAGATCACAGGCAGCATATGTAGTTCTTCCCTATTGATCTAACTATTGACCTCAGACAGCAACTTTTTTTGCCATGTCTTTGAATGTATCATGCTGGTATATCAGGACAGCAATTCTTAAATACATGTAGGAGCTCTATCTTCCGGGCAGAAGTTCTTAAGTTAAGGATGTTTAATTACTATATTAAGTCACACATTTAACAAAAAAAAAAACATGATTTCCAGACTGGCTTTTCTCTAGCTCAAGCAAGACATTGCCAGTTGGGTTTTAGGGGAAAGATGTTACCAACATTTAAATGGTTTGCAGTCACATTTGGTACAAAAAGTCCTTTTCTCCATACGATAAACTGTCATCCTTTTGTCGATGCCTTAACTTTTCATCTAGCGCCATCATCTGGTCAAAAATCTCAACTGTACTGCATGAACAAGATCCTGACTGACAAGTGACATTCCCATCATTCTCAGCTACACTATTTCTGATTAATTTGCAAATGCTAACACAGTGAGCAATGATTTGACAATGCTGTGCTTAACATAAGCATGTTAGCAAAGTCACTCTGAATATTACAGCATGTCAACATTAGCATTTAGCTTAAAGCAGCCCACAGTTATGCTGTTTCAGCACAATCAAGAGAATATCTGATTAAGATTTGCTTTGAACTTATTTCCCGCAAAAGGAAATGTCAGAGAAAGCTTTTTTTATGAATAGATGAGGACTGTTCGGTGATCATATCGAAATAATCAAAGCCAGGAAGCCACATGAGATAAATTACCCTCCTAGTTATCTTCACAAAAGTTACTGCTCTACTCTAACTTGTTGCTTTTACCAACCTGGTATCCCTCCTATATATGTACTGACGGGGTTCTGCATAGTGCTGTTGAGGCGCTCCAGTGCCTCCCGCTGGAGGTCAGACTTAATGTAGGTGACGGTGGACGAGTTGCCTGAAATCTGGATTTCTGTTGGAGTCACAGTCAGCTGCACTGACAGCCGATCGGGGTAACACAACATGAGTGAGTCCAGCATGGCGACAGCGACACCATACAGGAACACTTGCAGGTTCTGGAGCAGGGAGGGCAAAAACATCGGTTAATAAAACGTGTTAGTGCTTGAATAGGTGTGAAACATGCAGCGTGAATGAACTCACAGCTTCTTCTTCTCCCTGCGTTACCACGGCCACCGACAGGGGGACTGTGTGGTTGGTGACAAGAGCAAAGAGGACGCCAGTGCTGCTGGACGGACGTATGTTCATCTTTACATCCACAATCCAGCTCCCAGAATCACCTGGTTACACACAGACACACAGAGACAATTGTTTTGTCAGGGAGCAAACAGGAACAGTTCAAATGTGTATAAAATGTCTACAAAAGAAATGTTTCCTGTTATTACATGATGAGTTTGCATGTCGTAGTGATGGAAAAATATTTAGAATTAATGTTAAAATATCATGTTACACTAACATTATCGTTTCATTTTCTCTAGGTATACTCGAATCTTACAAATATCTCTAAATATACTCAAAATTACCTCAAGAAAAACTCTGATTCTATATTCCTCCATTGCATCTGTGCAGATCTTAGTGAAGTTAAGTCTTCATTCAAACCCACCAGATTCAACTGGGGCCCTTATGTGTGGAATTTTATGCTCCTTTTGTCCACGTGTTTCCTCCAGATGCTTCACTTTCCTCCCACCCTAAAACACATGCATGCCTGGTAACAGCCTGTCCCTGCCCCTGGTTTAAACCATGCTCAGCACTAGATCTGGTCCTGTAGCACTTTTGCTATGGCTACTCAAAGGTAATAAAACTAAGTAGTTAATGCACAGGCCAAATTTCCCCACAGGGATTAATAAAGTATAACTTACTCACTATAGTCAATGTTGAAGTGTGCCAGTCCTGCCCCAGAGAAGAAAGAACCTCGCTCCACATACACAAAGCAGTGTTTACTCTTCTTCTCCTGGATGACCTCTTTTACCCCCGATGCGCCCTGGTTCATTAAGTTCCAGCCCCGGATGCAGCCATCGAGTCGAGGGTTTATCTAATGGAAGGATGGATTAGAGCCGGTCCAATGTAAATCCGTTTTTGTATATTAGTTCTGCTATGTTATTAAGGTGATTTTTACAAATTATTAAATGTGGTCACGGAGAAAGAAAAGTGATGTTTCTTGTGCATGCTCACAGGTTTGATGACGTTGTCAGTGCGGTTGGGCAGACCAGCGATGTACACCTTGGTCTCCAGTTTGCCGTTCACTGAAGTAAAGAGACTCTCAGGGCTGTTGATGCTCATCACAGCTTCCTTGCTGATCTTCACACTGATGCTGTTTTCCAGTTCATCCACAGAGATCTGCATGTTACACACATGGTATCATCTTTTCTCTTTCCAACTGTACTGTAACTCAAAACAGACTAGCTCTGGAGGGTAATACAATCCATTTTCCATTAATTCAGTTTATAGAGCAAGTCGATCATGTCAAGGGAATTACTGATACCAGCTCTTTCTTACCACATGCCACTGTCCGTCATTGATGACTTTTCCTCCGCTGGTGACCTTGAACGTGTGCTGGTTTTTGAACTGGATTTCAATACGACCTCCTCTCAGCCCCAGCATGAACCACGAGTCCTGGGATGACTCAGCGTACAGAACAACTCCCTCAGGGTCAAACGTGCGAAAGTCAAACTCAGCTGCAAACCTGAGAGCCCGGAACAGAAAAAGACAGAAAATGACACAGCAATTTAACAGTGTTTATATACAAATATAATAGAGCTTCATGAATTACATATTTTTATAGGCCAACATGATAGTTAAGGTTGCCCCAGTTCCTTCACAAAAAACAATGAGATCTTTTCAAGGATTTTGGTCTAGCAAGATACTTTTCAAATGAACATCCAGTTATGTCCTCTATAAGCGTGAATGCAAATGACAGAAGTAAAAAGCTAACATGAGTCTATGGAGAAACTACACCCAGGTCGCACAACTTCAGTGTCACTACCACTAAGATTTAAACCTCTCTATACTCGGAGTGATGATGTTTGTCACGACAGCCTTTGTAGTCTCAGCTACGGGGCACTACATGTATGTTTTTGTGTGTGTGTGTGTGTGTGTGTGATGGACCCTCACTTTGTGTTTTCCGGCAGACGGAAGCGCAGGTAAATGACAGGCAGGCCTCCAAACTGCTCTCCCAGGTAAAGCATCTCAGGGTGTTTGTAGTCATACAGCTCCACGCAAACAGGGATACTTTCACAGTATCGCTGATCGTCTCCCAAACGAAGACCCACACGACCATCGCAGTGGCACGTGTAGCTGCCCAACGTGTTGAAACATTTCCCGCTGCACACATCAGACTCGCACTCGTCTACATCTACAACAGTGGGGAAAAAATATTTTCAGCTTAATTTCCATGGTTGCTTTTTTAAATTTGGGTGCTCAAAAATGTTTACAATCAAAGTGAAGTCTCACCATTGCAGGTCTTGGAAGTGAAGTTATATTTGAAACCCGGAGGACACCGGCACTCGTACATGCCAGGTGTGTTGACACACTTTGCTGGTTCAGTACAGATACTCGGGTACAAAAGGCATTCATTGATATCTGGAAAACAGTCAATCAAAAGTGACTATGGGCTAACTGTCTTTAAAAAGTTATAATAGTAACTGAATTCTGCATGTTCTTCCTGTGCATGCGTGGGCAGCTTCCTCCCACAGTCCAAAGACATGCTCGTTAGGTTAATTGGTAAATCTAAAATTGCCCGTAGGTGTGAAAGTGAGTGTGAAAGGTTGTCTGTCTCTATTACCCCTTTCCCACCAAAATTAGTGCAGGTTTTTCAGACCCGGGAGGACCTGCTAATAAATGCCAATTTTCTCTGTTCCCATTGCCAGTGAAGCATACTCCTTACAGTCTCTTTTCTGCTGCGTCACCACCTGGCGTCACAAACGCGCCGGAAACAGGGTTGGTAAACAGTCTGTGTATCAAACATGGTGCTGACAAATTTGGAACGATGCGAGCTCTGCTTTCACAGAGACGGGCGAAATTTGTAGCTGAGATGACAAGGAGTCGCACAAGTTACCGACAGAGCATAGCATCGCGCCGGAGAGGGGTAGGAGATTAGTATGTCGACACCAGTTGTGTGTTCCCACCATTGCCGATCGGAGCCGAGGCGTTAATTACCCGGGTCTACTGCTAAGTCATTTGATACGTGTCTGGATGCTGATTGGAACCTTTCCCACTAAGCAAAAAAAGCTGTGTGTTAGTGGGTTTTTTGACCAGTGGAAAAGGGGCTTAAGTGTCATCCCTGCGATTGACTGGCAACCAGTCCAGGGTGTACCCCGCCTCTCGCCTAATGACAGCTGGGATAGGCTCCAGCCCCCCGTGACCCTGAACAGGATAAGTGGATGGATGGAACTGTATCTGTACATTACAGTTGATACATAACTGTATGAAACACATTTATATAACTACAGTCTCTTAAACTCACATTTTTCAAATCATTTCATATCATAGATTTTCATATTGATGGCGTTATTTTCAAACAGCTTTTATATTTTCTTGTAAAATAATATTATCATTGTACCATAATGCAGTGCAGCTGCAAATAAATACTTCCTTGATGGTGTGTTCAAGGCAGGTGTCAGCTGCAGAAAAATAATCACTTTTGAGAGTTATGCTGTGAAATCAAACCAGGCAGACAAACAAACATGGAAGTTGTGAAAAGAGGTTCAGCTTTCTCTCAATCGTATGTCTGTCACCTTCAATGTAGTACAAAAAGTTGGTCATTTAAAGGAAAGTCACAACAAGTTTGATAATTACTTAATTTCTTAAGCCTAATTTAAAGGGGGGGAAATGTCTTACTTTACTTTTAGAAAATGTAAAAACAAATCACATTTTTTTGCATACGTTTGGTTTTGTCTCGATGGGCTGTGCACAAACTATCTGCATGGTCTTCAATCTCCACAGAGCATAAAAAAAAAGAACAAGCAAATATACCAAATGACTCAATCTGATGTTTGTGAAGACTTTGTACCCAACAAGCATTCAACTCCCTCAAAGATAAATAATGAGTAAACTGCCCACATATAATCAGACAGATCCAAGCGTCCAAGCCTACACAGTGATTTTAACTGAAGTCTTTATACAGCAAAAAGGGAAGGAGCATTTTTTCAGTCGTTATAAGCTTTTCACATTCTGTTTCACAGCAGGTCACTTCAGGTCAGCTTTAGAAATAATAAATGGTTCAGACCCTGAGGACAACAGCTGGACAGCACAGTTTTGTTATGAAGTGCTTAGGGTTCCACCGTCTGTATGGATGTATATGAAGGAAGTTTTTTAAAAGAATAATACACTGTGTAGAAATGTATGTTTGCTCAGCTGCTAAATCACTATATGTTCCTGAGTTGTAAGGACATGATGTCTTCACGTGTGTGATGTAGGCCATTAATTCACTCAAACACAGCGAGAGAGAACATATAACTACCTCTCTGTCTTTCAGTGTCATTTAAATGAATTCAATGTCAAATGATGTATAACTTTAGAGACTGTTAAGATTGTAGCTTTTAAATCTTACCTATGCAGTTGATTTTGTCGGTGATTAAGTATCCGTCTTCACACATGCAGTGGAAACTGCCGGGGAAGTTCTTACATTTTTGGTTACATCCGGCTGGAAATTCAGGATCTGAACACTCGTCGATGTCTGCCAAGTCAACAACAACATTTATCATGACAACTCAGTCATTTCTAAAGATTACATTTATTCAGTGTAAGGATGTTAGACATAAGGCGTTGAGCGTCTATGCTTGTATATTTTAAAGCTTAAATAAAAAAGTTTCAAATGATGAAACTCACCGTCCTCACAGCGCTGCCCCTTCCAGCCGGGCTTACACTCACATGTGAAGGAGCCCTGGCCATCCACGCAGCGCTCTGAACCCTCCTTGTAACATGGATACGGTGTGCACTGGTTACTGATCTCTGCACAAAAACAGCATGTAAATGTAAATGTAAGGCTAACTAATTGACATAAATATGCAAACTTTTTCTACTAAAAAAAACCCTCACCTGTCACACAGGTGCGAAGATCCGACGGGATGGCAGAATCTGAATTCTGGTTGGAAATGCCGACACGGTGTGAACCCAGGCACGCTGAAACAGTGTTTTTTATCAGACATAGTATTTAAAGCAAGGTTTATATCAAAATGCCACAATGAACTGTGAAAACTTACCAACATATTTGGGGTAGAAGTATTCCTGGAAAAAAAACACAGCAGAATATAGATTAACAAATGCTTAAAATTCACATTTGGCAATATAAAAAGGAAGACAAAGACAGGAGATTGTGTGCAGCAAGAGAGATTACAAAGTATATTTGTATCACAGCTGTCTGCGTAAAACAGGAATAAATCAACATTGCATGTTGTTTTTAACACTGGTAGAAAGTTTGGCAGAACTATTTAGACAATAAAGAGTCAATCTAATAAAAATATTTGATATTGATAGACATGTTTTAGAAAAATAGAATATATTTGGGTTTCAAATTTCTCACAATAAATAAATCAAATAAATGAACAATTACTTAAGAAAATTATTGTCAGATTCATCAGGTATGAAAATAGTAGTTTATTGCAGTCCTAGCTGATCTCTCACTTGCATTGATAATCACATTCACTCTCTAAATTGCTGTAGAAAATAGAGATGTGGTGAAGTAATTTAGAGGTCTGGAACCAGTCTACCTTCCTGACCAGTGAGATCAGGGGGTCTCTACTTACTGTCTCAGGCTGGTTCTCAAAGATCTCCCTGGCCTCCTCCTTGTTGCACAGCTCTTCAATGCACTCCCTCTCCAGGTTGCCCTTCTTGCTCTCCTCAAACAGAGAGTTGGCTCTCTTGTGCCTGCTGAGGAACTGGGAGGCTGTGCTCTGGCTCAGGACTAGAACAGATAGAGACACATAAAATACATTCATTCAAATGCATTGTGTAGAGCCACTTTTCAATTGTTAGTGTTGTTGTTTGCTGTTAGAGAAATACGAGGCCTGTACCACTGTGCAGGTTATACTTTACTATCACTTTTACATGTGTGATTAATATAAGCAGGCATATGCAACTACATGATAATAACACATGACCGATCCCAGCAGGAATTTCAGTCCTGTTGCCTCCTGACAGATGGCTGATGTAGCTCCTGCCTGCATGCACGCACAAAGTGGACAATTACTCTTCTATGAATTGGCCTGAAAATAAGGTCATTGCGAAACCGTTATTTCCCAGAAATGACCCTGTGGTCGCAACAAGCAGCTCGTATTAACCAAACATTGTTTCACCGTGTAGAAAGGAGTCATGACCCCTTACACTTTCTGTTCCCTGTTAGCTGCTGTCATGTTAAAAGTTGTTTCAAAAGTCCCGTTTGGCTGGCTGGAGGCTGCTTTCAATATGGTGCAATGACACTTAATAGTTTAACAGGCTACTCCGTTTACCACGTAGGGTTCAAATTGTTAACCGTATAGCCGAACACTTACATACTTACATCGATAAGCATCGACGAGCGTCACAAGAAACACGAGACAAGTCAAGGACTCCCCAAGTGCCCGCTTCTTTCTCCACATAGTCGAGCCGTGTTTCCTGCTAGGCCACGGTTTGGCTCTGAGTAACGGCTGGCTGGCTGGCTGCGTACAGGTCCGTGAGGGGGAAAAAATAACTTTATTCTTCCCGAAAGTGTTTTCGTAGGGAGAGGAGGAGTGGCGGGGGCCGCCAGGAGAGCAGTTCCAGGGGGGAATGAGGGGAGGCAGCTAGGGAGCGCTGCTAACTCGCTCACCCATACTGCTATTGTTTACTTACACGCCAACATGTTGATGCTCGGGCTGAACTGAGGCAGAAAATAGGTTTACTAAATACAATACACGACAGAAGGCCCGGAGCACTGGATTTCTGCTAGTGCGCACACACACACACACACACACACACACACTGAAAAACCACAAAGGAAGATATACGTTTTGTACAAATATGAGCAAATAGGCTACTCCTGTGTTTGAACATTACTTAACTCATTAAAACAAAGTAAAGAGGACGGGAAAAGAAATGCAAACACGAAAGACAACAAACAGGCCTGGCATGCTGCCAAAAGTTATTCCGATATTTCAATGGTTTAAGGGACAATTTAAAAGCAGATAAGTCGTACTGTTGTACTGAATATCAGCACGGTTACGATTATTTACAGCAGGAGGCAAATTACTGAGTCACAGCCATGCTGATATTCAGTACAACAGCACAACTTTGATGTATAAGTAAAAGTAATAAGCAACAAGAGATAGCCTAATTATTTTTTACCAAATAGGTCCTACACTTTACATAAACTGGTCTGTTGCCAAGCAACACATTAACAATTTCCTGTATGTCTACAAGGTACCGCACACCAGCTACTTTGTAGTGTAAATTTGTATGTTTCCATTTATCATGAGATCATAAGAGTATGTTGGCAGACCTGTGATTTGAGGGCATAGTGATTCTGAGGTACAAGCTTAATCAATCTAGACAAGGACTTTTGCTTCAACCTTAATTACTAAATGTTAATTAACAGTAATCAGAACACCTTAGGCAGAATGATGCATTGATAAATGTCCCAGTGCTTTTGTAATCTATATCAGCGGTCATGAAATGTGCAATCAAAATACTTTGTTGTAAACTGCACTGTAACTGCCGCATAATTTGCCTTCAAATTATTGTTTGCTTGAATAATTGTAATGAATCTTATATTCCACGTTAGAGATGTGTGTTATTAAAGCTTTCCTGCAGTTTATAATGTACAAAAAGATACATTTGTTTGCAATGCATCTCTTTGCAGTGTACCCAATGCAGCATCACAGCACAATACATCTCCGTTAGTCCATTACCTGACTCACTAACAAAATATCTTGTAATGTAACTGCAGACAGAGTAGTTTAGAGGCAGACTGAACTGTTGAACAAATGACACAGACACCTGCATCTGCATTAATATTGGTTTCATTTAGTTATCCAGGAAAAAAACACATCACATTTTCACCATTCATTCAACAGTTTATGTACACATATAACAGGCTTATTTTAATACTTTTAAAATATTTGTACAAAATACACTGTTCTCCCTTTATAATATGCGTTTATCTGAAGAGGCATTTTGCTGCAGATGTGCGTTAATTTGTGATAATTTGATGGGTTTATTGAGGGGTTGTTACTATTATTGCATGCTGACACACCATTATTGCATAAGTCATTCCTTTGTGGGCTTCTGGGAGGAGGAGTTGCCGTAACTGTAAATGCCATTACGCCACCAGCTCAGCCGATGTTTCTGGGAAGGTTTGGCTGAAAATGATAATAAATATGATTACCTAGTTAGGGATGAGAGACAGAAGTGTTTGGTGTTTGGTCTTGGCAAAAAAAAAAAGCTGCTGAGTTTCTTAAACCTGAGGAGAGTTAGTAACTGGTGGAAACAAACACTCACCAAAGTTCAGAGGTTAAAGCATCACTGTTTTCTTCATGTTTCATCAGTGTTATTACTGTTACACATAAAATGTTTTTGGGAGATTATATTGGCAAAAGTTCCTTGAAAGGAAACAGTGGTTCTATACAAGAAGGAAAGAGGAGAGACACTAGATCAGGACACACAGTCCTACTAGTCTTTAGTAGAGTTACAGGCAGTGATTTTCTCTTTTTTAACAAGTGGGACTCTTTCCTGACCTGTAACACTGGGATAATTCAATTGGCAATACAACCCGTCATTTCAATCACTCCTACACATACCGACAAACGCACACAAATCACACGCAGACCTCAGTCATTCAGTTCAGATACACAGCGAGATCTCTGTGACAAAGATAGAAAACAAGTCAAATCTGTTGAGAACCTTCCTCATAAATCAACATATTCGACAAAGAAAAAGGTGTCGTTGGATTAATAAGTAGTTTGTTTTTTCAGATATAAAAAAAAACACATCTTAACAATTATTTTTTTTTTCTGTTTTTCAGAAAGATAATTTTATAAAAGTGATGACTGGCACTGTTCAGGATCCTGTGAACACCCATGTGGCTACATAACCAGTTAGTTTTTTGGAAAATATAAAACATTTGTGGTGGTTTGTAGTCACCTGGTCGCACAGAAGTGTCTGTGGAAGCTACCATCGCCATGACTACAACTTTACTTCACATGCACTGGTTTGGCGTAAGTGAGTGAGTGCTGATGGATATGAACGCTAATGCATAAGACAACACAAAAGGGTTAACAACAATAAATCCTGTACCTTCAACAGATTCTGGGGGTGCTGACCGGTAAGATTCACAGCAGGCAGTTTCTCAGAGGAATGCATATAAATAGGTTTAAAACTACAGGGGGCAGCTTTTCCAAAGTAAGACAGAGCTAAACTCACTGAACAGAAGAACTACATTATTAGGCAGCCAACAGGGCAACACAACCAGTAACACACTATCCATTTCACAATCATAACTGGAGACAAGACTGGATAAAATGTTAGTATACCGATTAATTAAAAGTTTAGCTAAAACCATCCTTGTTAATGGGCTGTGCTAACACATTGTTTCTGCTTTGTGATAGTGGAAGGGGTGGTTTGGATTTACCTACTTTTTCTACTTACACAGAGTGACAAACATAGGCTTTTAATATGTCTAAATCCTCCTAAAGCAGCAAAATACATTGTTTTCCATGCAAATAGACCTGCTACAGTTATGAGACAGTTAATGCTACATAAGGCCAACAAAAAAACAACTTGGTACTATTTTGTTCTTAATTTATTGCAGAGTGGTTGAATGGAATTGCAATAATAGGTCAGGGGCATTTCATAAGCCGCTACTGATTGCATATCTGAAACACATAATTATTACAGTTTATATTACGGTTAAACCAAATAACGTTGTGCTGATGCACCAATTCCCAATTTATAGATTATGAGAGTTATAAGGGATTTACAGCATGTTTTTCACCAGAGACTGGTTGTGTTAATCAGGTCCTGATTTTGACAGAAATTGGTTCTGAAGTTCAACATAATCTAATTTCTCTATTCATAGATGGAGCGTTAAATGGAGTTTATTTAATCTGCCATCTGGTGAACTTAAAAGGGAGGCTGTACCTTGATGTGTACAAACACAGCCACACTAAAAAAAACTGTTGTCAATTAGAGATACTAAAACAGGCATCCATGTTTGTCTGGCTCAGTGTAAGCAGAAAATGAATCATCCTTTAACCCTTGTACTGGTTAACACAGGGGACCGATATCCAACTGAAGCTGAACCAGGCCTCAAATGAAACCCGAACTGAAACATGTTAGCACATGGATCATTAGCATTAAAAAAACAAGGGATAAAATAGTTTGTGGAGTGATGTTTGAAAGCTAACTTCAAGCTGCTCTTGGCTGTGCTTGGTCCCGACAATCCCTTCTTGCGTGCCCTCGACCTTCACAGCCGTCTTGAGGACATTGGGGATAAAACAAACACACAAAAAGAGTTTCATGGGTACAACACCACCTGATAGGGGGAAACATTGTAGTCCTTCCTTTTTTTCTGGAGTGAAATACAACGGAACAATTGAACAACCATTAAAATAAACAAATACAAATCAAACAGATAAAATAAGCTTTTTGAAAGTGTGCTGCGAGGCTTGTTCATCCATTGATTTGGAGGCGATTAAAGTGCGTGTCGGTCACTGTCAAAACTGTCCAGTGAAAACGTTTGTTTGTTCTCTCGTCACATCACAGAAAGGAGTCCGAAAAATAGATGTATGGTATGATTATCTCTTCATTCGTATCCCTCCTTTCACCCACAACTGTTCCTCTTTTTTTCTTGCTGATCTGAGGTCTGTTCTCCAAATTTTGGAGTGATGCACCTTGAGAGACCGCAAAAGAAAAGTCCATCTAGTCCATCAGCTCATTTAGTCTGGTATCGTGTCTTAAAACTTTCTTAAAACTGAACAAACGGAAATTATCCCTCTTTCCTCCTCCATTTTTATCGAGTTTTAAGTAGAAATAAAGACTTAAAACTCAACACAAGACACTGAGCATTGATATGATGGATTTCTTCGCAGTAAAGAAAGATATGCTGGTTCTGGGCATCATAGAAACAGTACATCAGGCCGTGGCTAGATGGAGTAGGTGGAGCTCTCAGACTGCTGGCGGATGTAGCACTGGAAGCTCTTGTCACCAATCGGATGCTCCCTAAGGAAACAAAGAAGAAGATGATGTTTATTTGTTGGCAGGATTAAGATTATTTGTTAATGAGCTAAACTGGAGGCCAAAATGATCTGAACCAAACTCTTATGTCAGCGCTGTAATGGGAGAGTCATGGAACCAGGGGAACCACTTTGATTAAAGTTATGATACTGGATACATTCTAGATATTCAGGTGCTACAGTTGATCTTCATTCTTTCTGCATGTTAAATGAATTATAGGCAATTGTGGATTGTGCAACTTCACCACCTGCTGGCCCACAAAGGAAGTTCCTCTGTATTAAACTTAAAATCTGCCATTTTCCTGCACTTCTCACTCACAATTACGTACATTACATACACAATAACTGTAGATTACAACTAAGATAAAAGCATGAATAGACAAAAAACACATACTGGCTGCCTATCTTTGTCTTCTTGAACTTGTCCCGTTTGTACTTGGTGTGCTGCTGCTCCAGCGTCTGCACGGCTGAAACTATCAGCTTCAGGGTTTTGTATGTCTCCTGTGGGTCATCGATGACAAAGCTGGAGTACTCCTCCTGCTCCGGCCCGTCGTACACGGACTTACTGCCGCAGGCCTCTGCAGGGGAAGAGCGGCAGCACAGTGAGAAAAAGGGACAATGTGGAAATAAATACAAAATATACATGAGGATCCCGAAATGCACTCTTGTCCTACCTTGCATCTTGATCAGTTTGGTCATGTATGTGCTGAACAGCGAGTAGATCCTCTCAGTCTCTCTGTCTCCATCTACGTCCAGCTGGATGTTTGCAGGGAGGCCGCTGAAAACAGACGCACAGGAGGATGAGAGATCAGAAACAAATAAAAAGGACCTGATGCTGGGTAGACTTTGACAACTTTGCGTACCCAGTGCAGGGCGAGCACCCAGCGGCTGTGTCTGCTGAGAGCTTGCAGCAGAGCCAGTGGCCGTTGAGGTAGGCTGAAGGGTGGTAGGTGCTCAGACGTTTGCGGTTGCACTGGCTGACTTTGGTCAGGATGTCAATCCAGTCGCGAGCCTCCACGCAGTTGTTGGCCTGGATGTAGAGCGCGCGCTCTGGCTGAATAACCTGGAACATCTGGAGGAGGAAGAAAAGGGGACAGAAGTGAGGGAGGAATCTAAAAGCTTGTAGGAGAGATCTGGGCCAAATGCCAAACATTTAATAGGGGTTGCTGTGTGTGGTACGTACATTTTTCATCTTGAAAGACTCCTCCTCTAACCTCTCCACAGCCAGAATGTTCTCTATGGGAATGCTGCACAGAGCGCCCTCACCTGGAGGACAAAGGAAACACAGCAGAAATTAGTAAAGGATAAAGGAATGTGTAAAATGATTTTATTTCCTTTAAATTAATTTATATACAGCAGGGATGTTCAAAGCCTGACACTGTGGTCCCCCAACTATCCCCCCGAGAACAAATATTGAGACTTGACTATTTAGTCTATCTGTCCACAGGTTAATACACACTGCAAATATGAGTGTATTTGAATAAATGAAGGCGATAATTCAAGCTATACACAATTAAAAAGCTGAAAAATGTAAAAGCTTTTTAGTATGCATCCTAAGTTAGAATCTTTTTGCAAACCTGGCATGTAGTATGGAATAACAAACTGCTTGTGTGTATCTTTTGGCCTGAGTTTGTTTGGATGCAGCAGAAATGTTTCCCCTGCTCGGTAACCTAATCTCCACCACATGTGTCGAACGCACATTATGTTCAGACTAAATGTACATTCAGCAGATTCTCTGCCTCCTGCTGATTCTTGCACAACTTCACGGCGACAGTGAAACACGCCACTGTAGGAAGATCCTGAGTAACCTTTGACCTCACCTTTCGTTTTGTGGTAGGTAAACTCGTGGTTGGTGAGGCGAAACCATCTCTTCTTAAAGTTCTTCATTCCAAACCGATTCCTTCCTTGAGCTCTCTTGATCATAAATCTGAGGAAAAAGCGGTGAGAGAAATTCAGCTCAAGAGCTGGAAAGATGAACTCATGCGTCACAAAGATGTTTAAATGCATCACAATGCTTTTATTTCTCCGGCACGATGCATCTCTTATATACGTCTTCAATAATATAATGTGCAGTAAATGTATAGGAGTTTGATTAATTGCTTTAGAAAAACGTTTAACGAATCCTGTGCAGTAAGATGTCTACATATATCATTGCATTTACATGCTTGCAGTTCTTTGCGTTCATCGCTGCTGTACATGATGATCAGTACAGCTCTCATAGATTTAACCGTCTATGAGTCTAAAAGGAGACGTTTCAGCAGATCAAAGGTACCTGTGTTTTTACATATTTTACCCCTTTATCCAAATTATTCCAAATCATAACACACCATTTAGAACAGATTTCATTCACTGGTTTCCATGTCTTAAAAGTAGACCATGAAAATCTACTCAACTTGAAATTTAAGATAGCTAATCCATCACAGAACAGTTCCTGTCATGTTTATTTTTTCAGCAATGCAGTCTGTCGAAAAGCACCTGGTACTCCGTGCAGAGTACTTTGATATTTCTTCTTGTTGGTGTGTTAATGCATGACCTGACCCTGCTGAACAGCACTTTTTCTAAGCAAGAAATTAGAGCTTAAAGTGATAATCTCAAAAGATTTTCATTTAAATAAATGTCTGTGAAGTTACTATCTATCGCCGAATGAGGTAACACAATGGTGATTGAGCCTATGGCCCACTGATGAAAGCCTTTGCATTTGCAGTATTGCAAGTTTTGCGAGTAAACAGTAATCTACTATGGCTGAACAAACAAAGAAAAGATCGATGACTACAGATACAACTTCAAAAATAAGTGAAAATCCAAAGAAAAAGAAACAAATTCGGCACTCAGATGAAGGCAAACAGTCTAAAAAAACTTTTTAAATTATTACTTTTTTAAATATAATTTATGAATCTCTTTTAATCATTTTTTTCTGAACAAAATGCAGAAAATTGTCTGGTCCCAGATTCTCCAATGTTGGAGTTTGCTGAGTTATTACTGTTCAGGAACTTCTCTGGTTTTTGAACTGTGAGTTAAAGAAACAATACCTTTGCAGACATCATGTTTGACTCTGGAAAACTTGGATTGGCATTTGTCACTATTATCTGGCAATTGATGTACGTTACAATTCATTTTTTAATTAAATTAAATGTGATTAATTAATTCAAGATAATTTGATAATGAAACAAACAATTCTGCTTATGCATGCAGTGCTTCTCAGCTTGCAACTTATTTACCATTCAATAAATATATACGAGCATAAATCCACCATGATGGATCAGCTATTTCAAGCATGTTTCCAAATTCTCGTTTGATTTGTACAATGTAATTAAATAAATGGAGTCCATGAATCTAAAAAATGATGTTATGCTTTGGAAAATGATTGACAGTGGTGTGAACTATTTGTTGTCAATAGGCTTAAACATGTAAAACCACAGATACGGTCCATTCAGGGAGAGTAAACACCAGGATCTCTTTTTAGAGTTTAAGGGCCAGAGGATACATTGAATATGGAGCACCAGGGTTACAAACACCAAAATTACTTAGTACAGGAAGTCTGATACTATATTATATGTGCACTACGGAGTCAAGAACGTGCTGGTTTCACATCTGACGTAACACCTGGAGCTGTGCTAGAAACACTAATGTGTATGTTAGAGACTTGGTCGGGAAACAGGGTGTAAAGGGTCAGTCAGGATCCAGGGAGATATGAGATCCCAGAAATGTTTGTACAGTAACCAACCCCTGCTGTCACTGTCACACCAAGCGTGTCTGGCAGGGCGAGAAGGGCTACCAGCACTAATGACGCCTCCTACATAAGCAGGCTTAAAGGTAAACACTTTACTTTATACCATCTCTTACTCTACTGCCATGTGAGAGCAGTGAGACTAAAATGGCTATCACACAGAATCAGAGAGTGTGACAGTCGTTTGATATTTTGCTTTTAAACAGGTGGGGTATAAAGTAAAGTGCAGCAGCGTCTGCAGTAGCGCATGTTGGGAGAGAAAATGGCCGGGCTTGGTTTGGGGGCAGTTACAGTGCACACACGGGGTCACAAGGGCAAAGCCTTTATACAGAGAAGCTCTTACCTGCCCTTTGTGCCTTTTGACCCCTTCCCATCAACCCTCTTTATAGTGAGTTTAACACTCCTACGCCCGGTAGCAGAAACAAAAGAGGGTGGGGATGGTGGTGAGCAAGGCGCTGACATAACTACTGTCAATTGGAAACTATCCTTCCCCTTACAGCCTCATCAGAAATATCATTATAACAACAGACCAGGTGCCAGCGCCAAAATTACAGCGTCAGGTGAAGCTTTAATGTTACTTTGTAAAATAATCAGACTACAAGGAGTCACCATGTTAAGGTAAAAACTATCTTACCAAGCTTGGCAATTTGGTAAATAAACATATTCACTTCATTCCTTTTCTTTCCTTTCTTTCTTTCAGCAGGTTAGCTTAGCTTAGCAGCATCAATTCTTGAAATAGCTAGTGTGGCTCTATTCAGTGTTAACAAAATGTAGGCACCTCCATACAATATAAACAATTTGTATCTTTTTTTACAAATGTTAAAGCAAAATTTTGTTTTACAGGAGGTTATGAGCCCCAGCTAATATTTAATGACCCTGACCAGTTGCCATACCTCTGTCAGGGACTCCAAAAAGTTACTGTTATTCAGATTAGCCAGGTAAAAGGCTAGCTTGGCAGTTTAACCAATCATAAACATTCATCTAACCATTATTAAACTCGTTATGTTTTGTGAAGACATAAGTGCATTGTCGAGCTTAAGAGGGGCTGGTAGGCGGACTATGTTGCCCTCATTCAGAGCTAGAAGCAAGGTAGAAGCAAGCCTCAATTTATGCTAACGAGCTGCTCATTAGCTTCATATCATACCACACAGTCATCTGAGTGACAGGTATCAATATTCCCACACTTTCTAACTGAGGATAGTTCAGCCTTTAAAGTCAACCCAACTTTCTTGGGTAAAACTATAAATGCGTGCCAATAAGTTGGTGAAAAGACAAACATAGAAGGTGGTTAATTAGAGGTGGAAAAATGACAGACAATATGGTAACACTAGACAAGAAGCCTGCCCAAAAGAGCTTTACTACAATTACAAAACCTAAAATTACTTTCCATAAATCCTCTAAATTAACCTAAAATCACAGACGTAGGACATCTTAGCAGTGATGTTGACAGAGCTGTTTATAGGCACACTTTTCACTTTTCCATTACTTAGAATTTGGGTTTTATTCTCATGAATATAAGTTAAAAAAATAAGTTCCTCACCCCTCTTTGAGCATGATGGGTGTTTCAATGCTCTTCTGATCCCACTTTCCAGAGGTGGAGATCAGATCCAGGAACTGTGGAGGGAAGTAAAGAACACCTTATATCAATATATTTATTGTGTTAGTAACTGTTTTCCCATCCCTGTATCCACTCCACTTTTCAATCTGTCTCCACTCTTGTCCAGAAACACGTTTCATCACCACTTCATATAAGTTTATCTTCTTCTGAGGTACAAAACAAAAGGAATATTTGATATGTGTCTACAAGCTGGCAGAGTTTTTTTTTAAAGTGCACAGGGAAAACGAGTGAACACTCACATTCTTCACAGCGTCTGCATATTTCTGCTCATTGAAGTAGTCATAAAACGCAGCCATGTAGGACTCTTTGAAATTGGCCTGGAAAAGAACAAAAGCGGGAGAGAGAGAGAGAGGAGTGACGGAGAGAGAAGGATCAGCAAGTTGTGTTTAAATTTAACTTTTAGGACTGAAATACAAATGAAGTCTAGTTTAGTCACCGGATTGAAAATAGAAAAATACACTCTCTCACAGAAACTCACAGATTTAGACTTGGCAAGACTTCCCAGGGTCTGGATCGTCTTGGAGATGAGGGTGAGGGTTCGAGAGGTGGCGGGGTCCTGATGAGACAAAGACGAAACAATTGACCACATCATAGAAGAACTCTATTATTAACCTAGATCTATATAAAAATAACTGCTGTTCAAAGTAAAACATGAACTTTGAACTTCGCTTTACACAAACAGGGACAAGAAGTCCTTCATGTGAAATGAAGTGGAACATAAAATATTTCAGAGGAGAATCATGTAATGTCGGAGAAAGCTACTGTTTCCAAGGTCTTCATCCAACTTTGAACATAGTCCTTAATCTTTTACAATAAAATACACTTATTGATTCACATGCTCTACTGTCTGTTTTGCTGAGGTCGAAGGCCACTCTTTGCTGTAATATCTTTTTGGCATCTGGATGACGCTTTGCTGTTTTCCACATGGCGTGAATGCAGGCAGAAAAATGTACATGGGGCAACAGAAACAAACACGAAATAGAGTTCATGTGAAACAGAATGTTAAAATTCAGAAAGGAGGACTCGCTCAGCCAAGACTGGCAGATCGATGCTGTCTGAGAGGTCTGACATGGGCCACTCCAAGGCTCTATGTCCATCCATCAATTATCCATACCGCTTATCCTGTTTACTTGAAAAGATTTCAACTTTTTTTCGTAAACAGTGTCACAGCTCTTGTCAATCAGATTTATTTGTCTTTTTAATATCTTTTGGGGGGCTGGAGCCTATCCCAGCTGTCATTGGGCGAGAGGCGGGGTACACCCTGGACTGATCGCCTGTCAATCACAGAGACAGACAGCCTTTCACGCTCACATTCTATGGGCCATTTGGAGTCACCATTGAACCTAACGAGCATGCCTTTAGACTGGCGTACCCACGCATGCACGAGGAGAACATGCAAACTCAGGGTTCAAACTAATTTAAAAATGCACTTTAAATATTATTTATTGAATCATTGTAATAATGTATATATAATGGCTGAATGTGTGTTTGTTTTAAAAGTCAGACTCACTGGATGGTGCGGCCGTAGATGGAACAAGTTAGGGGAGAGGATGGCTGGAGCGAAGAAACGCAGGAAGATGAAACTGCTCACTGCTGTGTACCGGACATCTTGATCGACTGGAGAACAGAAAAGGAATGGATTTATGCCCTCAACATACTTGCATTAATGACATCTAGGACATTACATATATTCTCAGTTTGGAAGAAGAAAAGCACATTTGGTAAATGTGATCACTGAATGATACGGTAAATGTTTCCTTTTTTTCTTTTTAAGTGGAAATCTTTAGTTTAATAAGATACACAGACTGAATTTAACAGCTTGTTCCTCCTTTGGCTGCGGTGCCCTGTGACAGCCAACAGGAGGCAGCACAGTACATGACACTTGTCGTACATCGTCCACACATAACAGTTATAAGTGTGTAGGAGGTTTAATTGTTCTCAGGCTTGACACAAATAGCAGAGCACAAAGAGAAGAAAGTGTCCTTGGACATTTTGTACATCCTGTTCTTTATTGTGCGTTTCCTGTTCCCTATTAGCGGCGTCCTCTCTCTCTCTTTCTCTCCTCTCAGGTAAGTCATTCAGGAGGCGGGTTACCTTGGAAACGGGTGGCAGCCGACTCTCTCAAAGAGAAGAAGATATCACACATGACAGTCGGACAGCGAACGCCAGAGGTGGTGATGACGTTGAAGATCCGGTCTACATACTGACGAAGGTTTTCCTGAGGGGCGGGGGCAGGGCAGATATGTCAGATGATACAGTGATAAACACACACACACACACGCACACGTAAACACACAACATGCTTCTTACTCTGTTTGTATCCAGGTTCTCCGACTCTTTGAGCTTCACTGGGTCGATTTCACAGGGTTTGTGTTCTGCGCAGATCTGTAAATATCCATTCATAAATTATTTATCCAGATATTTTCAGACACGTGGCACAAATTGAATCAAAGCATCTGGTAAAACAAAGACACAAATAGAAAAACATGGACGTATCGCAGCGCAATACCTCATCTATGATGGGTTTGAGTGTGACTTGCAGATAGTGCATTCCTGCCAGCTTCATGGTCTCGTCGATGCACTTGGAAGTCAGCGAATTTCCCCGGAAAATGGTGTTAGGATCCCTACACACACAGAGCGGCAAAGAGGTGTGTGAAATTAAAGTGGAAATCCAAGTGACAGCGTAATAACAACATGATTTTATATGAGACATTTAATGAATTACATTATTGTGGCTGCCTAACAGCACAGTCAAATCAAAATGCTAAGCTCGTAAATATGGAATACAATCTGATGACCTCATTTCTGCAGCCAATTTAATTAATAATCTTTAAATACATCTGTGTTTGATTTGGTGGCGAAATTAATTACAGATCATAAATACACAACTTTCAGCTGGCTTATATTTAATAAATGTACCCACATTATTGCCAACAAACAAAGCTACAGTATAAATGAGATATTTCCTAAATGTGGAAAGTCTCCAACATATTATGCTTCTCCCTCTTCTGTAATAAATAACTTTATAGGATGTCCACAAAATGCTGGATGACTGATTTATGCAACTGGATAACTGAGTATTTGTTGTTATGCTGTGGTTTCTGGTGGTATTCAAAAGGGAAAAGTTACAAGACACTCACTGTGTGCGGTTGACTTCGGCGTGAGCGATGGCGCTAATAAAAGGCACGATCTTGCCGTAGTGAAGAAACAATCGCACCAGAGGAATGGCGGCTTCTTGTTTCTCTCGACACACTTCCCCCAGAATGTGAGCCGTGGACGCCGACACAGGCTGAACAGAGAGGAGCGAACATTTAGACAGTGAAGTAACAGAACAAAAAATGAGTCCAAACGGAGCAAAGACGTTCACGCACCCCGACGTTAGCAGAGTGCAGCAGTAGATCTCTGAGGGGAGTGTAGTGCTCGGAGGGGAAGACGTGGTCCTCGGTGTAAACGATGTTCAGACGCAGAGAGCCGAGCTCTTCTACCTTCACTGACTTCCCTCCGTTCTCCCTCGGCTGGAGAAAGTACCTGGAAGAAGAAGATGAGAATAGTCTCAACATTTTCAAAACTGGCCTAAAAGAATGCTTACACATTTGTTCAAAGTTGCATTGATCTTTCAGCTTCATTCTCACTGCACTTTTGAATCTTAAGCTCCCACAGTACACTAGCTGCGCAGCACCGGTGGACAGACAAAGAGACTAACTAGCTTGTGACAAGTATAGATCCGCATATAGATGCCCATTGTCTCTTTTCCACTGCCAGTGAAGTATACTCCTGTCCGTGTCTTTTCTGTTTCGTCACCGTCAAATGCGGCCGAAACAGTGAAGATGTTACGGTGGTTAGGTCTTTATTGTATCAATTACTCATTCAGTCTATTTATCAAACTTGGCACCGACAAATTTGGAACGATGTTCGAGCTCTGCTCGGACGGAGACGGGCGGAATTTGTAGCTGAGATGACAAAGAGTCGCAGAAGTTACAGACGGCGCATAGCATTGCACCGGAGAGAGGTAGGAGATTAGCGCATTGATACGGATTTTGTGTTCCCATCAATTCCGATCAAACCCGAGGCGATTACTACCCGGGTCTACTGCAGAGTCATTTGACCCGGATCTGAATGCCGATTGTAGCATTTCCCATTTAGCATAAAAAGTCGTGTGTTAGCCGTTTTTGACCAGGGGAAAGTGGCTTGTGTGTGTACGTGTGTCTGCGATGTTCCTCTCACCATGCGTCGTGGACCCCAGCCTGACCCAAGACCCTCAGAGGAACACGTACACCCCCGAGAAACTCGTCCCCGAACTTCAGGTTGCTGGCGTTCCACAGATCCACCCTGAACACAAAGTACAGTTGAAAACAAGGCAGGTGCTTTAAATGACACCAGGACAGTGTTGATTAAACTCCTGGCTCACCTCAGTGCCAGCTTGTCAACGTCCTCTTCTTCAACATCAAACTGCCGCTTTGTGTAGCTCAATGGCCGCGTCACCTAGAAATGGAGACGGAGTTAGCATTTAGCTTAAAGCAGGATTAAGTCGTTTACATCATTAGAGGAAGCAGGCTCAGAGTGTTTAGACTGATGCTGAAACAGTTGATTTGCCACTTCAGTCACGGTTTCGGCTTCTCAAATGTGAGGATCTAATATTTTTCTTCACCTCTATGGTGCTAAATTTAGTATCTTTTTTTTACTGTCTGCTGAATAAAATAAGCAATCTGAATATGTCAGACTCCAGGAAGATATGATGTGTATTTTTTCACACTCAACACTAAACAATGAAAATAATTGTAAGTTGCAACCCTAACTGAGACACTAAATGCTTCACAATTACACTCAGTCAAATCAAGACAGTTTTATTTGTGTTAGGGCTGCAACTAGCAATTATTTTCACATTTGAGCAATCTGCTGATTAGACAATTAACAGATTAATAGTTGAATTATTATTTAAATCTCCCCCAAAAAATACCCATCGCAATTTCCCGGAGCCAAAGTGACACATAGAATTGCTTCTTTTGTTCAATCACTTTTCATCAACTATCATGAATGATGCAAAAACAGCTAAACCGTACATCGCAGAAGCTGGAACCAGCAACTGTTTGATGTTTTTGCTTAAATGTTGCTGCTCTAATTAACATAGCCCAATATCACAAATCAAGAATATTTCTCAAGGGGCTTTACAATGCATACAGCATCCAACAAATCCATCCTTAGATCTTTGATTGGGATAAGGAAAAACTCCCCCCAACATAGGATGTTTTGCTATTAATGAGGCCAAAATGAGCCTTGACCCATATCCAACTCTAAGCTCCATGTCAGGCAGATTTGACTCAGGTTGGAGTTATCTGAGATCAGGATGTTGCAGGATCCATGTGAGTTTGAGGTAATAAAAAAACCATTTTGTAACGATCAAAGGAGCAATCATATGGCAGATAAAGATGATGGACGGCCTGTGTGTGCGTGCGGAGCTCTGCGTGTGACTCAGAGGGGGGCTGCAGGCAGAGTCCCGCTCATGTGGTGGTGGGTAATAAACGAGACGGTCTTGTCGGATGGAAATCAATGGGACAGATTGTTTGGTGTTTTGTCCGAATCAATCATACTCTTGTCCTGCTGTCTTTCAGCGCTGCAGCAGCGGGGAGGTCAGAGGGAGGGGCGACACAAAAATGTCAGAGCTGCTGGAGAGCGAGGGTTAACGGGGGCAGTGTGAAAGGGAGTTGTGTGTGTGTGTGTGTGTGAACTATTTACCTTAATATAAACTCAATATTACAAATAAATATAAAGTTTGTTGTTTAAAATATATAAAGAAGAAAAAACAATACAGGGAACAGTTATGTGTTTCCAATTGTTTTAACTACTTTTCTGTAATTTTATCTCAAAAATTTCAACAGCTACAGCAGAAATGGTATGAAAGGATGCTACGTGTGTGTATATACAGGATATATTCAATATATATATATATATATATAAAATAAAATATATATTTTTTTACATAAACTTAATTTTTCCATAAACAGTTACACAAAATGTGTTACTGTAACAACCCTACAAACCTCTCATGTTTTAAAAAAAAGATACTGCAAGTAGGTCAGCTGAGAGTCATTTTTATCTTGAGTGAATTAGCAGACAGTTAGCCAAAGTTAGCTAAAGTTATGCTAACTCTCTGATGTTACATGCTAATGTTTGATTATTAGCAAGAATTACAATTTGTAAAGTAAGTTAATTTTTCTACATACGAAGTGAAAAACTTTTATATATACATTTTAATAGCTAGAAAATTAAATAAATTCACTTTTTTAGCTAGCAAGTTTTACAGTTTAGAGCTAACTCTACATTGTTGCTAACTGGGTTTGTCTCTGTTAATTGTATTGTAATGATTACATTGGAGGTTGTCTGGGTGAAAAGTAGATAAATATTGGACTTGCAATATTTACTTAGAGCCCATTTTCTTATTTTTTGGTTTTCTGCTCAACAATCACACACAGAGACATGTTTACCTCAAAGTAGAAAACCTCCTCAAACTGTGGATTGTTGGTTTTCCTCTTCACTTTGGTTTTCTTTGCCTCTGACCTGAGAGAAGCAGAAAGGCAGATGACGATAAAGCCACGTTATCCAAAGTTAAAAATGCGATTAAAAGAAGTTTTGTATGGTTAAAGGTAAAATCCCGTTCGATCACGTGAGAGGTCTGACCTTGACGGTCCGAGTAAGGAGACAGCAGCGTAGGGATCACATTGGCCGTTGACGATAGGAAGGCCTTGGCACTCCAACACTCTGCAGAAACACACACACACACCATTAATGAATAAGCACACTGCATAGACTTGTACACACACACACACCTGTAATACATTAACGCTATGCTAATTTTAATGCACCATTAGCACGGTGTGATCTCATCCAGTGCTTTACTTTGACTGCCTCGCCTTAGCTCAAATGTGAAGGCTCATAATACTAAACGCTGAATGGTGCAGAAACTATTTTAAACCTTATATAGACAAAGCTTTCGTAAGGGGCTTTTACAGTATGCTAATGTTCCTTTTCTATGCTAACGCACTAAAGTGCTAGCTAAGCAAAGGCAAAGAGGCAGGCCAGGAAACAGGACAATGGGAAAGGGTCCATTGTGCTGCCAAGACCACTGAGGATTGAGACCAATACTCTGCAGGACGAGGCTCACTGCTCTCATCAGCACTCTTACACACAATAAAACCATAAATAAAGGGATAAGTTGAGCGAGCTACCTGCCGAACATGAGACAGACATAAGACATGAAAGCGAAATATCTTAAATCCTACTTTGTAAATATTTTCGCAGTAATCACAGGTGACACTTTGTATGACAACAAGAAACCTCTAGCTGCTTTAACAGATCTTTTTTACAGCAGACATTTTGACTTGTCAGAGAAAAGCACAGGTGTTACTAATTAAATTAACGATGGCTCTGTTTCTTTAGTTATCCAATTAAGCAAAGCTAGTGAAGCTGGTGAGGCCCTAAAACATGCACACGAAATGGAATGCAGCCACGTTTTATGTCATTAAATACACCCGTGCTTTTCCTGCTATGCCATGTCAAGAAGTCTGCATTGAAAAACAATAAGAATCTACAAATACATCAGCTATCTGTGAAATTAACCACCTGTTTTCTGCAGCCGTTCATTTCTTTCATAATACAAAAATGAATGTACACATGATTGATACAAGTGTGGCAATGACTTAAAGAGGCATGTAACCAAAAACAACTTAAAAGAGGTTAATTTCAAGCAATCCAAAAAAACACCTCCATTTCCCAGGCATAAAACATCTGGTCCATTCATACTCTCATGCTGGAAGTCCTTGCAAGTAAATTTTGGACCGAGTTTAGAGCTCTTTGAGAGTTTCTCAGTGTGTGAAAATGGCCCCTGGTGTCAGAGTTAGGTGTGTCTGTATGTAAGAAGGGCAGAAACAGAGAGCGGGGGAGATGAAAAGAGATGGAGGGAAGTAATTCCATTTGAGCTGCTGGCGGAGAGTTGTGCCAATTTTAAATCCTGCGTGATCCAGCAACTACAAACACTGAACAAAGAGGGCTTGAGAGACAAAATAAAGTAAAAAAGAGAAGAGACCATATCTTGAGGAAAATGGACTGAATCCTGAGTCTAAGGTCGAGAAATCAGAAATCAGAGAGTAAGGTAGATATGGGAAACAAAGTCTTTAAGTTAAATCCGCAAATGTGGTCCAGAGGAGGACTCCAGCTTCTCTCATCATCAAAGGAAGAAAATACCAGAATAAATAAAAAACTGCTTTTATAAAATCACAAACAGCCATATAGGGAACAAACATAATTTGTAATCTGTATACTTAATATTCAATTTAATGGGGCGCCAGTTTAGCTCAGCGGTCAATTCAGCGGCCCATAGAGGTTACAGTCCTCGATGCCCCACCCTCAGCCCTCTGCCATGTGTCATCCCCACACTCTCTTCACCTGTTTCCAACACTACCCACTGTCCTCTCTATAAATAAAAGGCATAAAAGGCCAAGTTTCTCATTCCAAGGTACATTTAAGGAAGGCAATATGACTGATATGTGTATTTGTTTCACCAGATTATGGCACCTTAAGTAGTCATATTTAGTACTTTATTGTTTACATTGAAGTTTGTATACCGATTACTACATTGTACTCATGCTTTAAAGTTTATATGCATGTCTTCAAATTGTGTATGTAGAACAAAATAGGTATGAAGGAAATATGAAGCTCCATTAAAATGTTTGTTTAAAAACTTTGTTAAGCCCAGACAGAGGCGGTAAAACAGATGTTTAAAAAAGATTTTTGATGGATCTCATCTGCACTCAATCAAAACTATGTGAAAGATCTGGAAACCACAAACAATCAACAGCAGTAAATCAGCAGTTTTATCCGTATGAAAGTAAAGTATTTATCTGTCTACCTATCTGTCTATCTGCCTATCTATCTGTCTATCTGCGTCTCTTCCTGTGTCACGGCTGTGCGATGACATCATGCTGTAAGGGGATTAGCACCCAAACAGGACAGGACACCCAGCGGGACGAATCACTTCCTGTGTGTCATGTGTGATGCACCGCTACTCACACCGCATGGTGAATTACACAGCAAATCACAACGCTGCCCACAACTGTACTGACACACACACACACGCACACACACAGGTTCCTAATAAGGAATAAGGACTGGGCTGGGTTAAGCATCACTAATGCCAGAGCGCTTCCTGTCCAATGAGCTTGTTTATATAACCCCTGCTTGGCCTACTATTCAGCCCTCTCTCTCTCCCTCTCTCTCTTCACCGCTGTGGGCTCTGACATGCCAGACAGCGGTGGTGAAGCAGACTTATTTGTTTTAGTCGACGTTACTCATATTAGGTTAATGGTGTGCCTTTTTCTGCGCCCACGTATCCTGTCAGAAACAATTTCCCTCACATATAAGAGGAAACGAATTACATCACGGTGCCAAAATCACACACAAAAAGCAGATGGGATTATGAGTCAGTGTCATTGAGGGCTGACGGGTGAAGAATTATAAGTAAGTGAATCCATATATTAAATTAAATCAGAACAGGGACTTGAAAATCACCCAAAAGTACACGTGTTTCAATATGAAATGTCAAACATTTCAGTCAGACAGCATTTTCCCTGTGGAGGAAGAAGTATTTAACTTGTTACTGAGTACCACAGTTGTATTGTCACTATTTATTAAGTCAAATATAAAGACTTAGATTAAAAATATTACTAAAAGTAGAACTTATTTTTACACATCAGTCTGTTTACAGGTGTTGTGGGTCGTGCTACATACATGAAAAAGTTGCCTAAAAAACCTCTTGAGGCAAACGAAGTAGCTGTAAAAAATCTGATAAATTGACTCGAGTGATGTCACCTGAGTCAGCAGCCGTTGGGTCTGAAGACTAAAAGTAAAAAAAAAACAACAAAAAAAACTGGAGGTAATAATAATAAGTCCTCTGTAACTCTTCATCTCTGCTTTAGCTTGCAGCTCAAGGCTACATTTGGCGCCATAGCATAGAGCACATCTGAAAATTCCAACGAACCTGCGATCGGAGCGCCGAGCACTACAGCCTCCGTACTTGCGGCGCCCACTCCATCAACCGAGCCAACCAAGCCAAACCATCGCCCCTCACGTGGTTATTATTGATGATGCAATAATATGTTCATAGTTTTTTTATTTTCGTCGTTGTTGAATGAATTGCAAAGTTGAAAAGTTTCCCTCTTTAATGGTGTTGAGAATATTAGTATCAAGTAGCCCATCCATCACTTATCCTTCAGGGTCGTGGGGAGGCTGGAACCTATCCCAGCTGTCATTTGGCGAGAGGCAAGGTACACCCTGGACTGATTGCCAGTCAATCACAGGGCTGACACATAAGCCCCTTTTACACTGCCAGTTCAACGCGGGATTATTTCGGCTCTGTAAAAATACATCTTCAATCTAAAACGCATAGAGGCAGAATGGTGGGCCGAAATCGCTCCGCCTCTGAGCCGGCGTCAGAGGTAGTAACAGAGGCGAAACGGCATATGTGTGAACAGCGGAGCCGTCAGGGCTTTGTTTACACCTCGCGCACATTTTGCCACCGCAACGCCTAAACGCTTTGTAAAAACACACACTGTGGCGGCTTTACGCCAGCGTTGTGTGGTCCGAAGTAGAATGGCAAAGGCTGCATGATGGCAGAGCTTCGTTACGCCACTGAGGCAGAACCTCAGTGTAAAAAGGGCTATAGAGACAGACACATTTCATGCTCACACTCGCACCTAGGGGCAATTTAGAGTCACCAATGAATCTAACGAGCATGTCTTTGGACTGTGGGAGGAACCCACGCATGCACCGGGAGAACATGCAAACTCCACACAGAAAGGTCCCTATGTCCAAACCTGGATTCGAACCAGGAACCTTCTGTCAGGGGAGAACACTAACCACTGCAGTACCCATGTCAAGTAGCATCATATAGAAATAGGTGGTTTATCCTTGCGTTTTCATTTTCTCTTGATTTGTTGCTGTTACACACTATGCCAGTTTACCTGCAAGCTAAAAGCAAGTTCTTTCAGTCGGTTGTTTTGATCTGCAGAGCTGAATGAACGCAGCCTTGTCTCCCTCGTACACGTGTCTTCCTAGAGAAATCTGACTAGATGACCTCCTGCTCTAAGCTCCTTACCCACAGTGCGCTCTGGGAACTGAGTCACGCTGGCTCATCATCTGACTTTACTGCTTCATGTTGCAGGAGAAGAGCTGGGCAGCAAACAAGCACACACACATGTACACACAGAATAATCCAACCTCAATCATATCATTGATCCGCTGCGAACACTGAAGTTCACACGCCACATGCGCGTACAACTGCATTTTACACACATCGCAACACACACACAGACAATGTGGGAGGGCAGATTTATGCGTTCGGGACTCCCACACCACAACATATTGATTCACACACTATCGCTCGCTATTGAGTGTCACATCACACACAGGAATAGGAATGATCTTTAAACACAGCCCAAAGTTTACTCTTGACAGCATAAAAAAAAACCAAGTGTCTAAAAGTTTGGTGGCAGTAAATTCTTCTTTTGTTTCCACCTCTTTACATAAACTCTGATCATTTCTATAAAACAGCAGAAGTCAAATAACAACATGAGGTGTAGTTTTGTCTTTCTTTTGTCCAATGGAAAGGACTGTGTGTACACTGTGTGTCTCACCTTGTGGCCAGTTTATGGTTGATGGCTCCGCTGTCCGTGATGACTTCACTCAAACGCAGCTCCAGGTGCACTTTCCCCTGCAGAACACACGATCAGACACTCTTTACGCACACACTTTGGAAAACATCAGTGCCTGCAGAACAGGTGTCCAAAAAGAAGGCAATTAAAACCATACATTTCTGAATCGTTTGTATGTGCGTGTGAAAATATTAGATAGATTCAAGAGGAAAAATGTCTGCTGAATCTGAACGTAAAACCAATCTTAAAAATACTTATTTTTCAGGCCTGTTTATGCTTGGTTACAGCCCATGTTACAAACCAATAACACAACAGGTTCACTTTTGGTTTCAACTTTTAAAACGTGTAAGTTGAAAGGTTTTCATTAGACATTATAAGTTCCAGGTACTTGTTTGGAGATCTAAATACCTACAATATACAAAATACATCCCATATCCTACATCCGACGTGCTGACTATACCAGACAGAATAACAAAAGGGAACATAGCATTTGGGACATTCAGGTGTCTGAGAAAGCCATGACAGGCAGTCAGCGTGCACACAACCAGGACCATGAAATTGAAGCAGCTAAATGGAATACTGCCATCATTAATGCTACTATAAACACCTGCGCTTTTCCTCTTGTTGCATGTAAAAATGTCCGCTGTGAAAAAGGCCTAGAGCAGACAGTTGAGGGCACCCACCAAGTGGCCATGCTTCTAATAAAGTATAACTTTAGGCCTATTTAAACCGGTGAGTTTTCATGAATGGTGAAAGTTTTTTGTACCAGGTTGTAAACATGTTCTATTTTTGATGTTAAGCTGGGCATATGGGGCTCTATAGGGATTGACTCGCTTTTGGGTCCAGCCTCAAGTGGCCAGTATGGGAACTGCAGTTTTGGGAACCTCCACGTTTGGCTTCATTTAACAGCGCTGGAGATGGCAGCTCAGTTCTAAATTGTATAAAACCAGACACAGTTGAAACTGTTTTTCAAAAAGGCCTGTGAACATATGATGAACGATATCTCTTCCCTGTACAAAACAAACACGACAAAAGTGGCATTTCTCCACCAACAGAAACATGGTAAAAAAAATAGCTGCGAGTCTGAAGTCACGCTGAAGTTATTTAGCCTGGAAGTGATTGGATTAATGACATAATGACAGTGTAGTGGTGCAGCTGTCTAGAAAAGCTCCATTAATTAGCAGCATCAGTATGCAAACTCACAGGCGTTTCTCTTTCTGGCCGATTCAAGCAGAGGGAACAAACACACACACTTACACATGTGCACACAGGCCAAACAATGTGTCCTCTATTGAAAAGAGAAGAGAGACACTCTATCTTCCTACTTCATTTGATCCATCTCCCTCGCTTTCTCTCTTTACTCTCATTCTCTCACACATCCTTCCTCTCCCCGGCTCCGCGGATGAATGTGTCTCTGTTTCAGATCCCTGCTCCAGGGCTACACACACCCATCTGTCTGCAGATGTTACTGTTCGCTGTGGATCCGACTGTCTGTCACTGTGTGTGTGTGTGTGTGCGTCTGTGTGTGTGTGGCACTATGATCTGGGTGTGTGCGTTCCTGTCGGTGTGTGCATGTGCGTAACAGTGTGTGTGGGTGAGTGAGACTGCTGAATACTGAATAGTAGAATAAGCATGCAACAGCTCCAAACCTGATTACTAGACATTTTTTTAATAAATGATAGATAAATCATTTCGGCAGTAAAAATACAACAAAAATAAAGATGTCTTTCTTGCCTTAAGGTTTTTATTTTTACACATTTAGGTCAAACATTTATACGCTGCTGAGAATACCCAATGGGAAGTGCTATCTGCATGTCAGATAAAGTATTTGTCATTTAAAAAAGCTACTAAATTAACTTTAAAATGCTTCAATGAATGTGCCCATTTCTCCCTATTTATGCAACATGAACTAGGTGAAAAGCGGTGCGCCTCAGACACAGGTATGTGCAGCCAAGAAAAACAGTCACACTGTTTAGATAGGTTTATGTATTTCCTTAAAAAAATGTTAATTCAAAATGTATCATATAAATATTTAACAATGAAGCATTAGGCATAAAAAAAATTCAGTCAGGACTGTCTCTAAATTTCCCAAAACAACAAGAATAATTTGCTTTGATCTGAACTCAATTACACAAGAACCATGAACATGTTTCCGTAACATTCACTGACATCCTGTTATTACTCCCAAAAGCAAATCAAAACCACACCACGCAACGCGAGAACGTGGTCGATATAATGATTTCAATTAAAGCTGCGAGTTCCTTTTCAACTGAGCTCTGATGAGGGCGAACAAATGGGATCTCCAGTATTTACGTGGAGAGCCAGCAGGTGACTTTGACCCAGCAGCTGTGATGTTTCAGGTGCACACATGCTGTGTTTGTTTGGGTTCTGCCCTGCTGGAAACATGAGCATGCAGACACACTATCTCACATCTATGTACATACTGTATGCATACTGTACATACTGCCGTTATGTAAAGTGATAATCTCGAAGATTTTCATTCAAATAAATGTCTTTTAAATCACTATCTATCGTCGAATGAGGTAACACAATGGTGATTGAGCCTATGGCCCACTGATGAAAGCCTTTGCATTTGCAGTGTTCTGGACTGGGTGTCTGTGGCAGCTTTTGCAGAAAAAATCACAAGCAGCGCCCAGTTAGTGACGCGTTTTTCATCACCCAGCAGTGGTTGGTCTGTCAGAGAGAGTAGGCGGAGCTAAGCGGCTGCCTTTCCGGTCTCTGCAAGTGTTGCGAGTAAACAGTAATCTACTATCGCTGAACAAACAAAGAAAAGATCGATGACTACAGATACAACTTCAAAAATGAGTGAAAATCCAAAGAAAAAGAAACAAATTGGACGCTCAGATGAAGGCAAACAGTCTAAAAAGGAAAGCGACCGTCAGCAAGGAAAATCAAGAGTTACAACCGGAGCCAACTGTGGACGTCACACATGCAACACTGTCTGGATATCTGGGAAGTGTGCTCCCACAATTACCATTTATCACCATAGGTGCCGCCAAAGAGAACGAAACTGAGATCTTCGAGATTACCACTTTAAGCAGCAATGTTAAAGATCTTGGTTTTGTTGTATTTGGCGCCTATATCAGCCATGCCGATAATTTCAGGTGTATTTTTGAGCCTCATCTGAACAGAAATCAAACAGCATCCTCGCTGACGGGTATTTACCTTTTTCTTTGCATTTGCAGTTGCTCTTTTTTGAAGTATTAGTAGCTTTTATCATCCATCTTTTCTTTATTTAGTTGACTTAAGCTAACTTTTAAGATGGTCAGAGACCAGAAAAAATATGCATCGCTTCAGTCTACTTTTTCTGACGTACCAACCACTGCTTGGTGACGGATGCCACTTGGGATTTTTCCAGCTAATGTTGACTCAACACCCAGTTTGTAAAACCAAAAATACTGCCAATGCAACACAATGACTATGTTAATTTATGTGGCAATACATGGTTACCTAACAGACATTTATTAAGAAACAATAGGGGAAAACCAGAGAGTATAAGATGTTTCTGTGGAGGAGCTGAGAAAGATACAACAGATTCTTCGAAAAACAAGAAGATCAAGAGAGAGTGCTTTGTCTTTGTCTTACCGTGTGACAGCCTTTGTGTGTGTGTGTGTGTGTGTGTGTGTGTGCTTGTGTTTTCTCTCTGTACTGACCTGCACCTCTGAGTCAGCGCTGACAGGTTGCAGCTGAAACCAGGTGTCTTTGCCGTGATATTTCTGCAGGTCCTCTTTCTTCACTGCAACCTTGCCTGCACACACAAGAACACAGTAAGACAAATGAGCTCAGAACACAAATCCACTTCCTAAAAAGCCTACGTGTTCAGATGTGTGTGAATCACACACTCAAGAAAAAAATAAATTTTAATCCGACATGTCAATCTCTCTTATTGCGGTAGGAACCAGGTGCAGAAGTAGAGTGCACTGCAAATGAACCAGTAATATCTATACTGATACTAACATTACCCTTTCTGTTTATAACACCCATAATCTCACACACCCAGACACATACACACACACACACACACACACACACACACACACACACACACAGAACAGAAGGTGAGATCGATACAAATCACACCATGGGAGAGGTTTCAGTTTGTGGTCGGTGGTCACACATATACAAATACTTAACCGCCAATATGTGAAATGACACACCCAATGACAGTGATAAAAACATCCGGCCGCACACAAAAGAGAGACACACCTTTTTCATGCTACAAGTATAACTCAGCTATCATTCCTTAATTTTGTGAAATGTGCTTTTTACCTTCTTGCCCAAAGTTAGGCGAGAAGATTGATACCACAATCATGTCTGTCTGTTAGGGTACAGACAGCTATTGGTTAGCTTAGCTTAGCATAAAGACTGGAAATAGGGGAACTGCTAGCTTGGTAAAACTTGAAATAAAATGAATAGCTCAGCTCTGAAAGCTTTACTCTCTTTGATTAAAACTATTAATATTGTGGGTTTGTTGTTAATGTGAGGTTGCCCGAACACCAAAGAAGACTCCAGGAAATAACAGCTCTGGTCCTTAAACCACATTCTTTATTAGTATTGATTGTACTTGTAACATGTACATTTTTAAGCTTTAGAGGTGCTGCTTCAAACCAAGTCAGATCTATCAGTCTTCCCCTGATTCCAGTCTTGATGCTACGTTTAGCTAACTGGCTAGCTTAGTTTTTTGGGGCTTTTTGACTTTATTGATAGGACACCTGAAGATAGACAGGAAATATGGGGAGGAGAGAGTGCGGCACGGCATGCACCAAATGACCGGCAGACCCGGGGTCAAACCTGCGATCAGTGCGAGGACTGTAGCCTCTGTACATGAGGTGCCAACTGAGCTAAACCAGCGCCCCAAGGCTAGCTTATTTTATTTAAAGTACAGTCATATAGGTTGTATCAATCTTCTCATCCAACAAAAAATATACATTTTTAACATTTCTTTAACACAAATGATTTCCAGGCTTTACATGTAACCCAGATATTACACTTTCCGTAAATTATACAAAATAATAAAATGAAAGTTGTTAAAATCATAACATAAAAAAGCACCGCTTCTGTTTTATAAGTCTAAGAAAGGCCTCAGACACTTTGAGCAGCTGCTAACTCACCGATACTGGAGTCCCTCCTGAAGACGTCCCTGTCGAAGATGTAGAAAGAGAGGTGTCTGAAGCTACGTGGGATCTCGCAGTAGAAGTCCTCCCCATAAAATGGACTGAAGGTGAGAGGAGACAAAAAGGCAAGCTTGGATTAGAGATCTGATTTGGGCGGGTTTAACCAAAAACACGCATGAATTTTATGTTTAGTTGTCAGGAGATGAAAAGAAGGAATGATGTGAGGGAAAGAGAGGGTGTGGAAACCAAGTGTACCGTAATAAATAGGTCACTGATTGATGTCTAAAATAAGAAATAAACTGTCTGAAGTCGCTGTTCTGTAACATGAAAGAAAAGACAGAAGGTACAGCATTATACAGTCAAGCTAATTCACTAATATAACCAAACATAAAGAATCTACAGAAGCACGCTGCATTCACTGCAGGAACAAATTAAAAGGAGTCATCTTAAAATTATGAGATTCTGATCCGTAAACAGTTTTATCATAATTATGAGATCTGGATTATTATTATAAAAGCTTTTCTTCTATTTTATACTAAAGTCATAATTACAAGATATGGTCTGCTTAACAAGCACTGCGCATCACTTGTGTTTATAAAGGGATTCTATAAAAAGCGTGAAAAGGAGTAAAGTGATCCCTTGCTAGTTCATAAGGTCATCAAACTGTGTCTTTTATTGTTTACATCGCATCACAGCATGAATGACTTTCTGTGCATTTGTGACCCCCTCTCGTTTTTTTACTCTCACTTGTTCTTTAAAACATCAATTAACTTAGTGATTTGTTAACTGTTCCTACCATTGTAACAGTTTCTGTCTAACAAGCTGTATCTTGGTTGTAAGTGGACATCACTGACGACTGAATTCCATAGAAATCAGCTCAATGAGGATCTTGTGATCTGCGCCCTCAGGGCTTCAGCTAACAATTACTGACTTCTTCTGTTACTCAGAGGACAGGCAGACGGACGGACAGAGGATAGGATGGATGAATACAGGATACATAAATACATTTCATTCATTTTATCAGCACAGCCAAATCAGAAATGTGAAAACTCCAAAGGGTGTGTGGTCAACGTGGACTGGATTCACTATCTATTCAAGCATCCATACTCTTTATGAAATAAAATGGTGATACAACATCCATCCATCCATTATCTTTACAAGGTACACCCTTGAACAGGTCAGCTGTTAATCACGAGCATGTCTTCGGACTGTGGGAGGAAGCTGGAGTACCCGGAGGGAACCCATGCATGCACAGGGAGAACAACACAGAAAAGCCCCCTACAGCCGAACCGGGGATTCCAACCAGAAACCTATCAGCTGTGAGGCGACAGTGGTAACCACTGCACCACCGTGCAGCCCGGTGTTACAATACACAGTATCTCATTGTGATGTATCTAAAATATGTCCGTCTAATACTTTTCATTACGTTTTCTCTTAAAGAGGGGGTATTATGCTGTTTCACATTTAAGACATATATATAATGTTGGATGTCCAGACTAAACGTGGATGAAGTTTCAAATCTGTAGGTAAAAGTAAGTAATCCCCAGGCTTCTCAGCTCAGTCTGTAGGCTGCTGTGAACGCCAGGTTTCACACCATTTTTTTCTACACGCTGCACTTCGTGACATCACAAAGGCTTCAGAGACCTGGCCAATCAGAAGAAAGCGGGCTTGTAGGGGCGGGATTTCTTAAAGGGACAGAGCTGACTGAGTCGTTTCAGGCAGAGGCTGTATGAGGGCCTGCACAGAGCACCAGTGTGAAAAAAATGAAGCTTGAAATTAGCATAATACCCCCCCTTTAAGTTAGTATAATTTCCTATATTTAAACAGAATTCTGCTGCGTTCCTAACATAACTCAATACAGTTTTCTGTGCCCAAATATGTAAGAAATGTAAATACATCTAAATTATTTCAAGAGAGAGACACAACACTCTAACCGGTTCAATAAATCTTCTCATCTAAAAGGCAGGGACTTATCAAATGAGCTGATAAAACATTTTTTATACCACTTCTGCCTTGAAGTTTGACATCCGATAGAGTGAAAAAATATTTGACTTTCAGGGGGGTTTTTTTTCTTTTCTGTTTGCACAGATGTTAAAAAACAACAAAAAAGAACAAGTGTAGAGGCCTTCAACGTACCAGAGTGACTTCTCGATGATCTTGGTCCTGAAGACTTCTTCTTGGTCCAGGTTGACGGTGCAGTAACAGTCCCTCATCCTGTTCGGCCCCGGGTACGGAGGGATGTTTTTTGCTTCTCCTGCACAAAGAAAGAGCAGAGGAAGGGGGAAGGAGAGAGGGTGAGTACTCAGGAATGAAAAACAAAGTGTTTATTCAACCAGTAAGATGTAAGTGATTACTTATTTAAGAACCCTGAATGCACGCTACTTTCATGGAAAAAGCATTATGCAAGTTCACACCTGTTTTAGCTTCGATTAATCTCATAGGACGTATAAGGAGATTAGGTCTGCTGGGGTGACATAAATATTAAGCTGTGTGTTTTCAGGAACAGACACACAAACAACAGCTCAACCTTCAAAACAACATGTGGAGTCTGTTTTTGTGTCTTGCGTGTGTGTGTGTGTGTGTGTGTGTGTGTGTGTGTGTGTGTGTGTGTGTGTGTGTGTGTGTGTGTGTCAAATCTGTGAATGAAAGAATCTGCGTGGGACATTTCCTGAATCCTGCTCAAGCTCAATCTGTTCATCAAACATGTGTGACAGATAGCACTCCCTTTCACAAGAATGTGGTCCAACCACCCACCGAGACGTACACACACACTTACACGCACACACACACACACATATACAGACACAGGTGGTGCTGCAGTCGTCCCTCAGGAGCAATACATTCTCCTTTATGAAGCCATGGATCCATGTTAGTCACCTCTCTGGTCCTTATTGTCTCTTTCTCTGTGCCCTGGGGACCCTGAGCACTCTGTAGTCTATAGTTACACGTGTGTGAGGGTAACACGGTCATTGTTTGCTGCAACAACGATCCTTTATCTGCACAGGAATCTGATGCTGGTGTTCTGACGACAAGCTGAGCTATTGCAAATCTCGCAGTTATTTCTGCCTTTAAAAGAGCGACTTCTTCACAGGGGCAGCAGGAGTCAGTGGCTTGGTGCTGCTGTTCTCAAATTAACTTTTTCTCTCTGCCGTATAAAAGTAGTTCCCAACATTTTGGGCTTTATTTTTACTTTTAAATTGTTTCAGTATTTTTGTTGCCCCTTTGGTTAGTGGTGCTAATGCTTTAAAGTAACCTCCCAACAACATTTCTACAGCCTGTAAAAGAACAAAAGCTGCTGCTGCTGCACTTGGAAACTGTTCAAATACACCCTGCAGAAGAAATCTTGTGCTACTTTACAGCAAAACACAAAGCTTTCATACACACTGCAGTGTTTACAAGCCTGGAGAAGGGAAGGGGAGAGAGCTGACATTTGGAAACTGACTGTAAAACAGCTAAACATAAAGCAACCTTCATATTAAGGAAGTAATTTTTCACATGAATGCAGCATCACAATTAGACTTTAAGCTCGAATAAATAGTACAAAGGTCTTTTCCTGCTACCTTTTTAACCTTCAGTATGCTTGAGAAGGAAAAGTTGGTGTTGCAAATATGAAAGCATATACTGCAGCATCACTGGGAGGAGGTGAGTAATCACATTAGTCATGAAGCACTGACTAACATGCAATTACACTGTTTGTATAAAACCTGTGATTTATTTACACACAGGCGGGTTTGCTCTGCAGCCATGAGACCAACCAGTTATACCACAGTCCTGCACTGGAAATTCACAATTTAAAGGTAAAGCAGAGTACTAATTTGACTACGTGACATGTTCCTTCGTTACAATGAACCTGGGAACTGTAGTTTATTTTGAGTTGTTCCCACACTCCTTGTCCTGCAGCTGTAAATACTCACTAGAGCTCTAAGTGTGCATTAATCCGCAGCTGAAAATAGGCCCAAGCAAAGGCACCATTAATTCAAGCTCAAGTAAAAGTATCTTAAAACAGTGCCCTGGTCTTTAAAGTGGTAATCTTCTCTTTGGCAGCACCTATGGGGATAAACGGTAATTGCCGGAGCACACTTCCCAGATCTCCAAACAGTGTCACATGTGTCCACAGTAACTCTTGATTTTCCTCGCTGACGGTCGCTTTCCTTTTTAGACTGTTTGCCTTCATCTGAGCGTCGAATTTGTCTCTTTTTCTTTGGATTTTCACTTATTTTTGAAGTTGTATCTGTCGTCATCGATCTTTTCTTTGTTTGTTCAGCCATAGTAGATTACTGTTTACTCGCAACACGCAGAGAACGGAAAAGCAGCCGCCTACCCTCTCTGGCAGACCAACCACTGCTGGGTGATGGAAAACGCGTCACTAACTGGGCGCCGCTTGTGATTTCTTTCCCGCGAAAGTCACCACAGACACCCAGTCTGTAATACTGCAAAAGCAAAGGCTTTCATCAGTGGGCCATAGGCTCAATCACCATTGTGTTACCTCATTCGGCGATAGATTGTGACGTAACAGACATTTATTTGAATGAAAATCTGAGATTATCACTTAATAAAATAATTCAGCAAGTTTAAAAAATTAAACTTCATATTCGTGATGCGTTTTTTTGCTCAGGTTTGCACTTTCAGAACAAAACAACAGGCGGGGATAAAGACAGGGAAGATGGATAGCATTGATAGACAGACTACTGTTGGGGTTTTGCTGGATTAAAACTACCTCATACAACATGTTAGCAGGCTTGGCACGGTCAGGTGTCTTACACTGTTTTCAGGCGTACACCAATTACAGACATAAAACCCAATGGTTCATTCTACGTATTTAAGTGTTTGATCTGTACAGCAGCAGCTGAGTTTTACCGCAGAGTAGCAGGACTCAGAATTTACTCAGCATATGACTAAAGTAAAACTGACCGTTGACGTCTGAGACAGTGATGACGATGGAAGGAGGAAGTGCTCTACTGATATTTACTGTCATTGATGTAATATGTCTGTTGTAATCAGTCAAAGCTGATTTGTCATGAGTTTATTAACCTATGTGAAAATGTCCACACTGAGCATGAGCATGGTGTCCCTACATGTTCCACAAGGATGTATAAAATCAAAAGTAATTCTGGTTGTTATAGAAGTATATCACTGAAAAGTTGGCGTAAGGAGCAGGAAGTGATGAATGTTTAAATACAGGGATTTAGACCGTCCTGGATGGAGTTCATAGTGTCGCTGTGACGTCTGTAACAGAAAGCACAAGCAAAGTATTCGCGTAAACATTGTGACTCATCTTTAAAGCTTCCTCTGCTCTTCTCTGTGACGTTACTTGAAATTCTGCAACACGTTTTGTGAAATACTTTAATCTGCCATCGGGGTGAAAAATGTCTCTACCTTTGGTCCATAATTCTACCCGGAGGATAAATATAAAACCATGCCGAGACCAACAGAGGTGATTAAGTGCCCTCTGTGGGGTTTGTAATGCGACACGCTGTTATGACTGCTCCTCTGGAGGCCGATTCATACAGCGTGTGGATCATTACACAAACAATTCACAACAACAACATTCATTCACAAGTTAAACAGACACCTGAGCGGTATAAGAGGACACACGCTCCGCCGCTTCAGTTTGTTGTTACAGAATCCAAATCTGTCTGTGTTTATGTGTCGAGCAGAGCGATGACGTATGCGTCTCTTATCTCTGTCTTTATCCCTCCACTTCCCACTGTTATTACATCGTCCTCCCGTCTCCTCTTCACCTCCGCCCACATTTACTCTCCTGCACTTGTTTCACTCCTGTACTCGTCCTCGTTCACCCCTCTCTCCTGAATTCACCCAGGTCATCCCAGTAACAAAAAAACATCACAGGATTAGCACCGCGTTCTCTGCTCTGCGTGTGTTTGGTTAATGACTCAACTTGCAACATAAATAACAAGCGGCAGAATCAGAGCTACTGTAGAGCCCAAAACATCTACTAAAAAGGATATACCTGGAAAACGCTTCATCTGCATCTGTGTAAATCACACACACATTCCAACGGCTCTTCCAACGCTTTAGCATGTTTTACTCCAACTACCGTTTCTTCTTTTATTACTGCAGAGCTTTCTCTTCTTGGATTGATGAGTGCATTTTTCAAGCTGCCAGAGTTTTCAACCCATGCCAATATGACATGAAGATCAACTTGCAGAGACTTGAAACATGCATGAGATAAGTGATCCATCACAGTGAACTTCTCGTCTTCTTCACTTTCTTTGTTTTTTTGTGTTGAAATGCAGGTGAAAAGTTTTCTGCGTAGGTTGATCCAAGCGCAGGTGAGAAACTTTAACAGTTTAACATCTGTATATTTGCTTGAGCTGATATTAATGGCCAATTTTACCTGAACACAGATGTATTAGCATGCAGGCTGATAGATAAGTGACAACACAGCTCAAGAACTGTAATATGTTTGCCTCTAATATGTCACACAAATGTCATATTTACGTCATGTTTACCATTGTGTGAGAGTGGTTCTTTATCTTGACGTGTTCTCTCCTGCAGTAGATTAAAGGCAGCCTACAAGCGAATTAAAGCTGTTTACATTAAAGTGCCAAACTTCTTAAGCCCTTTTTACACTGAGGTTCCGCCTCACCGCCGTAACGAAGCTCTGCTGTCATGCAGTCGTTTTACACTGGACCAAGCAATGCGGACCCAGTATGTGGGGCGACGCTGAGCGACTTCGCCCCACCACCTGTGTGTTTTACATAGAAGACGAGACGTAACAGATGTGTAATAATCCCGCCTTGAACTGGTAGTGTAAAAGGGGCTTTATATTCATGTTAAAGCAGTGGATACAAACATGCATTAAATTTTCTTTTGCTGGTTGTCCTTAATTTTTTTAAAAATATGACCTACATTTGGATGGAAACTTGCCTATAATGCAAGAAACTGCACAATTGACATTAACCTACAATCTAAATCCATGTTTGAGCAGTGTTGGTCCTTCAATTACTCAATACACATTCTGATCTCATTACTCAATAGCAACAATAATACGTTTTTGTTACTTGTTACATTGCTTTCAGCACAGCTCCTTCAAAAGTGTGTTTGAATATCTCTCAATCCTCCACACCCACAAGTCGCATCTTTTCTATTTGAAACAAAGAGAAATAGAAACAAGAGGTTTAAGATGCAGACAGCCCTACTACTGGAGACACCGTGTTTCAAGTCCCAACCTCATATTTGATTCACACATACTCACATTTATGGGATTTCTGTGTGCATAGACACACTCTAACGCTAACCACAGCAAGCCAGCTAAAAACAGGAAATTACCAGGACCCAATTTTCTTCTTTTGGCAGCAGGTAACCACCTTCTTCCACCTAAAGGCCCCTGCAACAAAGCTAGCACGTCTCAGACCAGTCTATCCTCTGAATGCAGTGAGAATAAACTGATGTTTACCAATCACATAAATCACAGTTGACTAAATATAGTAATGACATTATTAACTTTAAAGTAATCTGTGCGACATCTGAATGCATCACCTGGAAACTCTTCAGGCTTCCAACTTACAAATACCACTTGAGTAGCGTTGTACAAGGTTTTGTGATACTGTATCAGCTCTCAAAAACACTATTTTTTTATGTTTAAGATCATTTCTTTTGGCCTTTTATGCCTTTATTCATAGATAGAAGAGCAGATAGTGTTGGAAACGGGAAGAAAGAATGGGGAATGGCCGATTTAACAGCTGTCAGTGCCCCACTGTATCTATTTTAATAAATAGATTTTATATGCAGAATACATTTTTCATATGTCTATATTTTGAACTGATAAGAAAAAATGTTTATTCTTTGCCTAGAATGCACGAGAAGACGTGCTGTGATGTTGGATGTAACATGAAATGTGATGCAACATCCTTCAGTGCTAAAGAAAGTCACGATTTTATGCACAAGATGGTGTGTTCTTTACACAGAAACAGTTGTACTTAAATAAAAACCAATAGCTAACAATATTTAAATATATTGAATTGTAATCTCTGTATTGTGACATGTATTGCATTGCAAGATTCATGTCAACTCAAGGCTCTATTTCCTCTAAATTACCATGCAATCATAAAATAATCTTTACAAAGCAAAATTAAAGGTAAATACAAAATAATGCCCACTGCCCAATTTCAAGCAAATTTAAAATATCTGTAGGTCGATATTTTTACTGAAGCAGGGGGCTGCCTGTAAGAAACCGTATCTAACCGCGTGTTAACTGCCTGAGGATGTCCGGAAAATGATCATCAGTAATAAAACAGTCAGTGCTCAGTCACTGAAAAGGTGTAAAAACCCACCAGGACTGAAACTGGAGCAGCCTTAACCGTGCCATAACCACAGATTTAAATACAGGCAGGGTGACATCTCAGCTTCCTGTTCGGGGGAAGAAGGAAGCGCAGGACAGCTGTCTCTCTGGATGAGTTGATAAGACGCACACAACCGGAGAGTTTGTCATTTTCAGGGGATGTTAACCACAACAGTGAGGGAGGAGTGCACAAGTTTCAGTTTTGTGTCATATTTGATTCTCGGTTCCCTCCTTTGTCTCAGCTGTGTTTGTCTGTTTGTTTAGTTGGAGTTCATTGTTGCAAAATGTTTATGCTTCTTTCTGTGCGAGAGGTCTATTTATTGTTATTCTATTCTATTCTATTTCTATCTTAATGAGACGTACACCTGCATGTTAAGCGAAGGATGTACGCTGTGTACATTTGTGTTTGATGTGTAAGTCTGTTGCAAAAAGAAAGGCTTAGCCTCTCCAGTAACCTGCCATTCAACACATAAGGATTAAAGACTTTATTATAAAACCAGAGTCTGTAATCCTCTGTCTCAGCCTGCCTATCACTCTCTCTTACTTTATGGTCCGCGTGCTTTCTCTTTCCTTTCTGTCTGAAGCCCCCTTTTTATGCTTTTCATCTATGTCGGGCTTGACTTTCGATTTCTGTCTCTAAATTAGTTTTAACCTCATCTTCCTTTTTCTATCCACTTCCCCCTTTTTTTTAAATAAAAATCTTTTGCTTTCTCAAGAGGGGGTTGCATTTTCCCTCCTTGAGCTTCGAAATAGGCAGAAAATAAAAAACAACAACAGCAGCTTCTCTCCTTTCATCGTGCACCGCTGCAGCTGCCCGTGGAGAATATCTTGCCCTAGTATCCGAGCAAAACATGCAGAGCAAAGACACACACACTCTTGGCACGTGTGTGTGACTGCTGTGTGGTGGTGTGCGCGCAAAACACGGGGGCGTTGAGGGGAAGATGTGCAGAGAAATAATGATGACAGGAACACCCCAAAGAGGGCAAGAGTGAACGGGAGCGGATCGACACATCAGAAAAGGTCCACCTCATCCCTGCAGAGGAGAGCGAAGAGATGGAGGAAGAAATGAGGAAACAGGAGCTATTGAAATAGCGTAATGGATGCAGTGAATGTGTAGCTTTGTTCCTCTTCCTCCTCTGCTGACTGGTTTCAGTGGGCCACACTCGTGCGTACAGTTAGAGAGGCACCGCTGCTCCCGTTATTCTAATCGTCTCTGACATGAACACATTCGAGGATACACAGGCGTGAATGCTTTCAGTGGATGTTTGCTCCACGAGCAGGCCTGGGAAACACAGGCTTTAAGGAAAGGAAAGAAGGAGGGGTTTACGGAGAAAAATACGAGCAGTGTACTCAATCAGGGGTGAGAGAGAGAGAGAGAGAGAGAGAGAGAGAGAGAGAGAGAAAGAGGGAAGTCAGTCAGATAGAAAACCGGAGAGTGGTTCGCTCTGGAGAAAGCTACAACAGGAAATGAGATGAGGAGAAAGGAATTTCAACTGGATCCAAGATGTAGTTTAAAAGCAGCGAACAACCCAGTTACCCCTGAGTGTGTGTGTGTGTGTGTGTGTGCGTGTGTGTGTGTGTGTGTGTGTGTGTGTGTGTGTGTGTGTGACACAGAGAGAGAGACACCGTGAGAATGAAAAGAAGGAATGAAACTTGTAAGATCACAATTTATCAGAGTTTGTGCTCAGTTACTTTAATGCTCCAACGTCAAGAGTCAGACAAGAAGTGAAACAAAACTGTACGTCATTCGTGTCTTTTCCGAAGATGACTAAACATAGAAACATTGCGCACACACATACACACACACACAGTAGCTTTGATCCCACAATAAAACATTCCTCTATCATTGAAACTAGGGCTAAAGAGGACAACACACAAAAAAGGTGCTCAGATCCCAAACTCAAGTCTTAAATAAATTTCATTTTGCCCTTTAATAAAGATTGAAGAACTAACTTGGTAAGAGACGGATCAAAACAACACTGGTTAAAATCAATGCAGCAGACAAGAAGACATGCTGACTATTTTAGTTCCTAATATGGGCCAAACTCCCAAACCCTGAGTCCTACACTTCCCATAATGCAACCCAATCTTGTTTTTGTTAGACCTCCACTGCCTGATAAACACTAACATGACTTACAAACTGGGCTATTTTCACCTAGTGGCAACACTCAGGCTTGCAGGTCCTGTGAGGTCAAGGAGCTAAAATACACCTTCCCTAAATACACAGAAAACACCTTTACGCAACTCTTTGTAGCGTCAAATCCGATCAGTCTGAAGTCCAATAAAAATGTGAAAGTCTGGAAGAGTAAAATCTGAGGACTGTAAGACCACATTCATTCCTATCAGTGAGTACAAAGCAGCAGGTGTACTAGTGTTGGGAATTACAGCTCTTTGAAGTGACCCGGATCCTATGGCTCCGTTCCTTTCCGAGAGCTGTTCTTTTTTTCCCTTTCTTTTCAGGGGGCGAAGGTTACTAGGTTTATCTGTGAAATAATCACTAGGATAATGATAGGGTAAGATTTGGATCAGATTGGAACTTAGTCATCACACCAAGATCATTTTGATTTGCATGTTTGGACTAGGTGTAGCAGCACTAAATTACAACCTGCATTGTAAACATTACACAAGGTACACAATTCCGCTGCACGTGACCTAGTATGGCGGAGTTGCAGTTAAAAAAAGCTGCCCGTGGTTATTCAGCATAAAGGGGAGTGGATCTAGGACAGGCAGTGAAACTTGGGCACAACTATAAAAAAGCTGCTCACACCTATGACTCGGTTCCCGTTGTTGGCACCAAAGAGCCGTTCAAAAGAGTCGGATCGTTCACAAACATCACAACACGAAGGCCTACCAACGCAGGATGAACCTGGCTTAACTTTTACTTAAAAGCAACGCCATGACAAAGTGCTGCGTTGGCTGATCACACACATGCATGCGGAAATTCCAAGTTTAATAAAATAAAAGATAAAACTTTTCACAGTTTGTGAGTGTTTTTGCATCAGATAAATCTTAAAACTTATACTACATGTGTATCCAATATTTGAGAGGCCTGAAAAGACCTAAAACACACGCCTATTCTTTAAAGCGCCAATGAGCAGCTATAAATTAAATAAACATAGCTTCATCTTGAGGCTCCTTTAAAGCTTTCCTTTAAAAAATTGAAGACAAAATCCAGATAACCACTGAATACAACAACCTGAGTTCAGACAATGTAAAGCTCTGTCAAGTGACGCTCAAGACTGTGCACCTTATTACGAGCTAGGAGATGTTTAAGTGTTAGAAAGTGTTGGAATTCCCCGTTTAAACTAGCTAACAGCAGTCAAGCACAAAGCAAATGATTGGCACTTGTCAAGAGGCCCAATTCCGATAATAAACATGACAACACTGAGTACCAGACTACCCGACAAGGAAGCGAGATAACTGACAACCTCTTCACCTTTATAGTCTGGTTTCACCCTTTAATTTCGGTCTTTTCAGTATCGAAAACCCCCACCCATCTGAAGCCTCTAAAGTAGGTTAGCCTCTAAAGGTGGAACAATCGTGTGGCTATGGTCACTTTGCATGTCAGTTACATGGATGTGTCAGTTTTACAACAGCAGCATAATCTGACCATGTACTGCCCGAATATGTTACTAAAGACACAGCTTCAGGCAGCAGGTCTCAGCTGTGAGCATTGCAAGGTGGAGGCAAACACTGCAAACTGTTTGCAGCATACATGGTTTGAATGTTCGATATACACCACATAGAGTTTGGGCAGAGTTTTGTCAAGGGAAGTGGTTGAAAGGTCAGATTAAAAAGATTTCACCCTATTTGACAACTTGTCACACTTACACAATAAACATATCAAACACAAAACAATGGACAATCCTCAGATGAAGCTAAACATCAGGATAATATGTCAGTGTCAGTGTCCAATACGGCTACTTATTCCTCTAATTTAACATTTTAAATGCAACCCTGCTTGTCACAATTTGTCCACGATGATAAATAAACCCACACTGAAACCAGCTGATCTGTTCGGCGCGGAAGTTTCCATACAACCACAACAGTTGTCGGAGCAGCGTGAGGAGGAACAGCGTGGAGACGAAAAAAAGGGGAGTTTACAGTTGAGGTCTGGCTGTTCTGCACACCACAGTCTCTGTGATAAACCAGCTTTCAGTTACTCATCAAACTCAGCCTGTATCTAGAGCGAGCCTGCCTCCAGCTAATGTTCAAACAGATCCGTTAGTCTCAATGGAAAATTTGAGTAAAACACAAATACATAACCACAAACATGCACACAAAAGGGCGTGTGCAGTGAAGTTATACAGTGAAGGAAAAATCAGCTTGAAATCTGCTCACATGTTAGAAATCAGGGGTCAGAACTGTGGTTGTGTTCATTGAGGATGTGAGTGTAGGGTTTCAAACCCAAAGAAGAGGACTCAGTTTAACCTTAACACTCCCTTTAGCTTTATTCTACATTTACATCGTTCTTAAAATACTTTTAAATGTGTAAAATGAGGACAGCTCTCCCCTACGTGCACATATGCTCACAGGTTTGGCATTCACACTGGTGAGAAGATATGCTATCTTTTGCAAGCGCAGGAAGGGAGAGTGAGTTGGGTGTAAGTCCCTGTATGTGGTAAGCTGACATTGCTGGTGTTGCCAGAGGAGAGAAACACTGTTGCAAGACATGATTTAATCAGTTTGTGTGTGGAGCCATTTTAACCACTTTCTAAAGAAGCTTTTCAGAACATAGAAACAATATTAACTGTATTAACACTGCAGCCATTTTCTTGGGATGTCACACTAAGGGTGGGAAGCTAATAATGCTGTGACTAAACTAAAATTATTATCATTTCAGCACTTCTCTATTTATCAGCGACACAAAGACAGTTGATAGTGAAAATCTGGAGGGACTTCTGGCCATATTTCAACATAAAACAACATATTTCATAACCCATTAGCTACCAGCTAATGCTAGCATTCAACCACGTCCTAGCTAACATTGCTTTAGAATTACGTTAGCTAAGAAGTCAATTCTTAACTAGCATTACGTTGGCTAGAAATGTATGCCTGTCCTATTGTATCATGTCACATTACCAAACAGTAATATTAGCTTTTAGCCCCCTTCTAGCTAACACTAGCTAGAAAGTGGCTGAATGCTAACGTTAGCTGTCATCTGACCGTAGCTTATGAGTTACCAAATATGTCGTTTTTAATATTTTGTAAATTGTAGATAATTCTGGCACTACTTTCTTTCTTTCTCTGGTGATTGTTTTCATACTCCTGTCATTGCCAGCAGGTAGCAGTCATCCCAGGAAGGAGTGGACTTCTCCCATGGGGGCATCTGAAGGACATCCTGAAGGAGTAGCACTCTGTGGCCCTTTATTTACCTCTGCTGACCCGGCATGCTGGCCCTTCTGCGATACTTCCCCATTATTCCTAGTACTGTATTCTTCATTACTGAGAGCTAGGGGAGCTGCTGCACCCAACCCGGATTATTCCACCAGCCTGAAGCTGCCTGGACCGAAACACGATCTGCGTCCAAACAGTCAACACACGTGTTTACAGCAAACTATACTTCCAAGAGAGCTGCCTTCTAGGACGGAACGAGGAACTAGTCACGTATGTAACGCCTGTATGCACACACAACTTCTCATGAATATTACGTCGCCATAGCCTCAATAAATCATTATTTTTCTTAATATATGAAACCTGAACTCTTTACCCAAAAAATAGGAGCTGGAGTCCTCCACACAGACACATTCTTCGCCCCCTCTCCCCGTCACTCTGTGTGTCTCCTATTCAGTCTGGACAGGAGGAAGTTTGGGAACCTCTGTTGGCCAGCTGTCAAGGGAAGAAGGGGGGGCTTTGTTGCTACAAACCAGCATTTCCCTCCCAGCTCACCCGACCTGAGCTGCCTGAATTTCCTCGACCTCCAACACCACCTTGTTTACAGTTTTTTTCCACTGTGGCTTCAAACTTGTCAGAATTTACACCTGTATTGTAGCAACGCTGTAGCCCCAGCTTTTTAGTTTAATGGGAAAGGTTACAATTAGCATTCAGACCCGGGATAAATGAATCGGCAATGATGGGAACACAAAACCAGGGTCGACACGCTAATCTCCTACCCCCTTTCCAACACGATGCTATGCTCCGTCTGTAACTTCTTTAACTCCTCTTCATCTCAGCTACAAATTCAACCCGTCTCCGTCCAAGCAGCGCTCCAACATCGTTCCAAATTTGTCAGCCCTGAGTTTGATACTCAGACTGAATGAGTAATAGATACAACAAAGACCGTAACATCGTCACTGTTTACTAACCCTGTTTCCGGCGCGCTTGTGGCGTCAGGCGGTGACGCAGCAGAAAAGTCAGCGAAAGGAGTATACTCCAATGGCAATGGGAACAGAGACAACCAGCAGTTATTAACAGGTCTTCCCGGGTCTGAAAAAACGGCGTCAACGTGCTAATTTTGTTGGGAAAGGGGTATGTTAAATAGTTTAAACACAGAACGACTGTTAAACTATAAAGCCTCAGGAGTGCCGCTTGCATGAGGACAACTGATGCCACAGTGCCCTATTTTCAATGGAGATCTACTCGAAGGCCAATCCAATAACTCCTCCCTGAGACAGGGACGTAGGTAGATACTGGAAGAATCTGAATCTTTCAACAAGGGCCTAACAGTAAAACACGCAGAGTAAACAATATACTTATTATTAATACACTTCCCTTAACCCCTTGAATTGTATTATCCCTGTCATTTTCCGAAACTTAGCTTTAAAGCTGCTGCAAGCGTCAAAAATGACTGTGTTATTTGAAAGGGGTCAATGGGAGTTTTTTAGTGCCTTTAAGCTAATTGTTTGGTTTCATGCTCCGCAACTTTACTGCTTTAGTCCAGTCTCTCTCAGTGCTCTCTAATGGAAATATATCTAGTGCTGATATCTTGGGGAAGACTTTGTACACATAATAAAAAATTAGGTCTGACTTTTTGCATCTGTGGAAGCTGAAGATCTCTTCTACAACATAAAAACCAAAGGTTCCCCTGTGGAGTGTTTTGTAAACAAAAAGGTCACATTGAGTGTGTTATTGTGAGGCCCTAAAAACATGTTGAATGCATTTCTGTCCTCATTTGAAAAGCAGTTTTTTGCATATTGAAGAATGATTTACCTCAATGCTTGTGGCTAAAAGTTTTATTCATTTCTGTTGAAGGCACATTGTTATGTTTTTGGGTTATTAACGCATACAACTACTGGAAGTACTATTGAGGGTCAAGAACACCAAAGAGGACCTTTACGTTCTGTGGGTCTGAGCAAAGTTTGGCAGCACAAGTGAGTTTCTAGTCACAGTGTCACATTTCATTGAACATTTGCAGTGATGTACACCATGATATGATTTTACGTGTTTTCCGCGTTTGTCAGACTGTGTGTCTGGCAGTGACAGAGCAGTCGAATGCACATATGTTGTTGTTAATTAGAGCAAAGTCCCGACTCCAGCTGTGCCACCGAGAGATCCCGTCTCTCTGAGCACCGACAGGGCAGGGGCACAGCCGCTGACAGATGAAGCCCAGCCCACTGCTGTATGTGAGACACCACCTCTGTCCCTCGCTCTGCGTCTCACTACATCTGCTTTGCATTAGCTTGTTGCCATGCAGGAAAAAACACAATTCTTTTTGTAGTCTATTCCAGCCAATCAGGAAGTGAATTGGGGGTAGTTTCCTGTTTCCTGTGTTCCCCAGACAGCGCGGACTCGGGCCCAGTAGCCCTGTTCGGTTTCCGAAATCCATGTGTTCCTCCCGGAAACTGAGAGGAGTCATCACCACAACAATCATAAGTCCTCTCTCTCTCTGTGCTCGACAAATATGTGGCAGATTTTCAGCTCTGAGTCATCAGGCAGCCGCAGTCTCATGCCAAAGGACAAGACTTTGATGAAAACAACGTGATGCAAGTGTTACACAGACATTACCGGGAGAAGAGCTCCGTGGGGATCGGACTGACAGCGAGTGTGACTGCTGCTAGGTGACAACACAGCATAAACTCTGCTGCCAACACTGTGCGACGTTACAGACGAGCAGGGACAGAGGAAGATGAGAAGCTTGGAAGTGATGACAGCATAAATGTTCTTCATGAGTAAACTGTAAATATCAAGTCAGGACATGTTTATAAAGCTTTAAACTGTTTTTCCAGTTAATATGACGTCATTATGTCACTGGAGGAGGGTAACAAAGTACATAAAAGTGTCAGTTTAAGCATTTTACTTCAGTATTTCCATATGATCCGACCTTACACGTCTACTACAGGGAAATGTTGTACTATTTATATTTTTCTTATGTTTTTGGTCTAAGTTACTACTTTTGCAACTTACAATTATCTTTATTATCAATTAACCTGCTGTGTAATTTCTTCATTCATAATTTGGTCAATAAAATGTCATAAAAGAGGCGATACTGTTTGTCCCAGTTTCTCTGAGTCGGGGATAAAGGCTTTAAATTTCGTGTTTGTTCAACCTACAATCAAAAAATCAGCAAGTGTTCAATTTAGAATAATAAAATACAAAGAAATTCTAAAAATACTCATATTGGAAAGGCCGAAAACCATTTGCACATAATAATTGGAAGACGAATCACAAAATCGTTGCAGGTCTGCTAGTTAGAATTTTAAAAAATGACAATTTTACATCCAAAAAGTACAAAAGTGAACTAACTACAACAATAAAATGCTACTTAAACATTGATTTAATAGTAATAATTTACTAATCTATGATATATAATGTATGTAACTCAAAGGGGCTTTTTTTTCTGCATTAGGAAATTTTACTTTTGATACTTAAAGTTTTTTTTTTGGTGCCCCCTGTGGACAAAGCCGTACCTCTTATCTCTTCTCTGATTTTGTCCTGTACGCGTAAGTGGTGTTTTTTAACATAAAATCGTATCCTGCTTTCTTTAACAGTCATATGGATCACTCGCTTTAAAGGTTTGCCCTGGAAAATGTAAACAAAGGCAGCGTGCAGTTAATCGCTTCGTCTGACACCTACCCCCCCACCAGCGGTTTCAAGCATTAAAAATAACGATATAGAAATAATCAATCTTGTCGCGGATGGTTTGGTTTGCTTCTGTAGGTGGTATAGAAACATCAGTATTAATTTCAGTTTGTTTCATGACCAGTGAAAATCTCCTCACAGGAGCTTTATGTACATTTTGGTAATAAAATGTCTGTACTTAGATTCATTTATATATAACTGTTATTTTCTAAGTAATCTATCTACTAAGTAAGGTAACTGAATACTCCCTCCACACTACTCCAGTCATAAGTAAGCAGGCTTGTATCTAGGAAAGACGAGTGTCATCCAGTCATTAAGTTTTCATTCACAGTCTCAACGCTGCCGGCTGACTGATCATTCATTCAGAAAGTGCAGCAATCTGACGGGGCCTTTGTGATTCAACATTACTACTCTCCCTGGAGTTTCAGGTCTGAGTGAAATATCTCGGGGCAGTTCTCTCTCTCCCCAGCTGTTTCCCGGGGACGCCGCAGCCAATTTTAACAGCAGGTAAGGAGCTTAAAAACACAGCTTAACTTTGTACATCAGCTCAACTGGAACAAGGGCTACTGGAGTGTTTTTGTGTAATGCTGGCTGGCATCAACACACAGCCCCACCGCTTGTGTATGTGTGTGTTTGTTGTGTCAAATATTTTGTTTTTCCTCTGCTCATCCCTTCTGTCGCATGTTTGGAGTCAAAACAAACCAGACAGCGCAGACAGTCAGGATGAGTCGGGTGCCGGATGTCAGTGAAAACATCCCACACTGACCTGAGATAACAGCGAGGGCAGGCAGAGGAACTGACCGCCTGATTTGAATGTTTTGGTATTTAAAAGGTATAAATATGAACAGATTAGACTTCTTCCCCTAATAAAACAATCACTATAACATCTACTGAAATAAATACTTGTTTAAAGTCGAGCTGAAAGAGGTAGTGGGCGTAGACAGACGTTCTCCACAGCGCAGTAGCTAGCTAACTGACCGAGCGTTCTTGGTTCTCTGCAGCTAAATGTTGCAGACTGATTGGTTGAAATTGTTTGGTGCTAACCAAAAGCACGCGTGATATTTAGTTTTACCGGAAGAAAAAATGATCTGATTTTGATATAAGAATAAGAAGAAATGGATTTTCTGTATTTTTTTTGGCCTATATTGTCAAATAGATGCACAATATTACCGGGGATGTGATCTAAAAGGATTAAAATGACATTTTTCACTTCACCTAGACTTTAACTGACAAAAATGTCAAGATTTGCAGCTTTAATCTCTCATATATCACTATACATCTTCAACCTATTGCTTTTAGACTGTTGGTTGGACAAAATGAATATTACATTTTGTGCACCATTACAACAGTTTAACACAATATTATGAAAATTAACTACATGTAACAGTTAGGCCAATTTCTGAATTGCATAAAAACCACAGCCCTCCATTGCACACTGCACTCATCCTTCCTCATGGCTCCATTCACAAGATATGCATGCACCACATGCCTGCTACAAACTAAGAGTACCCACAGGAGACCAGCTACATTTCTAAATATAGAAATCTGGGCTAACAATCAATAGCTAGACAGTTAAGCATGAAGCTGTTAGTAGGGGGGAGGCACTGAGGGAGAAAGGGGGGGTGTAATAACATAACATGAATGGGTGGTTGCAGCTAAAGTGTAATAAAGGTTATATTTAATGTGAAGTGTCTAGAAAAAGCATCTGGAAATGTGCAGCTGTGGAGCCTTTATGTCGCTGTTAAAATCAGCCAGTCTGCTCAGATCAGTCTGTATAGAACTGGCTCCTAATGCCAGCTGCCAAATTCCCACAATTTCCCACAAGGCTTTCGAGCTGTCGATTTGTCTCGTTTACATTTTCAATTTTAGGCTCATACACCATGTGCTGAAAGGGGGAAAAAACGTGTGATTTGAATATCAATACCAGCAGGAACAAGACAGATCAGTACTCCTCCAGTCTCCAGCCCGCACTGCCTGCTTGGCCCGTTAACATGGAGCCATCCATTGAGGCGCTCAGACTGGGGGTAGGGATTTTTCTCCTTACCTATTTTTATTTTAACGCTCTGGAAAACCCGCAGACCTTCCTCTTCTACCGCCATGCTCTCCCCGTGGCTCTTTCCCTTTAGACGACTAGATAAAGACAGTCCTCCACGGTGCTCGGTTCTGGCTTCTCCAGCGCAACGGATAATCCAGGGGTTTTGCACATCTATGCTCTCCGGACAGCGATCATACCCCGGCCCGACCAGTGTTGTTGCTGCTGCTGCTGCTGCTGGCTGGTTGAGAACAAGCGAGCAGATTCAGCTTCAGTCCCCGCAGCAGCAACAGCGGCAGCGGCGCCAGTGGAGGTGTGGCTCCGCAGGACGCCGCCCACACGCTTTGTATGGAGGGTGATCCGTGCCACTAAGAGGAGGAAGTGGTGTCATTGAGGAAACTGAAGACAGCCGAGGTCCCGCCCTCTGTCATGTTAATGATAATGTGCAACTACATATTTTCCCATGTAGTTTGGAACACATTGTGAATGAATGCAGTTCATACAAATGCTCTGAATTGGATTACAGCCTGAAGAAACAACTGAGGTCCTGACTAACAAGCCTATGTGTTTGTGTTTTCTTCTAGTGGTTTGAAACTGTCTGTAGTCTACTTTATCTAACATCTTTATAATAATTTTCCTATTTACTTATTTTGCCCTGCCCAACTTGACCAGGACTCTATGGAAGAAGCGATATTGTACCTCAATGGGACCAAATAAAAAACACATTTAAAGAATACATATATAACAACACACTTTGGTCCAGTGCCCTAACAAGCTCACTCTAAACTCAACTCATGTTGTACACAGCACCAGTCGCTTTCCTTTTTAGACTGTTTGTCTTCATCTGAGCGTCCAATTTGTTTCTTTTTCTTTGAAGTTGTATCTGTAGTCATCGATCTTTTCTTTGTTTGTTCAGCCATAGTAGATTACTGTTAACTCGCAACACTTGCAGAGAGCGGAAAAGCAGCCGCTTAGCTCCGCCTACCCTCTCTGGCAGACCAACTACTGCTGGGTGATGGAAAACGCGTCACTAACTGGGCGCTGCTTGTGATTTTTTCCATGAAAGTCGCCACAGACATCCAGTCCATGAGACTGCAAATGCAAAGGCTTTCATCAGTGGGCCATAGGCAAAAGGATGTTTCGATATTTTCAGCCACACCGCCATGAAACAACGCTGAACAGTCTTGGTCCAACTCTTTCTTTTAAGGTTGCTTTTAGCTTGCTCTTCCTCATTTCTCTTCTTCAGTTTAAAGGTCCTGTAGTGTAAGCCATAGTTGGCAATAGAGGGATGGGCAGTTTTTTCATTCCTGGTGGTTGTTTTTAAGCCTTTGTAGACATAAACCAGCTGACGCTGCGCGCTCTGAAGAAATTGAGCTTGACTGTGTAAGCATGCGCGGAGAAGCGGTGCTGCGCAGCGTGTGATTGACACGCTCTGATTGGTTGTGTGTTTCGGGAGCATTGGATTCTTTCAAATGCCATTAGGAGCAGTAGGAGGAGCCAGAGGAACATGATTTTTTTTTTTTTTTTTTTTACAGATTATCTCTCTCATGTACTACTGCATGTTTAAAGTGAGCAAATATGACAAAAAGTTAGTTTTAATAATGTAACTTACTACAGCTTTAAGAGCAAGAGCAATATTCTTGTAAGCAACATTCATTTTTGTAACTTCTGCAGTTGCTAACACTTCAAAACGCCAAGTAGCCTACCGTCCATTGCCAAAACCAGATATGTCTTCATGTTGCCATGCGGAAATTTTAGACTCATCAAATCTCTTCAAATAGCAGCAATAGTGTTGTGCTGCCCCTCATTTATCACCCCTCATACCTATGATTGGCCCTCTTGGGCATGAATCACCTCTCATACATAAGCTGCAACGTCATGAGGATGGCTAGACTCTGAATTGAAAAGCACTACCTTTATAATGTTGAATGATTAAAAAAAAAAATAGAATTGTTGCCGCAGGCAAAGCTAGCTCAACATACTCGTCATACTCGTCTGTTGATTAGCATTTTATTTGTTGCCCCCCTCTCTGCATCATGTGTGGCTGTTACTCCCCCTTTAAGGGCCCCACATGCAGCAGCATGAGTCTGACTCTACTGGTTCTCCCCAGATTGTTTCCTATATCAAATAGACTGCAGATGCAAAAAGCAACATAACAGCTTTTACACGATTATTTCTGTGGAGCAAATGATCTTTTGCTATTCCACATGACCTGAGCTTTTCAGCCTGTAACCAACAAAGGATTAGTCTTACTCCTTATTAAACAATTTTCAAAGAGGCTTTCAGCGAGAGTCAACAGGAATCGGCGTTGGCCTGTGGAGCTTAAACTGAATTGACCCGATGTTACAGGCAGCAAGAGTCGCTTACTGCATGAACCTAAACATCAACCTGCCATTAACAGACTGTGTATTTTTAAAACATTGTCACAAACTCTCACACTAACTTGGGGACAGGCACAAAAAGAAGCTAATGTAAACATACAGCGAGGTTAAAATTAGTCACAAAACAAGACAGCAACAACCCGGTAAGAATAAGTGCTCTGGTTTTTTTTCTGTTCTGATCTTAAGCCAAACTGAACAGATATAAGAATAGACCAGGTACTGGTGCCTGGTGGGAGGGACGTCTGAACAGGATTTAAGATCCATTCAGGTGATTCAGGCGCAAGGGTCACCAGCAGCCCATGCTGGTGAACCGATTGGGCCACACCTCTGACATCACTATGACCACATTCCTCAAAATAGTCCGACTACGTTCTGGAACACTCTACAAACCCAGCTGGCCGAGCCCAACCCAAACAGAGATGTGGGGCTCAAGAACAATCGGACAGTCTGTCTACCTGAAACGACCGTTAGCTGCAGGGCGTCTGCTGCTGGCCAAGGTGTTGGGATTATCTGTGACTCCTTTAGAACAGCTCTAAATCTAATTAGGCTACGTGTCTCGTCACTACTGCTGGCGTGGTAGATCCTAGGGAAGAGAAACAACAGCCTTCACACGGCTACAACTCTGCAAGAGTAAAGTAAAAATAAAGTACATTTACTCAAGTACAGCACTTAAATATACATTTGAGGCATCTTTAATTCACTTGCGTATTACTGTTTTCTTCTATACTACTAGTCTAAATTTCAGAGGGAAATGTTGCACTTTTTACCCCACCACATTTCTTTGAGAGCTTTGGTTTGTAGTTACTTTTCAGACTCAGATCACAAGTGGAGGAACGTAACAAAATATTTTACTAAGAACTTAACTTAAAGCTCCTGTGAGGAATTTTCGGTTTGTGTTGATTTTGGCGCCCCCTGTGGACAAAGCCGTACCTCTTATATCTTTGCTGATTTTGTCCTGTATATGCTTAAGTGGCGGTTTTTAACATAAAATCTCATCCTGCTTTCTTTAACAGTCACGTGTATCACTCACTTTACATTTTTTGCCATGGAAAATGTAAACAAAGACAGCATGCAGTTAATTGCTTCGTCTGACACCTACCACCCATCAGCGGTTTCAAGCATTAAAAATAACTATATAGAAATAATCAATCTTGTCGCTGATGGTCTGGTTTGCTTCTGTAGGTCGTATAGAAACATCAGTATTAATTTCAGTTTGTTTCATGACCAGTGAAAAACTCCTCACAGGAGCTTTAAACACAAGTTTAAGGAACTTTTATTTTAGTTTAAAGTAATTTATCTTAAATCTTTTGGCTTGTCGGCAGCTTACAAAAAGAAGTGTCCAACTGGGGCCTCATGTCAGACGTCTGTGTTGTTAGCAGTTCCACCAAACAAACATTCCCCCTCCCACATGGTCTCATTTAAATTAAGTGTCGAGGTTTAAAAAGGAAAAGAAAATCCATTTCACAATAGATAGAGACAAGGTCGGAAAAAAACAGATTTGTGTTGCAAAACTTGTTTTTTCTTCTGTCATATGCTGGCAGCCTCTTCATTAAACTATGCAGCTGTATGTGAAGTGGTTAAAACTAGTTCTACCTCAAAACGCTGCTTACACACTGGTGTGCAGGTATTTTAAGTAATACTGTCAAATGAGGAAACTTCTGTACTCATATTACATTTTGCTGATAATACTTTTACTTGAGTTGGGATTTTAATGCACAACTTTTACAGTGTGAATTGTGGTATTGGTACTTTTTATTTCAGTAAAGGAAAGGAATACTTCCTCCACCAGTGCACCTGAATAATAACATAACAAACAAATAAGTTATGATACATCATTATAGTATTAACTCCCCAACAGAATCTAAAGTAGTTTATATAAGTCCCACCTTCACCTGCCACAACATTAAAGTGACACATGCATATTAGAGTGCAATCCAACAATATAATAATATCATATTTATATATTATAACATTATGTTACTTTCAGTTTGATGCTAATATTTAATATTATTATACTTTTGAATGGATTAGTTGTACATACGTGCACGTATTGTGCCTTTGCATGCTAATCAGTGACGCAGTTGCCAACATGGTTTGCGTGCCTTTGCCTATCTCATCTAAAACTGTGAGGGTATTTTCATAGATAATAACCATGGTATTACCCATGTTGCACAAATAACCTCACAAGACGAGTTTATTTTGAGGAAACACTTGGTCATAGCACTGAGGAAAAGAATATTAGTTCTTTAATTTGGCCTCATCATGTCCTGTTTGTGCTGCTAGCAGCAGGATGGGGCAATGATTTGGGCTCTAACGTCATGATTTGGCCGAGCAGGTAAATGCTGAACTCCCCTTTTGATTTTGCATGCAGAGACGTAACATCAGTAACCTAATAAGGCTACAGTACACGGGTTGCCTCCATTATGACATACCAGCCAAAGTAGTTATCATATCTACAAGCAAAAGAGGCAGGAGGAGAATACAGGTTTTTGTAGCTGTGCGCACGACATCACAAAGGGAAATAATGCTTCAAAGACGTTTATGACAAGCATTTATTTCAGTTTAGTTAGAGCGACTACGCCCTGTGGTAAACCACAAGCCTCTGTGTGGAGCTGAGAATGAGAGAAAAACCCCTCTTACTTTGGCGGTCTAACTTATCATAGCATAAGAAAGAGATATACAGAGATTTCAAAATCTGTGTCCAGGTATATGGTATAATGTTTTTGCAAGTGTATGCATATGTTTGTATGAACGCAGAGCCGCTGTCAGAAAGAGGAAGAGAAGGCAGATGCTGATTCTAAGCAGATTAGTGAAAGGATGCTCACTGTTGTTTTATTACACACAAGGCAGCCACCAGTGCAGCGTTTGAGGGCGTTGGCACACTCAAAATAACTGTTCACTTGCAACTAACCCTCCCTACCGTGGCTTGTGCTTTTTTTTGTAGTACAAGCACACACTGTAACGTACAGTGCACATATGTGTAGGCATATAGAATACATGAGACAGACAGTACTGAGATGAACAGATGGCGAATGACATGTGCAAAGTTAATCCTGGTATTATGAAAAAAAACCTCGTAAAATCTCTATGTTCTGAGCATGAATGAAATGTCAGATGAATGCATGGGATTTGGTCTGTGGAAAGGATAGCAATGCAACTTTAATTTAAAGTCTGGGTGCAAAGATAGCTCAAGTGTAGCCAACTCACACAAGCAGGGCACCGTGTTGATCAGATTAGGTATTTTGGATTTGATTGTTTCCTCTCTGTCCTCTGGTCTGCATCTGTAAAAATGAAAAGGAAACAGAAAAAGAAAATAGAAACAGAAAAGCAGAAATCAGGCTGCAGGCTTGTATTGGGGTTAAAGAGAAAATAATGAGCAACCAAGCAGATATAATTATAGTCTTTTCTCCATCCTTTCAGCAAACCTCTAACCTAGTCAGAATCTAAACTGAATATTTTTTTAGTTTATTTTATGTAAGATTGTTGGCAAGCGTGAGCTGCAGTGTGGGTAATAATAAAATGGAAGCAGGAGCAGTAGGCTAAATATGTTTACTAAGCACAGCTGACCTGAGTCTTAAACCAAGCAATCGCACAAATCCACCAGGTCGAGCTCCAAACCAAATTACACTTTGCTGTTTGTAACTGAAATATGTAAACCACGTTGACACTAAGACAACATCCTTGTTTATGTTTGCTTGCTTCATAACTTATACAGAGTTTGGAGGTTAACAGACGTCTCATTTCAGTATGTAATCATTCAAACCACGAAATTACATGAAAAACAACAAAAAATGGAGACGATTTTAAACAACAGAATGAAATGTGAGGCTCAGTGTGACTATAAACTGCATGTTCAGCTCATGCAGCTACAAGTAATTATCAGTGTCAATATGTTTATTACGTCCCTACCTATAGTTAAAAGTTTAGTTTTAATTTTAGCAGTGGCAGCACAGATTATCTTCACTTTAAATGACTTTAGTTTCGTTTCATCAGCCCAATTGGAGCAAATGGCAAGTCTCACAACAATTGGTACTATAGCACCACCTAGTGTGCATTTATCAGCCAGTGAAATCACTTGGCTATAAAACATGGAGGTAGACTAGATATCCTATTGTGTAGTTTTAGCCTGTGGACACGTGAATTAAACTGTCTACAAAGATAAATACCGACTTAGTCTAAGCCTAGAAATGAGCCTCATTGTAAAACACAAATGTCCTAACTTCCATCAAACTGGTTCACTTGGTGATAAGGTAAGACCCTGATGATGGAAGTATATTTCACAAGCTTCCTAAGATCCCCAAATCTTAATTAACTCTCCTAATTCAACCGATTAGCTGTCCTTACTTTCACCTTTCTATTAGGTAGTGTAAGCTAATTCCATTAATCCAAACAGCTGCTGTTTATTTGCTTTTACGCAACCAACGAAATGTCAGCAGGTGGAACTGAGAGGCTTAACCTGAGATAAGATAGGATGAAGTAAGATAAGATAGGATTCCTCAAATTGGTTAGGATTTGCTTCTATAATACCAAATTGGGGAAAATTGTTTCGTAGACTCTTCTTTACAGAATCAAGACTTAAGATAGGATGTTTCTGTAATATGACCCCAGCCAAACTAACTCTGAACAGAAAATGCTACTAACCAGTGGGACCTAGGTAAATAGAGGAAGAAATGGCAATAAGAGAAGAGAGGAAATTAAGGGGGAAAAGTCCTCATTTTCCAAGAATTTAAAGCAAATTCGTCCTATTTCAAATCAATGTAGACGCCTCCCTGGAAACTGACTATGGGCTTGATCTTAGCCGTATTTCAGATTTCATCTTTGTCCAGGCAACCCCCACATGACATAGATTTTAAAAGGCCCTATACTTGCTGACCTCTGATCACTTTGAGTTTGTATGGAGCTGTGCTGAGAATAAAAGTGATGTGACAAAACTGTGATAAAACTTTTTCCCAACTTCAAAGTGAGCAAGGGACATGTGAATTAACTACAATTATTATTTTGTTAATAACTGAGAGGATTTACGCAGGCCTATTTTTTTTATATGCATATGCATGTATATAAAAGACTTGAGAAAGGAATTGATGTAAAAAAAAATAAAAAAAATAAATCCAATTGTTGTCTATTTCGTGATATTGCCTTTATCCAAATAAAAACAAAAGAGAAAAAAGGAGAAAAAGAAAGTGTTTCAAGGGTAAAATAAACAAAGTTCACATTGATTAAGCTGTCACACATCAACTGGAACATGGTGAACTTTGGGCCTCTGGGAGCCAAGTTTCAGGTTACATGCTGCTATTACTAGATGTAACCAGTGGTGTGTGTAAACATATGTGATAAACAAAATAATGTGATAATAAATGAGGGTTATTCAAACAATATGACATATTGGCAAAAGGCCTGTTGAATAACGGTTCCAGGAGACCCGCACTGCCCCTTTAAACTGCTCTCCTCCCCGTCAACCTCTGTCCTGTTCCCATTTCGCTGCTTTGTTTTCATAGTCGCTCTTTTGATCATGGCTGCTCACTCCACCGAAGAGCCGTTCCCCTTTCACGGGCTGCTCCCCAAGAAAGAAACCGGCGCCGCTTCTTATCTAACCAGGTTCCCCGAGTACGATGGCCGAGGGGTGCTTATCGCTATCCTCGACACCGGCGTGGATCCCGGGGCCCCCGGCATGCAGGTAAATGACCGGCTGCCTTACGTTAGCTTCGAGCTAGCTGTTAGCAAAGCTAAAGGCCCGACTCCACTTCATTTGTACAGTCACCTAACGGCTACAGCTAGCTGGCTAGCGTCGATACACACAAGTGTGACAATTGGCTTAATAATTTTTATGACAACCAATTCAACAAAACGTAGTTGTAATGAAGCATTTTCTCCTGCTGTCAAATTGTGTTCTGGTGATTGACTAACGTACAACTAACTGACTTACCGTTAGCTTGGTTAGCCTGTGAGCTAATATCAGAATTTATTTCCTTCAGATTTCCTCCTTACAAGTGTAAGTTTGTCTTTTCGGATTTGACCAAAGTTTTATTGTTGTCACCATATTAACATTAGTTAAACCAACATGAGCATACGTAGCGAAGTTAGTTGTCGGTTAATGAGCTATTAGTTGATGTTAACTGCCAAGTCACACTAGACTCTAGTTAGCTACACAGTACTGACTAAAGTAATTGATACGAATCTGCTCATTTACATGCAGCTCTGTCCATGTTAGAAAGGACAGTTGGCACATTACACTAAACTAAAAGGAAGTATAATTGTAATTTTTCAACCAGATGTAACCCTGCTCCAGTTGTGCTTAAAGGGCAGAGACTAAACCTGACTCCTTCATTGAGTGTAATTAAATACGTGAAAGGGCAGCACTGCTTTTACAAGGCACTTGAAGTTACTCTTTATGATGGCTTCACATTTGCTCAGATTTGAATTCAGTTACAAAATGTTTCATGTTTACAGTCCTCTGTATGTCACTGCAAGTTATTGAAAATGTACTTTGCATCCTTTTTGGCCTGATTTTCCTAATTCATCACTGATTGCTCCTTTAGGTCACAACTGAGGGAAAGCCAAAGATCATTGACATCATTGATACAACAGGCAGCGGTGACGTGAATATGACAACATTGGCGGAACCTAAAGATGGGACAATCACTGGCCTCTCTGGTAGAACACTCAAGGTCTGTAGACACCTTTGTGATATTAAGACTGACATAATATGTGTGCTATTACAGGTTATGTCCTACATTTCACATCATTCTGTGGGGATGTGTAATGATTTCTTTCATAATTTCTCTATGGCCAATTTTTGAAATCTACACAACTATTCTTGACCAGACCATTAGACATGTACTTTATGTATTTTTCTTCATATTTGTCTCACATAGTGTCTTTTTATGTCCCCCAGATCCCTCCTGCCTGGGTCAATCCATCAGGGAAGTATCGCATTGGAGTTAAAAATGGCTATGAATTTTTCCCTAAGGCGCTCAAAGAAAGAATACAGGTAGGAAGACTTGACATTATTAATGTGCTGCGTGTGTAATGGGTTAGTTGTGCACAGAGCTGAAATGTTGTGCACTATTCACCTCAAAGTTCTGCAGAGAAAATGAATAAATATGTGTTTGCATTCCTCTGTAAGTTTTTAAGGTAATTCTGCATTTGCGGTACTTTTGTCTACTAGAAAGAGCGAAAGGAGAAGATGTGGGACCCACCGCACAGAGCAGCACTTGCCGAAGTCTCTCGCAAGACAGAAGAGTTTGACCTCTCTCACCCGACACCATCACAGGTCAGACCTACAAAACCGCACACCCTTCAGTGTTGACGTGTAGTTACTAGTCTCAGTAATTTTGCGTTTCCTAATCTGATTTCTCTTTACTGTCCCTCTCACATGTATCATTCAACCTACATCTCCTCAGATGGAGAAGTTGCAGAAAGAAGAGCTGCAGAGTCAGTCAGAGTTGCTGGCATCCCTAGAAAAGAAATACAGTGATCCCGGTCCTGTATATGACTGCTTGCTTTGGCACGACGGCATCACATGGAAGTAAGCCATACCTACTTTCCTTTTCAAATCTACTCCCGTTAAACAATAGTATATTTACCTCTTACATGGTCTGTTACTGTTTTCCTCTTTAGGGCTGTAGTCGACACGTCAGAGTGTGGAGAGCTGTCCCAGTGCACTGTGCTGAGCTCTTACAGAGAGTCTCAAGAGTATGCCACGTTAGGAAATGCTGAGATGCTTAATTACTCTGTTAATATTTATGATGAGGGCAGCACTCTCTGCATCGTCACTAGTGGAGGTGGGTATCTAAAAGCACGAAAGCCTTCATATGATTAAGTCATTTGACACAGAAGATGTTCAGCATAACAGTGAGTTATGGCAGGAGAGTGTATAGAAGTCTTAACTTTTCTTGTGTGCATTTAAAGGGGCACATGGGACACATGTGGCAAGCATTGCAGCAGGTTACTTCCCAGAAGAACCTGAGCGCAACGGTGTGGCCCCCGGTGCCCAAATCCTGGCTCTGAAGATTGGAGACACCCGTCTCAGCACCATGGAAACAGGCACAGGACTCATCCGCGCGGTATAGTTTCATTGCTCTTTAGTACAGATTAGCATTTTGCCTCCATTGTTGTCACCCTTTAATTTTTCTTCTCTTTTTCTACTCAAAGATGATTGAAGTCATCAACTACAAGTGTGACCTGGTTAATTATAGCTACGGGGAAGCCACTCACTGGCCCAATTCAGGGTAAGTATTGGAACAGGGGGTGTGATTTGTGTGGGGTTTTTTTGTATTGCAAACACTTCTGATTTTTTCAATTTGTATTTTTCAGGAGGATTTGTGAGGTGATCACAGAGGCTGTGCAGAAGCACAATGTGATGTTTGTTTCAAGTGCAGGAAACAATGGCCCCTGCCTCTCTACAGTTGGCTGCCCGGGGGGAACCACGAGTAGTGTTATAGGTACACACACTGATGAGCTATATTTGTTTTTAGAAAGAAGTGCTTATCATTCAACTCAACACTTTGGAAGTTTATGTAACCAGAGTTGTGGAAAAATTGTTGATTGTCCTTACATGTCCCCTTAACCTTCCTCCCTTCTCTCTTTAGGAGTTGGAGCGTATGTGACTCCAGACATGATGGTGGCAGAGTATTCCCTGAGGGAGAAGCTGCCTCCCAATCAGTACACCTGGTCTTCCAGGGGCCCCAGTACAGACGGGGCCTTGGGGGTCAGCATCAGTGCCCCTGGCGGAGCCATTGCATCCGTACCCAACTGGACTCTTCGTGGGACCCAGCTGATGAACGGCACATCTATGTCATCCCCTAATGCATGTGGAGGCATCGCACTCATCCTCTCAGGTGACTGCAGGTTCATGGACTGATAGTAGGCATGGGAATATGCTGCAAGTAAGGAAGAAGGCAAATCTGATGCTAGTGTGTTTTTGTGTGATAAAGGACTTAAGCAGAACGGGATCCCTCCCTCTGTGCCTGCGGTGAGGAGAGCGCTGGAAAACACAGCTCTTAAGGTTGATGACATCGAGGTGTTCGCACAGGGCCATGGAATAATCCAGGTGATTTACTACAGCTGCTATAGGAGATGCAAAATAAACTATTTTAAGCCTTCATGGAATGGTGGGAAAATACATTGGTTGAAATGGCCCGATTGAATATTGTATATACTTCCTCAACCATTGCCTCTTCTCTGCCTCTTTAATTTTATTCACAATATATATATTCTTTTATTAATATACATTTCTTTCTTCCTCTCAGGTGGACAAGGCATTAGACTACCTCACTCAACATGCCTCATTACCTACAAGCAACCTCGGCTTCTCAGTAAGTGTGGGAACACAGAAAGGCATCTACCTCAGGGACCCTGCCCAAATTCTTGCACCCTCAGATCATGGAGTAGGAATTGAACCCATCTTCCCAGAGAACACAGGTACTGTTCATACTAAGTAGCCCCTCCCATTTCAATTTATGTCAGTGTTTTTGTTTTATAATAAAATTGATCTTCTGCTAACGTCCATCACAGGAAACTCTGAGCGAATCTCCTTGCAGCTACACTTGGCGCTGACATGTGCGGCCCCATGGGTGCAGTGCCCCTCACATCTCGAGCTCATGAACCAGTGTCGTCACGTCAATGTCCGCATCGATCCTGTGGGACTGAGAGAGGGAGTGCACTACACGGAGGTAGAGACTTGAAAAAGAAGAGAGAGGAAAAGGTTGACATCGCTCCGGAGTGTATCAATGTTAATCTGGTGTTTTTTTTTATTAGGTGTGTGGTTATGATACAGCAGCACCGACCTGTGGCCCTCTATTCAGAGTTCCTATCACAGTTATTATCCCCGCCAAGTAAGTTCTCAGATTAAATTGGCTTTTTGTCCCCAGCGAGTAGTTTGTTTGGGTCTGACTTCTCTCTATCTCTCTTTCATCTGACAGAGTGACGGATAACCGTAATCAGGAGCTATGTTTCACAGACGTCCACTTCAGACCGGGCCAGATCAGACGCCACTTCATCACTGTTCCTCAGGGAGCCTCCTGGGCAGGTCAGCGTTTCTATGTGTGTGTCTGTGTGTGGATATGATGAGGGGTTTGTGGAAATGATATCGAAAAAACATTCTTAGCGTTCGATAGTTTGGTTATCAAAAATGCAAAAAATATGATAATGGTCACAGCTGGCTCGCGCATCGCCAAAGTGGTTGCCATAATGATATGCATAGCGTCACCCCGCCCATTAATGGGATTGGCTCCTTAGGTTTGTGATGTCTCAAACCTGCCAATCTGAAAACGTGTTGTTGTCCGTGGTACACTGCAGTTTAAAAGCAGACAGGCCCAGCCAGCCAGCCAGTCCCTGATGTGTCTTGTAGCACATGAAAAAGACCACATGATTTTCACTGGAGGGGGTCTTTAACTAACCAATTGTTCTGGACCATTATTTCTTTACTTAGTACACTAAATTGCATGTGAAGAAAGAGTGGATTTTTGACCCTTTACTCTTGGGGACTGAGAGTGCTGCTGTCAAATTGACTTATTGTAAGAAATAGCAAAAATGTTGAGTAAAGCATTGGTAAAAATGGAAAATCCCTCCAGCAATCAGTCAGTGGAGGGAAGATCGATGTGCAAAAAACAAAATGTTTTCTTCATCCAACACATTCTGTTGTCACCTCCATAGTCCACATCATCTCTCCTTATTGCTCTCTTGTTTTTCCACCTCCTTCTCCCCGTCACCCTCCCACAGAGATCACACTGACCTCGCATTCGGGAGATGTGTCATCAAAGTTTGTTCTCCACGCGGTGCATCTGGTCAAACAAAAAGCGTACAGAGCTAACGAGTTCTACAAGTTCTCTTCACTGTTGGAAAGAGGTTCATTAACTGAGGCCTTCCCAGTGCTGGTATGCCCACTTCTGTGCCTATCATTACATGAATCAGAACATAGCAATAATCATTTCTAAAATAATAATGTCTGTGTTTTCTGTCTCTTCTCCAGTCAGGCAGGGTGGTAGAGTTGTGCATTGCCCGCTGGTGGGCGAGCCTGGGTGACGTCACAGTGGACTACAGCATCTCATTCCACGGACTCAACACTTCCCCTTCACCGCTGCACATAGTAAGAAGAGTACACACACGGATGATCAACACTGACAGACAGCATCATTTCTCTGTTAGTGACTCTCTTTTGTCTTTGCCCAGCACGCCTCAGAGGGAGTGACGAGTTTTGATGTGTCATCGCCTCTGAGGTATGAAGAGGTGTCTCCCACTATCACCCTCAAGTCTTGGGTGCAGCCACTCAGGTACACACACAAACACACACACGCACACTCCAACCGTACTTTTGTTCCACATCAGTGTTCTTCATTGACTCATCTCTGTTGATATTTTAGGCCTGTAAGTTCAAAGATAAAAGCCCTGGGATTGAGGGACATTCTGCCTAACAACAGACAACTGTACGAGATTGTCCTCACCTACAGCTTCCACCAGGTACTGCCAACACCATCAGCACTTCAGCAATTAAAATTGTCACCGTTTTTCCATGTTGTATGCGTCTATAATCTTCTTTTGATATGTCCCCAGCCTAAGAGTGGAGAGGTGACCCCCAGCTGCCCCATGCTGTGTGAGCTGCTGTACGAGTCCGAGTTCGACAGTCAGCTCTGGATGCTGTTTGATCAGAACAAGAGGCTACTGGGCTCAGGGGACGCCTACCCACACCAGGTACACACGAAGAGTTTGCTCCTCACATATTTCAGACTTTCCAGATGTTCTATTATTACTGTAGTTGGTGAATTTTTCAGGAGTGTCATGCCCTCTTCCCTCTTTTTGTGCTACTTCTCTAGTATTCTCTGAAGCTGGAAAAGGGGGACTACACTGTGCGTCTGCAGGTCCGCCACGAGCAGTCCAGTGAGCTGGAGCGCCTTAAGGACTTACCATTTGTGGTTTCCCACCGTCTGTCCACCACGCTCAGTCTAGATGTGTACGAGACACACCGTTCTGCCCTCATGGCCAAGAAGAAGGCAAACTCTGTCACACTGTGCCCGGGTGCCACACAGCCCTTCTACGTCACATCCCTGCCTGATGACAAGTGAGTATATTTGGCGAGGGACTTTTCTCTAGTATTGTGCAACCATATTTCAGGACTTTTAGGGACGCAACTGAAAACCGTTTTGTCCTCAACCCAAATGCATTCAGTTTACTGCCATAGAGGAGTCAAGAAAACAGGAAGATATTCACTTTAAGTGAAATCACAAAATAATCCTTAAAGTTGGAATCTGAAAGATCTCCGTTTTGTTCTCTTTGGCGGCACCTATGGCGATAAACGGTAATTGCGGGAGCACACTTCCCAGATATCCAGACAGTGTCGCACGTGTGACGTCCAAGGTTGGCTCCGGTTGTAACTCTTGCTTTTCCTCGCTGACGGTCGCTTTGTTTTTAGACTGTTTGCCTTCATCTGAGCGTCAAATTTTGTCTCTTTTTCTTTGGATTTTCACTTATTTTTGAAGTTGTATCTGTAGTCATCGTCTGTTCTTTGTTTGTTCAGCCATAGTAGATTATGGTTTACTCGCAACACTTGCAGAGACCGGAAAGGCAGCCGCTTTGCTCCGCCTACCCTCTCTGGCAGACCAACCACTGTGTGATGGAAAACGTGTCACTAACTGGGCGGTTATGATTTTGTCCGCGAACGTCGCTCCAGACATCCAGTCCATAATTCTGCAAATGCAAAGGCTTTCATCAGTGGGCCATAGGATTAATCACCATTGTGTTACCTCATTCGGCGATAGATAGTGACTTAACAGACATTTATTTAAATGAAAATCTTGAAGATTATTATTTTAAAAATTAAACAATAAAATAGCTGGCGATTAATTTAATAGTTGACAGTTAATCAATAAATGTATGTTTTTTTTTGCAGCTCTCAGTTCATTATCCTGTTTATTATTGTGAACAAATTTTCTTTAATTTTGTCTTTTCTCTCTCTGTTGCCGTCTTTCTCCTCCCCCCCCCCTTTGTCAGGATCCCAAAGGGAACGAGTCCAGGGTGTTATCTTTCAGGCTCTCTGGTTGTCCCCAAGAGCGAGTATGGCAAGAAAGCAGTGAGTGGCCTTATTTGTTGTTACCCTCTATCCTCCTGTAATCAAACCTGGTGCTCAGGATCTAAAGTCGAATCAGAGACTTCAGCAAATTGTTTTGTGCTAAACATAATAAACTATACTGCAAATATTTCAGTACAAATGTGATGAAGTACTTGTGGTCCTGAAGATCAGGGGTGAAGATCAGTGCTCTGAAGCTTGTAGCTTCTCTGTATTCTCTTCTGTGTCATTTATCTCATCACCTTCAGAGCTGAACGGAGTCTGGTTGGTTGCTTCAGAAATACTTTTTGGATTCTGCATGGCATTTTCTTTTTTTCACTCTCTTGATTCCTGTCATGTAACAAGCACAGCCAGCTACTTACTACTTTTTATGGAGCCCATTGGAGGTACAGGTGCAAAAAAAGAAATCTTAACATTGCTGTAAAACGGAATAAAACATTTGCATTCTCTTATTACCATACCATACAATGGTAATGTTTTATTTCTGGGTTTATTCACTCTATCTTCATGGGCTGCAGTTGCTTCTCTGTGCACCTCATCACACATGGCTGAATACTTTTCTTTAAAGCGCTTTCATGTGTCCTTTGAATGAAATTGGCTGACTCGGCCTCTTCAAATGCAAAGATCTTTCTCATATTGTTTCTCATTGAACTACAGAAGACCTGTGTATTGTTTGAACCTCATATGGTGCCTAACCCTTGTGGCCGAGCAGATGTAGGAAAAACAAATCATAATTGTCAGATGTGAGAACGAGAGAGAAATCTAAACTTGTCAACAACAATGATTACAATACTGTTTACAACTGTGCCTTTCATTAATGTGTGACAGATAGGTGGATGAGACTCTGAGTCTCTTGAGTGAGGATGAAAGAGAAAATGAAGAAAGAGAAGAATCCTTTTTGGTGTGCTTGTGTTGTCTCCTTCCTTACTGTGTGTTATTCTGACCACCAGGGGCAGGCCTCTGCAAAACGACAAGGAAAGTTTAAAAAGGTACTGGATGAGATAGAAACACTGTACAACAGAGCGTCCACTGCTCTCCTACCATCAGGAAAATGGCTTATTCCTTACCTAAGGATTGGATTTGTTCTACCTTCGTAAATAATGTCGAAGCATGTCAATATTGCTGTTTTTAAAAATGTAACACTCTAGTTATAATATGGCTTTATTTAGATGTAGAGCAGTCAGTTTTCTGGTGGTCAGTGAAATTACTAACATCTATAAATGCCAATGAACACTTAAACTTTTATAACTGGGTATTAAAAAGCATTTTTGGATTCTTGGGACACTGGTAGGAAGGGGGTGAGAATATAAGTTGCTGATACAGAGTAGTAAAAAAAAGCTCATGGATTTGCTTCTGTGTTTGAGTTATTGGTTTTTGACTGAAGTCTCTTTCTGTGTGTTCATACAGGATATTGTTCCGGTCGTCTACCATTTGATTCCTGCTCCCAACAAAACAAAGAACGGAGGGAAGGAGAAGGACAAGGAGGGAGACAAGGAGAAAGACGTGAAGGACGAGTTTGCAGAAGCTTTGAGAGACTTGAAGATCCAGTGGATGACAAAGTGAGCACAGTTGCTCAACTTGTTCTGCTTATTCTACGTCTCCCTTTTTCTTTTAATGCTCACTCAACAATCTCTCTTGCATCTCTTTGCTGTTCAGGTTGGACTCCAGCTCCATCTATGAAGAACTGCGGGAAAACTATTCTGAATACCTTCCGCTGCACGTGCAAAGACTGCACCAGCTGGACTCTGAAAAGGTTAGCTCTGACACGATCCATCTCCTAGAGCTTTGAATAATTTTAGAAGAAACCATCTCACACTTTTCTTCTGTTTGGGTTCAGGAGCGTGTAAAACGCCTCAAGGAGGTGGCATCAGCAGCAGACATCGTCATCTCCCAAATCGACCAGACGGCCTTGGCTGTTTACCTCACCATGAAGACAGACCCTCGTCCTGATGCTGCTTCTATCAAGACGTATGTCTCACTAAAGAACATTATTATTAGTAGAACATGATTAGAGTCCTTCATCAAGGTGTACTTACTTGATATTAAAGAGAGTGCATTATCACAGAATAACTGGTGAGGCCTTAATCTTACCTGTTTTAACGTCTTTGTTTCAGTGACATGGAGAAGCAGAAGTCGTCTCTGCTGGACGCTCTGTGCAGGAAAGGCTGCAGTCTGGCCGACCAGCTCCTGTTGCCGCCTGCGCCGCAGGATGGCGCTGCTTCCGTCGCCGCTGTCCTCGCCACGGGACAAACAACAACAACAACAACAACAACAGCAGAGGAGGTGGTGGTGGAACAGGTGGCCAGCAGTTCTGACGACTCTCTGCAAAACGTGGCTAAAGCCCTCATGGATACATTTTGGGAGGTGCAAAAGTGGGCAGAGCTGACTGACTCCAAGGTGAGCAAGATGTTTCAGAAATGAATGAAATGCCTCCTTTTTGAGGACAGTAAGATTCGTCAACTATTCAAGGTATTCTGATGTGAATATATCTGCTACGGGAGACTAAATGATGAGGCTGGTGATTTTGTTTTATATTTTTATTTAAGTCACAAGTCCCTTAAAGACCAAAACCAACAATGTTTCCGCAGTCTTGTTGTACTTTGACACAAATATTTAAAAATATATATATTTTTAGCCTATTTGAGCCTTGAACTTTAACTCATGGGGACATATATTTCAGCCATGCAATCAATTTTCTATTATTTTAATGTGTTTTGGAATCACGTTGGTACATTTGTTTCATTTTAAAAATTGTATACAAATTTTGATTTCATTATCTTTCGGAGCCTCTCCTTTCTCCTGAAACTAACAAGCCACATCTGCGATCCCATGTAGGGGAGTGTCACTCCAAAGCCGTAGAAAACATGGCTGCTCGAGGATCCGTTATTCAGCCTTATATAGATGAGCCAGAATTGCTAGGAGGTATCAGAATGGTAAGTTGAGGGGCACCAGTTCAGCTCAGGAGTTAAATCGGCAACCATATACAGAGGCTCTCTGTATATCCCGCCCTCGGCTCTCTGCCACGTGTCATCCCCACTCTCTCTTCCACCATTTTTGCCACTATCCACCGTCCTCTCTCTAAAAAATAGAGGCATAAAAAGCTAAAAATATAATCCTAAAAAAAAAAAAAGAATGCTAAGTTGCAATGGTAAGCAGCCTGAGGTGAAAGATGGAACGTAGAAACCTGCAGCCGGACGTAGAAACCTGCAGCTGTTCTGAACGTCCCATTTCAGAGGCGACCTTTTTAAAAATGTAATTCTGGAAAAACTTTTCACTGTGAACAATTAACACACAAAAAATTGCAAAATATGAGAATAGTATGAGTAAATACATGCAATGGTTGTTTGTTTTTCCTCTCTGTACTGTATGTTGAGTTTAACCTAGCTACACAAGAGCTAACATATGGTTTGTTTGTCTTCTGTCTCTGCTCAGGTGTTGATGTTTTCATACAAACATGCTCTTGTGAACAAGATGTACGGCAGAGCCTTAAAATACGCCTCAAAGATGGTGGAGGAGAAACCGAGCAAAGAGAACATGAGGAACTGCATCCAGGTATGAGAGCAGAGATCGTTTATCTGTTCGACATATTTGCTGAATGTCGCCTTTGTTTTCCTTGGAATAACTTCCTCTTTGTTTGTTTCCTTTTCCAGCTTATGCGTCACCTCAGATGGACACACTGCGCCACCTTCAGTGAGAACTGGCTGCCAGTCATGTACCCTGCAGACTACACACCATTCTAGGCACAGACACACAAACACACACACACACACACACACACACACACACACACACACACACTCACACACTCACACATTCATGCATGTAACACATAGTTTCTGCAATATCATGTCCCTCAGGGTCACATGGTCTATGCATCTGGTTTTTCACCTTTAGATGCACCAAAATGAAGGATAATGCTGATTGTGGATGGTTGGATGTACTCGAAGCCTTACAGGTCGAGGGGTCATGTTCGTCCCGTCTTTAAACGTCTCGTTAATCAAAACATTTGTGCTCAAAGCTCCTGCCAAGGCTTTACAATGTCTGTGTTTTCTTAGCTGGGTGTTCTCCTTTATTTTGGTGTCATCGATACATTTTGAAAGCTTCTACATGCAGCCATCCTCAGCTGTCTGGACTTCATATCATAGAAATGACCTCATTGTCTCGTGTAAATACTATAAAAGGGCCAGTTTGGACTTCAATGATGCATCCCAAAAAGAAAAAGAACTGTTACTCTTACACTCACTGTAAAAACAATCACAACAGAGAAACTCTTAATGATTCTCAACACGGGAGGACTTGCTGCTGCACGATGTTTGGACATACGAGGGCACGCAGATCCTGCCTGATCCCTGACTTAGCAGGGAGCCTTGGATAGACTTTTTCTATGTTCTTTGATTGTTCCACCCAGGCAGAGTTTAAAAGCTTATGGTTTAGTCTCGTCTCGTCTATGTAGGCTCTGACTCATGTACACAAATCCGTGTTGAGGTGCCTTTCTACATGTACCTTACCTTTTCCGGTGGGATGAAAAACAGTACAAAGGTTTTAAGCACTGAAAGCTGCAGAATCAGTAGAATCAGTCAGCACTCAGCCTCACTCCTGCAGTCGTTTCTCCCATCGGCTTTTGGCGTCAAATGTGGTTTTACAGCTCGTATCGGCAGTGTGACGTGTCCGCGTCCTGCATGCAGTTACTTTTCAGGTATGTAGAAGCAACAAACACACTTTCTTGGCTTCTACTTACCTGCAGAGGTGTCGGCCACCCACTTCATACTGCGGATACCTGAGCAGCAACATTTGAAGACCATCCAACAGACCTCACTAAACACACCAGATGCAGTCGTGGGCAGTGTTACGATGTTCAGTCCAGATTTCACTGTAAAATGTTCACACAGTGTTAGATGTTTCTCTGCAGCATTTAAAATGATGCAGTTGTACACAGTGTCATAAAATAATGTACATACACACGTAACATAAAAGATATTAAGATGCAATAGGTATATAATACAAATATTATTCTAAGTGATGTATTTTGCATATATGCATGTCTTCTAGCGTGTAAGGATAAATACTGTTTTATCTGGAAGCAGATTTTAGTTTGTTTCAATTTGAAAGATTTTTAATCACAAACAAGATTCTGACGATATCCACTGTTGTTTTCACGAGTGTGTGTTTTATGAATGACTTTATGTGTACTTGTGAGCATATTTTGTGTACATGGACATTTTCTCCCTGCAGAGCTGAGATGATGGCCATTTAGAGGGTTCAAGCATGAGTTTGTTTTCTTATTTACTTCAAAGGACTGTGCCAGGTTTTTCTACGCTCATCTGATTTACTCTCCGTGGCATATACTTCACGTCACTGCTAACCATTTCTGCATAATATCTTATTTTATGCAACCCATTGGTTTACATTTATGTCTTCTAATAAAATGTATGAATCCACAGTGAACACTGAGTCTGCATTAAAGGCAGTGACAAGCACACTTCATCTTTTTGCTATGAGAAATGGGAGGTAATAGTTTGTGCTGTTTTGTCTGTGCATTTGTCACATGGTAGAATTGGTACAGACATACTTCTTAGCACCAATCGACATTACCGTGGTTGATACATCTGATCAAACCACAGCAACTCAGTCCAAACAAAGTTAACTGAAATGTTCATCAAAACATTTTGGTGCCTGTTTTTTTTCAGGGTAATTGTTTAATCAAAGTCGCTGTTTAATTGCTTTGAGGTTGATCTGCTGAATCAATTGAATACTTGACCCTGAAAAATAATGCAACTAACAAAATGAAAGAATGCAGACTTGATGTTCATTGTGATGAAATACGATTTAAAATTGTTTGCACATTTTGCCAATTGTGCGTTGGACGATCACAATCTTTATGGACAGTTTTTAACCAAAAGGATAAATATCACAATCCGAGACACAGCTCTTTAATTCCTTTACTCCTACTTGTCAAAATATGCCCTCTGCATTACCCACAAATTGATTCAGCCACGGACAGTCCAGCATGTCATGCCATCGAGCCACTAGCCCAAAGCAGAGATGTGTTACGGGGGTCTGGTGCACTCTCAACCCACAACCCTCCAGCTTTGTAGTCTTTAGCCCAAACTGAGTCAGACTCGAGTGACAGCACTTCAGGCAACCTTTCAGATTTCAACTTTTGAGAATTAACTGTTTATCATGTTGAAATTAATGGGAAACAATGGCTGCACAGAATGGCAAGAAAAAACAATCAGTTTAAGCATTTAAAAGTGGTTAGCAGAGACTTCAGGTATATTTTTAGTTGATGAGCTAAGCTGACAAATACACTGGCACGTCCCTAAAAATGTCTCGCCTGAATCATGTAACTTGTCAGGACACCATGCTGTTTGTTTTCAATGTGCCGCTGCGAGAGAGGGCGTTGTTAAAAATACAAACTACATTTGAATTCTTTCATTTTCTTGATTCTCTACCTTTTATCACTTGTAAAATCTGTAACACAAAAGTGTGATTTCCTGTCACAGTACGTGGTATTTGTAACACCAAAGAACAGTTTTCCCATTTTCAATTTTAATTTGATAAATTTAGTATAAAGTCTGAAACCAAAAGTTGTAAAATATACAATTTAAACGTATCACTGTTTTCAGAGTTATAATCTCGAAGATTTCAGTTTCGTTCTCTTTGGCGGCACTCATGGCGATAAACAGTAATTGCGGGACACACTTCCCAGGTATCCTGACAGTGTCGCATGTGTGACGTCCACGGCTGGCTCCCTTTGTTACGGTCGTAACTCTTGATTTTCCTCGCTGGCGGTCGCTTAGAATGTTTGCCTTCATCTGAGCGTCGAATGTGTTACTTTTTCTTTGGATTTTCACTTATTTTTGAGGTTGTATCTGTAGTCATTGATCATTTCTTTGTTTGTTCAGCCATAGTAGTTTACTGTTTACTCGCAACACCTGCAGAGACCGGAAAAGCAGCCGCTTAGCTCCGCCTACCCTCTCTGGCAGACCAACCACTGCTGGCTGATGGAAAACGCGTCACTAACTGGGCGCTGCCACAGACGCACCAGACACCCAGTCCATAATACTGCAAATGCAAAGGCTTTCATCAGTGGGCCCTAGGCTCAATCAACATTGTGTTACCTCATTCAGCGATAGACTTGACAGACATTTATTTAAATGAAAATCTTCGAGGTTATCACTTTAAGTCATCGAACAGGTGAAATATGCATGCTACAGAATGTAAAAGCAGCTGTCTTCAATCTGTGGCCGTTCTTCCTTTGAAGTAAACAATCATTTTTGGGATACCTTTACACACACAGTGAATCAGAGGTCTCACTCTTGTTCACACAGGAGTGAGAGCTCCTTGTGTTTCTGTTTTTAGACCTGAATAGCTCAGGCCTCTCTGAGTCTGCAGTAGTTTACCGGAGTCAGCTGGGTTTGGTGTCTGTTTACTTTTTGCAGCTATTGTTCTTCTCCTGCTGCTTCGTCCTTGTTCCTCCTCTCCTCTGTGTTTGTTTTTTTGTTAAAGATAGATGTTATGTTCAGGGTTCAGCTGTCTTCAGTACGTGTTGCCAATGACAGTCTCTGACAATGGCCTTAACTTTCACCACAGGACTGTACCGTCCGTTTCTGGCACCTCTGTCGCTCTCACTCTGCTGGTGTCAGGAAACTCTTCAGAAATGGTTCTTCTGGATGTTGAGTGTTTCTATTTATAGTCGTAAAATCTAGTAAATGCCAATATTTGACAGAATGTTATAGGATAAGGTTGTATGCTCTTAGTATTATTTTATAACCATTCTTCCTCTGACGTCAGCAAGACCTGAGCTAATGTCACACTTTTTTTGTGGTTACATTTAATTAAGTCACAAAAACTGAAAACAACACTGAATAAAGACAATTTGGAAGAATTAAAGTGTGCCCTGGTCGTCACTTGTACATACAGCAATATAGAGCCAATGTTATTCTCAGCAGAAGGGTCAGCTGGACGTGCAAGAGCTGATGTTTATCTGTACTTGTTTCTGCTGCCAGCTTCCTCTACATTCACATGATGATACCTCCCTCTCAACCAGATTGCAGAATTCATCCACCTTGCACAGCATGACCCGGAAAAAGTGCTGCGTTAGACGTCCCTCCTTATTTAAAGGAGATAACAAGAAGAAAAACTAGTTTATTTGCACATGATTTTCCCGTGAGTTTACTTGTCAGACCTTTAGCTTGATTGGGTCAGGTTTGAATTTCTCCTTTGGCTTTCTCACCATAAATTTCACAGTACACTTTCTGTTATATTAATGGTGTTGCCATTAGAGGATTATATCATATGCAAAGGAGATGTTGCATACCCTTTTGTGTTAACTGACCCGCAACCTTTTTTTCTCACGTCTTGATTAGGGCTAGTATAGGCATACTTATTATACAGCTTAATTAATACTTGGATGTGATTTCACATGCACTTTCACCACAAACTCCATGATCATTTTTGTTCATTTTTATTACAGAAGGTTTCAAAGTCCATCCGCAACTCCCCAGTATATAAAAGTGCTTTTCCTCACCTCCCACTCCCTTTAAGAAGAAGACATGCTCTATTAATCCCCAAGGGGAAACTCAATGTTTTCACTCATTATTACGAACATGCTACAGAAACATAGACCTGAAATACACGCATGCACAAACACAACCCAATGGACATGCATTAATGGAGAGATGTCAGAGTGAGGGGGCTGCACATGGACATGCGGCCCGAGAAGTTGGGGGATTTGTTGCTTTGGCCAAGGCCACCTCAACATTGCCCAGGAAAGGCACTGGTACTTCTCCAGCCCCCAGTTCCATTCTTGGTCTGTACCGGGACTTGAACCAGCCACCCTTTGGTTCCCAAGCCAAGTCACTACAGAATGAGCTACTATCTACCCATTAATTATTATCTCCCCCTAAATTTAATTAAAAAACGCATTTAATTAAGATAAAAATGTGGTGCAGATTTGGCTTTGTATATTTATTTGGTTAAACTTAATGTTTTTTGTTAGCTGGCTAGTTTCTGTGTTTGGCTGGTGGCAAATATAAATCATATTTTGGAGGGAAATATAAAGATATTTTTCTTCAGGAATGCTCTCCAAACATGTCAATACACATTTTGAATGGCCTTAACAATGTGAAACAAATACAATGGAGATCATTGTAATGTGTTTATGTTGTAATTATCTGTGGGTACTTTAGGTCTGCTTTTATAGTTGCACATTGTAATGCAAGAGAAGTCACGGTGTCCAGTTTTTGTTGAAGCAGTAACAAAGTGTTTGACCACAAGATGGCAGTAAATGCTAAAATGATTAAGGAAGGTGGACAGGAACATGTGGAACATGTGGAAATGACTGTATGGTATCATTTACTGTTATTCTACTAAAAACCTGCAGATGCTCTTTTAAATAACGTCAAATCATGTAATTAAATGTGTTTATTAAGCAGTTAAGAACCATTTCTCCAAACCTGTACTATTTTAGTCCATTACTTTTTCATCTATATTTACTGCGCCACACCACAATCCATTAACGCACACTCTGCTCTGGCTTTGACAGTCATTGAACAGTGCAATTAAAATATTTTCCTGGGAGTCGGGATAAATTACAAAGTAATCAGTCATATTTTGACAGTGTGGAGCGTTGGTGTGAAACTCCAGATTAAACAGTTGACGTGGATGTCAACCACATCCATAATGACAGCAATGAATGGCTGTCAAAGAAATTTGCTCTCTGAATGCATGATATCTCACTTCCTGTAACTCCCTTTTTTAATGTTTGGACACGGTTAGAGAAGAAAACCTATCTCAAGAACAACATGTGGTCAGATAAATCTCAGCTTTCAAAACTGCCTCCCCCAGAGAGCTGGAGTTATGGCTTTGACCTTTTCATCCTGACACCCCTCTCAAAAACAGAGAGAAACTCAAGTCAGCAATATTTGGACATGATGAAGCCCTGAAACACTTTACAGGCCTGTCATCATAAGACACTGCTAAGAGCAGTAGTGCTTCTCAAATGCTGAGTGTTTGTAGGATAATCATTGAATTTAGCTTTCACTCGTAAATGTTTCTCTCAGACAAAAATAACTATAACTATAAATATAATTTTTATAAAGGAGGAATGAAAGAAAACCATGACAAACACTAAACATGGTGATGTAAACCTGCTGAAGACAGAATACATATAAAATCTCATTTGGGGCCCTTAGAACACTAAATTTGGTCCTGCTCATAAAAATCATCCATTTTTCTTTCTTTCTTTTACTACCGTAATTTTATACTCCTTGTTTGTTGTTCGAACAATGATGTACGCAGTCTGAGTAAGAATTGTATTTCCAATGCTAACTTCAATGTGATGGTGGTGCGTTTAAGACATAAAGGAATTGAAAGTTCTAGGTATTTAGGCTAGCCCCTATGGAGTTAAGTATACCTGTTGCATCAGGCCTTAAACTTATTTTGGGTGTCTTTTTGTATACATAATTATGCTGTTGTTTTCTTTCTTTCAATAATATTCCCTCATAATTTATTGTGACATTACTCCCCCTGCTGGCAGTTCACTGTAACTGCAGGTCAGCCTACCCACGGACTCTGTTCGACGCAGCAACACAAACGCCATCTTTAGCTGACAGGCAACTACAGAAGCTGAGTTGTGTATCGAAACTAGGTCAGGCGCTCGGAATACGAAAACACCTTTGAAAAACCTGCTTCATAAGCTTCTTGTCGGTGTTTGTTAACTTCCCGACACCTCGTGCTGTCCTATGGTCCAATGTGTTTGATTGGTCGGCCAGCTCGAACGCAGTTTTCTTGTGTTGGTCCCGGTTGACGTTGATTGATCGCCTTTCCTGATAAACAGTCTGCAGACAGAGGTGAAAGCCAGGTAAGAGGAGGACGAGGTCGATAACAACCAATAACTTAGCCTGTGTTTTTACTAAACTATTTTTTAGTTGTAACTTTCCATTAACTGCCACTAACTACAACTTGTTTGCTAGTTAGCTAGTTTGCAAGATGTGACTCAAGGTTCGGCTAAGCTAACTCTCGACCTAGCTTAACTCTTGGCTTAGCTAGGTCTGCTTGATGGGGTTGTGTAGTAAATTAACCCTCCGTGATGTAGTTAAACATCACAAGCATTTACGTGGAAAATGTGTTTGTATTTTTTAGTTTAGCTTTTATCTTGGGAATTTTACACCAGACTCATCAGACGGTGAGTCAAAGGTAGGCGTGTCCTCTTTAAACAATGTTTTCATTCTGAGGCAGAGTCAGTGGACTTACTGTATCACATCCTGTGTACACACACAACCCCTCTAAGGGGAAAGTGACACATCATTAGTGAATGTATTGATTACAGTCCTTCAGATAATCTTGATTTTTAAATTATAATAAAGTTCGGTTTTGATTGAAACTGTCAGAAATAGTTATTTTACAAAGTCTTTCACATTGAAGTGGTGTAGAAATGGACTGCATATTGACATACACAAGAGGGGCATATTATTAGAAACACCTCTCAACATAAAATGCTCTCCAGAACAACACCATGACCCATTACAACCTCAATTATAAACAAGAATTAGGATTGTAGCCTTTCTGTAATATAACAATCTATTATTACTTCAATGTCATAATATATGGAAAAGTTTGCAAACATTTTGAGGGTCTTAGATTCAGTATTGTCTTGTATTGCCTTGGATTAGCAAGATTATTTTAGATATTGGTATTGGCTTAAAATGAAGAAAGATATTCGTGGATGCCTATCCCTGTTTCAGCATTCATTGTGGGGGCAATCTGCCCTGTTAGTTTACTGGTGCAGTGAATTTTGATAAACTGTGTCATATGAAAAATGTATATCATAATAATGTCTTAATATGCATGTACTGTTTAGCCTGACAGGTAACTCCAGCTGATGTATAGAGTAGGTTTTCTTGCAGCAACCTTTCAATGCTTCAATGGTTAATTGTTTGACATTAGGAAAAGCAAAGATTGTCAAAAACATCCTTTTTATTGTCATGAAGATAGTTATTCAATGCAGCAAACATATCTTCATATTTTTAACATTGTTTTTTTTAACTTTCCATGGGCTAAGGGATTAAGTAATTAGTTGATAATGAAAATAGTTACAGCTCAAACCACACGTAGTATATCACAAATATATATTTAATATGTGTCAACATGCATCAACCTACCAGACATGGACTCTAAGCTAAGTACTTACAGGATAAATGGGATAATATTTAGTTTGCTAATCATGTCAGGTCTGATTACAAAGAGTCTCTACATAAATAATACTGCTAATGAAGAGTTCCATTTCCCATTAAGTTAACTCAGCCCAACCATCTGGATTTTGTTTACCCAGGATGAAACGTGCGCTGCAAGGCAACAAGCAAGAGGACGGAGGTGGCACCAGCGGAGGGTCTCAGGAGACTCTTAAACGGTCCCGCAAGCAGAGGAAGGAGAAAGATTTTGAAGGGGAGGGAGCCAACTGGGAGTGTCTGCCACAGGAGATCCTGCTGCACATCTTCCAGTACCTCCCTCTGCTGGATCGGGCTTTCGCTTCTCAGGTAACCTTACCCTCTTTCTTAATGGTCAGATGGTTGTTTGTAAGAACGTGTAAGACTTATAGGTCTACATGAAACAGCGTGGAGTAAAATAAGTTAAAAAAAAAGTATGGCTCTCATCCAAAGTCAACTGGACTCCAGGCCATCAACAAGGGAGGGATAAACAGCCAAGCATACAAACATACCTGGTGTTTTTCTGTTCCAACAAGTCCTTTGTGTTGGGGTTAAGGCTGCTTGCCTCAGGGTAAATTAGTGGTTATTGTTCTTTCCCGTGACTCACATTTTGCAGCTTGTCTAAGGATTTCCCAAGCTTTCTTTTTTTGGCAACATACTCTCTTGTGGAAAAGCATGCTTAATGGAAAACATAATTATAGATTCGGTGTAGAAATTGTGCATTATTTAGTGTGTCATCAAGTTTTGAGTTAGGGTTGTTGCAGTAGAAGCTGGGTTCAAAATGTAGACTTTTTAAAACATTTTTGTACAAGTTAAGTGCGACTAAATTATCTATTGTTTGGTCAATCTTCAATAACCAAAGAATGCTCCCTAAACTTAATGTTATCAGTTATTTCTGAGAGAAACAGATCACTTGAATCTGATCAGATCAAATCATTTCCCTGCCATCACTACAGGTATGCCGGGGCTGGAACCAGGCCTTTCACATGCCTGAGCTGTGGAGGTGCTTTGAGTTCGAGTTGAACCAGCCAGCCAGCTCCTACCTGAAGGCCACACACCCAGACCTCATCAAACAGATAATCAAAAGGCACTCCAACCACCTGCAGTATGTCAGCTTCAAGGTATGCACCGAGTATGTGGCTAGAGAGGTTAAGGAGAGTGTATAGTGAAGTGAATTCTTATGTCTCTGGGTTTTCATTTTCTCTCGTCCGTGCTGCTCAGGTGGACAGCAGCAGAGAGTCTGCAGAGGCAGCATGCGACATCCTCTCTCAGCTCGTCAATTGTTCTTTGAAAACGTTGGGTCTCATCTCAACAGCCAGGCCCAGCTTCATGGAGCTGCCCAAGGTGAGCATCTGCAAGATTGTTTGTTCTGTTTTTATCTGCAGGCAAAGCTTACACACTGTATTGATTTTACAGTCACCTGGTGCCATAACATTTCGATTACTGTTATAATTGTAGCATCAGAACTTTTTCTTTATTATCATGGTTACAGTTCTCACACATGAGCTTCTCTGAACTATAACACACTGTATGAATAGAACGACTCACCAGCTTGAAGCTCATGTAGACGATGCAGCCGTTCGGATAAATGTCAAGTGACATGTTTAAGGTCTACAATGTGTAAGCCAAAAGGATTGCACTCACACAATTTTCTTGGATGGTAAATCTTGGAAAAGAAATCATAAACAAAGTGGCTGCATACAGAGTTTTGATCACAAGTTGTGCTGTGGAGGAATGATTTAATGAGGGGGATTTGTTTGTAGAATTAACATACATTCAGACAAGGGAATTATGATAGACGTTTCTGCCACTGATGCAAATGAACGGTAGGATAAGATGGCAAACTAGGTGTCTGTCAAATGCCTGATGTCTTGGTAAGTAAAACAAGCACTTACGGCTAAGAAAATGGAACACTAAATGCTTCCCCCTTTGCTTTTTTCAACAGTCTCACTTCATCTCAGCGCTGACGGTTGTTTTCGTCAACTCCAAATCCCTCTCCTCCCTGAAGATCGACGACACCCCCGTGGACGACCCGTCCCTCAAAGTCCTGGTGGCGAACAACAGTGACACACTCAAGCTGCTGAAGATGAGCAGCTGCCCTCATGTTTCACCTGCAGGTACGGACGAGCAGAAGGAATGATCAATTAGAAATGTTGATGATTGTCAAGAATTTGATTGATTAAGAATAATTGTAGCAGGTGTTTCAAATCTTTTTGTTCTGGTCCCTTCTGTTATGTTTTCAACAGCAGTCTGTTGAAGTCACAAAAGTTAAATATTTACTCTCGCGATTCAGTTTTCACAGCACGTAAGCAGGGAAATACCAGAGGACGTCTGTCTGTCTGTGTGTGTGTGTGTGTGTGTGTGTGTGTGTGTGTGTGTGTGTTTCTCTGCAGATTGTGTGTGTGTTGACCCTGCAAGTGACAGGTAGACTACGGGAGGAGGACGGCTGCAGAAATCTCACAGCGCCACACCCGTTTTACTGGCACCTGGCGCTAATGCTTTCTTCTTCTGTTGTTATTTGATGGATGTTAGCAAACAGCTTTCAGATGCACAACAGCCACCGTCTGGCGGTTGTGCCGCATTACAACCAGGCGCTGTGAAAATTTAATTTTTAAGATGAGATAAATTTATAAATTAATGACCAAATAATCGAAGGACCCATCCCTAATATAAATGTTAATTTGAAGGGACATTAATATTGAAATATAGCTTTTTTAGGGTTTTGATTAAGGAGCCATGATGCACTGATTTTACAAATCTTAAATGTTACAGTGAAAACAAGTCAACTGTGGGTCTAAAAGTGGAAAGGGAACAGTTTCAGTCAACATTGCCTCTTGTTTTTCTTTGCTTAACCTTGAGCCGGCTGTGAAGATCTATAGCCTCCTTCAATTGACTTTTCTCTCTATCCCAGGCATCCTGTGTGTGGCTGATCAGTGTCACGGCCTGAGAGAACTGGCTCTCAACTACCATTTGCTGAGTGACGAGCTTCTCATCGCCCTCTCCTCGGAGAAGCACGTTCACCTCGAGCACCTTCGCATCGACGTGATTAGTGAGAATCCCGGCCAACAGTTCCACAGCATCAAGAAGAGCAGCTGGGACGCCATGGTGCGACACTCTCCTAAATTTAATCTCGTCATGTACTTCTTCCTCTATGAGGATGAGTTCGGCCCTTTCTTCCGCGATGAGATCCCCGTCACACATCTGTACTTTGGCCGCTCTGTCAGCAAAGACGTGCTGGGCCGCGTCGGGCTCACATGCCCGCGTCTGGTGGAGCTGGTTGTGTGCGCCAATGGGCTGCGGCCGCTGGATGAGGAGCTGATTCGCATCGCCCAGCGCTGCACCCAGCTGTCAGCCATGGGGTTGGGTGAGTGTGAGGTGTCCTGCAGCGCATTCGTGGAGTTTGTGAAGATGTGCGGAGACAGACTGACACAGCTATCCATCATGGAGGAGGTACTGGTTCCAGATCACCGCTACGGGCTGGATGACATCCACTGGGAGGTGTCAAAGCATCTGGGTCGCGTCTGGTTCCCAGACATGATGCCTACCTGGTAGAGATCGGGGAAAAGTTGTGTCATTAATTTTATAAGTGTTTGAGTGTGCGGTGTTTGTGTGTGTGTGTGTGTGTGTGTGTGTGTGTGTGTGTCATTTGGAGAAATAAGTTCATTGAAACCATCCCTCATCTCTCTCAGAGAAAGGCTCTTTCCCAGGCACCGTATGTATGTTAATGTGCTGTCCTCCCTGAATTCATTCAAGAAATTACATCTTTTAGTTGAGGAGCTAAAGCATCTAACATTGATTCCAATCCCTTCATGCTGTTTTATCTAAATACTTTTTATATTTATATGATATTTATATCCTAATGTATTTGTGTCCTTGTCATAACATTTAGCACTTAACACGCCGGGTAGGTGTAGTTCTTTGGGATAATTGAGGGTCCACACTTTCCCTTGGGAATGAACAGGAATGTGTAGAGGTATTGGGAGATTATGGGGGTTATTTGATTCACACAGCAGTGTACCAGGCAGATACATAAACATTTTGTTATATCATGAGCAAACAAGTACAAATCCTTCAAGTAGATATCAGAAATTTAACAGTAAAAGAGTTTAAATACAGATTACATGGAGACTTTATTAGCCAGTTGATTAGCTGATATTCAGTTATTTACAACCTGCGTACTGACACATAAGAGTGTCTGCATAAGAAGAAGAAACATTAACATTTTGTCATAGACTAGTTGATTACAAGTCTACAGTGAGGTTTCATGTTGAATGCGGTGTCTTTGTTTGATGTCTCTGAATGCGTTTCCTCGTCACGTCTTTTTCTCCTCCTTTTGTCCTCTGATTTTATCTGGGCAGAGCTAAAGGCAGCTCCATCCTCCAGCTGTTTGTGGAGGTGGTGCGTTGGCGATAATCATTTAAGTCTGTTTATACTGTATATACAAGGAAGAGTGTGGTTTGAACATATTTTTGTGTTTAACGTACAGTAGCTAAACTGTACGTCTGCATTGCCTAACCCATGTTTCTAATAGCAATTGTTAATATCTGAATTTCAATCAACCAATTTCTATTTATAGAGCACCACATAACAATTGTTTCCTCGTGACACTTTACATAAAGAGCAGGTCTAGAGCCAGCTCTTTATGTTTTTGACTGAAGCACTTTGACTTTGATGAAGGACCTAAGTTTAGAAAGATGAGCTGCAGAGTCATCAAAGGATGAAACTGATTTTGCAGCCAAATATTGTCGACTGTTGGCAGTAATCAGAAATGTTATTAGCCACCTTTAAATTAGCTTGTGGTCTTTATATTAATTACTTTTTGACACATAGAAAAACAGCTTCTGGGACTATCTAAAGCTGCTTTCATTCATCACTATGGTAACGGTCTTATCAGTCAGTAGTTTACCCAAGAAATGTATGTTCTGGTTCAGCATTTATATTTAGAATTAGGTGAACCTAAAGTTGCAAACAAAAGGTCCGCCCTATGAGGACTGATTGACAGGTCGTTCATTTGTGAACAAAAGAAATATTAATTTTAATTGATGCTATTGAACACAGCGACGAACCGGCCTGTATTTTCACGTAAAACTACATATTTTATAATGGAGAGGGTTGAATGGAGCTCAAATCCACATGGCAACATAATTAGAGCCTGACAAATTTAAATTCTTGTACAGGGCTGCAAATTTATGAATGTAACTGTACTTCTTGCAATAGGTTTCTCAAGGGTAATACAGACACAATTGACTGGCCTAAAACAAGGACAATTCTACCACTTAAATTGATGTTGTTCTTTTAGTCCAAGATCATATTTATCTGTTTGTGTTTGTATGTATTTAAAACAATATGGAAAGACCTAAAGTTAAGGAGGTAGTCGTGGAGCCCTGATGATAGGACAGTGTTCGGCAGCTGAATGTTGATGCAACTGAATGTGTAAGAATGAAGCGTTTATGTCTCACTATTGTTTAAAGAGTAATATTTGGACGATGGTGGACTTATCAACACCCCCTTCGACTGTGCAATTATAGAGATTTGTTAATCATTATGTAAGTTTATCATTGTTAATGTTTTATAGGCTTGTTAGTCTTTTTTGTAGATTTCTTTTGCAAATGTTGATTTAAAAAAAACACAATATTTCTTCACTTGTCTCCTTCTAACCGAGGCTCATCATGTCTTAATTTCTATGTTGGACTTTATCCTTTACTGGCTTACAGAACATTTTGTTGTGTATTTATATAACCTAGCCATCTGCTGGTTGTTAACTACATTTGTATTCAGTGCTTTTAGATTGGTATTGCAATATTCAAGTAAATGGCTGAGTAAGGCCTGCAGTTTTTCTATAGAGAGTAAAGTGACAACGTGTTGTTATTTCAGCTGAGTAAGGCTGCTCTGTACTGAGAAGATTTATTGGAAGGTAGCCGCTTGTACTTTTCCCAAAGATGTGTAATATTTGAGTAAAGTTCATAGCCACATTAAAGACGCCTGTTTGAATATGTATTCTATGTCTGAAATATAAATACAATTCTGTTGCTTTAACAAGCTTTTTGCTCTGTGGTTTTTAATTTGTGTTGCACATTTAGTTTCTACACCATCTGAATAGAGCTCAGCTGAGTAAATCATGAAGACAAACAAAATATTAAATTAAAGTTCCTGTGAGGAGACAAACAGTGACAAGATTGATTATTTCTATATAGTTATTTTAAATGCCTGAATCTGCTGGCGAGGGTAGGTGTCAGGCGAAGGGATTAACCACACGCTGCCTTTGTTTACATTTCCAGGGCAAAAATGTAAAGTGAGTGATACATGTGACTGTTAAAGAAAGCCTGAAAATCACCACTTAACCATGTGCAGGAGAAAATCAATCTTATTTGTCCACAGGGGGCGCCAAAATTAAAACAAATCTAAAGTTCCTCACAGGAGCTTTATTAATGTTGATAAACTTCTAGTTCTTTGGTCATAAAGTAAACCTTAAGATCAGTCCAATATATGATAGACAAGACAACAAATGAAATGCTAATGCTAGCATGCTAACTTGCTCACGGTGACATGTTCTTGACCAACATCTTGATTCAGGGTGTAAACATGGGAACATTTTCTAATAAGCTTTAAGCACAATGTACGGCTAAGGCTGGAATGTCATTTGTTTGTGTTCATATTTTGATTATAAACTTGCGAGATTGGTCTATTTTTATTTTGCTGGCCTTTTATGCCTCTATTGAGAGAGAGAGGAAAGTGGATAGAGTTGGAAACAAGGGAAGAGAGAGTGGAGATGACGTGGGGATGACACGGCAAAGGGTCGAGGGTGAGAGCCGAATCTAGGGCCGGTGCATCGAGGACTGTAGCCTCTGTGGATGGAAACTTAGAGAAGGTCTAGCCTTCATAAATTCTATTTTTTTTAAGGACATTTTAGGAGTGAAGTTCCAATTGTTCCATCCTGTAAAATTGACTACTTATTCCAACTAATATAGCATAAACATAATGTTGTCTTTGTATTTTTGTAACCTTTTTATGGTGCTTTTATAGCCCTCTATAACTCTTATCCTCTGTCATTTATTAATCTAACAATATGCAAAATATGTCGTGTCTAATATATGCTATTTGTTTACAGTGTAAAAGAGACACATTTTACCCTTGTTACATGATGGAAAAATACACCTTCAATGTAATAGAGTTTTAGTTAGCCGGTCAAAAAAGTTACACTAAGCTTCTAACTGTGTGAAAATTGGATCATTAAAGAGAAAAGGAATAGATTGCAAAACAATGCAAGTAAATGTTATTTATACTGCACTTAACTATTAGCAAAGTGCTCTTCAAGAGGGTATATAAACAAGAGCCAACATAAGGACATAAAAAAGACAAAAGCAAGAGAGGACACATTCAAATAATAGCTCCATTAAGTGAAATCAGATAAAAGATATAACTTGAGCCTTGTCTTCTTTCCACCCAGAGCTCATTAAATTTTTAAGTCTTTGAGGATTTAAAAGGGCAGTAAGGTATTTTTCTTAGTAGCCTAAGAGCAAATGAGGTCAGATAACTTGTGTTACTTAAATCCACATTTTCCCTCCAATATTCCAAACATATATTTTGTGAAGATTGTCAGCTATCCAGATTGTACAGCTGTGTATGAAGAAACATAAACAATCATTTTGGGGTGGCAAAGTATTCATTAAATTGTGTCAAAAACTTAATAAAATTGAAATTCTATAACAAAGGAAATTGTGTATATTTGGTAGCTTTGTCAGTGAAGGCAAGTGGTAGAAATGCTGTGTGTAAAAGAGGCATGACTTTGGCTCTTTTTATAGCTGTAATAAAGTCTCATTTATATCCCCTATACACCCAAACACAGGTGTTATAACTTGTTTTGATGAATGATTAATAGGACCTCTTGGCTGTGATCGACTGTGGTGTGATATCTTCCTGTACTGGACATTGTGTTTAGAGGAAAGAGCCTATCTATGTGATGAAATACCTTCATTTGTCAGGTAATTACATCCCTACATTAGGCGTCTGAGGACAGTTACGTGAAGTAACTTCTCTTGTTTGACATCTCCCTGATTGTCCCTTTTCAGTTCTGTTAGTTTGATAAATTAGGCTATCCTTTTTTAAAATTGTCTTAAGTGTACAGAGTTTGGTGACTTCAGCAAACTTCTAACATAGATCGTGCAGAGGCTGCTGCGTGGGAGTACAGAGCCTCTGAAGTGAAAGCATCACCATTTTGTTTGTGCTGTTGAGAGAAAAGAGGGACCGGTGAATCAATTACACCTACAAAAATAATTATAAGCAGCTGAGGGACGTGCTGAGTAGCAAATGATTCATAAATAAAGTGTTTTTTCTGTTTAACTGAGGAGCCTATCCCAGCTGTCATTGGGCGAGAGGCGGGGTACACCCTGGACTGGTCACCAGTCAGTTACAATGTTGACTCATAGAGACAGACAACCATTCATGCTCACACCCTCACCTACAGGCAATTTGGAGTCACAAATTAACCAGACGAGCATGTTTTTGGACTGTGGGAGGTAGCTGGAGTAAGGCCCACCTCGTCTGAACTGGGGGTCAAACCAGAAACCTTCTAGCTGTGAGGCAACACCTAGCCTGGTTACTCACCACTGCACAACCGTGCAGCCCTGTAATGAAATGTATGTTTCACAATAATTAAAAACTATATGTGCCACATGTAGCTGAAATATTTGCATTGTATATACTGATAAATTGTACCCATTTGTTCAACATAAAATATGTACTGTATATGTAATTTTAAGTTAACTTTTATTTGCTCTAATATGAATTGTGTAGACACTGAGCAGGAATAACCGGACATAGGACTTTTTTAAATAATGAAAAATTAAGTTATATTATTAAGATTTGTTTTCTCTTGTTATGGAGTTGCAATGTTCAAACAAAATGTAGCCTAACTATATTTATCAATCAACTTCTTTTTTATTTAATCTAAAATGTGAAGACAATATAATGCCAATTTAAAAGCACATATTAGACCATTACTAAATACAGTATTGGGATATTTGTAACCTCAGTAAAAAGGTCCTGGTTTTAATCCATCAAAAGGCTAGATGAATGGATGTTTAATTTATGTAAAGAACAGTCATACCATATATATAACGTTTTAAATGTATGTGGTAGCCCACCTACATAATAAGAGTTTGTGTTGGATGTTGTTGAGGGACATTACATTGACCTTAACACTCTTTGTATGTATTTTCTTTTTATGCCCACAAATTTGATTCTTTTCAGGGACTGTCCAGTTTGTACTCCAGTATGATGAGGCCAATTCAGGACAGTTTGTTATGGCAGCTGTAAAAAGCTGATGATGTTAAACTTCCATGGATCCTCCCTCAGTGGGTGGCCTGAAGCCCCGCTGCCAGCTCAGCTACGTTACTGCTCCGCTGGGAGGGGACGCCACGGGTCAACAAGACGAGTTTGATTTCCCCTGAAAATTTGCACTGAATTAGCACACCATTACATGTCAGTTTATTAGCTACGTTTCTAAATCGGTCGTGTGAAGAGGTGATGCTGGGTGTGGCTGGAATGACGGGCAGGTAAGAGTTTTCACTAGCTTGATAATAACGTTAGAAGCAAACATACACAACCGCTAACTTCGGGTGGTAAGCTAAAGCTAACGTCATATTGAATGGCCAGCGGAAAGTTGGCTAGCTGCTCGGCCAGAAAAGAAGCCCCGTTTATATATAATATTGATATTAACAAAAAAAATTTTGGTGAACAGCGACCGTTTAAAGCTTGGCCCACAATTGACACGTTATAGCTAGATTGGTAACTCACGTCGGCAACGTAACGTCAGCTTGTGTTCTCCACTTTATTGATGCTAACTAACTGTATGGCTAGCACGCTAGTTATGCTGCGTTCCTGACAACTGGGAATTTGAGAACTTCTCAGAAATTTCCGACTTCCTCACTGTGAAGTCTGGAACGCAGCATTTTGCCGACCTCCGACTAAAAATATTCCTTTGAATGCCATTAAAAGTCGGAGTCCCTACATGTGAACTCGGAGCCGATTCAACTACCCCGAGTTCACCATCGACAGTCGGACATTTCAACTGGAGTTCCCAGTTGTCTGGAACGCAGCAATAGCTGTGCAGCTGCAAGTCAACTTAGCTGCCAAATTCCATTTTTAACTCTCAGCCTGAATTTAGATATAATTTTAGAGCTTTCAGATTTACCCCTGTCTAATTTGGAGTATCTTTGACAGCAACGTATGCATGGTATGTCAGTAATGTTACTGGCAATGAGTGTAAAGAAAGTTAAATTAACTTACATTCGGTTTGGATTGTTACAGTTATTTTAGTTTAGCTGCATTTAACATATTTGTGCACCTCACAAAACCTCCTTCAGCATTGGCCTTACACTTCACTGGACTACTTGTATCTACAATCTACATGTAGGTTGTGGGATAGTCTCATACTGTTCGTTATAACATCATGATTATATCTGATTATTTACTCAGTTTATTAGGAGTTGTGTGCATGTATTTATGTATGTGTGACTGCATGTGTGGGTGGATGGAAAGGCATCACAGTGTCCCTGAGCTTTCAGTACCTCTATTCCTTTACCAAATTAGGTGATGACTGTGCAGTGAGTAAGAGTGTTAGTGAGTTCCCCAACTGATTCACATATTATTTCCATTCTCCATGGTGACAGCTGCTGAAACAAGCACAGCAGTAAACATAACAGTTATGTGACAAATGATAAACACTGGTGCATCGCAGTTATTCGTCAGCCTTACATTTCACAGGGCCTCAGAGTGACAGGGGAGAAGTAATATGTATTTTCTTGTCTCATGCAACAGCATTGCTAATGCTCTGGCCAGCGCGGCCTGTGAGCGATGTAAGAGTGGCTTTGCTGCCACTGAGAAGATTGTCAATAGTAATGGAGAGCTGTACCATGAGCAGTGCTTTGTGTGCGCCCAGTGTTTCCAGCAGTTTCCAGAGGGACTCTTCTATGAGGTATTCTACTAAAATATTCTTTCTGATACATTTTATAAATCAACACAATGACGAGCCGTACTTTGCATGCCGCTGTGTGGTGATAATCTGAATGGTTTTATATAGAGGTTTTTAATGTGTCTCTTGAGTCAAGGAATATTAATCTTCTTCTCTTTGCAGTTTGAAGGAAGAAAATACTGTGAGCATGACTTCCAGATGCTCTTTGCTCCTTGCTGTCACCAGTGTGGTGAGTGTCACTGGGACTCTTCATAACAGGGCTGTACAGAACTAGTATTTGTGGGGCTGTGTGACCACTTTGTTAATACAATGAATACTATGAATTATTATAGATTACACTTCCCTTCCAACTTTCTATTTTAAATAAGGGGAATTAAACTGGACAGAATAAGTATTGCCTTTGCACTCAAGCCAAATGGCACAAGAAGGGGATTGTATTGGCTTTTTGGGAACTTGTGTGGGTCTGAACTCTTCGGTAGTTGTTTGGCATTGGCTCATCAGTTTTATGTGGGAGCTTTGTATAATATAAGCAGAATAAAATGTTCTCTAAGTATTCATTTATTGTCATCACAGACACATTTGTGTACATGCAACACCAGTGGCCGCTAGGTCTTTCCTATCGGTCCCTTTTAGCGCATTTAGGCTTTTCTACTCAACGTTTATTTGAGAGCGTTCCCAAACTTGTCTGTGCTGTGCTAGCAAAGCTCTTCACTGCTAACATCCACATGTACTTACGGCACATGTGTTGTAAGGATGCCTGACCTATGTTTCAAAGATCAGATCCCAGAGTGGCCCCTCTGATCTTGCAGGCTATTTATACTCTAAAATTCCTTGTGTTTAGATAGCCCTAGATGCATTTTAAGCCATGTAAGCTTAATTTAAACACTTCTCTTCTGTGTCCAGAGAGACCAACATGGTCTAATGAAATTAAATGAACAATTAAAATGCATCCAACGTCAAAGTGTCACATAGAGAACACTAAAGAAAGCATAGTAGTGTATTGTAGTAACACTAAGACTCTATAATGGAGTGCTCATTAGGTGCTACTGCCTCTACACAAAAAATAACAAGCGGTCCTTACATTATTGGAGAAGTCTAACAGGCACTTGCCTCAAGCTGATCTCTCACTTGTGCTTTCCTTCAGGGGAGTTCATCATTGGTCGTGTCATTAAGGCCATGAACAATAGTTGGCATCCCGACTGCTTCTGCTGTGACATTTGCCAGGCTGTGCTTGCGGACGTGGGGTTTGTCAAAAATGCTGGCAGGTAAGTATCCCGTCTTATTACAGTCTTTATATAACACCATGACAGCCTGTAAAGCAGGTGGTTACACACGTCAAGCTGGTGACTCGCACACTTGCGTTCGAACAAATAATGGAATTTTGAGCAGCTGTGACAGATTATGTCAAAACATAATTTTGAGGCAGCAGACGCTTTCTTGACATCCCTAAATTTTGTTCTCCCCCGCTTACCTCAGGCACCTGTGTCGCCCGTGCCATAACCGTGAGAAAGCTCGTGGCCTGGGCAAGTATATCTGCCAGAAGTGCCACGCCATCATTGAAGAGCAGCCCCTGATCTTTAAGAATGACCCCTATCATCCTGATCACTTCAACTGCAGCAATTGTGGGTCAGTCTTTTTCGCTCCTCGTAACTGTTTGGTACAAAAAACAGCCATACATTTCAGATCCACGGTGGGTTTAAACCTATGATTTTTTTTGTCTATAGAAAGGAACTGACGGCTGAAGCCAGGGAACTGAAAGGAGAGCTCTACTGTTTGCCCTGCCACGACAAGATGGGTGTACCAATCTGCGGTGCCTGTAGGAGACCCATCGAGGGCCGCGTTGTCAACGCCATGGGCAAGCAGTGGCATGTGGAGGTTAGTGAACAAGGAGATTATTAACAGCACACTTGAAACAATGTTATGTTCCTGCTTCTGGTTGTTGTTTTAGGCCTCGTTTACTTAAGAAGTTTGCTCCTCCTAAAGAAAACGACACCTATAGGAGTTTACTTTAGGAATCATTGCCTTGTTTGCTGTGTCCTTGATTTGGTTAGCTGATCAATCAGAGTGACTTGAGTTGATGCGTCCATATATTCAGAGAGATGCACAAACTGCAAGCTGGACTAAAGTGAGCAATCATCAGAAAGACTGTCGACAGGTTAACAAAAGTGGACAAATGTGACACTGACCACCTTTTACACTTGATATTACATGTAATGGTGATACCATTACTCAAGCACAGGAACATTCATTCATTAAATAAGCCACTTTAGAACCAAAGAACTGTTAATGAGCTCATTTGAGGGAGAAGGAGCTCTTTTAAAAAGATTATTCTCCTGAGGCAGCTCATCAAGTTGTGTGTTCATCCATCTGGAGGCTGCTGAATGCAATTCTGTTCAAGTATAAGACCTTCATCAGTGTATAGCAGTCAGTTAAATGCAAAAGACAGTCATTAGTTGAAATAAATGTATCTTACGACTTCAGTTGCTTTATCAGCAAGCGCCAGAAAAGCAGAACAATTTTGAAAAATACTGTGGGAGCACTACCGGAATATTCCAGATCTAACATATCATCCTGGGCTATGTCTATGACATACATATATTCATATAAAGCTCATGAAATATTCATCATTAAGGCTACTATAGAGAAATCAGCACCCTCTCCAAGTGTGTTGACATCTGCTCCTCTTTCACGTGCCTTCATTAGGAGTTTTCCCCCTGTCCCTCAGCAACATTTGTTTTTGTTTACAGCACTTTGTGTGTGCCAAGTGCGAGAAGCCGTTCCTCGGTCATCGGCATTATGAGAGGAAGGGGCTGGCTTACTGTGAGACTCATTATAACCAGGTAAGAAAAATGGAGCCAAGTAAAATAAGGTCTTTTGAGGACACGATAGGCATCACGTGAAGCGGCATAAAATGACACTGCGCTATTATTCCCTCATTGCTCACAGACGACTAATGTCCTTTTTTCTCTGCTATCCAGCTCTTTGGAGATGTGTGCTATCACTGCAACCGTGTGATTGAAGGGGATGGTGAGTATCACTATAATCGGGCTCTTCAGTGCAGTGTTTTTAGTGAATTATATGAAATGTTGCTAAAAGACTACAATATAATTTTAATAATTTTCTGTTTTTCTTCAGTGGTGTCTGCTCTCAACAAGGCCTGGTGTGTCAGCTGTTTCTCGTGCTCCACCTGTCACACAAAGCTCACTCTCAAGTAAGCGATGTTGCTCATTAATGGCTTCTTTTACTAACTAATTGTGTAAAATACTACCAGCTGATTGTTGGTTTCCTCTCACTTTTCTGTCACACTCCTATTTAACCACTTCTTTAGTGTTAAAACTTGTCTTTGTGTATTTCTCTTTCCCGCTACAACTTCCTTTCCCTTTTCCTCCAATTCCTCCTCTTACATGCTTCGCTTGCTGCCTCCATGGTAACTCAGAGATAAGTTTGTTGAAATTGACCTGAGGCCAGTGTGCAAGCACTGCTATGAGCGCATGCCTGAGGAGCTGAAACGCCGTCTGGCCCGACGTGAGCGCGATGCCAAAGACCGCAAGAAAAAACCAGCTGTGTGTCTGTAGACTTATTATTCTTTACAACTCAGCACTCCGTCCCTCGGTTGGTGCTATCTCTGACTACCTCTTTTTCTGTGGTGTTCCCTGTTTACTCCTGTGACAGTATGGCATGATTTGACCGTTTCCTTTTTTATGTAAACACCAAGACTCTGCATTTGTTTTGTGTTCATCTTGTTTGTTTAAAATCTCTCAAGTATGCATGTTTTATTTGACCTTTATTTTAGCAGGAATATTCACTTTGAGATACAAAATCTCTTTTAGAACTTAAGAAGTTAAGTTAGTTTCACACAAAACATACAGAGTACATGAAGAAATTATAAAAGCATGTGTGTGGATGTGGGAGAATCCTGTAAATAGCTTATATAAAAACCACATCCAGATGTCATAAAAAGGTTTTTGGTTTTTTTTTTACATATAAAAGAATTGATGAAGAACTGAAGTTAATGAAAAGAGAAAAATAACAAGGGAGTCCTGGCCAAGACAGCAGCATAAACAGTTGTACATGAAGCACAAACAAAAGACTAAATCAAACAGAAATTACATTAAACAATACATTTCCCCTCAGGTAGATTATCTTAAATTGACAGCTTTCAGCAATAAGTCTGGTGCATTCACTGGTCAAATAATCCTTAATCTTGTTTTGATAACCTACCATGCTAATATAATGCTCCAGTTTAAGGTGACCCATAAGCTATTAATCATTGATTGTTACAGTAATGGTTGCAAATAATGATTTTCTTATTCATTATTTCTTTAAAATGATAATTATAATTCAAAGTGATGTCCTCAAATGTCTTGTTTAGTCAATGAACAGTTTACTGTGATATAAACAGAAAGAAAACAGGAAATCCTCACTTTAAATAAGAGAGAACAAGCTGAATATGTATGTCGTCCCAGGGAGCTCAACACACCGTAACACAATAAAACATGCAAAGAGAAAAAGCACGATCAAATGAAAGACTTGAAGCTGAGGATATTCTGTTTTTGCTGGAAGAAAGTCTGACAGTAGACATGGGCTAGAGCTTTGAATTAAATATCTATCATTGACATGCTCTTTCTTTTCTTCTCTGCAGGAACAAGTTTGTTGAGTTTGACATGAAGCCTGTTTGTAAAAAGTGTTATGAGAAGTTTCCTCTGGAGCTGAAGAAAAGGCTCAAGAAGCTGGCTGAGTCTTTGGGGCGCAAGTGAGCTGCTTCCCTCCAAACATCCTGGATGTATTCCTGCTTTGCCTGTGATTGTAAAATATCCAGGATGACTGCTGCTTGAGACATGAGGAGCCGGCATCGAACACATACAGCGATATTAGTCAGTAAGCTGGGAGCCTTCTAAAGGTTTAAATGTATATCACTGTGGTGTTGTCATTAAGGTGCCTATTAGCAGATTTTTGCTTGTTTTTTATACATTTTTTTATGCATTCCTAAATTGTCCACGTCCTTATTCTTCATTAAATAAGACTTGTAGGGTTCCAGTTTATTTAGACTTTGCCAAGAGAATAATTTCTAATGTCTATATCAAAGACTGTCGTGAACGTGAAAAGTTTGTCAGCATTATTTGATTACACTTGTGCCTTGAACATATAAAGTGTATGTCTTAAAATACAAATTATGGTTATACTGTAACTGACATAACTATATTATAAAGTAATGCCTTAGTGTATCTATCTTTATTAGTATATACTTAAAGCAGAAGTTTACTAGCCCTCTCTTCTTTTGAGTTTGTATTCTTATGTACAAGTAACTACAAAGCAACCACTGTGTTCTTCAAGGTACTGTAATCATGTCTCTAAACGCAAACTTCAAAAAACAATAAACATGTTTCAAGAAAAACTTGATACAAGCTATTACTCGGAGCATCAACAAACCATGAGGTGTTAATTAATCCACCTTTGGCTATGTTAACACTGATACAGATTCAAATAACAGTGTTAGAAGTACGTTAGAAGGTGCTGTAGGACCTACAGGCTCATCAGATTATAATTAAGAGGTGAATATTTTATTAAAAGAATTACTCAGTGACTGTTATTTTGTACAAGTAGTCCCTTGCTTCAAATGTGTGAAAACATCAATTAGTTGAGAGAAAGGACGCCAGCAGAATTAGAAACGCGATCTTTTACAGTAACCAATGGGTGCTAAGGCTCCTGTATGTACTGTACGCCTCCACCACGTGTGATAGTGTCAGGATTCTGCTCGTACTGTAAATGCCCCGGGTCGTTCATCAGATATTTTTAGACAGATGAACGTTTGCAACTTTCTGAGGGAAACAGTTCAAAGGCATTCAGAAGAAAATAAACCTTCAGCTGAGTATTTCACACTTTGATGTTAAAATATCATTGATGACTCAGCACATTGCTGAGGCTGTTTGTAAACTGGAAAAGTACCACACAACAAAAAGACATTTTTGCTATGATGAGCATTTTTTATTACATTTGCATACATTTAGTTTGCCAGGCTTTACATGAAACGGAGAATTCCAGTTTACTGCAGCTTATAAACTGTTTTTGATTTTCTTAATGATCAATAAAGAATTCCAAAACACATCACAGGGAAATTCAATTGATTAAGTACAAATTATACGTTGTGCATGCCTGGTCGGGCTCTAATAAAGATACAATTCTACTATGCCTCTGCAGCAAAGGGATAACTATAAGACATTTAAAAACATGCAGCATGCATTTCTGGTTTAGGTCTATAGGCATAAAACACACACTTAATTATAAGCATTTACAGATTCTAGAGTAAGGTTACAGTGAGACTAACTCAACATAGAATTAAAAAAATATGCAACAAGCTAAAATGTCAAAAATAGAGTAATAAAAAGAAACCTAAAATGAATGTGCTATTTTGTACATGAGGGTTCCCTCATAGTGAACTATAGTCTCAATTATTGTTGCAACACCCCTCTAGTAAGATTGAAACGTGAATATAATTGAGTGGCCAACACAGTGAAAACTGAAATAGAACCCATGGAGAACCTTACTGCTTCTAATATATAAGTACATATTTTAATACATTGAAATAGAGCTAAAAATAAATGTAAAAGCAATGATAGAACAATCTTTGGTCTGTGAGTTTCCTTTGGTTAACATATTTCACAGCTTCTTAACTTCCTGATGCTTTTCTATCTGCCACCTTCCCTTCTTTAACACATTGACACAAGCAAAATAGTGTCTTGTAATAAGGCCTGTTTCACAGCAAACATATTGACTTGTCAGTAGAAAAAGCACACATATTAACATGTTAAAAAATGTGAATAATTCCAGGGATATTAGACTTACTGGAATTGAATTGGATCTCTACATGTAGTTCTTATCCAGACTGGGATTGGATGAGTAATGTTGGGCAGCATGTAATCTAGACAGCTGGTTCTGAGGCTGAGAAAGCGTTGATGGTGTTCGCCTGTATTGTGGTCGGAGTTTTGAGGGTAAGTGAGGAAGGAAGTGTAGTCTGAAAGTTGCCCATTCACCAAAGCTCATTTGTAGGAGGCCTTTGAGGTCATCTGCATCACCAAACACCAGAGCCGAACCATTGAGGTTATTGCTTTTCACAATAGCATTATACTTATCGTGGAATTTCAGCCTCGTTAACTGGGAAAAAGACAAAATATAAAGGTTATAAACACCAACGAGTAAATGATTCAGTTCCTCATTCTCTCTTGGTGGTCAGACACTTCAGCTGATGATTTAAGGTTAATTAAAAAGAAACACAAAAAACAACGTAGGAGCTTATGCCTCTTTAGGGGGTGCTAAGATGTAACACATTTAATTCGAGACCGTTTATTTTCACCATTTGGTCCTAACTCCTGATACTACGATCGAAGGAAGTAGTTTTAGCGTCTTTTCAAAACAGGAACAGGAAATAAAGTTCAAAAGGCAAAATAAAAGCATAAAAAATAACACTGAAATTCGGCAATCTCTTAATACAAAGTTGGTGTTACTTACACTTAACAAATACTGCTTTTTAACAATGATGTAAAAGTTCTAATCCTGAAGATTTACATGTTGTTAAACCATTTTTTAATACTATTTATGCTGTGCATATATGTAACGTTTTTAGCAAAAACTCTCAGTAATAACAACAGCTTGATTTACAGTGCCATCCTACGCCAAGGGATGTACAGGACATGGTGCAGCATGTAATTCAGCATTTCAATCTTATTGAGCCTCAGTGTTTACTGTCAACTCATCCATATGTGTAGCTGTATCCATTTGCTGCATAAGAATTCCAGTAGTGACACATTTTGTGGTTCTTATCGTACAGAAGTCACAGAAATTGCAAAACATTTCTCAATTAGGTTGATGCCAACAGTGGTGGTTATTCATTCTCCGCATGTTTTGAAAGTGGATCAAGTTAAATATTGCAGCAAGTAATGGAACAAGAAGGAGCAGACACAGTGAGCCGCTGGTTGAAGAGCTGCCAGCGACAAGCTGCACACCTCCAACTCCTCAGCAGGGTAACCAAATTCACTGTTCCAGTCTGCTGTGTAGAAAACTACTCATGCTGTGTGAAAATCAGCTTTTTGTTGCTCCTGGCATGATGGAGAAAATAATTTTTGACTGAGTTTTTCATTAAAGGAACATGAGTGCTTTTGGCTGATCTTTAAACAGATTCACTACACTGGTTGTAATTCTGATAGAGTAGCTGCTCAAGAACTGTTTTCTGTACCTACACAGCTTTTGTTGTTCCCAACAGTAAGCACAGGTGTTGCCAAGTCCACCACATTTGAAATCTTGGACAAGTTTCTTACCTCTTCACAAATATCCTCTTCTTTCATTTTGATGATAGTTGTGATTGGCAGAGGAGCCAGGTCCCTCATCCAGCCAGAATCCTTCAGCCTGGATGTCCCTCTGATCTGAGCCAGCTCCCTCCTGATTGAAAGATCCAGGTTCACCGTCGCCTCTTCAAACCTTTTTAAGTCCTTCACGGTGAATTTGAAATCTATTTTGAGAAGCCTTTCAAACATCTCAGGATCACCGTCCTGCTCGAGGAGGTCCTCAATCTGTGGACTCATCACGTACAACTCTGCACTGGACTCAGTGAAGACTTCCCATAAGGTCTTTGAATCATCAGTTTTGGCCACTTTCTTACCATCAATACCTGCTCTCTGTTGAACATCTTCCACACACTGGAGGATCCAGCTGAGGCGGCAGGGCCACCCATTGGCCAAAATTACCCATGCTGCAATGTACTCTGGCTGAGGAAGCTCTTTCTTTAAGGCCTTCATGATTATCACCGTCACTCGAATGGAGTTGATCACCCTTCTCATAGACATGGCATCATCTAACATGTACTGGTTCAGATTCCTTTCATTGCTTGTTAAGACGCTCCTGACCAACTTCTCCACTTCCTCCTCCTTTACATCCAGAGCACTGGTTTTATCAATCAATGGCTTTGACTCTTTGGTGTCTAATACAATCTCCACTAAAGACACATCTGAGGAAGATTTCTTATCACGACCCCCAGTTGTACGACCATCTTCCTTTTCGTTTTTGTCCTTAAGAAGTTTTGAACTGCGGGCGAGGCTGTAAAACAAACTGCGCTTTGAATTCTCGCCCAGTGGTGGGACTGTGAAGGCCAGAGTCACAATGCAGTTCAACAGCGCATAAGCTCTCTCCTCTTTGCTGAAGCAGCCATCTGCAAAGTTCACCTTCTGTACAAGAACATCTGGGTTGACGGCCAGTATGGATATGAATGGACTTTCCTCTTCTGAAAGCAGGATGTTGATTGCATCCAGAACTGCAACAATTTTCTTTGGGGAGCACCGGTCCAGATTGGTGATCTTCAGTACCACACGGATCCTTCTCCTTTCAAACACCTCCATAAACTGGATGAAACGAGACAGGAACCACATTTCCTTCCTCACTTCATTCATGAAGCCCAGCTGGGAGCTGACCTTCTCATTGTCCATCCCCCTCCTGAGGTTCAGATCCTGGCTGAAGATGAGGTTCTTGCCCATCTGGAAGGCGAACCTCAAAGCAGTTGCTGCAGGGACTCCTAATGCAGCTATGAATAGACCCTCCAGCACACCAACCTGGCTATTTGTCGTGTTCACCTCCTCGTCTGGATCCAGCTCAGGTTTGGGAGCTCCACAAGTCAACATGACTACCAGGATGATAATAGGTACAATGAGAATGGACAGGAGGAGAAACCACAGAGGGCAGCAGCAAACCTTTTTGGACCTCCAGTCATTAGGACCCTCCTCCACTTTCTGAAATTTAATAAAAGCAAAATAAGAAAAAAGGGAAGCACGTTTTATGTCGCTGTTATGCTTTAACCACACTAGCAACAAGGCTGTAGCTGGCAGTGGTGGTTGTTAGTTTGTTTGTTGGTTCAACACTTTGGTTGGGACTGTATAGTGTGCTGTATATCAGAAAAATGGCCATTAAATAGCTTTTTCCTTTCGTATAGCGCCATCATGAGCTTAAAGTTAAAAATCTCCCCAACTTTGGATGAATTGAGGTCATGTTTGGCTGAAACTTTCATGTTTCTCTAAGGAATAATTGTAGTAACTATGGTGAACTCCTGACCTCTTATCCAGTGCCATCATAGAAAGCATGAACACAACCTGTGATACATTAGCATCAAAACATGTTCACATGCATGCATTTAATCCCAGTATAGCCACAGAGAGCAGCTAGCGTGGCTGTGGACTCTGATAGCTATTAAAGAAAAGTCGAGACAATTCACAAACCTTCTTCACGACTTCCTGTTCTTCATCATGTTGAGAAACACGGAAAAGTATCAGCTGTAATTTCCCAAAGCTCATCTGCATGGCATTAAGCAGTCGTATGGCAATTCCGGCCCACAGCAGGTCACTGCCTGCAAAATGCCAGGCACTAAAATGCACATAAATGAACCTGATGTTGTGGTGCTGCTGGTTCTGCTCAGTCCAAACGGGCCAGTAGAAGAGCAGTCGGCCAATGAGGGCTAGAAAGCCAGTGGCTGAGGGCTGAGCTGAGCGAGGCCTGGGTCTCATTTTGTGTTCCTGCTCAATTCTTGAGGTCTCCCGCTTCATGTAAACTGCAGATACACAAAACATAACATCACATTTAGGATAAATCATTTAGCTGGTTAGGTATGTGAGGGTAAATAATATGAGATAGATAAAATGTTGCGTTGTGATGTAAAGAGGGTCATGGTTTAAGATGTTTTAGAATCTTGTTTTAGATTTTTATTTTGGAGTTTCTGCAGATATATACAGCAATATGCAAGGATTATGTTTTTTTTTTTTTAATTCAAGTCAAAGTAAAGGCACACCCCCACACTTTTAACAATGGCGATGGAAGGTGGGGCTATAGCAGGGTCCAACATTCCCTCTTGAAAAATGCTGAGCCACCCTCTGGGCAGTGGTTTTGTTTTGAAAAATATTTATGGATTTGAAAAATATAAAACTTGCAAAGAGCACACCACTCTGGCTTAAATGTATTTTTTTTTTATAAGAAACTAAATACATATTTTCATTTACGCAATGACGTATCGGTGACGCGAATGGTGTCGGCCGTTGACCTTCGCTGCTTGTTCGTATTGTTGCAAAGTGCAAGTTTGACTTAATGTGTTGAACATTATAATCAAACGTTATTGTGGCTTTTTATAGCAGTTACTATACTTTTCCAAGTGACTCTGTGAAATTTAACAAACGCTTGAGTTCTTATGTGTTAAAGTTGATCAGCTGACCAAGGATCGCGATACTTTTTTTGTGAGAGGAAACGAGGGGAAGTGGATTATGTTGGTGGCAACACTCACCGACTGCTAATTCCAGGAATGAGGATGCTAATTTATTGGAGACATTCAACGCATGGAGGATGATGAGGAGGATGAAGAGAAAGACCTCCTGAAACAAGCTACATCAATGCTGTAAGTAAGCATTGTGAGCTAAAAGCAATGTGCTGTGTAAATCGGACTAAAGTTAGCTGCAGCTGGCAGCTGCTAGCTAGCTGGAGTTGTGAATCGCTGTTTCTATAGTAACGTAATATATGCTCAGATATCAAGTATTGAACCATAGCAGTGCTGCAGTCGTTTTTCCTCTAAACTGAATGATTTTGTAAATCCACAGATTGTTTTTGTGGTGACTTTAATTTGGATCAAAATTGTTTGGTTGTTTTTAAATAGTCTTTGGATGCGTTTGTTTTGCGCAACAGTAGCGCACGAATTTTTTGTTGTACATTTAGTAACATGCATTTCAGTTAAATTCCGAGGACTATTGAATGTAGTTTTTCCTGTTACAACATTATTTATTTAAGTGGCTGTTAAGTGAAAAATTCCTCCTATAGCTCCCCTAATAACTTCCCCCTGGCGCCGCTACTGATAATTAATGAATGACAGTATTTATGGTCCGTCTTGCAACGGCTCGCGAAGCATTTTTATTGTGTGGACATGAACATGTAAACATAGAGCTGGGTCTAGCGGGTGCAATACTTTCTGCGAAGGCTTAAGAAAACACATTATGACAACACTACATTGCACTGTGTATACTGCAAGACCTTCTGTTGAACACAAAGCAAAAACCTTAAATCTATCTTTTCACCACTGAATGAAGCACATATGTTCAATCTGTTCAGTGTCACTGGTCTATAAAATGGAAATCTTTATTTTTATGTTTGAGCCTTTACATATGATATTTCAGAGCAAGCGAGCTACTTTATTTTCATTTACTCATTTATGGTATTGTGATAAGTGTCTTATAAGTCTCATCTTTAAAGTTGCTTGCTTGTTGTTCATTAGGTAAAATATGCTTATACATTTATGCATTTTTCATCATGTTTGGACGCAGTAATAAGCACAGCCTCTAAGAGGGGCATGCTGCCTTCTTAAAGCGACCATGTGTAATTACCATTATTTATTTCTTATCATATAACATAACTGTGCTCCTGTGTGTCTTGTGCTAGAATATATGTTCAGTGTTTAGGAGAATTATGGTGTGCTTACTTTAGGCCACAGAAATCCCCTGAAGGCCTGCAGAGCAGAAATACAATGTCCACTTTTCAATCAATCAGTCAGAGGTGAAGAACTCATTAAAGCATGAGCTGGCTCTGAGGTCATTCCCATGCTGTAGCTGCTGGCCAAGAGTGGTGAAGACTTCGACAGCAGTGGCATAGTCAGCGCAAGAATTCAACATTATGTTGCCATTGTTGTATAATGTAATATCAACAGTTTTTCTGTGTTTACTTATTGTTTTCATAGTTTAGTTTAGCCAATGTTTTATTAAGTCATTTAAATAACACAGGCTTGTTTAATGTGCTTGCTTTATTGTTATTTCATAGGATTATGATCTGTTGTTGTTCTGCCTGAGATCTTTGCTTAGATCCGCTGCTCAGTCAGGGAAACAGGTTTGTATCATTATGCCCACAGGCAGGCCTAGGCCCTTTTAGATAGGTAAAATAGTTCTGCGCTTAATTATATTTTATTTAATTTGCTGCGTCCATTGGAATGCATGTGCACCCATAGGTGAATTGTGATGGGAGCATTAACTGGGAAATCTTCCACCAATGTTTTGCTAATTATTTTGTATGATTTTGGTGGTTGATTTCTGTTAAGCTCACCCTACACTTACCTGTGCAGGTGGTACATTCCAGTTAGGTGAGGCTGAGAAGATAAAGTTTCATCTTTTCAAGAAGGGGGGAGGAAGGAGTTGTCAGCTTGCATTCATGTTTTGTTGAAGTTCCCTGTGTCTGTTTATTTCCTCTGTTTCACTCATTTTTGTGTTAATAATAGTCACCTTTTTCACACTGCATATTAACCTGCTGCTTCAGCACCTCTTTTTTAAAGTTATCTGCTGCTGGTAGCGCTACATGCTGTCACAGCATTTCCGTTGCTAGCAGGTGCAGTTTCTACTGTCAACATATACTACAGTAGTGTTAACAGTGCACAGTGTGAGGCGTTAACTGTAAACTAACACTGTGTACAAACCATTTGAAGTTTATTTTTTATGTTTGGTGACAAAATAATATTTTTCAAGACCTCCATCCCACAGTTCCTACACACAGACTGTAGACACTGTCACAAGGCTTAAAGTGGTTATTAGAGTAAGAGTCATCCAGCGCGCAAGAGTAGCAGCATGCTGAGGAAAAGACAGAGTGATAATTTACCTTCCATTTGTTTGAGGATCATGTTAGTTCGATTCTCACACGAGGAGTAGAGTCCTACAGTCGCAGGCGATGACACTTTTGTCAGAGTCTTGGACAGTGCATATGCATAGATATCATCTGTGAGGAGATTTGAAAGATAAAACACAGCATGCATGACTCATGTAAGACATGTAAAATTATTTCATATCCTTATCCACAGAGCCTTCTGTTGGCAAAAGCATTAGCCAATAAGTAACTTGTGTTGAATGATTATTTGACACACCTAATTAGAGAATGAGTCACATTAAAACTCAGACAACTGGATCCTGCGGTTGCCACGCTCAAAGGATTAATCGATATCAGACAAACTGAAAAAAAACAGTGCAGGTACACGAAACTGGTTAATCTAGGCATTATAAAGGTGAGCATTTGGAGGCCAAGTCAACACCTTGAACTCAAACCATTCCTTAATCATTATCCTGCTGAAAGAGGCCACTGCCTAGGGAGGTAGGTGGTACGTGTTAAAGTAACATCCACATGAATGGCAGGACCCGAGGATTCCCCGCGGAACATTGCTCAAAGAATTATATTGCCTCCGCCAGCTTGCCTTCTTCCCATAGTGCATCCTGCTGGTTCCATGTCTCCCCCAGGTAAGCGACGCACAAGCATCTGGCCATCCACAGAAAAGAAAACGCTTTTCATCAGACCAGGCCCCTTCCTCCATTGCTCCGTGGTCTAGTTCGGACCACACGTGCCAGCCGTCGCTTACCATGTGCGTCAATAAGCCGGTTCATGGGTTTTCCTTCCTTGGACCACTTTTGTTTGCCACTGCAGACCGGGAACACCCCACAAGAGCTGCAGTTTTCAAATCCTTCCAACACATCAACTTTGAGTGCAAAATGTTCGCTTGCTGCCTAACATATCCCACTGACAGGTGCCATTGTAATGACATAATGAATGTTATTCACTCGACTGTGAGTGGCCATGTTATGGCTGATAAGTGTATATATACAGCACTTTAAACAGCATAAGGAAATAAGTGAGATTTTTTTCAACAGGCCTCCCATTATTGAGAAATAAATACAACAATAATAACAAAAGAGCAGAGACATCCACAACAATGATACTGCTTAAACAAAAGCATTGTTGATTAACGGAGGTCCAGAAAGGTCATGTGTGCACGTGCTCGTTTTAGACAATAACTGATGTTTGTTTACTCCTGAACAAAGCGAAACTGAAAGCGAAAATGCAGTCCCTCTGAGCAGGAGGGGAGAAAGCAGTGCAGCATTACCTGCGGAGAACTCACCTTTTGTTGGCTTATGCATGATGGCTGTGTGGTGTGACACGCGGCTTTCACAGAAAATCCCTTTGACCTGTGGAGAATAAGAAACAGCAGGGAGCTCAGTGCCGGCAGTTAGGAGCTGTTTGCTTGCATGTGTGTGCGTGTATTGGGTGTGTGCTTTCCATACAGGTCCCTCCTTGTTTTTCTTTTTTTTACATCTCTTCCTTATGTTGATGTCGTTTTTGAGTGATAGATGGGGTATTCTTGTGTCATTGGGGACAGATGTAATTATACCTGAAAAACAGCTTCTTTTTTTTCAGTTCTTGGTAAAAATAAATATGCGGAAATACTTTCCAAACAGACACCTGAAGCACAAGTACAGTGTCATTTTACCTCTAATAAAGCAGCTGCAACTCAGCTATACAGTGCACAAGCTAAGACTTGTGGAAGCCTGACAGAGGAGGCGTTGGAAAATTCAAACTAACTGTACATCATGCTGAGCAGACACAAGTGTTTTCAGTCTCCAGTGCTCCTATGTAAAAACCTCCTGTTGAATCACTCCTCTGACTTTAACTTGAGGATTTGCTGTTAAAGATTTTTCTGTTCATGTGCCGAACTCCTCGACAGCTAAATGAAAAGGCCCCACGTGTGGCTCGAACGTCCTTGAGAGTGCTTACATCGCAAAACCAGAAATTCACGACCCACAGTGATTACATTTCGCGTTTTCTAAGTGGTGATTGACGGGCCTTTTAAGTGAGTTGTTTTAAGACGATGGCTGACATTCATGCACGTGTATGCACCCTCTTAGAGTACAGGCGGTGTTTTTTATGAGCCGAGAAATGTCAACAGTTTTGCTGTGTCAATGATTACCTTGCATTACCTTCTCCCTTTCCCTGCTGGCAACATATTTGCTCTTTGCGTTCGTGCCTGTACATGCCTTGTAGGATGCCTTGAAGTTTTAGAGGCAGTTTAACATACCATACACAAAAGTAAGTTACAGACAAACCTTTTTTCTTTTGCTAAAGTTTATGTTTAACTTTAATGGTGCGACTTTTGATCTGTGCGCAAAGACTGACAAATACCTAACTACAACCGTAAACTTTAATTGATCCATAACCTGCAATAAAATAATGACTTATTATATTCTGTGTCAAACTAAGATACAGATGAAACAAGCTTACCTGTTTGAGTTCCAAATATCAGTCCTGATCTTTATTTTGACTCATTTTAAATCGCTCATTTCAATGTACAGTACACAGAGAGCACCATGGAGCAGTAGCAAAGGTGTGTGTGTGAACCTTACACCATCAAGACCTCCACGCTGTAAAACTTTACAACCCAGATAAGAGAGAAAAAGAGGCACCTGATAACGACAGTGTGTCTGTAGGCCGGACTCTCTCCAGGAAGTGCTGTCACATATGAGATGAAATTATTTCCCAGAGATGGAGCTGTGCGTTTCTTCCATTCTGCCTTTTCCAATCCGTTAGCCCCATAGTCCTGCTCCCAATCTTCTCTCTATTCATAGAATCGCGGTGAAGTGGGCAGTTCCTGAAAGCATTACGAGCTAGTAAAATCCTCATTCTTGCTATAGCTCGTGGCGTTCACAGTCCAACTTTTTCAGGCCGTGGAAAAATGGAACAAATGAGTGATTTCATGCCGGAGCCTGGGGTCTGCATGATTCATGAACTGAATTCCAAGTTTTGGAGTCCCCCAGGTTGAGAATGGCTGGATTGCTCTGCGCGGCCTGAACTGACACGCACAGCGGTTAAGATGCCAAAGCAGCAGCACCAAAGCCTGTATTTGCCCAGAGCAGGATTTGTTATGACATAACTGGTTAGTCAAGCTTTGAAAAACAAGCTAGAAGCCTAATTTCATTTGGCATGTTTAGTTTTTTCTTTTTGGCATTAGCCTACTTTTGCCATCTGGTGTCGCAGTATACCTTCAGTCCCTTAGAAAACACTGCAGATAGACTTTGAAAATGTATAAAAAGAAGACATGATTTATTTCACTATATTTAATTGAAAGCTATTTTTTTCATGTTGATCATGGTTGAATACAGGATTTCTCATGAAGCTTGTCTGTCGTAGATAAATGTCAACCCATGTCTCTTTTTTGTACATAAATTACATCTAAAACCGCACGTACGCCGGTGTAAACATAGATGTATACTTTCACTGAACTCTGTGGGCACAGTGATGTTCAGGTACATTAGCTATAGAAGCAGACAGATTTAATGGTTATGTCTTTTTCAGTGAAATTGAAGATTGGAAAAGCCTTTTTAATGTTGTATTGCATATTTTATGATGATGTAAGTGCTTCATATTTTAGTGAAATGTCTGATGACATTTATGCTGAGTTCTACTGGATTGAAGGGAACTTAATTGTAGAGCTCAGCATAGGAGACAAAATTTGCCATGTAATATTCTATGTGAAAATAATGTTGTTGTGTTATGAATAATTTGCCACTTGCACCCTAACACTAGGGATGGGTATTGTTTGGATTTTATCAATACTGGTTTTAATACCAATACAGCTTATCGATACTGATACTCATCAATTCTCTTATCTTGGCGACAGCTCTGTGACATTCTGCGTCCTTTCATTTTCCCTCGTTAAGCGATGGAGAATGGGTTTAACTTGGGTGTCTGACTTCTGCTAATGTTACCCACTGCAGATGATGCTGGGGCTGCTGATGACTGATGCTGTCTATGGATTAAATAGGAACATAATTAAGAAGTGCTAATAACCAAAGCTAGCTAACAACAGTGGCTGAATAACTACAGGCTGATTTCTAAGAACCATGCATTTCTGCAGTATTGTTATCAGAGCCACCGGTGGCAAACTAGCACTTTCGCGTGCGTTAGCTTTGCTAAAGCAGTCAAACATGCTGCACTGCTTCAGATTTATAGATTGTTGAACTTGTATGTGTTTGTTGAGGGTTGCTGGTGTTACCCCCTTTAGAGGCAACTACATTATTAAGTAAATTGCACAAAGATGCTCAAGAGTTAAATTTGGTGAAGTGAGGACAAACTTTCGAATGCTTGGCTCTGTCCGCCATATAGACCTACGAGACTTTCTCCAGCATGAGACCACAACAATGCAACGTCGTTGCCTGAGGACGGTTGCTTCATCATCACTAGGGGACGGATGCCAGCTACGTTAGAATGTAACCTGTAATGTTAAATACTGAAAGGAGCAAGTTTGTCCATGACCTTATTAGTACTTTCTGCACTGACCAATCACGTACCGGTACCAAAAAATACCGGTTCTTGACACCCGTTCCTAAGTAACTATAATGTAAGCAAACATGCAACTATCATGAGCATATGTGGTGTTGAATTGTCTTTTTTGACACATCCAAACATTCGCTGTCAACACTGCATACAACCGCACACAAGAAGTGCAAAATACTTAATTTTTCCACTAGTTGCCGAATGAAGTTTAATTAGTGAACGTCTGATTAAGATTTAAAGTGCTTGGCCTGAGGGTGACTAATTCTGCCTTTACTCCCAGTACCTGATTGTGCAACTACTTTAATTAACTCGGCTGTCATAGAGAGAGTGAAGGTATGTGTGTGTGTGCGTGTGTGTGTGAGGTTCTCAGTTATCGCTTGTCCAGAAGTCTTTTACAAACCAATACTGAGTGAATTGGATTGTATCTCCCCTCGTATGAACCCTCACCACCTCGCCCTTTCTCCACATAAACCTTCCAATTAAGGTTAACTAATTCACCTGCATGATTAATCCGAGATACGCATCGGACACAGATAAATTATATCCCAGGATTGGGCAGATTTGGAGGGATTTTTTTTGCTGAAGGCGATAGGAAATTAAACCAACACTGTAATATGTTGGGTTCAGGGGATGACAATTACTTTCTGTCAGGAGCTGGTGGAAAATGTGCACACTGAAAGATCATTTGCATCAACTGTGGTGCATGGAGGAAAAAAAAAACCCCTGCTGTAATCTGACACACCAACAGAGGGTGCTAAAGTATAGAGCATGAGAGCAGGACAATGACATTTGATCAGGCGCCCTTCATCACACTTCTCTGCTCTGTTTGGTATGTAAGAGCAGACCTGACAGTGAAGGAGGCATTTACTGAATACGGGGTGCGGTCAAGAGCTTAAGACGTGCTAGAACTTCTCCTGGATGGGCTGATGATCATTTAATGTAAATCGGTAACACGCAAACACACACAGACACACACTCAGCTATATCTCCCTGCCTTTATTCCTTATCCATTGTTCCTAAGGGCAGACGAGCTTGGGTATTGACACGTAGCCTGACACCCGCTTTCCCGGCCTAATTGGCCTCAAGACCTCTTGTTGGTGTGATCTATTGATCAGTCTGGCTGCAGATGCTGCTAAGTCACAGCGAGAGGACAGCCAAATAGCCAGATATACTGAAAGTAAGCGCTGCCAAATCTGAGCATGATGTCTTAAGCTTTGCCGCTGCCTCTGCAGAGCCGCGCAGCAAGCCAAGACGATGATAGGGTCCTCACCCCGAGGTGCAGGGGTTTCAGATTCTCGCCACCAGCTGATTCACACACACTGATTGTCCTTTATTGTTACCAAGGGGATGATGGCACCAACAAATGGAGGTTTCTGAATGCCATGACCCCCCCAAAGATCTATAGACACTGTCTGCTTTAACAATCCCACCAGAGACAGAGAGATGAAAACTCCTCCACTTGAGCAAGATCCACTTTTTGTTTGATACCTCTGCGGCAAATATTAGGAGGAGGTGAAAAAAAAAAAAAGGCGGCTTTGAGATTGCCGCTCAAGAGCCCTTGTGGGGCAGGGGTGAGCAAAATGGCATGCATGCTGATCTTGTATCTATCAGCGCAAACATCCTACACATGATTATTTCTGCTCGCACCTTCAACCTCCTTTCCCCATCCACATTCAGATCCCGCATCACATCTCCGTCTCATCTGTCCCCGACTTCTCCTCCTCCTCCTCTCCCTTCTCCACAAGTGCAGCCATTTCAATGTAAATAGTGTCTGTGCTTCTCCGCCTCTTAATCCTGCATCCTCATTCTGTACAGCCTTCCCTAAAATCCCGGGAAACCTCGTAAGAGAAACATGCGTATGTTTATGAGGCCCTCCGCACAATATGTCTTGCGCTACCTCGTAAAAAGCAATACATTCTTCTTTATGGAGCACACAGATTTCCTATTCTCTTTTGTGTGCGAGCGCTCCATTCCCATATGGTATTACATTTATGATGCATGACAAGGCTTACAGTTCTCCATCTCCTCTGCGGCGCGCTGAGAGTAACCAGAGCTGTCCAAAAGTCATGGCTGTGACAGCGCGGATCATTATACATTTTTCTCTCTGTGCGGCTGCCTCTCTGTATTCCTCTCCACGCCTCCATGAAATCTGTCTTTATCCCGCCGTGCGAGAGTGGAGCTACCAGGTGCAAAAACCCAGCTCCTGCTCCGGGTTGGTGGTGTTGAGGAATGAGTGTCCACTCTTGGACCTTTTCCCCAACACACGAACTTACACGCGTGTGCGCACACATTCACGCCGCCCCGCTGATCCTGCCTCCTGTTTTATTGTCAATATCAGGCGGCTCAGGGGTTGCAGGGGTTGACGGCTGTTGACAGGGCCTGGATTGTCGAGGTAAAGATGATGGCAGGTCACGCAGAGATGGAATAGCTGCATCTTGAGACCCCCTTGGAGGGTGTTATTAGGCTGTTATGAAATCTGCTCTCTAACGGACCCACACAGAAGCAAGAGGAGGGGAGGACAGAGCCAGATGCAGTGCAAAGTGTTGAGTCTCCCCCCTCCCCCTATGGCTTCCTCTTATCCTTTCTGCTACTTCCTTCTCTCACACACATGTTCCTCTTTAGCGTCACACCACCTGTACCTGTGTTTTCTAGTCAATACAGCCGGCAGCCTTATATGCGCGGAGGAATTTCTTTATTATATAACAAAAGGCACTAATCTTGTTTGTTTTATATTTCATGAAAATATACACCGGAGGGCTCCCAGCATGCTCTTCATCATGACACTGAACCCTGCTGTCATGTTGTTCCACAGCTCCCGACAAGATAGCAGAGCACACACTGATCACTCCTGCACACAGTGAGAGAGATGCTGTAAAAACAGCGTAATGCATCAGCATGGAGTGCAAACAAAGATGCAAAAAGGTGCATGTGCAGAGGTTTACTGTACACACTGAGGCAGGGGAGTAGAGACGTGTGCATGACACTTGGGTTGGATATTTGTGGATCCAACAAGTCGGCAAGTCAAACAAAATAAAATCTACTATGAAGGAAAAATTAATATCTTCAGAGTATCCACAGCACAGAGGGACACAAGTCAACATTCAGACTATTTCTTTTGTCCCTGTAGGCTTTTGTTTGAAAATGTTTAACTTAACACAGAAGAGTTCTGTGTATTTCAATTTCTCCATTTGTTGTCACTTATCTCAGTTTTCTTTTTTCTTTGCCATGCTGTCAGCGTGCAGCTAGGGATGGCAATGTTCTTCTGTCTGTCCATCCAACACCTTAAAGGGCCGATTTTCAACCTCAGTCCTATCATGCTATTAAGGGGAACAAAGCCATTATGGTAAAAAGCTATTTCGCTTTGTGCCTTTGGAGGACGCTATCCGCTTCGCCAATGGGCCCTGGAAAACCTCCGCCAGACTATGTGAAACGTGTCATCTGGCGGAGGCCAGGGAGCTCGCTAAACTACACCTTGCCCACCTCCGATGTCATGTCTCGTTCAGAATCGTCAGGTTTGAAATGTAGACTGCAGACCTGAAGATTTTTTAGACGATCTACCCGTATATTCTCGGCATATTTCAGATTCTGTACCGCTCTGAGCCATCGCCTGCAGCGAAACGGTAGTATTTCACTCCAGCATCGCTCGCTGGGTCATTCCTTTCAGAGGGAGGGGCGCAATGCATGCTGGGTGTTGTAGGAATGTAGAATGGGCGAAACCACGAGCTGTTCTCCACAGCTATGGTGCCAATTTCAAATATTCTTCTATCGATTACAGAGAACACCAGCTTTGACTGACAGTGGCTTTTTTCCAGGGGCCAATTGCACACACACACACACACACACACACACACACACACACACACACACACACACACACTTTTACCACTCTTGGTTCAGCGACTCTGACGACCACATGGAAAAGTATAGAGAGTTCAGGTGGACATGTTTCTTAATAAAATAAATACCAACAGACTTGCGGGCTGCAGTTGCATTACTTGTACGGTATTCCATCTACCATTTCTAACGTTGTTCAAATGTATGTTTAATCAGCGTGACCAGCCCCGTGATGGTATTTTTGGGAAACAAAAGCCCAGCGTCTCGGCACACACAACCTCACGCCATGTGTGCGCTGCAGGTGTAGCCGCTAAAGGTAAACACCCTGCAGCACGTTCTGCTCCGTTTTTCTGTAGACTAGTAATGAAAACGAGAAACCGGCGAGTTTTGCTTTTGCTCTGAGCAACAATAAAGTAGTAGCATGGCGTGTTTTAGTAGCTCATTCGCGTCACTATCGCATCCATACATGATTTATCTTGCAGCCCTAATCCAGACTAGGATGATATTTTGTTCATGGTCCACAGAGGATCAATCCTAAAGGACTTTTGGGATGCTCTGCCTTTTATTATTTTACTACTATGAGGTTATCAAAAATTGAAGCAAACTCCTGCACACTGTTTAACTTGGAAAAATAAAGTTTCAGTACCAGACAAAATATATTTTTGGAAGTTAGACAGTGTGTGGGAGTTTTCACGGACTCATTCCTCCCCTACGCACCTGTCTTATGAAATGGATGTGTGAAGTATTTTTCTACTTTGAACCACCATGAGGTTAACATTTTAGGTTTGGAGTGAAACATTGAATATCATCGCAATGAAATTCAGTCCAGCCATTCATGTGGCGCTTTGGTTAAATTGTTGTTTAACTTTGGTACCTTAACTTTTCTATTACACTATAATAATTTGTCCGGGCGCCGGTTTAGCTTGGTGGTTAAATCGGCAGCCCATGCACAGAGGCTACAGTCCTCGATGCGGTGGCCTCGGGTTTGACTCCCACCCTCGGGCCTTTGCCGCGTGTCATCCCCCACTCTCTCCTCCCCTGTTTCCAACACTATCCACTGTCCTCGCTAGAGGTAAAGGCATAAAAGGCCAAAAAAATTATCTTAAAAAATGCTTTATATGAAATATCTTCAAAGTTAATTCCATTCTTTACCCCCTTAGCGTTACTTTCTTTTGAACTCTCATAAGAAAATACGAGCAACAACACGCTGATGGTGAACATGATTAGCCTTTTAGGCTAATGTAACGCACGCAAAACATGTGGTCACATTTTGGATAATGATCTACCGACTTCTAGGGATGATAATTAAATGTATTCAAGCTCTTGCTGATTTATTATAAGATTTAGGGGCTTTTATTCCGCTTATGTGGTGCAATACCTACTAAAGTCAGTAGGGGGCAGCAGGTCTGTTGGAAGCCTACCTACCTTATTAGCTCATTAGTTATTCTGCTCTGAGGACTCAGTGCAGCAACAGCTTGAAGTTGTCCTGTCTGCCCATTTAACCTTTATGAAAACATAAGTGTTTGCACGGTCACATGTCTGGGACCCGCCAAACCAAACAGCAGCACATTAGCGTTGTCTTTTTGATCATGTTAGCGTGTTGACACAAAGGTTTAGCTCAGAGCCCAGCTGTGACTAAGCACAGGCTCACAGAGCCGCCGGCCAGGCTGCAGACTCTTATTTAAATCTATAAAGAAGTCAGAACATAAAAGTCACAGCTTAAAAGCCTCTGATGTGCAGAGAGAACGTGTGAAGATTTAGCTTCTCAAACCACCTCAAGAGCCTGTGAGAGATGCTTTGGACGGGCTGAAGTGTAAATGCAAAATCAATGTGGACACACAGCAGCAACACAACGGGAATGAACGTTGGTGCATTGAGTATGCTCTTTTGTTGTGTTGCTGATGCATTTTCTGTCTGTATTTGCCCACATTGCAGTAAAACCTACACAACAAAGTCCACGTGTTATTAGTTCTGGATTGAAATTGAGCAGCTGGGGCCTGCGGTGTGCTCCTGACAAAGACACATTTTGAATTCAAAGAATAAGTGCAGGCATTGTTATGGCCTCTCCGGAGCCTGAAGGGTTTGGAACAAAGAGTAATAATTTCACATTTGCTGTGAAAAAGGCTGTCAGGTTCACAAATCTATGTTTGGAAAGAAAAGATTAATCGGATTCCGCGAGGAGGAAAGGTAAAATGCAGCTTTAATGCACGTTTTAGATCATCTACATCTTTCTAGTAACACTTTCCAGGTGCTAAACATATAAAAACGTGAAAATTAGATTGGAAATACTAATGAAACGTAGGAGTGGCTCAGGTATGTGTGCTATCCGTCTGACGGGAGAAAAACAGGTTGCATCCACTCATCAAAACATAATTTGTCACACCTTCACACACCAAACAGACACACTTCTAAACACGCGTATGAAGATTTTTCTGTCGCAGCAGAGGTGTCGAGATGTAATAATAACGTCTTCTTATGCAGTGCGAAGGTTCAGTCTGCTCTCTTTTAACTGTTGCGTCTATTATAAAGTATTCAGACGTCAGGCGTGTTTACTCGGCACACAGATACAGCAGCTATTCAAACATCCCGGCTGGAAAAAAAGGCACGAGGTGGACGCGGAAAATCTCAGCGTGAATGTGAATCTGATTTTTGTGAGACAAGAATCGTTTAAAGTGACTCTCAGAGCTCCTTCTGTCAGCTGTGAGAGAGGCCGCTATAATCCATTGTCACTGGGTGGATTAATTTGCATAATTCCACTATTGTGCAGTCCCAGATCTGACTCTGTCTCCTCCTTCAGTCGCCAAAAAAAAAAAGAAGTAGAAGAAGAAAAGGGAAGATTCTGCTACTTGTTGCTTTGGAAACTGGGGTGGAAATGCAAGGAGAGGTACAGATGTGAAGAAGAGAAAGGACGCGACGGTGCAAAGGTGTAGAGACGAGGAAGGCGTGTGGATGGAGATATGATGAGCAGGGAGCGGAGGGAAAGGGAGGACGAGGAGAAGAAAGAGGGAAGATGGATAGAGAGAAGAGAGGAAACTACTGTTCAGTGAATGGAATACAGAGCAATTTTCTGTTACTTAAAAAGTCATTTATCTATGTCGACAGTCTATTAGTCATGTATTCGAGTGTGACCCCCCCTGCACACACACACACACTCACACATTTCCCTGTCTCACACCCACAGTGTGCATGTGCGCACGTGTGTCGCTGTTTATGTGTTGTTGTGTGTATGATGAGGCTGTATTGCTTTTTCCTCCAGGGAGGGAAGGTGGAGGAAAGAGAGGCAGCGCTAAATTGCTCACATAAGATCGATATGTAGTTAAAGGGTGGAGCTGCTACTTTCAGAATGAACACTGTATAATGTTGCATTAGGCCGGCGCAGTGTTAAACGGATCATTTTTAAAATGTTATGTGGGAAGCTTAGCTATCAATGAATACAATTTTAGGACGATCCCTCAGAGCTATTGATTGTTGTTTTCTGTCAGGATGCTTGAATGACTGTCCTCCTAGTGTTATAGATACAAAGACCTGCTGGGACTGTTGTAAATTTGTCTCCTTGTACAAAAGTGAAGCCAAAATACCCCTGGAAGCGGGCGCTGCCATCTTGCACATTTGGAGCCAGAGTCTGCACAGTAGAGATTGCCTGGTGGAGCCACGGTACTGACGTCCCGCCCCTTCCTCTAACCAAACACATATTTAACTTTCTAAAAAACGGCAAACACCCCTCACGTCGGTTCAGTCTGCAGCAGAACAGCTTCTTGTGTTGGTCTGAAGCAGATATGCACGTTTATGGAAACTTCAATGACTGCAGTGATTGTCTCCTCTCGCTGTTCCTCCTCTACTCTGCTTATCCGGAGCAGATCGGCTGCAGGAGCCCTATTTGTCAACAGAGCTGTCAATCATGGCATTAGAGCCCTTTTATAGCATCAAATAACTCATTTAAACTAAACTTGTCAGAAAAATGAACAATTGGACTTAAATCAGCATGATAATAACTAACTATAATGATAGAAACCATGTTTGAGAAAAAATTATTTGACGTGTATTTTGATTTTATAGTTTGACTCATGTCTCATCTGTTAACATGGAGGAGGCAGGCTTTATGAGCTATACTGCAGCCAAGCCAGCAGGGGGTGTTAGAGATGATGAGGAAGAAATGTGAGGTTGTCCATAGAGTGAGGGTTTTGAGACGGGAGAAAGTCGACAAGAGCAGTGGTTAGCGTCGTTCCCTCACAGCTACAAGGTTCCTAGTTCCCTCTGGACACTCCAGCTTCCTCCCCCTCCCACAGTCCAAAGACATGCTCGTTAGGTTAATTGGTGACCCTTAAATTGCCCGTAGGTGTGAGTGTGAGCGTGACAGGTTGTCTGTCTCTGTGTGTAACCCTGTGATTGACTGGCGACCAGTCCAGGATTGACCCCGCTTCTCACCCAAAGATAGCTGTGATAGACTCCAGCCCCCCTGCGACCCTGAACAGGATAAGCTGTATAGATAATAGATGGATGGGTGGAAGTTAACAATCACATCAACGACCCTTCCCAAACCTAAAAGTAGCAATCTTGGAGACCCCTTACTTGTTCTCTCTGCTGCCACCTCTGGCGATGAGCTCTAATAACAGGAGTGTTTTTGGATCACACCCAAACAGCTTCCTCACTGTTGGCTTGGTGTCTCTCCATCTTAACAGCCAGTTGTTGAAAGTTTCTTTTCCCTCGGCCTTGCTCTTGTTTTTGGAGAGTCATTGTCTGTAGTCATCGATCTTTTTTTTCCCCTCTTTGGCCAAAGTAACCGTTTTCGAGAAAACAACAGACCAGAGAACACACTGTGGTACACTGATGGACCTACCACTGCTATGTGATCGACCGCAGCGTGTGATTTTTTCCCAATGATGTCGACTCGCCAAAAGATAGACTTAACAGACATTTACTTATCTGACATTTATAACTTTAACAAAGTACTCAAAATCCCCGTCATTGTAACATATTGTCCTCGTACAACCTCTTCAGTTACGAAGCTCCCATTCTGAATTCTGAATCCAAGTCAACTTAAGATCCATAGGAGAGCTTTTTTAGCTCCACTCTGAGCAAATGAGCAGCCCCTCGATCTGCTCTAAACTTGAACATCCCACTGCGGCTCACTGCCTGTGCTCAAGCTGCTTTTTCATTTAAGGCCATAAAAAAGGGAATATGCTTCCAGCTGAGCCTTAAACTTACACAGACTTTCACTCTTTTCCCCATGGTGCGAAGAAAAGGATATTGAGCAACAAGTCATGTCGACATTAATTCGGTCTTGATTGAGATGTTTAAATAGTAATGAATTGTAATTTTGTAGTTGTACTAGATGAATGTGCTGGTGTTTTGATGTTACTTTGTTGCAAGATGAAAAGCTAATAGCTAAATCTAGCATAGGCATAAATGAGCTTTATTGTCAGATGAAAGTTCTTGTGCTGTTGTGAGGATAAATTAAGACTTTAATTAAAACTCAATTCCATCTCTATACTGAATTATACTGGAGTGGAAGCAAATCTTTTTGGACAAATGTGTTATTTTTTTAAATTCTAGTGTAGTGTCTTTAAAGACGGATTCAGATTCAGTTATTCTAAGCAGGAATAAGTATCTGCTGGCCTCAGCTGAGAGTCGGCACACAGTTAACCCTGCTGGCTCAGGATGAAAACCCTGCCGAGCCGTGCCTTCCGTCTCCCCTGCTGCCTCTCTCTCTCTCTCTGAGCTCTCCCACTGCCTTAAACAAGCGAAACAGCATGTCCCGCTATAATCACCATGATATATTAAACATAATCATGTGTGCTAATGAGGTCATAATTAGGATAATTCATGCAATAATTAGCAAATATTTCTCTGTCAACAGATTTAAATAGTATCCGACCAACCAATGTGATCTATTTCTGCGGACACAATATCATACACACCTTAGTTGTTAGAAACATTTAATAGACTACAGCCTGTATAGTGTTAGGTACCTGTGTACTGGGCTGAGGTGGTGTTGCTTTTGCAGTATATTGAATGACTTCAAGGTGTTATCAGCATGTTAACACTCCCAGAAACTGATCGAAAAGCAAAGGTCATGATTTTCAAATATTCAAATGTTACCGGCACCTGGGTGTAATGCAGGACTACCGTCAGACGGGGGCTGTAGCGGCTCTGAAAGCTGTTTGCTAACCGCCATTAAATAACAAAAGAAGAAGAAAGCATTGGTGCCAGGTGCCAGTGAAACAGGTGTTGTGCTGTGAGATTCGGATCCGGAGAAAAAGGCAGTGAATAATGTTTTTACATCACTGTGAACTAGGGATGGGGACGAATATTTGAGTACTTGTTCTTGACGTCATTATTAATGTTCGGCTAAAGTTTAACTCAGTTAGCTTACATGCACCGTGTCAGCAGTGACCAGGAAAAATGATGTCTGGAAGTACTTTGAAAAAAAAGTAACATGCTGTGCAAGATATGTGGTGTTACACTTGTAGATCATAGAAATACTAGTTCGATGCTTATGAGCTTTAAGCAAAAGGAGAAGCCAGCGGAGACAGACAACAGGCAGTCTCGCATCACGTCATTTGCTAGCCCTGTTAGCACACGTCGTTGTGATGATACCAGAGCGGAGAAGATTAGCCTGCTAATAACGAACATGGTGACTGGAGATATGCTCCCATTAAGTGTTGTGGAAGGAGAAGGCTTCCGTGAGCTGATGGCGTCTGTCGAGCCGGAATATAAGCCACCATCAAGCCGACAACAGCTACGAGAGTGGCTGTTCAGGTTGTTCAATAAATCCCATCCCTAGTTCCCAGTGAATATTCAAAATCCCTAACTGGACTGTAATTTGTCTTTGCATTGTATGTTATTAGGTTTCTATGCTGATATGGACCTGTGTGTCTGAAATAAAGAAATTAAGCAAGTTTTCAGTCAGACTTTTATTTCAAGGACTCAACCTTTTATATCAGATGTTTAGAGGGTTGTATTCTGCTCTGTTCTTTGAGGCAGCTCTCTCGTAATCCGAGCAGCAGTGAGGATTCTGCTGCCAGATCTAATCCTCCATTAATAAACACATAACAGAACATTAAATCTGAGTTAAGTCAACAGCACCGCGTTGGCAGGTTGGGCTGGTGCAGGGAGCTGTGACACCAAACGGCATCAGCAGAGTATTAGTGATACTATAAGTGTGAGGTTCTGATGCTAGTCCTGTACAGCTGGATGGATGTGATTGGATGTTACTGGTCCGCTTGTGGCCACATGGCTGCTGAATGAGCCGGTGATTGTGTAGCAGCTGATTCCAATCAGCTAATGCAAGCGCACACTGCTGTGTCTGAGCTAACACGACGCTCCACTGGTCCTAAAGAGGGACCTTTAGGAACATGCAGAACATCATGAAGGATGTTTTATTTCAGGTTACTATATAAAACGGACAGAGAGAAATATCATGTAACAGGTGGTCAGACAGAAGAGTCTCTACAGTATAATTAATAGGGAGACAATATCAGCTGTCAAACTTATTACCACAATAGAAAGATACTTAAGTGAATGCTCAGAATGTTTTTTTCATGTGTTATCTCATATCTCAAACCTGTAGGCCTGCTTTTTTTGTTTAAGAATGTGGACCACTTTTGCTACCTAGAGTGAACTTCAATTGAAAGTCTTTATTGTCATCGTATGACAGGATACAACTAGATAACATGCAGCACTCCTGGTTGGTGCATAAAACTGGAGAGCCGAGAGCCACTGCGCTCATTCGCGCAGGGTTTAGCTGGTATCGACCAGCTTTTTGCCGGTACCACGTGTAGTTTTCCGGCAAATAAAGATATAAACGGTCAAAATGTCCGGGGGAAAATATGCCAAATAAGTAAAAAAACTTTATTGATCCAAACTGGGAAATCGTGGCGTTACAACAGCAGGTTATCAAAGCAACTACAGCACAGGAGAAAATAAATACACAGTAAACAATAACCCTCACGCTAGAACACAGAAATGAATATATACATCCAGGAATTCTAACAGCAATAATAAATAATAACCTCAACTACAGTATATTAATCTAAAATATAAACTAACATATATCTAATACATAAACGAACATATCTGAAAGGTTAACCTACTCAAGTAAAGTACCATACAGACTTCACAGCTGTAAATGTGCAGTTAGAGTGTATAGGGTGTTATTGTGCAGATACAGTGATTCAAGGTGTTAATGTGCCATTACTTTGTAGAGAGATGTTAATTGTGATTTAAAAAGGCTCATAAAGACTTGACGCCAAGAGAACTTAAATATAAACTTACGCAGCCTGGTTTTGCCTCCACTGTTACAACATCAAGAAGTGGACAGGCGGAGATGCAGTGCAGATGTTGACCGCGCTGCGTGGCTATGGTGGGTGGAAATTCCACACGGCCTGTGAAACTATCATCCGAGATTTTGGGGAAATCTACTCCGACTGGGCAAAGCTGGCAAAGACTGCCATCACAATTCCTGTGTCGAGTGTGGCTGCAGAGCGTGGATCCTCGCTCCAGAACCGGGTAAAAACAGCCCTGAGGAAAAAGATGAATTACTTGCAAGTTTTCCCAATGGGTTGGATGGCTTCAACTTTGCGAAAGCAGTGGAGCAGTGTTGTTCAACCATTTCCCCGCAAACTGACCTAAACGGCAATTTAACGAATACAAATTTGGAACAACGGAGCTATTTTTCCCCCCGCTTTTATTTAGACCTATACTGGCTTCTTCATGTAGCATATTTAAAAGTTATTTTATTCAACGTAAATTAAATTCAAAGACACATTTAGAATGATGTCTAATGAATTCATTCATATCGAATTAATTAATCAGGCATGTAAGACTATTCATAGCATATGCCCGATTTTTCTATGTGGCCAGAATTATGGTAAATGGACTGTACTTATATAGCGCTTTTCTAGTCTTTGCGACCACTCAAAGCTGCTTTTACACTACATATCACATTCACCCATTCACATTCACCCATTCACACACTGATGGCAGAGGTACGTAAAGTGCCCAACTGCCAATCAGATGTCACATTCATACCCGTTGGCTATGCCACCGGGAGCAATTTGGGGTTCAGTGTCTTGCCCAAGGACACTTCGACATGTAGCCTGAGGGAGCTGGTGATCGAACCTCCGACCTTCAGATTGAAAGACGACCGACTCTACCACTGAGCCACTATATTAACGGCCAAATTGGTCGTCAACAAAAAAGTCTAATGGATACTCTGGCACCGCCATCTTTCCTTTTTCTCACCTGCATCACTGTGCACAAAGGAATTCATATTAAAAGGCTATGAAAGATAGGAACAACGGTAAAAACAGAGTTGTTAACCAAATTGTTTACTTGAAGTGAAGAAACCACTAAGGATCATCACCACACCCTGCAGTTCCCCTCGGCTCTGCAGAGCATACTGGCAACCTTCACGTCATTTGGGGGGTTTTGGATTCATGGCCAGCAAATATACTGTTTGGTTCAATATCAGCACTCTGATCAATGTTGTTTCGACTGCTGTAGGCTGTTGTTTTCAGGGAACAAGTTTAAAAAAACCTGCTGCATATCATCCGCCCTGCCAAGGACGGCTGACAGGGACAGTTAGCTGGTGAATAGCAGATAGCACACAGCAGAGCATGAGGTTGCTAATTTCCCTGCAGCTAGAAAAGAACAGAACAGAGCTTATTGAAAAGTAACTATTTAAAAAATAAATAAATATAATTCTGCAGGTTTCAAACTAGTCATACAGTCTGTCACTTTAATGACATTATACAGAAAAAAAGTTTTCATTAGTTGTTCACTTGTTTTTAGAAATAGAACACTGAAGAAGACCATGTGTGATATGTTGTCTCAGAAGACCGTCCTAATGTTTATTCATCCAAAAACATGACCGTGCATACTCGCTTATTTTTCAGCAACGCTTCACATTCAAATACTAATCCTCACAAGCTGTCCAGCACAACGGCAGCCTTGAACTGTCGGCCAATAGTGGAGGAAAAAAAAAAAAAAGGTTGGTTGCAGTGTGGGCCTTGCCTTGGGGAGACGGAGGAACCAGGAAAATCTATTTCTCATAATTATGAATAAAAATTAATGTCCATAATTCTCTGAGCAGAGCTGTAAGACTCTGGAGAAAGGTCGCAGGAGGCTCTGCAGAGATGTTGATTGGGACTATTGATCATGTGATTACATACATTTCGTACCTCTGTCTTGTATACAGAGGAAAACATACGGTTTGCAATAAAATCTCTGCTTAAAGAAAGGGAACAAGGTGTAGACACTTGTGGCGAATGAAAAATCAATGGGAGAAAACTGTACCCTTCAAAACATCTTATTAAAATTCAAGTGTAACCGAACCCCCTTCAAACAGTAGCCCTAACCAGATTACATTATTTTTCTCAATTACTTTTTAAACTCATCTCATTACATAATCAAAGGTTTGCATATTGAGGTCCTGCAGCAAACACGGCCTCAATACTGGATGTTTATTCATGTGAGCTCTGAGCCAAACGGAGCCGACCATCCATCAACACACTCCGGCTGGAAGTGACTTTCCTCCTCTTTCCTCACTCTGTTCAACACCTCCTCTCTCCGCCCGCCGAGCCGAGCGTGTCTGCCGATGCATGAACAAAGTAGCCGCGACGGAGCGCTGCAGAAAACAAATTCCGTCCTCCGTCCTCGGCCGTCTCTTCTGTTGTGCATCATCAAAAGGAAGTTCATTATTACTTCCACTGTTGCACTCAATGACGGAACAACAAGAGGTGGGAGGGGCGAGGTTTGATTGGTTAAGAAGCATCGTGCAAAGATCACCTGCTGGTTGATAATTGTCACAACACAGGAAAAGGGATGCAATCAAGCAGTGGGTATATACAGACGCATGGATTCAGTCGCTATTATGCAGACACACACACACACACATATATATGAGCACACTATAATGGGCCAGTGTGTGGTTTAAATTCTCTTTGATGCTGTGGATACCTCCCGCTGTTCACCATATTACTCTGTACACATCAAACAGGTTGTTCCAGGAAGAAAAAAGGACATGATGACAAGACTGCGGCTCACTATTCAGCTCATCCTGATGCCGGGCTTTTTATTCACATAAAAAATAGGTTCCTCTCCCCTTTTCTCCTCTTTGTTGCTCTGCCATGGTTTCCCTTTTTTGTGCTTTTTTCCCCCCCTCACAATATCAAACCCCTTCCTCTTCCTCCTCCTTCTTCTTCCTGCCTTTCTTCCTTTTGCAACTCTTGCATCTGTTTTCCTCATCCGTCTTTGCTTAAAAAAAAAAAATTCAGGCTTTCTATAAATCTTCACACCATCCTGTTTTTTTTTCTCCGCTCCCTCCGTGTCTGTCCTCTTCTCCATTTTATTTTTCTTGTAAACTGCCGGCGGCTACACACAATCCTCTTTTGGAGTCACCTGGAGCTTGTCGCAGCATGCCGCCCCATCATAGCTGACCGTCCAGACAATGTCAGCGTGAGTCACAGTTCACAGATGATAATGACCCTGCCCAGCTGCTCTGCAACCAGGGACACGCCGGGCCCTTCTCTAACCCACGATCCTGCAAGCGCGTGTGTGCCCATGCATGTCTTTTTCAATGCATGCGTAAATGTGTTTGTACAAAATCTTTATGTGCAGAAGGGAAGCGGGCGGAAAAAAAAAAGATTCCCTCCTTGTGTTGATTTGTGTCATGTGTGCAAATGCATCCATGTGTGCAGTGAATTTACCGAACTGCAGATTTGTACGCCGATGTCTGTGCATGAGCCTATTGGTATGGATAACGTGGTGTGATCTCGAGTGTGATCTGTGCTCGCCTCCCCCCCCACCTCCCAACCCATAATTCCACTGCTACCTCCAAAGCCCCTCTAACCTTTCTCCTGCACACCCATCTGTCAATCATGTTCACTGCAGCATAGCAACATAGGGACACTTGGTTCAGTGTTAATTGAACCCTCACAGTTTACATTGGAATACGGCAGCATGCCTTATCTGTTATTCCTGAGGTAACCCTTCGTGGAGCCATTATTAATCACTGCACACGGCTCGGAGAAAATCTATTGGCTGATAAAACAGTTGGAGAAATTAGGTTGGAACCAGTTGCAGATATATTGGTACAAATGTACACACAATTAATAGTTTATGTTTCAAACTTAAGGCTGCATAAAAGAAGTATTAAACTGTATCTTGTCTCCCCATTCTCGGATGATTCAGAGCTTCCGATAAAGTAGTGTGAAAGACTTGCAGAAAAACATTTTACCATACTTAAAGGTCACACCTATTTAAGGCACACTTGTAGGTGGTCCGTTTTGCGTCATAACACAAATTACATAACAAAAAGTGTTTCTGTTCCGTGCTCTTCAAATAGTCTCTCTGCAGCTTGAACTGAGTGCACGTCGAAGCGCAGAGGAAAATCGGTTTCAGCCTTGAAATACCAGGATGCTCAGAGAATCAGTCTCATGATGTTTTGGTTAAAAGCATGTTCATCGAGTCATGATGTCGAACATGCGTTTCGTCGACTGAAGCATCAGTATGCTTCTAAAGAAGCGCTTGTGGATCATCTAACAGCTTCTCAAACCCTCTTTCCCGACACCTTTTCAACTTTGGAGAAAGCTGGGAGATTGGGGAAACTGCACTTGTGAAATGTTTCAACACTAACAATCTGTCAAGCACGCCTTCTTATTGCAGCAATTAGCCAGGTGTGAAAAAGTGAGGAATGTGCAGGATTTGAATCTGCAGGGACTAAAGATACTTCAAATTTAAATACAGTAGTTTTAGATTCTTTCTGACAGTCACAAAAAACATGGGGAAATTCATGTCCATGTATGTGAATATAATAGGGGTGGGACAAAATAGCTTTACGGCACTATATTGTCCTGACTTGTGCAATACAATTATGGATAGGCTGTCAGATATCGATATTTTAATTTACAAATAGGCTATATGGTGCTCTAAACAGATTTCCCTGTGATTTTGACTCACCGCGTCACTACTTCATGACTCCTTGTGGTGGCGCTTATGACATGAATGAGGGTAACGTGAACGGAAATGAATTATGTTGACAGCAGGATAAAAGAAAAAGAAGAAGACAACAGTGGGATACTGTCGGACAGCAGTTAAAAGAAGTTAAGAGATGCGCTAGCCACTTTCAAATCCAAAGTCTAAAGTCATCATCTGACACCAAATTACAGTTATTATTTCTGCACTTTACCTTTTTAGGGGCATTTTGTATCCCTCAGTTAATCACATATCCTGATGTATGATTGTCTTACAATATATCAGTTAGAATCGCTGTATCATGATATTATCGTGGGCCTCGTATCGTATCATATTGAGTCACCCTGCAATTCCTACTCCTAGAACTTATATATTACAGAGTATTTCACACACTGCTGTGGTACTGTGTTGGAGATTAAAGTTGTAATCTCGAAGATCTCAGTTTCATTCTCTTTGGCGGCACCTGTGGCGATAAAAGGTAATGTTGGAGCACGCTTCCCAGATATCCAGACAGTGTTGCCTGTGTGACGTCCACGGTTGGCTCCGGTTGTAACTCTTGATTTTCCTCGCTGACGGTCGCTTTCCTTTTTAGACTGTTTGCCTTCATCTGAGCGTCGAATTTGTTTCTTTTTCTTTGGATTTTCACTTATTTTTGAAGTTGTCTTTGTTTGTTCAGCCATAGCAGATTACTGTTTACCCACAGCTGCGGAGCTGTGAGTAAGCGGCTACCCTCTTTGGCAGTTCAACCACTGCTGGGTGATGGAAAACGTGTCAATAACTGGGTGCCGCTTGTGATTTTGTTCCCCACGAAAGTCGACACCAACACCCAGTCTGTAATACTGCAAATGCAAAGGCTTTCATCAGTGAGTCACCATTGTGTTACATCATTCTGCGATAGATAGTGACTTAACAGATATTTATTTAAATGAAAATCTTCCAGATAATCACTTTAACGTTGTGTTTTAGAAGTGTTCAGATATGTCTCATTACCGGGGTCATTGTGACATGGTTTTCTTTAGAAGCAGCAACAAATCCGTTTGGAAGCTTCTGATCCCCAGTGGCTCCCCAAGCATGACTTTATAAACGTCTAACACTTCATGAATTCTGCCCAAATCAGTTTTGGATTGAATTCCTACTGGATTAATGTTGTCTCAGGTTCTGTTGTGACTTAAAATATTCTAGATGTCTTCATGTCTTTACTTATAAAATATTTAGGCGCTTAAATTTAGTATTTTCTGAACAGTGCTTTTGCAAAATTGAGCCTTTCCTTGATAGAGGATGTTCCTCCGTCAGACTGGATCCCTGAGGGTGAGCCCACTCGGTTCTGCTGTGGAAATTGTCTTGAGTGATCCACGTTCTCAAAGAAATGTATTGACGTCAAGATCGTGCATAGTTTGGTTTAAAGCTGAGGAATAAGGTTTGTTACTTTCAAGAAGACCATTGCACCATCTTGCATCATCTGTGTTTGAAAATACAAGTGAAAATGAAAGAGAAATCATATAGGATCCGTCTGATTTCTCTGTGACAGGGGGCTTATTCTTGGAACATTTCTCACTCGCTCCAAATGACGGTACAACAAAGCAACGTCTGTGACAAAATGTCATGTCAGTAATTGTCTCTAGCTGCTTATCCGCTGCCGAGCGAGGATGGTCTTACAGCACTTCCTGCTCTGTCCCTCTCTCAATCAATTCACTGCGAGAAGGTTAAATTCTTCTCTCACAAGCCGCCATTTCCACCTTGCGGGAGAGCCTTGGACAGAGATCAGACTGCAATCAATTGAGCGTCTGTGTCATTACAGGATTAGCACTACCTACAGCATGGTCACATACATCTGGAAGCTTGCCCAATAATGAGCAGGTAATAGAGCAAGTGACTGCATGTCCCCTGGGGAAGATTAGTGCTCCATGTCCCATATTAAGTACAACATTGGGGAGTGACACATTGCAAGTAACAGAAATAGAGTTCACTGAAAAACTGCCAATTTCTGATATTTTAGGTGAAAAACAAATCATGAAGTGCCCCATTTCTCACCCTCCTGACAGCACTGGAAGAGAATAGTTTCGGAGATTACAAAAAAGTGTTTATCCTACACGTCCTCAAACAATATATGAATGTATATCAGAGTTAAGTCAATTCCACCACTTGTCTAATTAATTTTGGAGTTGCTTGGGGTTGACATTACTTGATACCATTTCTAGCCGTGTTAGCAATGTGGCTCTATGGGGTTGTAAATGTTTCTTTTTGTTGGTCCACACTTAAATATAATTCATGATCTCCGGAGAATAAGGCCTAATGGTGTGGTCCGACCAGCTGCAAAGCTCATTTTTTCTTGATGAGTACATACTAATTTATTTCACAGAAGTGAAAAGACGGCAATTTGCAGCCACACAAAATAAAAAATATACAAATGCTGATACAGGAAGCTTATCAGCAGTGAGATTCTCCTCCCTCCTCATGTCAGAAAGAATCAGTAATATTGGAATAAACTTTTGGACCTCTACCGGGAGCTCTACAATTCAACATTTTTACTGTCAAGACTGAACGTTAATAGAAGACTGAGAGAAAAGTAAGTGAAACCATCGAACTACAAGGTAAATTCTGTATGTCTGTATGTATGTTTTTGTTACTTTAATGCATATTTTGGTTGTACTTAACTCATTACATCCGACAGGAGCACTCCTATACCCCTTTCCCACCTAAATTTAGCATGTTGACACAGGTTTTTCAGACTTGGGAAAACCCACTTATAAATGCTGATTGTCTCCGTTCCCATTGCCAGTGAAGTATACTCCTTTTGGTCTCTTTTCTGCTGCGCCACCGTCTTACGTCACAAACGCGCCCGAAACAGGGTTAGTCAACAGTGAAGATGTTACGCCGGTTCAGTCTGTTTATCAAAATCGTAGCCGACAAATTTGGAACGATGTTCGAGCGCTGCTCGGACGGAGACGGGCGGAATTTGTTGCCTAGATGACGAGGAGTTGCAGAAGTTACCGATGGTGCATAGCATCGCGCCGGAAAGGGGGCGGAGATTAGCATGTTGACACAGAGTCATTTGACCAGGGTCTGAATGCCGATTGGAACGTTTCCCATTAAGCAAAAAAAAAACCAGCGGGTGTTAGCAGGTATTAGTGGGGTTTTTGACCAGTGGGAAAGCGGATCTATTGGCTCTATTTGCAGGTAACAAAGATCAGTCTTAAGAGTAACAAGGTTGAATATTTGCTGCCTGTAATGCATCACAATGACTACCTAAGAAAGGTCCCCAAAAGTCTTCAGAAATATTGGCTGGATTGCCGTTAACTTAGCTTATAGGACGAATCCTTATGGGTTTTTTTGGCGCCACCAGTGGGCCAAAATTTCTCCTATCTAGTGAAACATCTCAACATCTACTGAACAGATATTCATGGTCCCCAGAGGATGAATCATACTAACTTTGGAGATCCCGTTGCCTTTTCTCAAATCAACCATGATATGACATTTGTGTTTGTGAGTAAATTGTCTCAACAACGATGGCTACATTTCAGCATGCTAACAGGCCAAACTGACAGATAAGTATGGTAAACATTCCACCCGCTAAACATCTGCTGGTGGTAGCATTAAGCTCAAAGCATCACTTTGCATCATAACTATCTGCTCAGTTGTAGTCTTTAATATTCAAAAGTCCGTGATGGATGGGGATATGACCTACCCTTACCGCCTACCTGATAAATAAAGCTGTCTTGGATGTAATTGCGGACAAACGTCAAAAAGTGTCAGAGTATCCTGCATGTTTTTAAGAAACTGACTCATGCAAATGCTCTCTGTCTCCCTGTCAGTGATGGATAAACACTCCCACACATGGACAGATGCAGGAAAACCCACACCGCCACAATCACTCCATGCCATGTTTAAAACTAGTACACTGAGCCCGGCGTTTGTCCTTCTCCAGCTCTGAGCTTGAACAGGCCTCGTTCCTTCCGATAGTCCCTCATTATCCAGCCTGCTGGTGTTTGAGTTTGATTGATTGTTCATAAAACATGCATGACCCTCATGAATTATTGTAGGAGAACATCCAATAAATTGTTTTAGATGGCTTATTACAACAATGTTACTGGCTGGGCATATTAAATTATTTGCAATCCTGTAAATCACAGAGGCGATTTGAAAATAACCCATTAAAGGCATCATGGTGACATTTCTCCACTCCACACGATATAACCATCTCTGTCGCTGCTCTTTTTAATCACAAGGAACTCTGTCATCAATCACATCCCATTAGGCCTTTAATAAGAAACAGACAGAATCTGAAGAGATGAATCTGGAGGGATGTGGAGGCGAGTTTTATTATTATTATAACAGTGATTAATGGAACTCGCTCTTAAAGACACTACTGAAAACTTCTTAACTTTTAACGGCCTTTTACCAAAATACAATAATGCATTTCAGCATAATGAAAGTCAATAACAATAACATTAAAAAGCAGTTAGGTCCGGCAGTACAATCGTATTTTTAAGCAATATTGCATTTTGAAAGATGCAAGTACATCTTCTGTGAGGATGAACGTCGAGTTATTAAATTCTCTGTGTGAGCTGTCCAAAAAATCAGAAAGAAAACATAAAAAGCCCGTCTGGCTAAGCACTTCATTTTGGCCATTTCAAAAGAATTATTGCTTTCATATATCATTCAGCCTTTAAGGTATCTACCTAAAAGTTGAGTTTAGCCTGAGTATAGATTTTGATTTTAACGTACCCTCGTTTTTTTTCTTGCAAATAGACAGAGAGTTGGCCATGCGTTTGAGTTGTGTGACCTGCTCTCACCTTTCCTGAGTCCCATGGGTGAAGTGAGGAGACAGCAGAGGAGGGAAGTGAGGAGGAGGAGGAGGTGGAGGGGACAGAGGAGAAGGAAAGCAGAGGGGACGCTCACCCCTTCGCCTCCGACCTTCAGGTCCCAGAGGAGCACAAGTCAAACTTCAAGAATAAACTTGAAGGTTTGTGTGACTTGGGCAGCCGAGCAACCACGGGGGCTTGGAGCAGAGTGGGAGTTTATAAGTGGCCACTTGATTCAGTTTCTTAGGGAGCACTTCACCACGCAGCCGTACATCTGAATTTAGTGAATGATAGATTGATCGTTGAGGACCAGATGTGGATAATTTCCTGCTTAACAGGAGTTGTGTGTTAGTTTTCAGAACTTTAATCCACATTATATCTAAGTTTAGTACAAATATCTTCTAACACCCGATAAAGAGAAGGACTTTTTTTGTGAAGCACAGCGATTCGTAGTTCCTGCACTGAATAGACAATGTTGTGGCTGAACAGGAGACTATTCAGCTTTGAAGGTCCTCGCAGAGTTTGTAATGCACTTTGTCCAACTCAGTCCTGCTGAAATCAAATGAGTTTTATAACCAGCGGCACACGGTCAAGCATCGCTTTACATCCAGGTTCCAGCATCTGATCTATCTGAACCACAATTTCATTTGATTCCAGCTCATTTATTCACATTAAGATTCAAGTGTTGTAGTGAATGTGGCTCCTGCAAGCACAGACATGAAAAGCACGATAGATGAAGGGGAAAGGAGCCATGGAGAGAGTTGTGTACATTCACCACCTACCTGCAACCCACCGCGTTTGATCCAAACCCCACGCCTTTGATGTGTGCATGCCTTTGTGCCGGGCCAAATAGGGATGTGTGCGAAAGACCTTGCATGCAAGTGATGTCATCATTTACACACAAGACTGCGCACACACACACACACACACACACTCAAATGCGCCTCATGCACATTCATGTGCACATGTCGGCACACAGTCACTCACACCCACACAGATGGGAAACTTAATGGGAAAATGTTTCTATCACTAGCAGATATTTGCCTTCAAAATTGTACCTCAGGCGCTTTTCTTTTCTAGCTGTGGACTATCTCAAATGGCAATGCAAATTTTCAGTTTTTATCAGTTTGCTCGGGAAGGTAGAAAAACTATTCAAAATATTCTTAGACTTTGCCTTAAAATTTTACTCTACGGAGAACTTGTGCATCTTTTGTTACATTTTCTGGTCCAAAAAAGATTTGGTTAAAGTCTCCTGTTTTTGGCAGCAGCAGGATCCTGATTTCAGTATAAAAGCTCCAAAAAAACAGGTGGCAGCCTCCGTGGCTGAATAATGTAGCCAACATGGAAGTACCAAAAACTGCAGTTCCTCAAATGGCCACTTGAGGCTTCTCCAAAAGCGAGTCAATCCCTTTGGACACCCATATTAGAATGCCTAACTTTACAGCAGGAAAAGACGTGTCCACATAGCTCATTTCCCCGTTCATAACCACTTTTTGGGGGTTCATTTCTATACAACTCAAAAATTCTAATTATTGTAAGGCTTAAAGTTATGCAGGGTTAAGTGACAGGTGGGTGCCATCAGCTGTCTGCTCTGTATCACTTTGGCTAATTCAGTCCCTGAACTTGATATCTGAGCTGTCTTTGTGATGTTGGTGCCTTTTTGTTTATGCAAGTATTGGACATATTGCTTATTGTGTGCTTAATAGTAATAATAGATGAGTCAGCACTAGCACGTATACTGTGTTCCTGTGCTCTCCATACATGGCTTGTTAGCCTGTTTAGCGCCCCTGCACAAAAGATGGCTGGCTCTTGTGATGCAAAGTTTGTTTCTTTTAAAATAGCCTTGTTTGTTTGCTCACCAGCTTCCTACTTCTCCGGTGGGAGCGGTAGTGGCAAGTTCACTATGTTCTCTTAGATTCTTAGTCTTATGAATAAACAACTGTTTCCAGCTACCAACGCAAATAGAATCTCATTTTGTGGGGAACGCTGTCATTAGCTAACTTATTGTCTTGCTAATGAGTTAGCCTTGAGTTTGGAGTGTATAACTTACCATTGGCAACACCTGTCCCCTCTCCAGGTCCTCACTCTTTATTAGCTGCAAGAAAACCACCATGGCGACGACCACTTCTTATAAAATGACTATGTAAAAAAACAAAACACTACAATACCTGCTCAGTATCAAACAACAAACATAACTTACCTATAAACAACAGAGCATTCAGCTGCAGAAGAGCCAGATATTTCCCTGAGGAGGTGGTTGAAAGCAGAACAGTATAACTAATTATGTATTAAACAGTGTGCTTTAAAGCAAAGCAAAGGATGAAACAATATCAATAGCAAAGAGCAGACCTGCTGCACAGGCTCAACAACCATAGATCAATGACAGCACAAGGAATCGGTGATTTGGCTGATTATCAGTGATTACATTTGGCACATTTATACGTTTGTTAAAACACCAAAGTCCCTGTTCAGTTTGTTAGCATCACATGCACAAGAGTAACATTACTTCAATAGCAAGTACACCTGTATAGCAGTATGAACAACCACCTTCACAATAAGTCTATTCATACAGTCACAGCAGCCATTGTAGAGGGAGAGACACAGAGTGCTCGGCTCACCCTGTGTGTAGTAGAGGACCTTTTGTCCTTCACTACAGAAAAATGGTCAATAAACAAGTCATATAATTTCCCAGTGGACTTCCAGCACACAGGACTAATATTTTGGCTAAGTGGCCATGTCTCTCATGTGCAGGCTTTATTTTGTCTTCCAGGTCTCGTTCCAAAGCAGTTTCACCTTCTACGAGTCGCTATTTTCAGTTAGTGGCAATTTTGGGAAGTTATTTTGCTCCAAATTGCAGCTGGATGGACAAAAGCATGAGCACAGTCCCAGTTCTAATTTGAATGAAGTTGGTTTCATTGGTTTGTAGGAGCTGCCAAAATGAGTTTACCTCAAAAGCTTTGCAGTGGCATGAAATGACCACATCTTCTTCATACTATCAAGGAAGACCAATTTACTTTGCTTAACAAAGTTGACCATTTGTTGATGATTCCAGCGTAATTTAGTTAAAATTTAAACAAAACCGGACTGATATTTAAGATATTTAAAGGCCGTTGTAATCCACAGTGGCGCCTTTTCTGTCATGTGAAAATGAGGACAAGATAGCTGTGAAGATGCAGCACAAGTGTTTTATTAAGTGTTTGTTTCATAAATGACACTTTCATGCAGACTGGTCTTTGCTATAAATCCAGAAAGCACAAATGCACTTGGTGGGTTATAAAGAAATTAAAAAGATTTAAAGGGTTTTATTCCCCATTAAACCCCTGTCTGTGGCCAGCTGTTGGTGAATAAATCAATAAGAAGCCAGCTGAATTCCAATTAGCAGATCCACATTTACTAAATAAAACTGTGTTTGTTCTGCAGGCTACGCGAAGTTTCACTCAGGAATGGCAACTGGCAAAAAAAAAATGGGCACAAAAATAATTTAACGTCACATAAAATGTTGACATTTCAGACACTCCCTGGGTTTGATGTCTTTTGATCCGATGCTCCCACTGATCTGAAACATTAGAGATGTGTTTTGCATGCTGGATTGCTTGTGTAAACATATATGCATGTTTTATGTAACCGCACGCAAGCTAGAGAGCATTTGGTTGTTAAAAAAAATAATAATCGTAACCCCCTCGGTGCGAAGCTTCCTGTTGTGCAGTTAAGTGTCAGATGACAGAGTGAGAAAGGGAAAAACAACAAGGGAGGAGATGAGCTATGAAGAAGAACAGGAAACAAGAGGAGTGGAGGAGCTGTCAGTCGCACTCTGGGTTCTTAGGGTTTAATATCTCTTTCACATGCACACGTCTAAACCTCCTCCTCATCTGCTGTCAGAGAATGCCAGCTAGATGTCACTTTAACTCTGGATTTCCAGCTCATGACAGAGGAACTGAAGGTCAAATCACTAACAGTGAGCTCACTTTAATGGGACTGAACATAAACCCCAGATAGTCTTAAAATACACTGAACAGAGGAGTCCTTTCGGGGGATTGATCACGTTTATCGGTGTCTGCCGCACATCCTGCACACCCGCTTTTTAGTCTTTATGTATTATATAGTGGAAGATAAGCTTCATGAAAATGTACTCCTGGTTGACGTGGTTGTATAAATAGGCAGCGCAGGTGAGATACGACAGAAGTGCTGCTCTACATTTTATCAAGAAGTGAATAATACCGGGAAGTGGAAATCAAACTTCAAGCCGGGAGAAACACGTTCAGAAGTTTTTGATCCTGTTTTGTTACCAACGGTTTTGTGTGTTCTGAGATTCTGAGCGCAGACATTTTTGGAGTTAGATTACTAAAGGCAACAAATCCCAAAACAATATCAATTATAAATGACTTAACCCAAGGTGTTCCTGATGTTTGCAATAATGCTGGCAGAACTGGGTCCAGATAGAGAGATAGATAGAGATACAGACAGAGAGAGATTGAGATATATAAAGATAGATTAATAGATCGATGGAGAGATGGGGAGCGATAGAGATAAAGACAGATGGAGAGAGATAGGGATAGAGAGAGAGGGAGATAGAGATAAAGATAGAGAGATGGAGAAAGATACATGCTACAAAAAGCTACATGTCAAAGTGTCTTTGGGCAAGACACTGAACCCCAAATTGCTCCTGGTGGCATAATCAGGGGTATGAATGTAGCAGCCTCTGCCATCAGTGTATGAATGTGTGTGTGAATGGGTGAATGTGACATGTAGTGTAGCTTTGAGTGGTCGCAAAGACTAGAAAGTAAGTACAGTCCATTTACCATTCACCATAGATAAAGAGATTTGTAGAGAGAGATTAATGGAGCTAAACATAGAGAGAGATTGGGATATATAAAGATAGATACAGATAGAGAAAGAGCTGTATAGAGATAAAGAGATGAATATAGGTACATAGAAATAGAGGGGTGAATGATAGACATATAGAGATTGAGAGTTATAGATAGATAGATAGATAGATAGATGTTTGTCAATTAAAAAAACAATACTCAAGGAGGCTCCATCTCTCCACTACTCCATCTCTCCACTACCCATCTTCCCCACTATCTGCCTTTCGTCTTTTTCCTCAATGATCATCAAACACATCAACAGCAATAAAAAAGTACTACTTTCATTTTCTGCAGTTTTAGTTTCATTCCAGCTCCGTCTTTTAGTTTGATCAAAGAATGCCAACTGAGTCAGCGTCATAAAAGGGATTCTTGTTAAGTGTGAATATTACATAATCACGATCATACCCATCAGCCAATTTTTATTGCTCCAGTCATTTATTAACTCGCCGTGATGCATTGATCCCCGATTTGGGCCTATTATGACCGATGACAGAATGAAACTAATAATGGATTTTTGATTTAGTCTCGAAGCTCACTGAGGACAAGCAGTATATCTGACATGACAGGGAGATATCTGTATTCATCTGGGTGAGAATGTGTGTGTTTGTGTGTGTGTGTGTGTGCGCTCGCATGGAGTGGGTGAGTGAGTCTGTTTGCGAGTAAGGTCACACTTTGTGAGTTATCAGAAAAGCAATATTCCTTCAAGTTCAGCAGTTTGTGTCAGAGAGAAGAGGACCACAGCAGGAAGAAAGGGATTGTGGGATGTGGCATTGATAGTCATCTGTTGTTCACTTATGCTACTTATATTGCTGCTGGCCTGGGTGTGTGTTTGTGTGTGTGTGTGTATTTGAATGAAGTGGCATCTGACGTATAATGTGACTGCATTTTAAGCATTTTGCACTTGCAACTTCGAGATGCACATTATGTGAACAGGAAAGCACTTCAAGGTGGATATTAAAAGCTAACTGCTCCTATTATAATCGTAATAGTTGGACCAGGAATACACATTGATGTAGGAAAATTCTTATAACACTTTAAAGGTCTGTGCATGGCAAACATTGTGCTATTCTATGATTGTGTTACACATGACAAATATGTTTTCTAAGTTATAATGCTGGTTTCCCTTGTAAATTGTGCGTCTTAAATGCGTATGAATATGAAGTAATATTAAATCATTCCAATGTGCCCTCCCAGAAGCTGCATCTCCAAAACGACCAATTTTGGCATGCTATGAGTATGCTAACATTTGATTGGCTGAAAGGGACGGGGCTTGAGGCTCATGTCAAGTGCAAATTTGATTTTTGAAATATCAACTGCCAGACACTGAGGAGGCGAGAGCTGATCAGTGTGCTGCCAACACTAAGTTATCAGGGCTGTCAGTCCAGACCTCAAGCATGGGCAAAAAAATGTCTTTCAGATCACTTACTCCCTTTCTCTATTCACCATGTTCATACTGTATTTGGTGGCCATTTTCAAGCTCAGTATGGGAAGCTCCAGGGCGGTTTCCGAAACCTATAATAGTAGGAAATCAGATAAATGGTTATAATTTTATCGCTTCATTATTTTATTAGCAATAAGGATGCACGATATCATCGGCATGTTATGGGAATCTGCTGATAATGGCATGAAAATGACATATCGGCATCATCAGATACAGTATGTCATTTTTCTGCTGATATTTTCCGCAGATGAAACAAAGCTTTAATTCTGCCTGAATGCTCAATGATTCAATAAAAAAGCCTGACGTGATGCTACGACATTAACTCGGCATGAAAATATACTTGCGGCCAAAGCGGACGCTAACAGAGTGTAACATAAACATCAGTGCAAAACTAACTTACACATTCATGGACGCACACACGATAAAAACAGTCCGTTGCTTATCACTGATGTCTCCGTAGTAGGTGCAGTAAACAAGTCCGGGCATGTCTCCCTCACTGCCGTGTTTCGGGGGGATGCTGCATTCAGGTGCGCTCAGACACGTGACCTTTTGTACAATGCCTCTTCTGTCAAGTGTAAAGAAGGGTGCAAGATGTCTATGGCAATTTTCTATGAATGCCAATTTTTGGCCACTACAATAAGAGTAGGCTTGATATCAATTCCACTACAGGGGAGACTTGATGTTCTCTGCAATTAGGTGGATAAAAACATGTGCCTAGTATATCAGTATCGGCAATCGGCAAAAAGGGTTGGAAAATATCGGCATATCGGATATGGGCAAAAAATCCAATATCGTGCATCCCTAATTAGTAAATTACAAGACAATTGAGAGAATATCTTGAGAAAAATAGGGCTAAATTTCAAGGCAGAACAACTAATTTGATAGCTAATTTGTTACCAACGGCCAAGTCACAACAGCTATCTTATGCAGTTAACCATTAGCTAGCTAACATTACCATTAACTTGCTAATGTTTGTGTTTGTCTTCACTCTTTGTGTGCCATAATATGTTCAGCTTTTTGGCTTTTAGTTCGTGTTTTACTCTGTGTTTTACATTTGCTGTTTTGTAGAGCTCTTTGTAATGATGTTGAAAGGTGCTAAAAGTTACAGTAATATTTTTTATTATCATATTGTGTAACACTATCAACAGTAATGTTAGCTAGGAAGTGTTTGACTGCTAACTTCAGCTGTTGTGTGAAGCTAGCTAATGATTTATGTTGTTTTTACTTGGAATATGGCTGCATGCTCTAGTGCTACATTATTGTGGGAGTATTCTGATAATAAATGTAGTTTTTAATTTAAAACAACAGCCTTAGGGCTTGTGTTAATGAGGTGTTTCACTCACTGCAAAAGCGCTTCACTCCAGCAAGCCTTAGCGCCCTGCCAGTACTGTTGTGCCAGAAAAATGCTATATGGAGGGTATGGTTATTTAGCCTTTATGATGCATGTTTAAAATTAACAGATTATACATTAAGAACTAACTCAGCCCTACATATTAAACTGATCTCAACTGTTAACCAGTGGATTGTGTCGGGTTAATGTCGTAGTAGGAGGTATGTGTTTCATTGTCAAAGAATCTGGCTGGGGTCTTTATTTATTTCTCCCTCCCCTCTACCTTTTGATCTAACAGTTGGATGAGGAGGTCTGAATCCTCGCAAATGCACTGGCCTCCCACACAAAATTTCAGATCTTCTTTGCTACGAAAAGGGCAACCAAGTGACACTGACAGAAAGTTGGACTTCAATTGTGTGTTGCAACATCCTTTAACATCCTGTATTAACATAATTTCTAAAGCTCCCGGGCTGGTACCCTCACAGCACCAGTTTAAAGAAACATTACATCAAACACAGTCTGAAATGCAAAATCGAGGCTGAATTCGTGAAATGTGGTTTCAATTTAGAAGTTGATATGGGGGTTGTATGCAGTGAGCATGTGGAGGATACTCTGTACTGAGTTTGCTTCAGATCAGAAATTTATATCATGCTTTAGGCCTGTGTGTAGATAAACCGGACAAGAAGGGATGAGTCATATCGCAGTTATATTTCACAACTAAACATGTTGTAAATCACGGGAATCGCTGTAATTGTTTGAAAAAGATAACATGCTTATCTGCTGAGGATGAACTAACACAACTTGTATAGGCAGCACTTTATCTTCCTAACAAGACCCCAGAGCAGCTTCTCTGGCTTGCTCAGCGATGTCAATCAAACCGCTGTGCCCCTGAGTGCTGGCTGAGTATCCAGTAATTCACTGGAAGGCAGCGTTGAGTGAAAATGTCTGTTAAGTATATATATTTCTCTGTATTACTTCCTGAAGGTGCCTGATGGTTTTCATGTGAACCTTAAGGATAATTCCAGTTATTTCCTGCCTGAGTCGTAGTTTCCAGATTGTTCCTATTGTAATTATTGTATGCATACACTAATAATACAGTAAAGGTTTCCAAACCTCTCAGCGGCTGGCTCTGCTGCTTTTCAGTATACACACATACAACCAATAATGTAGTTATAACCACCTGCAGCAAAAGGCAACATGACTGTTAGCTAACATTTTCACTAGTTTACAGTACTGATCGCTTTCCTGTCTCATTATGTAACAATATTAAATGGTAATGTCTAGTAAGTGGCCAAGAGTGCTTGAAATATGGCCCCATGTAGAACAATAGGTCAGTATCAATATATTTAGACCAGTGGCTCCCAACCTTTTTGACTACACGGACCAGACAGTAGCTGTAATAAGTTCAACTGTCTCAATAACGTCGCGATCTGTCCGTATTTCCATGCCAATTAAATTAAACTTCTTTTCCACCAGCTGTCGTATGTCCGTATGCTGTGTAGTTCATATATTTCACTGATAAACACAGAGCTGTAGAGGAGCATCAGGCTTCATGATCAAACATAGTTTCATATCACGTCATGGGATGCGAAGCCAGGGTTGCCAGGTCTGCTGTTTTCCAGCTGAGTTGAGCTACTTTTGAAGTGTTGCTGCAGGCGCAAGGCCCAGTGCGGGTGCTGACTCCGTGTATGTTTGGAATGTCACAGACTCGCTGCACGGTACTAAATGACCCAAGGCCCGGTACCTGTCCGTGGCCTGGGGGTTGGGAACCCCTAAATTAGACAGCAAGCTAACCTCTAACACAGCACTATGAAATGATAACAGCATTTCAGTTAGACAAGTCACGTTGTTGTAGTTTGAAATGTTCATTGCAGCAGCAGAACATAGCTTGTGTTTGGCGTCTAGGCTCCATCCTCATCACTCCTCGCTGATTTATTTTACATGCAGAAACTGAGGAGTGATGAGATGAAATCTTAAACCCCCTATTCGGAGCCTGCAGGTGGATGCTGGGGTGGTGGTGGGGCTGAAAGTGAGGGCGCAGTACTGGTGCAGGGCAGCGATGGCAATTACAGAGCAGAGGGGGAGACAGGAAATCTTGCAGCTTAAATCGACTGCCAGTTGGGAGGAAGTGTTTGTCAGGTGATGTGGAAGTGACGCAGATCAATTATTAAATCAGTGCAGCTCGAGTTGTCTACCTGAACTAGCTCGCAGGCGTCGCCCCATTTCAGCTTCCCACCCTGAGCGTGAAGTCAAACAAAAATGGCTGCCATTTGAAAATAGTGAATACCAGTGCATTGCTGATTTGTGCCCGCCAGTCCATATGAAGTGTTGACTCTACGAGAAAAGTAAAACACCAAGTGAAGCGACAGCATTGTACCCCGGACACACAATAGTTCACATGGCTTGCAGTCGTTGAATCAAAATAGAAAAGTTACTGTTACTCTACCGACACTTAAAAGATGAGTACAAATAAAGTTTGAGGGTTTTTTTCCATTTATTTATTTTTTCCTAAAAAATAATCTACACTCCGAAACTTTTGTTTGTTTTTTGTTCTCTCTGTCACTTTTTTTTGTGAAGTTATCTCACCAATAAAGAAAGGGAAAAAAATTGAGTTTGATAGTCAGCTGATAAAGATTAAACTTAATATCTTACCTTATATGCTGCCTATATGCCTATTTAGCTAGGTTGTAAATTATAATGTTGCTTACTAGCCATGACTTTGGAGAGAAAAATCTCTTTTAGTTTTTTAGTCCGTATAGTTCTTAAAATATCCTTCTTGAAAAATGTATATAGTAATTATGACACAGAATAAAGACAGAATAAGTGTCTTAAATTCAAACATTTATACTGATATGTAGCACCTCTTACAACTACAGATGTCACCACTTTAAACGTAACCCTACAATTATCGGCCCAGGCGCTCTGCTACCTGAGCTGCAGCTGCCACGTTATAACGTCCAGGCATTAGTTTGCTCCTTTCGCTACTATGTTCCACCTTTTCAAATGTTATACAAAAGTGATCATTCTTTTAGTGATATTTCCAAATGTTATTCGGGCCTTGTTTTCAGCTGTGTCTTTGAAATGTTCTGGTGCTGCTTAGCAACAGGCACACACCTGCTGCTTCCTTCAGCTTTCCAACTGATGAGCCGATGCTTTTTACAGCCCAAATTCTGCCACCCTTCCCACACAAGCTAAATGCCACACGTCTAATCATAACAGCTTTGGTAGCTCTTTTGTGCTGATATAAAACATTTACCCACAGAAAAGATTTATTTGCTGCAGTTGTTAATTTTGCCTTAAAAGCTTGAAATCTTCCCAGTTTAGGAGGTGAATTTTTAACTATTTCGTTTTTAGATTTTTGGAAAGAGTTTCCGCGTAGTTTTAGAGAGTTGATCTTTGTCCTTTTATATTTCCATTTCTGAGTAACAGTTATTCCTATAGCTGCAGCTATTCCTCTTAAATACATACTAATCACTTTTTGAGAGCTATAAACTCACTGATGGTAATTCTGCTCTAGTTGCACTTGGATGAAACTTTCTTCTCCAGTCTAACAACACTGGCCCGACAGCCAACTCCCCATTATGGACAAAACATTGGCTGAGTGAGAAGGCTTCAAAGAGTGGGCTGTCTCTACAAAGCGACAGTTGGAGCTTCAGAAGCAGCTACAAACAGGGACATGGATGGCCACCAGCCACAGTGCGGCTTCGGACAGGATGTGAATGTGTGATAGGACGGGGTCAGGCACTCTGGGCAAAATAAGAGTTTAATGCTGGAATGAAAAGTGGGCTCTTAGAAATGTGAGTTTATGAATGGTTCGTCTGAGAGCAGAAAGAACAATCCAGTTACTTACCTGGCACTCATCCTGCAGCTTTGGACACGAAATAACTCACATTTTTATGTGATGTAACAACATTCACAGTAAAGGGCATCAGGATATTTGTATTAAGTAGCACTTTCTGTGAATGTTACCTTCCACTCAAGAATGTAGAGAGCAAACGCAGAACACTGAACCTCAAAGAAGGACTTCACGGCAGGTTAGAAAGCAGTTTTTACTTTCCTCACCTTATCAACAGGAAAATTACAATGATAATCTGCGATCATAAATTACATGCAGTGACAGCATATTTGAGGTGTGCACATGGCAACTACATTATGATTAAGGTTGGGCAAAAACCTGGTTTAATACCTATAGTAAAAACAATGTCCACATCTGTAATTTGACAGATTTTTCTGTCTCCCTGACTCTGTGGAAGTCAGTGTGCTCTTTCCCACTTCTAACTGGCCCAACAGTGATCAGTCACAGGGTACTGAAGTACACTTGTGTCCAGGGTCGGGGAGTACTGAACTTTTTTGGAGTACATTTTGAAGTAGCTTGCTTGTAGTTCAACAACTTACAAATTTCCACTAGTTGAATAATTTTTGGTGCTTTTTTGTACTGAACTGAAACTACACAAATTACAGACAATTTTGGGCCATTAATGAGAGATATGTAAGGTGTTGTATTTTTTTTTTTTTTTTACTATTGCTTCCTTAAAATCATTTAAGGGAGCAGTTCGCCCCTTTAAAAAGCCACTCTCAGTCAAAGCTGGTGTTCTCTGTAATAGACAGAAGCAGTAATATTTGTAATTGGCGCCATAGCGGTGGAGAAAGTTGTACAAACAGCTCGTGGTTTCGCCCGTTCTACATTCCCACAACACCCAGCGTGCACTGCGCCTCTCCCTCTAAAAGGAACAGTCTGGCGAGAGACGCTGGAGTGAAATACTACCGTTTCGCTGCAGGCGATGGCTCAGAGCGGTACAGAATCTGAAATACGACGAGAATATACCACTGGATTGTTTAAATAATCTTCAGGTCTGCAGTCTTCATTTCAAACCTGACGATGCTGAATGAGGCATGACATCCGAAGCGGGCGTCCTAGATTGGGGAAGTGTAGTTTAGCGAGCTCCCTGGTCTTCTGCCAGGTGACATGTTTTACATAGTCTGGTGGAGGTTTTCAGGACCCACTGAAGAAGCAGATAACATCCTCCAAAGCTAGAGAGTGAAATTGCTTTTTTTCTCTACCCTAATGGCATTAGCTCCCCATAATAACATGATAGGACTGAGGTTGAAAATCAGCGAACTGGCCCTTTGACCAGCATCAGCTCTTTTTCTCTGATCCACACTGCTGTGAAGGCATTGTTTTGCCATGTTTCAGTCATATGTAATGATCATCGCAAGTATTTACATATGGTCATATGTTATTGTTTGCAAAATCTCTGTGCTAATGATGTCTATTTTTGTATTTAATGTTTAAGATAACCTACCTTCAGTACAAATACAAGTAACATTTTCCCAAAGACATGTAGGGAGCTATTAAATTATTTGTTCATAGTGGTGCGGAACAAGATGAGTGATATTCTTTTTTTATCATAAACAATATAAAGAAAGTCGTACTGTAGTTTTAGTTCAGAGGGCACTGCTGCCATATGCTGCTGCTGCTGCCGCACATGTCTCCTTTTTCTTGTTTGACTTAGAAAATGTAAAACAGTAACTGCTTAAGATTCCACTGCAGAAATCTACTGTATAAGGGAAAAAGTCACATAATTGTAGAGGCTGTAGAGAACCTGGAGCTTACAGTGTGTGGGAGTTTAACCTGTGACTTCTCCTACAAGTACAATAACTTGTGAATTAAATTATGTTGTTTAAAAGCAGCATTTCATTCGCTTTACTTTGTCCAACAAAAGCATATCACCTAAAGCAGTAAGTGGCACGCTGTGAGTTTGATCGCCATTGTTGGCTGATCTTTAAGAAAGCTATTAAAAAACAATCTGCTCTGTCTTATGTCATCGTTCAAGCTTCAGTACAAATATAATGGATGGGGCGCTATTTATATATTCAAGTCATTGTTTCTCTTTTAACTAGAAATGAATGACTTCCAAATAAATATTAATTACAAGTCTAGTCGACCTTAAAAACAACAATCTTATCTTATTTCATGTTGGAGGTTTAATATCTTCATCTGGTGCCCTACGTTGACTTTGGTGTGGAGCCATTAACCCACATTTTCCTCTCCTTGTTTGCTGTGCTCCAAATGCAGGAGACAACGAGCAGTCTGTGCATATGGTTATTTTTTTTATTTTGTTTTTTGATTGATTGCTGATTAATTAGACGTAAACAGGCTTGTCTTTGTGTAGTCCTTAGAGAAATGCTTTATGATGATAGTCTGTCAGGCTATCATCATTATCTCCCTGTCAGGCATTGTCAGACAGTTTCTAATTGTCAGACACAATTTTTTAGTGCAGAACATTTAATATTTACTTTAGAAAAGGAAGATCCATCAAACATGTTGAGGTTTAATAAAGGTCACTGATTATAGAAGCGGGGGACTCAAGCCAGTTAAACGATAATTGTCAATCCAAGTTGGACCAGTCTGCGGTGTTTTGAGACAACATAATTCACCTGCTCCACAGCAAGCCAGGGAACCAAATGTGAGTAACTAATTAATTTTTTTCAGATCACAGAAAAACAAGTGTATTTTAATGAGTTATCCTATTTTTGACCAATTAAACATCTTAAACAAGTTACTAAATCCTTTTGTTCCCACAGCTCTCCACACATATTCAGAAACACCTGGACTCAGAAGTCCCTGATCCGTCTGCAATAAACAATTATACAATTTCTATACTAAAACTGTTGGAAAAATGGTTCCAAGCCATCTCACAGCCCATCTGTCCACTCCTTTGATCAATTTCAGTCTGAGTTCAGATGTAAACACTCCACTGAAGCTGCACTCACCAGGGTAGTAAAATGATTTGTTAATTGCTGTGGCCTCTCATCTGACATCTGTCCTGTAATTGACACTGAGGACCACAAGGTCCCCTTAGATCTTCTGGAGAACTCTTCTGGAAAACTCTGTTTCCTCACAGGACGTTACTTGTCCTGTCTGACAAACTCGGAATGATGGGTAGAATAGTTTGGTATCGGCTCGTTCTAGGGTTGAATATGGCGCCCCACAGGGATCTGTACTTGACCTACTTCTGTTCTGTACGTTCGGTCCCTTAGTCACAGCTTCCATTAACTTTTCCAGTTATGCAGATGACATTTATATCTCCCTGTCAAGACTTTCTACAACTTTTTTTCTATGTTAAACTGAAAATGATCCCTTGGTGTTTAATACGTCCTGCATTTCAAGTCTAAAACAATTGAAAATTTGTTTGTAAGTCCGCAAATTTTATTTTTAATGCCACCTAGGGGTGGGCGATATGGCATAAAAATTGTGATATGACCTCAGAATTACTCGGCAATTATACACACTTGGCGACCTATGTGTGAGAGACCCTTCTGTGGGTGTTACATAGGTCATTGGTGCTGGGGGAGGTAAATTTCCCTCGTGTGTGCACTAAAACCAAAACGTTTGCGTTTATCCTGGTAATGACGGTATAGCAAAATCCATGTAGTGGCAGAACGTAACACAGGTGACGGTATTAAGACTGGTACACCACCCACCCCTAATGCCAACATTAATTTTGATGGCAGCACAGTTTAATAGAGTTAGACAGTAAGGAATTTCGATATAATCTTTCCTTTTTCCAACATAGCAAGCAATATTCCTAGATTTTTCACACTGTACTTCCTTAAACCAATAAAAGTTACAAAAAGACTTAAAAATTATATATCACATATTCTTTGCCTTGGCAAGCCTTGCCTTGACAAAACTCGAGCAGATTTCTCCTCTTGATCTAGAGAGGGCTGCACTTTGCTTACTCCAACTTACTGTTTTCTTTTCTCTTTGTAGTGTTGTGATGATTTCCACTTATCTGCCTCTACACAAGTGACTTTTTGGCCATAGTAAAGCCATGTCTATAGGGATGACAATGCTGTTTTTTTTGGCCTAGCATTTTGGTCCAGATTGAAACATCTCAACAACTCAGAAGGCCATAAATTTTGACATTTTAACACTCATGGTTCCCAGAGGTTTATTGTTCCCCTGATGACTTTAGCGATGCTTTATGACTGAGGGTGACAAGAAGAAAAGTACAAGTGGCCTATAATCCAGTTAAAAAGTTTCTTTCCAAAAGTCGTACTTAGAGGAAGGGGATTCGGGGAGAAGCATGTGACAGGGAGGGAGTGTATTTTTTGGCATTACTTTCAATCAAAGTTATATTGACCCGTAGAGAAGTTCAATAAAGAACTGCTGGTTATGAGTTAAGCTGCACCAGGCCTCGGAGAGTCTAAACAGTTGCACATAAAGTCGATCTATCACAGCATCTTTCTGGTTCCCCCTGGTTTTCACTTTCCTCAGAGAAACATTTCCTAAAAATAGAAACTTAATTAAGGCTTCATGAAGGCTGCATTTCACCATACAAAATACTTACAGCAATTACATTACCTTCATTTGGCAGATGCCTCGGTCCAAAGCAACTTTATGTGCTCTCAACCTGTAAGGAAAACGTATTTATGATAATACATTCATTATAAGAAATCCATCTTCTTGATTATAAATTGGATGGGTGATGGACATGTTGTGGTGTGAGAAAAGTAATGTGCTGGCTTTTGTATGAAAGCGTCCACCTCTTGTGCAGAACTGCAGCTGAATCCATATTGCAGGGTTATAACTGGAGGAGATACAGAAGGTTATTCCAAGTGCGTAATTTCTGTAGCTGCCACTTCACCTCACCTTTAGGTGTCGATTACAAAACGCCATGTCACATGTTAGAAGGAAGGAAGGAAGGAAGGAAGGAAGGGTGAAGACTTTTACCATCCACCAGCATGATGTTGTTTGCCAGCGATGATCACAAATTGAACTTTATCTGAGGCACATACTTGTTTTACACATTTCCATATTATGAAACAATTTTGACAAAAGTAGAAGAAGGTCGGGATGTTTTTGTGCTACTCATCATTGTCAATGCCGCTCAATGAGGCTCCTGGACTGCATTGTATCAGTGACAGTCCATCTTGTTTAGAGATAGACCGATATGTTTTTTTCAGGGCCGATGCCGATTATTAGTAGTCAAGGAGGCCGATAACCGATATTTGAAGCCGATATTCATTTGCAGTAAAAGTGAAAATATTGGCGTCAAAATTTTGAATAATACAAACTCCAACACTTAACTTTGTTTAAATGCCTTTAAGCATATGCATCAGAGCCAAAATAACCCAGTTTTAAATTGATCTCTTATCGGCCGTTGGATTTAACGGAAAAAACTAAAAAAGTCAGTTCAGTGCAGAGAAACAGCAAGGACATGATTTCTTCTGACCAAGAGATTAACCTTCCATTAAAGTTGATACAAACAATGCAACGTCATAGATGGCGTCTCCATCGCCCTACTCCTGCTTGTTTTATGTGTCAGTGGTACTGTTGTTTGGCTCTCTTCTTGATGAGTCATCCTGCACTTGGGGTATACATTTACCCAATTAAATGTGATTTAGGGTGACTCATTGAGTAGCTCTTGGGTCGTCTTAGCCCGGGTTATTATGGGTCAAAGGCATGTGTCTAGATATCAGTTGAAAAAAAAACTTTGTTTACATTACTAAGAGCTTGATGGCAATCTAATTAATTCATATCTCTGGTGTCCTCTGTCTGGGCGGACCTCAGCGGCTATAAACTTCACCTCTGGAACGACCTGCCATATCTTTATCACTTTCATTTTTATCGAGAGGCTTTTTAATAACCTTTGGGATAATTTCCTCTGAATGTGTGAGTGCAGGTGTCTGTAACTGGCATTCTTGCACTGTATGTCTTGGTCAAAATGTTCCCTTTTTTCATTTGTTTACCATAAAAATAAACTTTAATTTATTATATAACTGCTATGGCTCTCCAGGGACTCCGAGCTCGCTAAGTAACATCCATTTAAGTGATCAAAGTTTTTAAATGATCCGCCAAAAACTCTCTAGATGTGAATATCCCTGCAGTGTACTTAATTTCAAGTGGAAATATGTTACAAGATGCTCTTCCTTATTTCACTGTGTCAGGCTGTCAAATTGGATAAATCTAAAAAAAGTTTTATTGCGGAGTCGTTGTATTAAATATGATTTGAGGTATTATTGTGTCCACCCCTTAATTCCCTTTCACGATAAGGTAAGGTAACTCTCTTCTTTGGATTTTGTTTTTGAAGCTAAGTAGACAAGCAGTGCATCTGTGAGGAGAGCCACAGACCTCTCTGTTTACAGAAGGCATCCCCTTTCATTCCTTCATTTTAACGCACAAGATGTTTTTGAAATATGACAGGGATGGGCATGTGTGAGTGTGTTTGTGTACGTGTGTGTGTCTGTGTGTGTTATAACTGAGGGGAAGCAAGAGGCAGAAGATGAACATGCTTTATGGCAGTAGTAAAATTCTCCATGGTCCGTCTGCTAGGGAAGAGCCAAGGGCAGAATGTTTATGGCTCCCAAACATTATAAACTACCTCTGTGCATTTACCTCAAGCTGCTGTGTTTGGCCAGCCATGTCCCTCCGCAGCAGAGCGGGCGTCGGAGTGGCGTGTCTCTTCATGAATACTAACTATTCCTCTGTTTCACTATCATTAAATGTATCTTTACAATTTCCAGCCTCACCTCGTCTGCTGCTAAAGTCAGGAGCACTGAGGTCTGATTTCATGCTGTGAATATCAACGGGTACACCGTCTGCAGAGCCATATCGGTTAAATGCACGCATGTCCTCCTCTGTTACTACAGTGCATGAAATAGGAACAGGGAAAACAGCTAATGTCTCACTGAGTTAGATCCTTCTGGAGTGGAACTGCAAAGTACACAAGTACCCATTTAAAACATTCACAAGATGTCTGGACAACAGTCCATATAGGAGGACGAGACGGACCGCTACGACCTACAAGATGAGGGTCACATGAGTGTAGGCGGGCTAGTTTTGCTGCTACTTTTGGCTGTATGAGCTTTTACACTGACCATAGGTGTAATGATGGAGTTTTAATGTAAAAGAAAAAAAAGGGTTACAATAATCGATTCCTAATTAAATATCATTAAAGGGAAATGTGTGTGTGTTAAAAGGAAAACAGAAGCAAAGTAACTTAAAGAAATTCTTATGGAAATGCAGCCCAGTCAAACAAGCCAATGCATACTTTAATCTTAGAATGTTACAACAACATTCAACACCCTTTGGAGTGGAAAAGTTGTATACGGTTTTTTTTTTGCTAATCAAAAACCTGTGTGTGTTTAGTGATCCGTTGCACCCTTAGTCTTAACTATGGATAACTTTGCAAGGCTACCCCATGAATGAATTTGCTACATAACGTTAGCTTCAGTAGCTGTATTGGTTGTGGAATCAGATAGCAAGTTAATGCTACGTTAGCTAAATTCGAAGCTAAATCCAAAAGGGCAACTTGACTTGGTTAAAGTTCCTTTTTTTTGGTGACTTTTATTTGTTTTTGATAATAATTGCAGGCTTACATGAAATTACTTTTGTTAATGACAATGCATGGTCATACCTTTATGCTTGATGAACCCCAAAAACAACTTAAAGTGTTGCATAATTGTGCTTTTCTTAACTCCTACTTTCCCCCTTCCCCATGGCTCTCTTTCTGAGTTACACAAAACCAATAGAATATGTCTTAAAAATGATCCATCCAGAAAGCTTCTTCAGTCCTGAAGAAGACGACGAACTGAAGAAGCCTTTAGGATGAAACATCTTCAAGAACTTCAACCAAGTCCAGTTGCCCTTTTAGATTAACTCGTGCATTCTTCTACATTACAAGGTAATGAGGCTAACGAAAATTAGCCTGACGCCTTCTGTCTCCATCCACTCGCCTTGTAGGCCCACAGGTCTTGCGGCTGTTTTCTTCAGTTCAACCATTTCACTCCATTTGAACATGATTGATAAATCAGATAGTTAGAGATAGTGAGCCACCGGTTTATATTTTATTTGTAGGTTAATCAAAGTAAACACAACATCCTCAGAGGTAAAATCTGTTTTTCCAGGTGAACACAGACAACTAATTGTTATCACCACATGTACACCCAGCAGACACAACACACACAAATCTGCAAAACAATACCACAAAATGAACGAAGAATGGCCATGAATTATAATAAGCTGCCATATGTTTCCCAAATTCAAACTATGCTCTGTTTTTCTTGGTATGGAGAATTAGCACAACTGGCTCTCTGTAACAAAGAAAGGACCTTTCTTTATAGTGTGCAGAGTACATCATGCACTCCTAAGTCCTGGTGCACAGAGGCACTCCATCTGAATCCTAACACCATTTTACACTCACACTCTGAAAGCTGCTGTCAAGGGATACAAGATTTATTTGCCTGTAATTGCCTAATTTTGCCTTTCCTGCAGGCTCAGAGGGAGCCGCAGCCCACCGATAGACAGCCTCACCTTGCCTACTGAGGAACAGTCCAAGGATGTAATACTGTCAGCTTCACATAGTCCTCGCCGGTGATTTATCATCACTGCCTCCCTCCCTCCCGCCTGGACCTCTCCCCACCTTCTGCTTGAACAAACACTTAGTGAGTTGTTATGGCACCGCTCATTGAAGGTAAACTCAGGCAAGTGTTTGCGTTGCAACGCAAAAGGCGGGATCTGTTGATAGAGGCAACTTCTGAGACAAGCGGAGAGAGATGTGTCGAATGACTGCAACACACCCCGGATGTGTTGTTTGTCAGGATCAATACCGGAGTCTGAGCAAGCAGGGAAAGGAAGTGTCTTTGTTACGTCAGGGTGGATTCAGGTCAGTGGCGAAGGTTCACTGATTATGAGTGTTTACTCTTGTGTGGTGCTGAGACGGGCAGCTCTGGTGGGACGACAGAAGGGACACTTCTAAAGACACGACATCCTTATTTTCTCACCACCATTTTCAAATCAATAGCTTGTTTGAAATGTTTGAAAAAAGTACTGATATGTACCAGAACTTCAGTCAGACAACACACAGTTTAACCTAGGTAAGACAATGCTGTTGTCCTATTTTAAATCATGCAATAAAGCAATCAGTCTACCAGATACAGGAATTTGTACCTGGAACATGTTAAAATAAAATATCAACCAGACAGTAGACTGCCACGTGACCACACAGAATTGATGTATAAGCTGAGGTACGTGATGCGTGAAGCCTATAGCCTATTTTCCACAGTGCATGTGGCACAGTATGCTCAAATTTACTGCTTATCTACAGTCGCTCACTGGCTTCAGCCGGGATAAGGCCGGGCTTACTCTGTACTCCGCTTATACAGTTTTAAACGGTCTGAGGCTTATGGCTCAAGTGCAAAATTACAACCAACAATTCAAGTCTATAAATATTTTTCCTTTTCTTTCTTTAAAGTTGGTTAAAAATATTATTGTTTCTATCACATTTTCTGCCTCGGATACTAAAACTGAAATAACGCTAAGTGTAACATAAGTTTGCAAGAAAAAAGTATGAATTTTCACAGTAAGATGAAATCAGTTATAGTTGTAAATTATCTCTGCTTTCATGGCAAGACCGTGGATTAAGTGGCACAACCAGTATCCCATAGTTTATATCTTATAGCGTAATTATGCATAGATACAGAAGGACAGCCCACATAACAAATAACATACACTACAAACCACTAACAAGCCACAATGGGACCATTATTCACGAGATAATGTACAGCAAGCTGGTTATTATTGAAGAGTAAACTCTGACAGGCTGAATTTGAATCTGATTACATAACAAGAAGCACCTGGGTTTCCTGTCTTATTATCCCCCTTAAAACACACTCAAAAAAACAATTTGATCTTCTGAACCGATACATCACTTTGAAAAGACTCCAATACAAGCTGTATTTATTAACAGGCATCCGTCGTGACAGGACAGAAGTGATTTGAAGGCCTCTGCAGCCCCTCAGTGCACCTTCACAGGTGTTTGTACTTCTCTTGACTGATTAGGAATCTGCCCAGGACTGTGTGGGAGAGACTCTGCTTGATTGACATCTCTCCTGCTTTAATGTTAATTTTGTTAACCCTGTTAGCGCAGGGGAATATACAGCTTTATCACTTCCAGCACGCCAACATTTCTGACTAAGAAAGTTTGGACCTGAATCAATTAATTTCACTGTAACAGCCACCAACAGATGATCTTCTCGTGGACGTGTGGTTATTTTGCTTTTAGTGTTGAATTTTGTGAACTTGACTTGACACGCATTTGGGAACTGTTGTGACAGTGCCGACATCTGAGGTAACGCGCAGAACAGTCCAAGTACAAAACAAACTTTGGCTTGGTATCCTTTTTGGCATGAATATCTCACCAAAATGGTATCACCAACGTAGGACCCCTCGAGTTGTGAGTATGCCGTTGGTTTTTACATGTATCTTGGATAGTTGTAAATCTTTGTAGGGCTGCAATGAAACCATTAGTCAGCTATCCAGTTAGCCAGTTTTCTTACTTTGTATGTGACCTTATGTTCCAGCACCATCTGTACCATACGTACATGTGCAAATTAGTTTCACTGTGCCATTTTTTTGCCTAACTGGACACCTTTTAGTTCATAAGATTTGTTGACCTTGAGTAATTCCCAGCACACAGTAGGGTCGGCCACCTTTAACCTGAACAGAAGTCTTATTAGCCAGAATATGTGAAAACACCTGTGTGAGGTCTGCAGGGTCCTTCATCCAATCTGCATATATACACTATGTGTGGTTTATTTTCCCCCCTGTCAGATGAAAACATCTTCATTTTCCTGCTCCTCCCATAATTTAATTCTGAGTTGTTGTACTGAATATCCTTGTCGACTACAACCCGCCCTCTGTAATGTAACAGTAGCTCAAATGCATGAGCTTTGAATATGAACCACTTTTGTGAAATAATGCTCCACTCGACCTTTACTAATACATTTCAGTGTTATTAATTGCTGTTGGAGGTGAGAGATCATGTTCTAAGTGTTGACACTTTTCTTTTATGGGAGGGTCCCGGTTCCCCGAGTAGCCACCTTAATTTGACCTCTCAATTTACCATTACGTTGATAATGGGTTCATTCATCAGTGTGAATTGGCTCGGTCCATTTTTTTCCCTCACAGAACTAAATGGAAAGATTAGCTTAGCAAATTACAATTGATGAATGACCCATTAGGAAAATCAAGCATCTAGGGCAATGATCTTGTGCTACGTTGCGTGCTCATGTCCTGGTTATGTGGTCAGACACTGAGCTGACCTTGTGTCTGATAACAGCAGTAACACCCAAACAGTTGCTGCTGAAAGTTTTAATGTGTTGATTTCAACATTTCTGTTGCTAACATTTTGACAACTAATTTGTAAAATCTCTTGAAAGATAACAGAACAACATTTTTTATCTATTTATGAACACTTATAATGTCTCCTACGAGGTTATACTTTACATTATTGCAGCTATGTTTTAATGTATTTTCATTCATGATCTGCTAATACACAAACCAGCTACCATGAGTATCAAGGAGGAGCTACAGTCGTTAAAAAATAAATTAAATACCTCCTAAATGAACCTACATTACATGCAGTGTGTATATATATAACAATATAGTAAATGCTTGTATACATACATTACTGCTTATAATGCTTAATAGGGGAACGTAGTGTTGCCACATTTATTCATCCTTTGTTGGCATATTAGAAATGCGACAATACTGTGTAATAATAACCTAATAATAGGCCTACGTTTCTAATAACTTGAAAAATAGGAATTCCCTCAAGGACCTGCTTTGTTAAAACTTATGTGACCGAGTTGTAAATAAACTATTGCAAACTGATTTCTTATTTTTCCCCATAACTATTTTGAAAGTAAGCCAACCTTATGTGCAACAAATAACTTTAAAAAATCAGCATTTAATTAGATCCAACTGGAAGCGCATCAGCTAAACTCAGTCTCTATCTCATTCCCTGTGATTTTACTCATACTTTTAATTAGTTCCAAATTACTTCTTGGAAATAGTCCCAGGAAATGATTTATAAAATTACAACCATATAAAAGGAAACATTACCAAATCCACCAAATGGCTCTAATCGCTGACTTCCCTAGACGTTATTATGGATAAAGCCCATACCCAGCCTTTTCCAGCTCCCTCTCCTCCATCAGGACATTCTGTTTTGGACAGCGGCTCGAACAGAGCAGATGAAACGCCTACAGGACTCTTGTTTTGTAGCTATGGTGATGAGACACTCGTGAAACCTCCTGCGTGCATCTCCTCACAGCCCTGTAATAATGATTTAGGAGCAACTGCAGCACAAAATAAGACCTGGAGGAAAAGACAGCAGATTGTTAAATTTGCACTAAAAGTTCCTCATTTTGTGTAAAAAAAGTTTTTTCCTTTACATTCAGCAGGGAGAGATGTCATGCTCTTATGCACTTGTTACACTGTTGTCTGCACAACATATGGTGTCAGTTTAAAATTAGAAAATAGTTTCCTGAACTTCCTTCTTCCTGTATTCAATTAAAGTAACTATATTTCATTTGTTTAATCAGTTAATGGCACAAAGAAATCTTGTGTTTCAGAGCACACAGCCAGAAATCCCCTGGCTGTGGAGGGATGCTTTATATGTACTAACTACACTTCACAGCATCACTGCCAGTGTTACTTTTGTCAAGACAAATTCAGGCTTGTATTTTTTTTTAACCAAATGCTGCTTGGGAATATTGGCAGACGCAGGGTTTGTTTTTCTGGGCTTGTTTTCAAAATGAGCCTGGTCTTTACGACTTTGTTTGAGTTCACCTGCTTAATAAACAGAAAACAAAACGGCCAGACAATCTCAGATAAAATACAAGCTGTCAGTCATTACCACCCGCTGTCTGGCTCTGATAGCTGCACAAACTGTAGGACCTGTCTGCACACAGCCACCTCTCCGCCTGTCTGTCTCTTTGTATCTGTCTTTTGTATCAACGACATCTCTACTTTGCACTGTGACCATTCAATCTCAGGGCTAAAAACCACGTCACATAATGGTTTAAACGTTTAAAGTGTCATTTATAATATTCTAAAATCAAAGGCAAATATCCGGGGCTTGTCGCCAGACTGTGTGCAGCTATTTAAAAAGATGAAATCAGTCTGTGTGGCTGGAGCCGACCCACGCCTGCACTCAGACAAACAGAAGAATGAGTGCCAGCAGCCTAAACTGCATGTGGCACGAGTAGACCACAGAGTGGAGGAACACCCACCCACTACAAGTGTCAATTAGTGTTAAGGTAACGAGACAGGTGTACAACGTTTTTCTCTCTCGCCCGCTCAAGATAGAAAGTCATGGTGCCAGAGGAGACAGTGTAGCCATTAAAAATACTGCAATTAAACAGCAGGCATCAGTGTAATAACAATAGTAGAATAAACATTCAGTAACAGTTGAATTTAATTAGAATTAAATAGTTTCTTTTAATGGTAATAAAATGGAAGTCAAGCTGATTCATTAATAGACAGCCATTGCTTTTCCCCCTGGTTTTAAATATCAGCTTTATGATACTTATTTCCAGCTCTGTATGTTTATGATGTGACTGGGAGAGCAGCTTTCTATGATTGACAGTATTTATCTAAGGCAGGCCCTTTAGGCAGACCCACAGTGCTTCCTCCTTCTGAAACAAGCTGTTTTAGTTACTGTCTCTTTAAGGCCGCCCTACCTAAGAGCCTTCTTTCTTCTGATTGGCCAGTTTTTCTGAAGCCTGTGAAAACTACAAAACACTCAATCAATCCATACATGGCAACTTCTCAAACCAATCCATGCATGGCAACTTCTCAAGTCAATCCATGCATGGCAACTTCTCAAGTCAATCCATGCATGGCAACTTCTCAAATCAATCCATACATGGCAACTTCTCAATTCAATCCATACGTGGCAACTTCTCAATTCAATCCATGCGTGGCAACTTCTCAATTCAATCCATACGTGGCAACTTCTCAATTCAATCCATACGTGGCAACTTCTCAATTCAATCCATACATGGCAACTTCTCAAGTCAATCCATGCATGGCAACTTCTCAAGTCAATCCATACATGGCAACTTCTCAAGTCAATCCATGCATGGCAACTTCTCAAATCAATCCATACATGGCAACTTCTCAAGTCAATCCATGCATGGCAACTTCTCAATTCAATCCATACGTGGCAACTTCTCAATTCAATCCATACATGGCAACTTCTCAAATCAATCCATACATGGCAACTTCTCAAATCAATCCAGACATTGCATATTTGTAGCACATTAAATACCTTCTACTACTACTTAATTGTCTTGCAACTACAAGAACAAACATTTAATAAGAATAGTGTTGATTGACAGATTTATGGTTGCAATACATCTTCAAAGAACATTGGAAACAGAATTCAGAGCATAATTGTGAGGAAATATGACAGGGCTAATAGCTTACTGATTTCTCTTTAATAACATCACCTTATCACCTGTAAAAAGGTGACAGGCATTGGGGAGCTACTCCTTTTGAGTACAAGATTAATTTAATGTCACTTATCTAATAATACTTCTAATACTTAGCTTCAATCTTTTGCTTGTTTGGAAACTAGAACAGAAGCATGCATTTCAATCTTTGAGCTTTGGGTTATACTGGCGGTATGATATTTTTGATTTGTTGAGTCTCAAGTCAACAGATGTGTGAATCCACACCTTTGCTAAAACATACCGTTAACACAGCTCGGGCTGGATGTGCAACACATGCTGCTGCTTTCACACGGTATTTGTAACACGTCTAAAATGCCTGCAGGACTTAAAAAGGTAACGTGGTCTTGTGTAATACTAACCTGGATGATCTAGTCTAGTCAGCAATCAAGTTAGCTTATGCACAGTTTGTTTGACTTCTCTTTCCCCCCTTTTAGATCCTTTTAACTAGAAACAAATCTCTGTGATACAGCCACCCGTGGTTTATTATGAATGTCTGGCTGTTTGTGCCTTCTGTGCGTTCATCTGCTATACAAACATCCCTCCTCAGAGGGTCTGTTCTGCAGCACAGGGTGAGAAGCGTTAGGAGAGAGGGGGCTGGATTCATGTTGTCAGGAAGTAACCAGGCTGTCATGTTCAGATGGCGTTCATGAGGGGAAGCAGCAACAGTTAGATGGAGGTGGCGTGGCTTTCGTGTGCAGAATTTAAGAAGAAATAAAGATTTAAAACAACAAGCTATATGAAAAGGGAAAATATTTTTTTCATCATGTCAGCTATGGACAGTTTTTGGTGATATCATCCTGCATCATCAGCACATCATCTGGACGCACGTTGGGAAATCAAATTTCAGAGACTGACAGCAGTTTATGCAGAACTTTAATGCTTGTAATGTGAATATTCATGCACCCTGGTGTCACAATTAGCTCAAGAGGAAACAACTGATATTACCTTATTATTATTAGTATCAAAGGATTACTATGCGATGCACTTTTTAAATAACTAAATTAATTGTGTTAGGGGGGATAAAAGCACATCAGACTGCAGTTTTAACAGATTTTTACTGCCTAATTGAAATATGTATCTCATGTAAAAATTCCTTATTATAACTCTGAGTATTAGACCTCTGCAAATGCTCCAAAATGTGACAGCACACCTAACAAAGACAGCTCCTGTCGCTCCACTCTTTGTTCCTCTCCACATGGCTCCCTGTGGCTGCACGCATTAAATTCAAGTCACTAATTCTGGCCTACAGAGTGACCACTAGCTCTGCAACAAGCTACCTGGCGTCCGTCATTCAGGTTTACGAGCCCCATGGTTCACGACAATCTGCAAATTAATCACAACTAGTTATTGTGAGGCAAAAAATCTCAATCCTCTCTCTTCTCTCGTGCGGTTGAATCAGTTACAAAACTTGATGAGATGAGAAAGAAAAAAATAGCTTGAAGACCTGCCTCCTGAGAGAGTGCTTTTTAACCTAATATGCCCCTACCCCGTTCTTTCTAAAAAAAAAAAAAAAAAAGTAATTTGCTTTGCATTTATATGTTAATTCATGCACCTGGTGGCTCTCGTGTAAGGGAAAATGTCAAAACTAAAAAGTGTTGAGGCTCTTATTCTGAAAGGCTCTTTGATTCACTGTGGCTTGGAATGAGTCAAATTGCTACATATGCCAAATAAAGACATTTCAAAAAGTATTTTAGCTTTTAAAATCATAGTAATAAAGACCCTTAAATACTACACAAACACTGGTTGTTTCAGTTGCTTTCAGACCACAAACAAAACTGGCAAACCCACCATTGTAACTGAACTTAACAGGTTGTATGTGAAAGCATCCCTACAGGCTCATCCATTTTGCCGTATCATGCTGAATGCAGGCGTGTTCTCACCACTGTGATTAAAATCCACACCATCAGGAGTGAACTTAATTTGAACTTAATTAGCATTAACGCGAGCAATTAGACAAGGTGCTGCCACCACTGAGCAAACTAATTCACAGGCAAGTACACCTCTGAACAAGCACCAGACCTAATCTGCATTCAAACATGCGATCAGACAAATATTGACCGCCCGCCTCGTGTCCTGACTGAGTGAGTGCCCACAGTTTAGAACTGATAGCTTTTATTGGAAATTCTGCAACACCGGGGGGGCGAAAAATAATCACTGCAGGTGAGATGTAAGGTTGGGAAAGTTTTTGCCCTGACATGTACTGTTCAGATAAACTGCTGGGGTCCTTTGCCACTTAGTTTAATTTTCAAACTTTTGAATATTTAATCCTTGTTTATGTTTAGTTTCTGGTGCTCATTTCACAGAAGAACCCTTGCCAAGTGTCACAGGTGGGATCTTATTAGTGCTCAACCAGGTGTAAATAGTTGATTTGGAATCCAGTCAGTGTATTTCAGTTTTATTTGGACATGATACGACTTTAATTTAAATGTAAATTTGAGATTTGACTTGCCGTAAAATTCGGAGTACAAGACGTATTTTATTACATTTATGCTGCGTCCTTTATACCGGTGCGACCAACATACCAGTATAAAATGCAGAGAGGTATGTTATTATGTTAAGGTATTTTACCCAGATGATGGCGCTATCTGGTTGTTAAGTGGCGACATCACATCTCCGCATTGAACTGTTTCCAGTTCCAAGCCTCTACGACGTCTCGTATTTACAATATGCCACAGTGCTGTTTTCCGCACTGTTTTAAGCGAGGAAAACTAACTCAATTGTTGCTAATGCTTCGTCACGGACATGCGCCGTCATGATCGCCATTGCAGCCGCCACCCTCACAACAATCAACGTTACCATAGGCTGCCAGCTACCGCTAGCTACAGCACCGGTAGCTAGCAGGATTGCAAATTCGACATGGCGAAAACAGATGGCAGGCTGTAATTTGTGTGTGTTTTGACTGTGTTTAAATGAAAATAAATAGAAATATTGTTGAAATAATTTGTATATACATTTTATTAATAAAGCTATAGAAAACCTTTTTCCATCTGGGATACCTCCCAAAATAGACTGCGTCTTATATTCCGATGCGACTTATATTCCCGATTTTACGGTACATTTTTTCCGACCTCATTTAAAAGGAAAAAAGTTACATTAATTACTTTAATTTTGTCAGTTGCTGTTGTTTTTTTATTTTCTCATATTCGTTTTCTACAGACGTTTGTGACAGCAAGAAAAACAGATGTGTAATTGATAACATTAAAATTATTGTTTTTCACTGAGCTGAGTTAGTTCCATTGTGCTGATGTCGTAGATGCTGGCACGCATTCATGTCTAACTGTGACCTCGTTAACAAAATTAGTTGCACCTGTGCTTCCCTGGGATGACTCGTCAAATTGGCTGCTTTGATGAAAGTTCTATTGGGGTCTGCGTGTACTTTGTCGTCACAGATGCATTCAGGTGCAGTCACGCGGCTACGACAGGTGTGCTGAAAGGGTACACTGCATCCTGAAGCTTCTAGACAGTTTTCTCTTGCTTTTCAGACTATACAAGAAATGGTTTGAAATGGAAGGTACGGTTGAGTGTAAATATCTTAAGCAGAGAATGACTTTTTTAAATGTTAAAGTCTATTACTCATCAGACTACTCAGGGAGGCAGACATGCAGGTTTTTGAAAGAATACAGACTTAATGAGACTCTAAGTACCACTTCACTTAAAACTTGTAGTAGACGACCTTTGACCTGCTTGTACTTTTACTCACTTTTACTTTTAGTCGATGTGTTGATTTAGTCATTATAGAGTTACAGTTTAACACTGTTTGCGCAGCACCAACTACAGTGAATTGAACCCTTTTCGTTGGTTAATTATAATATTTGAAGCATGCTTTTTTACGTTATTTATGAAAATGCTTGTTCAGAAATGTAGAATAACATCAAATATTCACAATAATTAGTGTCCTTTTTTGCTCTGGAGTTGAGTAGTAAATTTGGGTATTTATGTATCTCTGTCACAATATGTGTTGTTGTTTCAAGTGTTTACCAGCTTGTGGTCCATGAGTCATGAAACACCTCCTCATTTAAATTACTGTTGAGGTTTCCAATAATAAGGCACAGTTTTCTAAGTACTACAGACCTGATCGCCCTCTTACCAGGCAGAGAAATAATTGAGCCTTTTGGGTGGAGAAATCCGTCTGCCTAAAGCCGCCCAAAAGTTAAAAACCTGCCCTGTCTGGGAGCATTTATCATAAAAAAACCTCTCTGAGCTATGTTCAGTTACTCGAGGATTTGGGAGTCAAATCCTTCAATACATATTACCTTGCCCAGAATGAAATACGACATGCATCTATTGGACAGGAAGAAAGTGTTGTGTGATTGGGCACAGCATGTCTCTCCACGTACGCCATGAAGCTGGGCCATTCAAAGTGGTTATAATGACAGCTCAAACAGGGAGCCTTGTCTGGGAATACAGATAAGGCAGAGTGAGTGTGTGGGTGTGAGTGTGTGTTGGAATATAAGGAGGGGTTAGAGAGGAAGAGGCAGGAAGGAGAGGAGGAAAGACAGATGGACGGAGCGGAGAGACGCAGACAGATGGAGGGAAAGAAGAACAGAAAGAGAGATATTGCATAATAACACAAAGTGGCCGTGATTGCTCACTGCAGCATAATTCAAAGAAGTACGACATCTATCACAACTTTTGTTTCGCCCTTTTTCTCTTTCGTTAAACTTTTCTCTCACTCACTGTCTGCTCTTCCTGTTTTGTAACCATGAAAGCAGAATTTATGTAATGGAAGTGTCACAATAAATTCTCTACATTTCAACCATCCAACGAAACAAATGTACTTTTCTTTGTGGGGTAATCAGCAGTGGATTTTTTTTCACTTTAGAGACTATTGATTTGGACTGACCAGACCATTTTCATTCCCAGGTCATCAAATAAGGACGCCTCGCAAATATTTACCACAAGATACACTTTAGTATCTTTTTTAGACACACTGGGCTTTCAACCAATACCAGTGTTAACCCATCCAAGGCAAAATTGGATGCTTAGAGCAAGTGATTTGGCTGTCAAACAAGTGAGAAGTCAGGTGATGTAGTAGAGAGAGAGGCGGAGGATGGTGTAGATGAATGAATCAAACACAAGACCACACAAGAGGCAGCTGCTGGTATTTCATTCATGAGAGACTTCATTATGACTGAACAATTATTTCTTTACAGGTTTGGAAAGTCTTTGACGATTAGACCCCATTCGTCTTCATGTACTCGGAAGGGGTAGTGAGGCCGAGAGCAGGATAGGATACCCCCGATGGAGTCCAGACACTAGTGGTGGTGTTGGTGAAGGATTCAGGATGAGCTGAGGAGCTGGACTTGGACACTGATGAGATGGATTGGAGATGAGCGGGGTGAAGGAGGAGGGTCGCATTGATAGAGCTGAAACGACAGACTGACAGCGGCAGAGAGGAGAACAGATTAAAAATTTGACAGCAGCAGGATGATTGGTCGACAGAAGCCGAGGCTAAATCTGGTTGGTTTAGTGCTTAAAATAGTAGACGCCCATAATCAGCTGATCATCAGACAGGAAGGACAGAGAGAGGGAGACAGCGAGAACGGGACATGAATGAAAAATGACTTGATGAATGAATGAGTGAACCAGTCTTCCTGCTTGAACTTACGCTGAGCTACATTTGTTCTAACATAAAAAAAAGTCTTTGCTGAGTTATTTTTTTTTTACCCAAACGTGGATCTTTTCCCAAACCTAACCAAACGGACTGTTTCATGACGCATACCACATGATGGAAAGGCTTTTTGGTGGACGAGAGGTGAAAACAAACGCTCACAGAAGTCGATTTAGCCTCGACTTCTGTCGACCAATCATCCTGCTGCTGTCAAATTTTAAATCTGTTCTCTCTTCCACTGTCAGTCTGTCGTTTCAGCTCGATCATTGTGACCCTCCTCCTCCTTTCATCCCACCTTGTGCATATTTATGAGACAATGGGATGGGAAACGTGCTGACAAAAGTATTTAATGACCTTGGAATGAAAAGTTGTTGGCATTTGTGTGCCAGGTAAACACTAGAATGATATATTACTAAAGAAATAGAACAGTGCTTACACCAAACGATTTACTGTATAGGTCCGAATATAAGACGTCCCCAAAAATACTTTTTGAAGATCATATTCGTTTTTATAAAGAAAACATTTTAAGTCTCAAGCTACGCGGCGCTACGGCCGGGCCATGATCTTTTTGGGACTGCCATTTTCAGACATTACACTCTGTAACAACAATTATCTTAAAATTGACATCATTACTCCGCCTCAGTTGTCGGTTAACTCGGCCTACTTTTAAGCAATTTGTTCCAGACGATCACCGTGTCTCTCCATCTTTCATCCCCCTGGCACTGTGAGTGACGGCTGGCCTCAGTCATTAGGGGTACACTCACTCACACTGTCTACTGTTGTGAATGTGAATTGGCCTTTAAAAGTTTAGACCCCGAATATAAGACGATCTCACTTTCTCACATGTATGTCAAGGGGGAAAAAACGCATGTCTTTTTAATGCACATAGAATTTTTCTTATTGTGTGTCTTTTTAAGAAGGCAGAAGTAATAATGATGTCTAACACAGTTCAAAACCTACATCACCTCCTTAGCCAAGTGTTTAATCCCTCAACCTCTGAGTAGAAACACACCAGCCATCTGTAAAATTTAATAATCCGAATGAAATCCAACATCTCAAATTCATCCTGACAGTGGATTAAAAATGAATCAAAAAAAAATTACCGCCATCTCTCCTCTGACTCCCCCACTTGCTTTGTATTCTTGAACCAGGCGCCTGGACTGGCGAGGACTTCATTGTTCAGTGAGCAGGGTTATACGGTGGAGAAAGGCTCCTGCTGGTCTCAGACGGAGAGAAGCTTGTGCGAGGCCCGCTGCTGCTTGGTCGGGGCAGAGGCTGCGGCTGGAACTATAGGTGGATATTATAATTCATGCAGCTTTGCACACTGGTCAGGGATAAGCTCACCTCAAGGTCAGGGAGCTGTGAGGGGAATACTCATCGGGAAGTCTGGGTTTATTTTCACATCCCTGCACATCCATCTCCACCTCCTCGCAAATGAGGAAAGATTCTGCAATGTGCGGCGGAGACAGTGTGTTAGAGCGCTCGACAAGAATGAAAACTCAGGAATTAGAGGCGCTGTTGCTGTTTTAGGCGTGCCGTTTATTTTTTTTACATACTTATAATGTAGTTAATTCCAGACATATCCTATTTAACCACTTCCTGTTTTGTGCTGCAAGTTAAAGTATGTTGCAGTTTTCTGCTTAGATGTTCTTATCCCTTCACCATATAGATTTTTAATGTTATTTCTTTATCAAGGATCTGCTTTCTGCGCGTATCTACACATGCAAAAAAAGTGCAAGTGTGGGAGTCATACAGTTCCCTTCTACATCTGTATTCAAAAGGTATCACCACGCATACATAATGCACACACTGTAAACCCACCACACCCCTATACAGAAAAAAGAAAAGGAAAATAAATCCTGCATGACTGCACGCACACGGAAAACACACAACAAAGAGGAGATCCCAGGGAACCCTGACAAGTGTGCTCACCATAGCCCGAGGTAAAACAGAAACAAAACACAAGCAGCCTGCTCTGTAGATTTCCTTGACAATACCAAATTGATGGAGTTTACTCCTCATATATTATTTATATTATTTGATAGGGTTGTAGGCGATTTACATGGGAGAGAAATTCTGGAGAGAATACAGAACATCTTGGATGTTTGGATGAAAGAAGCTGCTTCCTCCCAGGCTTGTTAGATGCATGTTTTCATGTGTCACATTTTAATGTGAGAAAGAGACACTTGTTTCTATTCTCTGCAGTGCACTGCACGCAGACACACAAACATTATGACACACTACATCTCGGATGTCAGTCAATGAAACAAGAAGGAAAATAAGAAGTTGTACCAAAAAAAAAAAAGGGAATTTTATAGTAACCAAATATATCCGCAGTATTTCTATTCCACATTCAGAACAAAAGTATAATGATTATTTTTTATGGTTTGATTTTATTGCTTTTCTTTTCAGATTTTTTGGAGTCAGGGTTGCACGATCTTTACATCAATAGTGAGTATATTACCTACAGTAGATAGCTGCCAGTATTGACCCTGTTTGGAGCAGCAGACTGCAGCCCTATTACAGAAGCTAAGCTATGTGTTTCACAAGTTTGAAAAACGTATTCAAGCCACCTAGAAAAATCAATAGAAGTTAAAGTGTACGTTATATTGTGATTATTTCTCCACTTCACCTTGCTGTCAGACTCGCCTTTTCTTTGGCACTACGTTTTCTCAGCTCTATTCCTGTGTATTGCTACCAATGGTGAAATCTTTATAATGACCAGCAGCTTTGTTGTGTGAACAAACCAGAAAAAACACAAGCATGCACAGTCTTTAAAATCAGCTGAAAAGTTGCGATTTCAGTCTGAGCTTGCAACAGGGAAACACCTGCAACACCTGATCTGATACAGTGCGCGGCTGGTTTGGAAATATGTACCTCATACAACACCCTGCATCGAAAAATCGTAACCATCCATTTAAGTCTGGTCAGTATAAACCAAATTTTAATGTTGATAACACCCCTAAAGCCTGTTTTTGAAAAAACAAAGCTTTGGGGAAGCTTCACAGGAGATCCGCTGTAGCACCGGGGCACGACGAATCCCCTCAGGGCCCTACGGATAGGCGAAACAGAAAGAGAGCGGGGGTGGGAGGGAGGGGTGCAGAATGTGAGAGCGAAGAAGCAGGAGAGGGGTAGGTTTGAATTCATGGGAATGCCGGAAGCGGCGCGGTTGAGGTGTGGTCCTGCTTCTGAAACATTGCTATATAGCATCAATAGAAGAGAATAGAAAGTAACCCCCAGGTCTGAGCTTCTGCCAACTGCATAATTTTGAAATATGCTAAGAAGTGTGCAAGGGGCTGAGGAGAGATTAGAGGACATGAACAATATTTAAATTTCTGACATTGGTCAGTCCCAACTGATTGAATCTTTGTTTGCGTTGGCCTTTCAAGGCTGATTTTCCAGGATTTAAGGCAGGTAGGTTTTTAAAAACATGCCATTGCTGTGTAACATGCTGCCATATCTGTAGCCCAAAGATTTTAAATAGCATAGCATAAATAGCATTCCATCAATCAAATGTGAAATAGAAACCGGGGTTTTTCTGTGTTCCTATGTGTGTTTCTCTCATTTATTATGTGTGATTTGTTTGTAATAGCAGCAGCATGTGTGTATCTCTGCATGGGTTACATCCGAGATAGAGGCGAAAGGCTTCTTACAGTCAAGTGAGTGCAGAGTGTTTATGTTCAGGTGCAGGAAGTGCCCATCATTTTACTTTGCTTCTTAAACCTGTGTATTTGAAAGGCACCTAGTTGAACATATACAATATACTTTCAGGCTGGGCTTTCGTTAAACTCATCTGTGCTGCTGCAGTGCACAACAGAAACCCCCTCACATGTTATTTACTGTGCTGCATGCGGAGACATTTCTGCGCTCTACATGAGTGAGGTATTAAAATGTCTGACAGTTCTTTGTGTGATTATTACAGCGGGGAAGTGCTTCAGGGATTCTTTGGTTTCAGGGAATCAAATCTTGATTACGTGCAGAGATATCATGTAAACCCGTGAGTTTTCATTAGTGTGTGTTTCAGTATGTGGGAGACCACCCACTGTTGTTATAGCTACCATTTTGTTTAAGGAAGTCATTTGGCTTTAATCCAAAGGCTTAATATCTTCCCCCACTGACTGTTTATAATTCCCCTCCGACAGTTTCACTCTGGAGAATAAAACTCTTACTCTGTTATTAAAGTGTGAGCTGGGAGAGATGCTGTAATTTGGCGTCTTTTCGATTATCTGAGCAAAAGTTTGTTTGGTAAAATGAGAAAATAATGTAGCACACTGTTTCTCTTTCGTAAGTTTCCTTTGAGTCCAAATATGTATTTATAAAATGAAAGTTTGTGGAATAGATGTGACTAAGTTAGATTTTTTATTGTTTTATTTGTTTGAACGAATCAGAGCCTGTAAGCACAAGGCTATGATTTAGATTTAGATTTTATAGTTTGACTCATGTCCCACCCTAATGTGAAAGCCATCATTAAAACACTTGTTCCAAACATTGTGGAACATTACAGCAATACTTCCAACCTTAGTTTGAAAGGTTGGCCTTGTGTCCATGTAGTCAAATGTATTGGTTACATTCTGTGGCTACTTAACAAACTGCCATGAGAGCAGGTTTGCATGCGTCTTATATAGGCGGTAAATCCTACTGTAACATCCTATCTGGTCTCCTTCCCCCGGTGTAACTGCTGTCCTTGAGTTTGGCTCAATGTGTGCATGTATAAACAGTCCTCTTTCAAGGGCATGTGGGGAGGCTCAAGTGGACTATAAGTGCAGAAGAGAAAGTGATGCATCAGAGTGGGATTTGATCTCTGTCTCTCTGCGAGGCAGCCGCACTGACCACTGAGCGACTGCTTTGCCCAGAAAATCACTTTGTATGAGCCCACAGAGAGATCAAAACTGCAGTCATCCAAACGCCAAATACCTGACTGCACTGGAGGCTATATAATTGAAAAGACTAAAACTCTAGTAGTAGGTTGGTTTGAGATGTTTGGGCATTTAAAATACAGCAATTTAAAAAATAAGTAAGCATAAAAAGTTCAGCCTTCAATTAAAATGGCCATCTATGGGAAACTGAGCGTGTTTTCCCCGTCTATTAAGAATCAGAGCTGCAAAAATTCAAACTCCTGTGGGTCAGACTTTAACAGTTTCAGAGATTGACAGGCCCGTGTGAATGTTTTGATGCATCAAATTTGTGGTAAAAGAGGCAACTATGAGCAACGTAACATGTTTCTTCTTGTCTTAGAAACCCGTCTCCCCCCGTTCTGTTGATTACATCACCCAGTATCAGACCACATACACAGGCTCCGAGGTCTGAAAGCATCTGATAAAAGCTGTAAACTCACACTGTGATCTTTGAAGAAACTGCGAGAGAAATCAAAGAGCTACATTAGAGTGATAAGGTACAAAGGGCTGTGATCTGCTCCGATTCAGAATGACGGTTTTAGCTTGATGTATGATGTGGCGCGCAAGGTGAATTAACTCTAACACACCAAATGAAGTGTAATAAGGGGAAAATATGAATGAAATAAGGAAAAAGACAACGAAAGATTAAAATCAAACGCAACACTAACCAACTCATCTATGTTCTTATTTCTAAAGAAGTCTCCGTTTAAAGATTTACCTGCATCAATGACAACATGACCTCAATATCAAACGGGAAATGAACATCTGAAAAGTTGTTTTTAGGTACTTCCTATTTCTCCTGACTGCATATGACATTAGTCTCTCTATTATCTGCACATGACTGCCTGTCCAGATGGCCAACATGCAGCAGCACTGTGGCTTAGTAAAGTCTAACAGACCTCAGTGCACGAAGAGAAATATTATACTGTCATCATAGTCGCATTTTAGGACATTATCTGTAATTGTTGCAAAGACTGCGTCCAATTAGCTGTGAGTAGAGAAATATTTTGTTGACCTGGGAAGATTGACGACTTTGTTATGAGAGCTGAGAGAGATGAAACAGTAGTTAACCGAGCTGCAGCGGCTCTCACGCGCAGAGTAATTAGATCAAGAGTTCAGATGGGAACATCAGCTGGATCCAAATACTCATCAGAATTATCGTCATGACATCAAGTCTAATTATCGCACATCAACAGTACAGTATTTACCTTACTGGGTGCTATTCAGTATACCATATGCAACACTATAAAAAGCTCTAAGAAGAAATAAAGAAAAACATCTGAGTCCATTACATTTTTTTTAATCAATGGAATTTCTGCATATTGACTTAATTAACTGTTGGAGTCTCATCCAATACACTGTGAAAATCAGTAAATACATAAACCTTGGCGTCAGTTAAAGTGTCTCTTTAGTGGTGTTGTGAAACAACTGCAATAATGATAATTAAAGAGGGGGTATTATGTTGTGTTTCAAATTATAAAACATATAAATAATGTTACAATGTTGGATGTCCAGTTTCAAATCTGTAGGTAAAAGTATGTTGGAGTAATCCCCAGGCTTCTCAGCTCAGTCTGCAGGCTGCTGTGAATGCCAGGTTTCACACACTTTTTTCTATATGCTTCACTTTGTGATCACAAGTGCAGCCTCGGCAGGCTTCGGAAAGCTGGCCAATCAGAAGAAAGTGGGCTTGTAGGGGCGGGGTTTCTTAAAGGGACAGAGCTGACTGAGTGGTTTCAGGCAGAGGCTGTATGAGGGCCTGCACAGAGCACCAGTGTGAGATTTTTTTGTCTTTTACCTTACAGCCCAAGAGAGACAGGAAATTTTGGGAGCAGAGAGTGGGGGATGACGTGCACCAAATGATTGGCAGACCGGGAGTTGAACCTGCGATCAATGTGTCAAGGACCGTAGCCTCTGTACATGGGGTGCACGCTCCACCAACCAAGCTAAACCAGTGCCCCAAAATGAAAACAATTTTTTTTTACTGTAAATTATGCTAAGCTACTCCACAGGTATCACAGAGTGAAATATGAAGCTTGAAATTAGCATAATAACCCCCCTTTGAGGCCTGCCATCAGGTAAAGCAGATATGAGGTAATACTGAAACATCAACGTACATGCTTCACTATAAATGTTTCCAGTTTTTTGTTAATCTTATATTCAATTAACAAACTGTCTCAATATTAATCACTTATTCATTTAATAACAGCACTAATATGTAATGGGACTTCCTGGTACAAGTAAATCTTCTCCTATATCATGATACACATTTTCTAATTGCTCTGTGGCATTCATTACATAATGTTTAGTCCATACAAAGCTGAAAAAATTTTTCACATCAGCCTCCAAGTTCAATTCCAAGTTTACTGCATTAGAAATATTTGACAACTTAGATAACTCCCAGTTGGCGAAAGGATCAGCAGCAGCAGAAACGATTTCTGGCCAAACCATTGTTCAGGAAACATTATTTTTGGTTGACACAGAAGCTGTTGTAATGGTTGTTGGAGCGGTTAACTTGATTTTCTTTTTCCATAAGTACTGTAGAAGAAATCTATCAATTTGACCCTGGATGACCAATGGATACAGCTGTAGTTAATTCTGATGGTTGTGGCTATGTCACATCTCCATCATGGTTCCAAGGACCTTTGGGAACAGCAGTGCACCCAGGCTGTCTGATCGATAGAGGTGTAAAAATATAAAGGAGCACTACATGCTTACAAATAGCCCTGATACATTTTTTGAGGAACAGGCCAAACTTTCTTTCCTAACATGTATGACACCCTATATGGCACATCATCGTATTTTCTCCACTGAAAGGTCACCCTGGAGGCCTCTGGAGTATTTTCTCCCCCATGAATGGGCACAAGAGAGGGCACTGCGCTACATGTTCTTCCTTGTAAGAGCAGTATTGAGGGTACAGCTTACGGTTTTCGCCACTTGAAGGACACCCTATAGCGCCCAGCATGAACTTTTCTCCAGTTAAATGGCACCCTAGAGGGCCCTGCATCACATTTTCTTGAATAAAAGAATATTGTAGAGGGACCAGCAACTAGTTTTCTCCTCTGAGTGGGCACCCTGGTAAGCACTGCATAACATTTATCCAGTGAGAGGGCACCTTAGAGAGCCACTGGAGGCATCAAGTTATCCTTAGAGAGCACTTTCTTTTTCATCTAGAAGAGGGCACCTTGGCTGTTTGTTTTCAAACATGGGGGCAGCAGGAGGGTTCATCTTTAAGCAATAACCAAGATCCAAGAAAGTGTCTGTACCTTTTCAGGATTTGAGCTGGTCCTGCAAAAATCACACCAGCGCACTAAAAGAGCACAGAACATGGCATACACAACCGCCTGTGTTATGAACGTAGTTGTTCACATGCTTGTCTTTGCACTACGCATGTTACTGGAGGATACCTCTAGAGGGCACACCAGAGAGCTCAGGCCCTATGCAACTACCGGATGTGCGGGATGTAAACAACAGACATAGCGACACCCGACTTGTTTACATTTAGTTGCAGGTTTCCAGGTCGACCTCTAAAATGAAACTTATCTGTCTCCAGCTGTTTCGACAGGCATGTTTGTTGCTGTGCTGTGACAATGACACATCGTACAGATGTGGATAATTGCCATCTTGATCTTTCAGCTCTTCAAAACTTTCTGCCATTGTTGTTCCTGCTGCTGTGTTGACCCTGTCACATCCCCTCTGCCCCTACTGGTCTTGCCATCTGGCATACACATACCATTCATTTCTGAGGACCTGCAGAGCCGGCGCTCCAAACAGACGCAGGGAACGCGCTGCAGCCATCATGCGTACGCGAGCAGGTATTTAAAAGCAAGTATAAATCCAGCCTAAGGAAGGCACTGTCATAATGTGACCAATGCTTCCAGATGCATCCAGAAGACATTGAGGGTAAAAATATTTTTTCCTGGAAGTCAAAGCACGTCAACCTGTCAGATTGTTATTCACATCTTCTTCACATTTGTTGTCATTTTGTTTGGAATTGATTATCTCTCTGGCAAAGGAAGAAACATCCATTCTCAATCCTTCTTATAATTTGCCGATTGGTTCGGTTGTTTTTTTTTGTCATTCATTGCAAATGAGCAAAAATTATATCGGCAAAAAGAACCTTTTGTGAATTTTGATTTGGTTTTTATATTTTGCAGGCAAACTTTTAATTCCCTCTCACTACAACGGCGCACCTCTGTCGCCTGATTAGAACCCACGTCAGCTCTCCTCAACCTCTAAATTCACTGAGGATACCATCCCTGGTCTGTAATTCTTTCAGGATCCAGAGTTGATTTATTCAGTGCAGGATGTACCATAAATACATGTCAAGTTCTGAATGCGTGACAAATTCCCCTGCAGAGTGAAATGTCGGATTGTACAGACAGACAACACATAGATGTAAATGTGCTGCATTAAATCAGGTGTCTTTATGTCGAGCCTGTGCACAGTATGCGCAGAGTTCATATGACTCAGAGCTCTTTCACATGCAGTCGAACGCGCTGACTGAAGAAGAAAGTGAACACTGATGTCCACTAGGGGACAGAATGTCTCCTGCAGAGGTTTGCTCTGTTGAACTACAGCCCATTTAGTCACTCTCTCTCCCTCGTGGTCTCTCTTTTTTTTGACCCTCTCTCAGTAAGGACATTCCCAACAGCCCAAAGGAGAGGGCTGTTTAGAAAATTCATATTACATATTATGCATTTCAAACCCATGCAGGCTAATAAAAAAACAAGAGCCCTACTTCTAATTGCAGACACGGTGTTGTTTTACAAATGCAGAGATTACCATTGTCTGAATCAGGAAGAAACAGAGGCCAAGACTCTGGCATGCTTCTAAATATGTGACAATTCAAGTTTAAAGCCAATTTAAGCATGCAACACAAGTACAAGTAGAAAAAATAATGTAATCTTATTCTCAGTCCTTGTGCTTCCTTCATGTGAAGCTCTAGTACAGAGAGAAAGATTCAATCCCATCTGTAGGCTGCAGGCTGACTCTCACTGCACAGTGTGTTATTTTAATAGGGAGATCTCCCCTCATTACTTGGCTGTAGGTATGGCTGCTGGAAAATAAAGCTCCCTGTACTTTGTTGTAAAATAAATTGAATAGTTAACTAGTAAGACACACATATATATATTCTTATTTTGCCTGCACAACGTGCATTCTGTCCTCTCATTTTAGTTTATCTCTGCACCATTTTTAAACTATTTATGTGCAGAAATGAGCGTATTATGGGTTGTTTTGTTGTGAGCTCTTCTTATTGTAACACCTGAACAACCACCTGTGTTTATGCATCAGACAGTGCGTGAACATTTTGTACTGGTTTTTGCCTGAAATTTGTATGTATTTTTTACTCGGACCTGTTAGAGGTTAGTTTTGTTTGGTTGAGACATTCCTAATATATAATTTAATTAAAGTAGCAAACTTAAAAAACAAACCATTTTAAACATCTGCCGTTAAAGGGGACATATATTTTAGCCATGCAATCAAGTTTCTATTATTCTAATGTGTTTTTGAATCACGTTGGTAAAGTTTGTTTTGTTTTAAAAATTGTATACATATTTTAATTTAATTAATTTTTGGAGCCTCTCCTTCCTCCTGAAAGTAACAAGCTGTTATACCATTCAGAGGTTAGACACGATTGGCTGACAGTATTTGCAGTAGCCCCTCCCCCACGTGTGTGATTCCCCCACGTGGGGGAGCGGCCGCACTGCACTGTCACTCCAAAGTTGTAGAAAACATGGCTGCTCTAGGATTGGTTATTCGGGCCTTATGTGTACGAGCCAGAATCTCCAGGAGGTATCAGAATGGTCAGTTTAAATCTCGGCAAGAAGGCAGCCTGAGGTGAGTGACGGTGAATGACGATTGGTCGATTTCAGCCAAAGCAAGGTTCTGCGTAGAAACCTGCAGCTGTTCTGAACGGCCCATTTCAGAGGCGACCTTTTTAAACATGTCATTCTGGAAAAACACAGAATTTTTCACTTTCACTGTGAACAATAAACACTCAAACATGTGAAACCCATCCAAATATGAGAATATCCATTCAAAAGATACGGCCCCTTTAAATAACATCAGTGCAGTATCAGCTCTGCAAACCTGCTGCTCATCCCGTCATCAGGCCTCATGTTGTCTGCCTCACCTGTTGCCTGTTGTCTCATTATCCCCTGTGCATGTAAACCCCTGTCTTAACTGTCACTGCGGTTGTTTTGGATCATCTGTTGCTTTGCGCTCATGACAGTTATTTCCTAGTAAGGCTTTCTTCCTGTATGTTTCCTCCAGGTGTCTGCCTTTGGGCCTTGTTACCGTATTGTGATTTCATTACATCGGACTGATTTGTTTAATCAATTAGGCTGATGTTTTTGAATAACGCTATATTTGATACAATAAGTCTCCTGATGAGGGGTAATAGATTTATTAATTAAGTTATTCAGAGGTAACATAATGGGATTCATTATCAATGACTTACATGTCTGCGTTCAAGGCTTTATTCCTCAGACGACAGGGATAGTGAATAATAATGGGATAAAAAGAAATAATTGCATTAACTTTGGCATTAATATAGAGGTTAGCACGTTCATGTCTTCTAAAGTTAAGTGTTTATCAGGACAAGTACATGAGATGACTATACTAAGTCTAATGTTTGCTATCACACGGTCATTTCCAGGTCATGAAATATCAGCCCCTCCTCATCTCGAGGCACAAGGTACCCTTGACAGTCACTGTAACGTAATGCAATGTAATGGCAATGCTTGATGCTCAGTTAGCCGTCCAGCTCGTGAGAAGTCATTAGGGCCGTCACGGTACTTGATTTTTCTAACTGTGGTGAAACACCAGCCCCTCCTTGTGGTTCGGAGGTTAACCGCCGCCCCAGCTCGCTGCTGGAGTAACTTTTGTTTATTTAACTGCAGCGCGTCCCCCAGACAATAAGACAACATCAACATGAGTGAACACGGCATGAGCGGTGGTAACGCGAGTTTATTAACCACTAGTATCCTTAATTGTTGAAATGAAATATGTGGTGACTGGCTTGTTGCGAGACTGTGCAGATTACATGCACAGAGGGTAGAAACAGCAGTGCTCTGACAGCCAGGTTCACACTTTATCGTTCGGTATAAGAAGGATGATATGGTTCCCTGGGACGTAGTAAATAGTAGAGGTAAAGTTTACGGCAGTCTATGGTATTGAAAACAAATAGCGGTGATGACGGTCTCTGGGTCCACCCCGTGGTTGGTGTCACATGATCGCGGTATTGTGGTCATGCGGTTAGTATTTGGAAGGAGCTTTGGATTAATGGGTCAAACACAGGACTTTTGCCAAAGACAGCAGAGTGTCCCAAAGACAGTGTTTAGTTTTTATTTGAATTAAAACCATAACAGCTTCCTAAAACCTTACTTAACTAATAACCAAACTGTGTTTTACATCAATAAGCAGGTGTTAGAAAGGCTTTCTGGCAGAAACAATCACTCGTATCTTGTGCGGTTATATAAGAAAAAAGTGTGTTATTAACAACCTGGAGATGAGACCGGGTCGCACAGACAGCATATCAGTTTGTGAAGTGCCACCTTGGATTTGAGAACGACTAGAAACATACAGGTGGGCAGCTACAAGACTTTGTACTGAATATATTTTTAAGATAAAGATTAAAAAAAGAACATTGGCCAGGATATGAATCACACTTTGTAATAATGATTAAAACTATTATTAAACAGTGAGCAAGTTCGAGGGATAATTCTGTGTTCCCTTCAACAATGAAGCACAGAAAATGATCATGTATGAGCTTTTCATCCGTTTTAAAATCTTTCTGAAGGACTTGAAGCACAAATGAATGAAAATTGATTAATGGTGTACTCTGTTCTTGAGGAGGAAAGTTGAAGTATTGGTAGCCCCAATTGAGAGCTACAATTGTACTGACAATGAATTTAAAAATAAAGAAACATTTGAAACACTAGTACCAAAAAAGTTGTACTGAATAATCTGCCAGTTTCTTTTAAATAGATGAAGTTGGAAACCTTCAAAAACTGTCAGGTCCTGTATTAAATAAGAAGGCAAAGGACCCAGATGTAGACAAAAATGACTTGGAGGCAAAGAACAGGCAAAGAACAAAGGCTTACTGAGTCCAGGTTAAAAAAATCCAACCTAAACAAGGGAAAAGACAAGAAGTCATGAGGAGATCAGAAGAGTCCGATATCAAACTAATAAAATCCACTAGAGAAACTAGAATAAAGGTCTTACAAAGTTTCAGGACAAAAGACGACGACGAACTGACAATGAGACAGGGGAGGGGCGCTAAATACACTAAGACCTGAGGCAAATCAGACACAGGTGAGATAATCAGGGGAGCAGGTGAAAACAATAAGAGCAGGGCACACAATCAAACAAGCGGGAAAGACACAAAGGCAGGAAGTGGATCAACACGAGAGACAAGGTGACAAAGTAAAACAGGAAATTATCTAACCCATGAAACACGAATAAAATACTTGACTAAACAAGACTTAATTGTGACAAGAACACGGAGTAAACTAAATACAAAAGTAAACAACAAGATACAAAAGGAAGTATAATAACGTCTTAACACCGAAACACAAATCAAAACCATAACTTAAACTAGAATGACTCTTCAGATGCGTCCTCCTCTTCCGCGAAGGATCCATCGGGTGCATCCTTCGCAACCCAACATATCAAGAGATTCAAGCGGCCGAGGAATACACCTTTAAATGTAAAAGTTTTTTGTTTCAACTCAGAATAGCTAGAGATACAAATGTTGCCCACTCACTACTTGTTGCTAGGCGACAGGAGCCGCGTTTGGTGATGCAAGGTTAAGGGCAGGAACAGCTGCTGATGCAAACAGGAAATCCTCAAATGACCAGACCGTCTCATTTCAGTTCGGCCTTAGCGGTCTATGCAGGCTACAAAGGACTCATCCTTCAAAGGATGTAGCCCCTGAATTGAGACACAGCTGTGGTCTCATTTAGCTGGTTTCCTCAAAATGGCTAACAGGAAGTGACCTATGTCTTGAAGCATGACAAACAAATGTCACAATTAAAGTCTATGCAATATACATTTAACGGAAATCATGATCTTTGCAACCTCCTCCCTACATCTCCAGTGCCTAACATTAAAGGAGAGTGTCATTCACGGTTTTATTGTTGTGGTCCCTGAACATCATCGACATCTCCCTTATGTTGTCACCACAACTTATTTATGAACACAATTTAGTCAAACATATTTTTAAGGAGACAGGGATCTATTGTTTTAACATACTTTCATTTGTAGTATCCGGACCACTCAGGCTGTCACATAAAGGTGACTCATCAAACATGTCGCCTGCCATATGTGCGGCTTTGATGCACGATATGTTCATTCGACTCATTTGTAGTCCACGTGTGTGTCTGTGTGCGTGATGGACACATTAACAAGCTTCTCTTTCTGTCTCCCACTGCATTCATCTCACTCTATCTCTCTGTATCACTGTGTAGAGCTTGTCTGAGGGGAAGCTCGGATTAGGGAGGCTTATGGCATCAAATCTGACAAAGGTAATACGGGTAATTAGCATTCACTAGGAGAGAGGGAAAAGATGGACACCATCAAAGACTGTGGCAAAGACTTTTCTGCAGGTGAATTTGCTTATGAGTCAACAAAGCTGTCAGGTGTTCAGCCTGACAGTAGATCTACAAAGTTGTCATGTAAACTGCCACAGTTGGGTTGAGGAAAGTACAATCCATTTGATGTTTTTCTTCACAATGTGAAACAATTTAAGACGTGTTATAACTCATACTTAACCCAATTTATGCATCAAAGGTGTGGACTTTGACTGATATTTTCATTATTAGGAACATTACAGCCAATGGCTAATTTAGAGAGATCATAAAATCTTTGCAAAGCCGCCGAGTAATCAAAATGAATTTCATCTTTAACCAAATGAGGTAAGCCATTAGTCTTCATTATTGTCTCATTTTGTTACATTTACTGAAAGCAATTGGAGGAATGGATGGAGCTGGATTTTAGCAGGCTTGTCTGGCACGGCACACATTTTCATACCGGCCAAAGTAATTCATGTTAGGAGACATAAAATAACACCCCATTGAGCTTGAGAAAAGAGCTGCGATTTCTTTTTTAGCAGTTCAACAATGGAAAATAGAAAAAAGCACGCCTAAAGGAAAGGAATTACCAAGGTGAATTATAGAATTACACAGCGTGAGGTGTCTCCCAAGCTGTCCATATTTTAGCATCAAATAAAATCTACTGTGTGTGTTTCCAAAGCGTCAGTGGCGCCATTACATCGAGCTGAATGTACGGCCAGAACCCTCATTTGTTAATCTCGTGTTTGGAGGTGTGATTCGACAACGCCGCTTTGATTTTCAAGGCCACATTTCCAGGGCCATTTATGTTGATTTGTCGCACAAGTGCTGCAATTAAGGGACGCCCGTCATTGGCAGGTTGACTTACGTCCACTTAACTGCGGTATCTGCTCTTCTGTCGGCCCTCTGTTGCTCTAGATTTGTCAAAGCGAGGCCATCAGTGCCAGGGAGGAGCTACGGGACGAGGGAACGAGACCTGTGAATTAAGGGTGTAATCATCAATATGGAGGAGCACAGCCTCGCACTGAGCAGTGCCTTTTCTCTGTTGAATCGTATGTGTACAAAAAGCCGTTTTTACAGATCGTACATGCAGAAATTACACGTTTTAGATGATAAATGCAGAGAAAAAATTACACAAGCTGCACTTTTATTTCAGCTTGCATAAACAATGTAATATAAATGAGTTTGAGATCACAGTCTAAGTCCTCATGACTAGGTGTTGTCTATGTAAATACCTCTGTACTGCTGTTTAACATTTCCCTGACTAATGCAACACTGCAGCCTCGTCAGCCCCCGTCGGGCAGCCTGCTGAGGTCAGCATCCACAACACGACAGGTCCTGCTGCCCATCTCCTTTTGGGGGCACGGCATTACCATATAAACTTTGTTAATGACCTTGTCATTTACACAACTTAATTACCGCAGTTGTGTCCCCCGAACATCTTTCCATATGAATTATACATCAGGCTTCAGATGAGGCGCTGGAGGGCTTTGGGAAATGTATCCCAGCTCAATGCTTTAATTTAAGGAAGTCTCAGGTAGTAAATTGTGAGCAATCATATAAGAAAGTGTGTCATACTTATATTGTTCATCAAAAAGCAGCTCGGTTTGGTCTGATATCTACATTTAAAGCTCGGGTAGGCGTTTGATCATAAATGTATTCCTGTTACAGTTATTAAAAATCTCTTTGCATCCCAAACACAAGTACTAAACCAACTTCTCTTACAAAAATCGGTCTGCTAAATTATTCCATTTGGATCAAATTGAACAACATGTTGGCTTTATTTCTTGTTTAACTATGCATTGCCGACTTGTGCCCACTCCTCCCATGACACACGTCTTTCTAAAACTGCTAAAACTAGAGAGCTGGTCACACAAGAATGGCAGAAAGTAATACTGCTGGCCAGAAAGCAAACTCCACTAACATAGTCCTTAAAAAGAGACATCCGTAGAACATTTGGCACCTCAAATTGTAAACGTGGTCTCATGGAAGTGTTTGGTAAAATAGTTATTATCTCTTCACCACTTTACTAAAAATGTGTCATTTTCTTTTAGCAGCTGCTCTGTAATATGACAAGAAACTACAATTGTGTTAAAGAGTGAGAGTGTGAGATAAAGAAAAGAGCAGGAGTTACAAAAAAAACCCAGAGCAATAATTTTCTTAATAGAAAATAAAGGTTGAAATGTTGATGATGTTTTGCAATCTAAAAGCTTTTGAAGCAGAACAAATTTGACCACTTAATGAACGCCTTCATCTCTGAGACGATGTTTGCTGTGATGCTGAGCTCTGCTGTGAGTCTGACAGAAAACATGTGCGCTACACGGCGACATTTCGGTAACAGCAAATATAATAAGAGACTTTCCAAACCAACATTTATGTTCATGACAGCATTTTAAAGTGCAACGATTTCTGTTCCTTTTGTAATAACTCTTAAAAACAAGAGGCCTCCGCTCCTCCCTCCCCTCACAACGGTCTAATAATAATCAGCTATCAATAAAACATTAAAGCAGAGCCCGTTTGATATCCGTGAGTGCTGTCGCAGTCTTAAAACAGTCTAAAGGTTTCATGTTTTTGTTTCAGTAACGCACCGTCTTGATTTAATGGTTTAAAGTAATGAGCAAAGAAAGCTGGAGCCAATATGTTCTTTTAATGAGCTATAACTAAACAGTAATCCCTGGAAAGAATTAAAAGGTTTTGTGTTTTATTCAGTAACCACGAGGGAGGCAAATATGCTGCAGAGATGCACACTGTCATCCTTCATCACTCTCTGTCTCTCTCTCTAACACACACACAAACACACACTGTTTTTTTATTCGACTTTCTCACCTGCAGGGATATTGAATATTTTTTCACCCATTAATTTTGTAATTCACGCAGTTAATTGCTCCTCCTCAACACCTCTCTACATGGCTGGCGTCTGTTTTTCGGCCCTCTGTCTGTGTCCGCGTCCCTGGTATATTGTCTGTATTAAAGCTGCTGTTCTGCTGCACTGCTGCTGCCTTTGGTCACGTAAAAGCTTACTGCACTTTTCACAATAACTCTCCTAAAAGTATTACTTACTGCAAGTTGAGCTGGAGACTCACTGCAGGAGAAAAAAAGAAAAACTTAGTCCATATGGTCAATAGTTTGTGTGTCCTCAACACATGGCGGCTAAGCACGGTTGTAAATCTCCTGCAGGAAGCTCACAAGTGTCATTGAGCTTCCAAGCCAGCAGCGATTCAATAAACAAAACAATATGTCTCCTTGTGCATTTCACACACTCACAATATGTTCAGTGTAGCCTGCGGGCCATTCATGATGCAGCAGAGCTTGTCTATAGTTGATATGCATCCAATGCTGTCTGATTTTTACTGCTTAAAATAGAATCTGTGGTTGTTTATTTCGGCCTTTCAAAATAAAAGAACATTTCAAGTTTTGATTTGATTTATTATAGACGTGTATTTTGTCAGTACATTCAGAGGACTTGCTGTAAGATATTCAGGTAACATAACAATGATAGTCTTCTATTATTCTTTTATACAAATGAACAATCATTGAATGGATACACTCACAATATGTTCAGTATAGCCTACAGCCATTCATGATACAGCAGAGATTGGCTATACTCCATCTGCATGTTGTTTCTTTTGAGTCTGTTGTTGTATATTTGTGCATAATTTTGGTTGGGACACCTTTACAAATTAAAAGACAATTAAGACGTGAAGTATATTTCATGCTTTTGTTTTTGGTTTCCCTTTTCGCTAAGAAAAGAATCTCTTGTCTACTCAGGGCTGTGCAAACACATCGCAATATTTGTGTTTAAAATACTGTATAGATTTTACCGTCCCTAATATCGATACATTTAATGGATTTAAGACGCCCCTATATGTCAAATTCCTGTGATGACAACGACCTCCGTTCCTGTACATGTCGCTGTAACGCTATAGGCTAGTTTCTTCCCGGCATTAGCCACTTCCGGCAATACTTCAGAAGCGATCATGGCAGAGAAAATAAAAGCAGACGTTTGAGGGTACTTTGGTTTTGCAACCAAAACAGAGACTAATGATTTACCAACTTTAAGATCTCACTAACAAGACACCGTGCAGATAACCCTTGTTCCCCACACACCTACAGCTCCGCTTTAACTGAGGTGCTGTTACACGACACGTCCCTCTTCCTGTTTCTCTGTCACAATATGTGTCGGCTCTGTTTCCATTATAGTTAAGTTTGACAATGTCTCCCAGAAAACACAAGTTTGCCAGAAAGTGGCATATTGCATTTTTCACCTGCGATACAGTTTTTGTGAAAGAGGCAGCCTGCCCAGGTATCGACTATGCGTGGGAAACACAGCAGCCATATTCATTTCAGTTCATCGACACAGTAAGATAACTTTTTATATGCACTTTATTTTAATACGATGTTACGGCATTAATTTTAGTTCAGTGTCTTCAGTGACACAATAAGAATACTACACGCTTTATTTTCATGTTATGGCATCTACATTAGTATGTGTCATTAGGTCCGTGCCAGTACCAAGCCCTACTACACACGCAGTCAGAGATGTTACACATCATTATAAAGACATGTTAGTTTTTAACAGTAGCTTCTGTTTGTTTTGGGAGTCGGAGACAAACGATGTCCTGTTGATCGGAACAAGGTGTCAGATTACAAAACACTTCTATCAGAGAGGTGGTCTCTAATCTGACTCAGTGCAGTAAACTCATCATTATTCCAGGGATGTAAAAGCCTTTAAACATGTCAGTGAACCTGACAGTGCTCCTGTGAGCTTCAATGAAAGGTGGACTATTCACCAGATACATAGACCTCACTGGTGAAAAGGTCATTCCGCTCTCAATAGTCAATGTTGCTTGAGTCGTTCCCGTGATAGAAGCGCTGATAACTCCCTAAAATGAAATCTATCTGTGCCTGTGATGCATTGCTGTTTCACCGCCACTGGCGTTAATTCATTACAGAAGAAGCAGGCAGAGATTACAGCTTTGTGTTCCTTGACAATGTCACGCTGGCCTGCGCCATCCAGATAATTATGAGTCGAGAGCTGCGGCCTCCGAATGAGAACGCTCTCTGAGCTCATCTCATTCTTCTGAATGGGTCTCTGTCAGACACTGACAATGAGTGACCTTGTGCTTGGAAAATCGTGCTGAATTAACCATGGAGCAGATATCACTTATACACCCTGGCTGCATTCCTCTTGAGAGGCCTCGAGTCATCTTACAAAAATGAATCAACTCGACTGCCTAAATTATGTCCCCCCCTCTTGCCACTCAACAGAGACATGCTAATCTTTCTTACACTTTATCCTTTGGCTGCGTCTCTTAGAAGCTAAAACGGGTGTGATAGTCATCATTGTGGATAATTGATTCTTAAACTGCGGCTCTTATAAGTTAGATGGTACTGTTTGTACCAGATTCAAAAACTTACAAGTTTACAAGATGGACTTCATTTATGCTGCCAACTTCTGATCATTTTTTTTTGTTTGTATTTCAAGTGCTGTCAGCTGTGAACCAGGAAAAACAACCATACTGAAAAACAACAGAGCTCCTGTTGAATATCAATAAGTAGGAGATAAAACCCTGGCAGCAGAGTTCTCTCAACTCTAACCTTCCTGTCAAACATCAGCGTGGGTGTAATCAGCACTTATCTTCTGAGGTCTATTTACTTCTCCAAATGATTTTGTTTGTCTGCGAACCACTTCTGTTACCGTATTAAAAGATGAAAAAACTGACTTTAAATAAAAGTTTGTACAGTGGTAACTCACACGGGCCACATATAAACTGTAAAACCGAATAAAATGGCTCTTCATTGTCATCGCGTTTAGAACAATAAAAGCAGCTCTTGTGCAGCATAAAAGATTAATAAGTGAAAGCAATTAGACACAAGTAAGAGAAAAACAGAAAAATATACACAATCTAACAAAGCAGGTTAGATGGTAGCATATAGGGTTGTATGTGAACTAGTTTTCAATCAATAATCAAACTGGTATTTGTTCCCCATCTGGGTTTGATCCGCTGAAGAGGGTGACCCAACATACCATTGGGGTAGACAGTAGCTCAGTCTGTAGGGACTAAGCTTGGTAACTGGGTGGCTGGTTCAAGTCCCAGTGCAGACCAATCATGGAATTGGGGCTGGTAGCTGGAGAGGTGCCAGTTGCTTTTGTGGGCACTGTGGAGGTGCCCTTGAGCAAGGCACTGAATCCACCGACTGCTCAGGGGGCATGTCCATGTGCAGCCCCCTCACCCTGACATCTCTCCATTACTGCATATCCATAGAGTCCTGTTTGTGCATGTGTTAGGGCCTATGTGTGTGTAGCATGTTTATACTAATTAATTTCACCTTGGGGATTCATAAAGTAAATATGTATTTTCTGCTGTTTTAAGGTATCCAACACTTTTGCTGCCATTCAAGCAGAAAAAGACTGAATAGAATTCTGCTTGTGATGCTAAAAACATAAAAAAATATATATTTGTAAGACTCAAAAGTGACGTGCCTTTGCAGAAACATGTCACAGTGACTCAGGAATAAACCACATACTTTGTCGACATTTTTATTTGGAACTCTCCTCTACTAAAGGGTGGATACACGCTGGGTGTTTTGTAAACTGTGTTTGGGTGAACTGACCTGAATCCTGCAACATCTGAATGTAACTTTTGTTCTCAATAGCTGCCTGGTCACCTGTTTGATCCAGTTTGTTCTGCTTGATTACACGCAGAGTATTTCTTCCAAACACGTTGAAAAAAAATCATTCAAAAACCTAATTGTTTCTTCCCCTCCCTCGATGTGCAATTAGTGCAGTCCCTTCTCCGCTTGCTGGCCGTGCACCCTGGCTTTGTATGTCTGGCTAATTGAAGTTGTTGACTGAAACCTGCATGCCCTCACAGTCTGTCATAAAAGAACAAATGGAGATTTTATTACAGTTCAATTGAAGTCTAATTAAGAGCTGTGGTCATTGATTTGTTAGTTAATTTGTTTATTTGTTGGTGCAGTTGTGTGTGATATTTTTGAAGGTTCCTCGGTTAGTGAAGAAATTACTGTGAAAATATGCGTTTCGTGGCGTTCGGTTCACAGCTGGTTCAGAGTTGCATGGCTTATCAGAATATCCGACACAGGTTTAGGTTCAAACCATATTCACATCCAATAATGTTTCTTTTGATTAAACATCTACCCAAGTGAACCCTCAAGGGCCCAAAACATGCTGAGAATTTCTTATTAGCTCTCCATGAGGTAGGGCGCAGAGCATAAGGGTTTCCTTCCATCACTCTCTACCACCTCTGCTTGCATTTGCCACTTCTTGCACTGCACATACAGGTGCTAATTAGTTGGTCATTGGTTATCTTATAATTCCCTTTCAATGTTAGAAATAAAGTCAAATGTTAAGGAAAATAGAAATACAAAGTGCATCTTTATGCAGACGATACCATTCCACACACGTCTGCCTCCTCTCTGATGCAGGCTGTTGATATGCTGCATTTTGTCTTTCAACAGCTGAAGGCCTCATTATATTTTCTTAAGTAGGTTCTTAGTGCAAAGAAAACCAAATTTAGGATAGATTTCAAGGGCTTTCCCAGATCTCAGTCAATGTTGGCATTCATACGTAAGGAGGGCACTCAATTGAAAGATTATCATCCTTGAAGTACTTTGGTTTTTGGGTGAATGAAAGGCTGCCTTTCATAGAGCATATTGAGAACTAATGGGAGATAAGGGCATGGTTTTATTTATAGAAGTATGGCCTGCCTTAATGTAGCAGCTGTTAAATAAAGCTATTTAACACTATGCAGGCTACATTTGTAAGAATTGTAGACGACAGCATGAACTGAAACATAAGTTTGACAAGGAAGGATTTGCAGACCATTCGGCTGTATTGCATTTGTATCCTAAATAAACATGTCATGTACTATTCAAACTCAGTGTGGTCACCAGCCAAGTGAAAATAGAAGCTTTTGTAGTTAGGATTAACCAGCTAAACAGTGGCAAGCACAGAGAGTTCAAAGAAAATGAGGCATATCTGCATCTCTTCTCAGACCCTTCTCATCTTTTGAATGCTCTTTCATCTCGGGTAGCCTTGCAGATGTTTTGGCTCAGAGACAGTCTCTTTGTAGAAGGATTGTGTTCTGCTCAACAATAAATGTTTCTCTTTAACTCCGATTTTCTGTTGAAGTCTGTTGCTGGTTCTGTTCTGTTCTGTTGTTGGTACCTAATCTTGTTGTGTACTTCTTTTTGACATGAAACAAACAAACAAAAACTGTTATTGCTGCTATTGTAAATGTAATTCACAAATAATTTTCTGCTGTGCAACCATGCTAAATATCCATCCAGTTTGTGACACATATCTAAGGCCATGTTGCGGTGGCTGCAGGCTAAACAGGGCAGTCTAGACGTCTCTCTCCCCAGCAACTTTTTTCAGCTCGTCCTTTGGGATCCCGAGGCGTTTCTAGCCGGATAGGATATATAATCTCTCCATTGTGGTTTGGCCATACCCCAGGGTTTCCTAACAGTTGGATGTGCCCTGAAAATCTCCAAAACAGGCACCCAGGAGGCATCCTGTTTTGATGCCCAAACCACCTCCACTGGCTCCTTCAGGCTGTCTGACATCCTTACCCTGCCTCTCAGGGTGAGCCCAGCCACCCTACAGAGGAAACACATTTTAGACACTTCAGGAGGATACAAATGCATAGATCAGCATCATGTTTTCAATATTAACTCAGAACTTCTCATACAAATGTACATTTTGCTGGTCTAACAAAGAATAACTCTCTCTTGTTAGCTTTTAACAGCAGAGCATTCCTACCCGTCCATTTTTATATCTGATAGGCATGCCATTTAGGAGTTGGGAAAGGTCATTGGTCAGTAGTGGTACATATAGCTGTATATTATTAGCATAGCAATGATCATAAACAGCGTAGCTGAAAATTATGTCAGCGAGGGGGAGCATAAAGATGGAAAAAGTACTGGGCCAAGGTCAGATCCCTGGGGTACACCACAATCTACATCAGAAACATCACGTTGAGTTCTATTTAGTAAGCTTGAATGAAACTAGGGATGCAAGATACCACTTTTTTTCAGACCAAGTACAAGCACTTACATTTGGGTACTTGCTGATACCGAGTACCGATATGAGTACTTAATAATATCATTACAGTTCTCAAAATGACTTTAAAAAATGTTCCATTTTAATCAGATGTTCCTCACTTTCTGACTGTAACAAAGTAAATAGACATAATGATGCAACTGCAACTGATGCTGACATTTTAACACTCAACTTTGTTGTACTTAACAAACAAACATGGCACTGCCACACATTTTACTTCTGTGTAAGGCTAATGTCAAGCCATAAAGTGGTATTTGGGTGTGGTACTCGTCGTAGTTTTATGAGTATGAGTACAAGTACTTAAGCTTCGATACCACCCGATACCCAATACTGGTGCGTCTCTCTAAATGAAACCATGAATGCACCATCTCCTCGGTACCGATATGCTTGTTGTTTTTAGGATTGTTGTTGTATACAGCGTCAAAAGCTGCACTTGAGTCAAGAAACAGCCAAAATTATGTCTCTTCTGCTGCAGCTTCTTCTAGCATGACAGTCTGTTACAACACCCACACTGCTGACGCTGCACCAATCCACCTCTCAAACTTCACTCTTAAACAAGACTCTAACATACTCGGGTTAGAAACTCACTCTCAACCCAAAAACTACACAATAAACTGCTTAAAATGCTAACTTTGAACTGTAAATGCAAAAAAGCACGTCAAACAGCTCCTCTCCAGTACACAATGATTTATCAGCTGAACTGTCAGCTATTGTGCCTTCATCACCGAGATCAAAAATTGTTGTGTTTTAATACTCACATGCAAAATATCAGGACGGAGTTATCACGCTGGTTAGCTTACCTATGCTGACATGCAGATCAAAGCACAGCTGAGCCAAAGTTCTCCAGTATGTGACCAGTTACAGCTTGAAATCCGGTCAGTTGAACTGAGCCTGACAAAATCTGTCGAGGGCCGTCACGCGGAATATAAAACCCTGATTTTGACGACGCCTGAGATGGCACCCTCGCAACAATATTAGCATTTTGTGCTGCACTTGCGGCAAAGTTTGGACAACAGCAAAGTTATCTCTCAATTTCTTTCCATCCAGTCAAAAACTCGGGAGCAGAGCAGTGCAGCCTGCAGGGGAAGTACCCAGCTATGGATTTTAAGTGTTACGCCTTTGAAACACTTAAAATGCAGGTACATTAGGTTTGTGACCTTACCTGTTAAATGCACTCCCTCCAAGTGAATAAGATAATCATTAAGTTACATCTACTTCGTTGGTTTCAAGGTAATGATCCGTGTGTCCTGAAAGCTGAGAAGCAGATTGCAGTTGTGTGCCCACGTGGGACCAAATTATCTTATCAGGTAGCCTGCAGTCTCATGCATTGAGATTCAACAGGTAAGCAGCAGCAGCAGCCTCCGTCCTGTCATCTCTGCGTCTCCGGCCCATCCACCCCCAGCTCTGCTGTCTGGCATGGTAATATACGTGTTTGACTGCCTGCAGCACACTCCTACACTTGAAATGAAAACATCTCATCAGATATCATGTAAGGTAATCCAGATTCAATAGTCAAGCATCCTCACACACATTCAGAAACAGACGTACAATAAAGGATTTAGACAAAAGCACCTCTCGTACTCTTTGTGCTCTGCAATCTGATTTCAGCTGCTTTCAACAGGCAAAAGTCATCCAATTCTGTCACTGCACCGACACCGCCCCCACACCTCTCCTCTCACTCCTTTGTTTCTGAGAGACAGCAGTCAGGTAACCAGCCGGCTTTAGCTGCATTACAGCCTTTTTCATTCAAATTGGATTTACAGAATTGCTGAAAATGGACAAGATGCAATAAAGCCTCGGCTTAGGACATGGACCGGTGTTCCTAAGCTCCTTGATGATTCCTGTTTCATTACATCACACACACACACACATACGCACAAGAGCTCAACTTTTATGAGCTCAACTGACATTTATTACAAGTGATATTTGAGATACATGTTAGATAACAACACAGAAAGATCATTGTTTCTGTAATGATCTCAGATGTTGCTGTGTTGCGTAGATTCCTGGTATGAAGCAGCTAATTGTAAAACAGTCTGTTTACAAGACGGAGACGGACTAATATGATTAAATCTATTATTTAAATTTCCCTCCACAGACCACTCATAAAAAAGTGCACTTTAGCAATGCAGTGATTCCACAGGCCCAGACTGATGGACAACAAACAAATTAATAAACAGATAAATGAATAGCTTGCAGATCCCTCCGGAAACAAGAGCAAACTATGTTCATCGGCCTGTGAGGTCAATAAAATAACAAAGTCAAAATTGCACCCTTCATAATATTATGACATGCATTGTTTTATCCATGCTTCCTCTCCTTCTTCTGGTACCCCCTAGCTTTCTCTAATGACTGTATTTGTAGCTGCTCTATTGTTGACTGTACCTCAGCAACATTGTAAATGAGGGTTCTCCCTCAATGTGTTTCCTGAAGATTTAAATAAATATTTGAGGAGGATGATGATGTCACTTAATCAAATAATGTTTGTGTGAATTTACGCTTAAATCTTAAAGACTAGATGTGCATGCTTTATTATACTGTAAACATGCTCAGAGAACCAAGTAGGATACTTTACTCACACCTGTGCCATGGTGTCCAGGTGTAAATATCTGCTCTGAGAAGTAAAAAAGTGGTTCCACACAATGTAATACGTCACAACTAGGTTGTTGAATTTCCAGACAGCCCCCTCTGCTTCCTTATTTTGAGCTCTGTCGGCAGCCAATGTGAAATCAAATAATGTTCTCTTGTCACAGCGGTGCTGCTAAATTCCCACTCTGAGCTTGGGAAACTTAAACGTGCTTATGTTGAAAGTTATGCAGTACATACCCATGTATGTACATAAAAATATCTGTTCCTTTTTAACAAAATCAGAGTAGCCTGATTATAATAAACAAGACTAGGTAGTACCTAGTATGTGGCTGACTGCATCAGGTCAATGTGCGCTTTTGTGGGCAAAACAAAACGACTGTCCGTATGAGGCTGATGACAATGTGTTTGGAAGCAGGTGCGCGCTGCCGACGTAGGTGAGGACAGCGGACGAGCAGCGGAGTAGCAGCCCCGCCTACTCCCCTAACAAAGTATCCAGAGCCATATAGACAGAGAGTCGTGTCAGTGGAGGTCCAATATGCTCCATGATCCGCCATTGCGATGTCGCAACTCTCTCTGTCTACCGCTGTGAAAGTACCGTCAGTCAGTCAGTCAGTCAGTCAGTCACATACAGACCCGTGTGTAGGGTTGACCTTGGCAGTCAGCCAAAGAAAGTGAAGGCAGCAGTCCAGGCCAAATCTGAGAAGTCTCATCCTGCTCTGTTTTTAAAGGCATGCTACTTCCTATAAGAGTGCATCATATATCTGTAGAGCATTAATATTCAGCATCAATACGTGAACACACAAGCCGTCTACCTTGTTATCAAAGTCAATTATTAGGTTGAGAATGTCAGCCCGCTTTTTGTAAACTAAGACGTTCCAGACATTCAATGCAATTGAGCACAGAGGGGATTTCATAAAGCCAAGGCCGGGCAAAGAGCTCTTGTCTGAATGAAAAATGGGATTTCTTTGTGTTTGTCCCTAGGCTTGTGTACCAATAACTTCAAAACACGAGAGATACGGTAAATATAGCTGCTCCCCAAACTGCCTTTTTGAATAACCAAAGAGGGAAACCACAATAAAACACAGGTGCAAACACGCAGTGGGATGTTTTATTAATTCATTAAAGCCATCAGCAGCTTATTACTGAGAGAACATCAAAGATGGATTCAAAATATAAAAGAGAATCTAAACACGTTGCATTTGGTGCTCTCCTGGTAGATCGCACAAATGCTATATCTATCCATTAAGCTATTTCAGCAGAGCCGGTGCTGTGGATGAGATATTTCTCCTCCTAGTTCCTTTAAAACTGTCAGTCACCTCTGGCAAAACTGCAGGTGTGAGCCTGTGCAGCCGTGAACAGAGCGATGCCGGAATCACACCCCACTGTGGCTGCAAACATTACACCAGGTTTCTCACCCCCAGTTTTCAAGCTGCCTGCTGCTTTTGCTTTGATGTTTTACATTAACAGCCCTTGTTTCCTGAATGAGAAAAACACTTTGTGTTCGCACATGAATTAAAAAAGCCTCAGCACATACTGTACACACTTTCAGTTAATAATCGCTGTGTTGTTTCTGCAGAGGGCAATTAAAATCGGATCTTAACATTTCCTGCAGAGGTTAGTCTCACATACGAAACCATTCGAAATCGCTCAAAAGACACTTTGAATGTGCGTCTGACTTGTTGGTTGTTCGGGCTTCTGCCGAACCACATCAGGGTTGCCTGATTAATATTTTCTTATCAAGGGTAGCTGCTTAAATTAGCTTTACTAGTTATTCCATTGCTAGTTGAGCTATTAAGCTAAAGTTTTAGGAGTGGGTTCCCTTCGATTTTATCAGGCATAAGACGGCAATACATTCCTGCAGCTTATCCTGTGCTATTCCACTGATGGACAACATCAAATAAATGGAGCAAAGTTCCAAGAAAGGCAAGAAAAATAAGCCGGTGGCTATCAATTATGGATATAAAAATATTTTTTAAAGGCCTCAGGGAAAAATGTGATGTGTTTTGACGTAGTATTAAACATAAACATAACTAAGCTGAAAAAATTCCACAGGGTACCTTGAAATATCTTCTAAGACCTTCGTTGCAGGTTACAGAACGTTTTACATACAACCACACATACACCGATCAGCCAGAACATTATGACCACCTGCCTCATATTGTGTAGGTCCCCCTTTTTAGGCATGGACTCCACTAGACCTCTGAAGGCGTGCTGAGGCATCTGGCACCAAAACGTTAGCAGCAGAGCCTTTAAAGATATAATCTCGAAGTTCTCAGTTTTGTTCTCTTTGGCGACCCCTAATGGTGATAGAAGGGTGTCACTTATTTTTGAAGTTGTGTCTGCAGTCATCGATCTTTTCTTTGTTTGTTCAGCCATAGTAGATTACTGTTTACTCACAACACAACACTTGCAGAGACCGGAAAAGCAGCCGCTTAGTTCCGCCTACCCTCTCTGGCAGACCAACCACTGCTGGCTGATAGAAAACGCGTCACCAACTGGGCGCCACTTGTGATTTTTTCTGAATGTCGCCACAGATAATACTGCAAATGCAAAGGTTTACTTGCTGCTCAACATATCCCACCCACCGACAGGTGCCATTATAACGAGCTAATCAATGTTACCACTTCACCCATCAGTGGTCATAATGTTATGGCTGATCTGTGTATTATATAACCTGAGCTTGATAAACTGCAACAATAAGCCAGTGAACAGCAGGCTCTTGACTTTATCCTTAAGGATCAGTAAAGAAGTCATTATTGAAGCCTGATGAGCAGCACTGTGGTACTTCACTGAAGAGCACGCCACTCATGCAATTTTCAAAATCAGTGTGAATAACTGAATTATAAGAAGGGACTTGATGCTGCATGCATACACAAGATGTAAATTTAGCAGCAATGAGTTGTTATTATGGATGTGTCGCCTTTTGTAATAACATTAATAAAAGGAAATCGGACGAGAGAATTGGTGTCATACTGCTGCAGATCTGCACACAAAATAGAGCCTAATGTAAGTTATATATGGCCTTACTCTGCCGCTACTAATGTACAATGCATTCATCATGCAAACTGTATGCACACAGTCATATAAAAGTCTAATGTAAAAGGGCAGTCAGCGTGTTTGTGTGGGTGGCTTCAAAGCGCCTCTGCTCTCCATCTGTATCATTGACATTAACATTATGCTTTATGCACTTTTTGGCTTTTAGTGCGAGGTAGAAGAAGAGCGCTTTAGGGTACGTAGGTTAATTTAGTTTCCCTACAAAATGCGAGCGCCTTAGTCTTTAACATTTAATCCAAAGGGAGGTATTTTTCAAGAAGCCAAAAGGGTGTGTGAAGGGTAATAAATCCCCGCCTCGACTCTCCAGAGCCTCGCCGAGGTTTCAACACGTGCTAAAAACCCGGGGCCCTGGGCTATATTGTGGGAGAAATAGTAGGTATACTGCGCACTTGAATAATGCACAAGGTCAAAAGGTCATGATGGAATTTCCATTTCTGTAAAATTTAAGAGAGAGGCAAGGTGGGAAAGGGGTCCAATGCAATTACTTTCATTCATAACACTCAGAACCATGCTAATTACTTGATGTATTAATAACTGCCCTTGATGCTGTAACTCGACTGCTTTTCCATCTTTAAAATTCAACCTATTATAAAATGTGATGAATTACTCGAGTTGTTTTTCTCCTGGACGGAGCGTCTGAATGAAAATCAGACTTGAAAATTGAGTGATAACACCTCTGTGGCCTGCACGGAGGCACCATGCTTTTGTTTCTTGATTTTACAAACACAGCAGTTTAAATAGACCCATCCACAGGCTGCAGAGAGGCTGCAGCGGTCGTGGACTGAAGTTTTAACCTCATTTAAGCTCACACTTCCTCTTTGAACATCTCTGAATTAAGCATTTATAAGCAATTTCCACAGAAGCTTACAGCTGAATGCGTTTCTATGGCTGAATATTTAAGTAAAAACATAAACAGATACAATTTTAGTAGCTTCCCATTATGAATAATTTATATAAAATGAGTTCATGTGAGATTTTGTGCAAAACAATCCACACAATCCCAGTCTTAATTGCAGAGAAACACAACCACATAAACGCCCATTATGCACAGTGTTTCACAGCATTATCAACACTGCTCCAGGTGAGCAATATCCCTTTAGTAGAGTCTAACTGTGCTTCAGGTGCATATTAACTTAAATAATCCAAGTGCATACCATCCTCCACCTCCATGCCCGCGCCCCTGCAGGCCGCTTTATGATCTGGGCAGCCAAGGACGCTGAAAACACGGCGTCAGGGAGACGTTTTATATGTTCTTTCAGGCTTTGAACGATGTCTGATTGTGTGACAAGAGCGAAATGATATGTCTGGCAGAAAGACGAGTCCACAGGATGTCAGATTCTCTCGAGAGTCTTTCTTTGTTGTTATTATGTAAGATGCAATACCAGGAAAGGTGTATGGATGGGATCGATACTTTTAATGACACCTTTGCTGGAGATTTATTGCTTTGACTCACAGATAAACACACTTTTACTTCCACAGATTAAAAGTCAAGGATGTGCTGCTTATAAAGATGCATTTATTATTCAGATGATCCAGTTTTTCTACATCACATTTTCTCACTAAGCCTGAATAGCTTCTAAAGACGCAGATCAGACACCTCCTCAAGTTTGTGATGTTATTAGGGCACACAGACTGACCTTGATGTTTCCTTGGAACATTTAACCAACCCCAAGGTGGCCATTATTGTGATGAATATTCGGCGGCGCTGACAGCACCACGGCTTATTTATTTACCCAGCGAGAGGTAGCACGCTACCTCGCCATGACCTCCCGCTGTGTCTTCCTCCCTCATTTGTCATCTCGCACCTCCTCTGGTGGCCACGCTGCTGCTCAGACAATGTAAGGGGCGTGAACACAACATGCAACGGAGAAAGGTGGAGCTGAAATTAAAACAAACAAAGAAACGAGGAGGGAAAGCTGAGGCAGCAAATTACTCTCAGACATCTAAATCTTCAGTTTAATGCTTGGCAGCATGTGGTGCTGAAAGATTTAGGTCCTTGTGATTGGATTCTCCACGTTTAAAGGAACCTAAAAATAAGCTGCTCAACTTACTCGGGAGACTTGGTGTGAACAATTGAATTGTAATGTAATACTCCATGTTGTCCAGGTTCATTCTCTGACTGTTTTTGAAGCCATTTATTTATAAAGTTAACAGAAAAAAGGTGTTTTTAAACTCTGAATTGATAACTTGAAATAGGGCCGCACGATAAATTGTTTAACCGTTGCAATTGCAATGTGCACATGTGCAATAGGCGCATCACAGGACGTGCGATTGTGAGACAAATTAAGTGAAACATGTAATTTGTTTTTTATTGTTGCTTGGAGCAAAAGGAGTACTCACTATTTTCTTAGTTTCCATCACTAATGTACAGGAAAAGCCCATCTGATATCACATTAGTGCAGCTCTTCACCAGAGCACAGAGTGAGCTGACCGCTGTGCAGCGGAGTCTGTGTGTCACCTGCCTGTAAACAAGCACGCCACGCTGCTGCCGTCACAGATCCTCTTCGGCGGGATGATCGAGGCAGGCTTTTAGTTGTGTGTGGGCGGCTGTTCAGTGTGTGTATTCCCGTTATAAGGGGCACCTCGCCCCAGTTAACGCTAAGGCCACATAAACGGACTGTTCATGGAGCGGACGTGCCGCTGAGTGTTTGCGCTTCTTTTAGCGACTTAAGCCTGCAGCGTGCACACGGCGTGAGTTGTCAGGAAGTGGGATACGGTGAGCTTTCGTCGCCAATAGTTACCGTCATGGGGATGATCACGCTGATAAAACATAGATTTGAACACCGTTAGAAACTGCAGCCCACTATAAATATAGAAACGTATCACTCCACCTGTAGCCTACTCTCTCTACTTTTTTAAGCAGTTGTCTCCAAACCAAGTGTGAAAAAAGTAAGAGGAAAGTAGACTTAAAAGTCTAAAATAATAAAAAGCATGATCATTAATTGTATATGTACATCGCAATGTCACTTTTTCCTCAACATGCAACATCTCTACGATTACAACGGCCCTTACACTGACTATATAAAGTAACACAATACAAACAGATGTGTCAGTGTTGCACTTTCCATATAAAGTTTGACCCTGTGATTATTAAATGTGTTTGTTGCTTAATACAGTAACCAATCTTGTGGCAGCTACACATCTGCATTTAGAGCTAAACGTAATCTTCAAAGTAAAATAATGTATGCCAGCATACGGCTTCTTTTTTATCACGTGGAATATACAGAATGTTAATGAAGTGCTGGAACACTTTGTCTAAAGATTAAAAAACGTGGCACATGTTCAGAGAACATAACGCCTGTGCTTGATTGAAACATTTATTTTGTCAGCAGATCAGTTCGTTCTGAAGATGTGCTTCATTTTTGATCTCTTGACGGAGCCTGCTTTGACTTTATTAATAAGCAGAGGAGCTCCTTTTTGTTCTCGTCTATCTTTGAAGATCTGAACTTTTCTACATTTTTAATTATTTCTAAGATTATTAAAGAAACATAAAGCAGAGACAACAGTTCTTCTAAAGTGTATATACCCTCCCATAAGTGGATGTTGATGTATGTAAAGATAAGGAAATCCCACCTTTTATATAACACATGATTTAACCATTTATAAAACATGCTATATTGATTGTGGTGCTAAATAGGGGAGTTAAAGTAAAGAGTTACCACATTCATCAGCCCAGCCTCTAACTGTAACGTTCATATACTTATTACCTGCAATATGGGAATCTCACGGTAACTCATGATACGCGATGCGTGGTCCACGATACTGGTCATATCACGATACATCAATTCTACATTAATTGATCTATTGCAGGATAATCAAACAATGATACATCACCATATCTGATTACACACTTCTTCGGGCAGTTAATTTCTGTTCACGTTACCCTCATTCAAGTCATAAGCGCCACCGTTAGGAGGCATGAAGATGAGACAAGATAATCCTTTACTGATGAAATTCAGGTGTTGCAGCAGTTCAAAGACAACATAGCAAATAAACAAGTAACACAAGTAAATATAAAAATAAGAACAGATAAATAAATAAAAATTTGAGGTATATACAGCTGTTATACAAGTAGGAGTAAGTGACAAAATGAAGTTATGGGATAAAGTGACTTGGTGTGCAGGATGAGATAATACAATATAAGGTGCAGTATAAAAGTGTGTAAGTAATATAATGGTAAAAATTGCAATAGTATTATATAGTGTAGTGTAATATAATGTAATGTGAAGTAGTGGCACTCTGTTTAGAGCGCACCAGCCTATCGGTAATTGTATCGCACTAGTATATTGCTGTATGGATATTGTGTCCCACCTCTAACTCTATACCCATGTAACTCTAACTATATAATATGGCTTTATGTTTAGGCACCTAAATGACTAAGATCATGGTCTTGGTTAAATATTTAAAAAGTCAACAGTGACTGACACGCCAGGCAGGAAGTGTTTGTATTAATATTTAATCCAAATGACAGTCTTTCCCCCGACCTCAACCTGACTGCTTTTGTTGCCTCTCTCGGAGCCACCGACCAGCCACCGACCAGCCACCAGACTACCTTTTAGGATTTGTGAGACAAAAAGCAGCACTTCCCTCAGTGGGAACAGTAGCTGCCACCGAGTGTGGCAAAATCAAATAAGCAGTATATGAATGTAATTTCTCTGAGACAGAGGTGCAGCGGGAATACTGTTTAAGATTCTAGTTTATGTAAGAAGTGTCGGCTAAAAACTTCACATATATTTTCCAGCCTTACTGTATCCTCTTGGGCTGCCTATGTGTGTGTGTGTGTGTTGAGTTTTTAACAATAGCAGAAACAATAAGGGTTAAATCTAATAACAATCTGACATCATTGACTGTTTCAATGTGTAACATAGACCATGATCTTTTTCTAATATAGTACTATAATCGTCACACTGGAACTTTACATGGTAAACATTCTGTACAATTGTACTGGTAAATGGTAAATGGACTGTACTTACAGAGCGCTTTTCTCGTCTTCCGCTTTTACACTTCATGTCACATTCACCCTGTCACACTCACACTCACACACTGATTGCAGAGGCCTGAGTGCAAACCTCCAATCAGGATTTATGCACATTCACATTCAATTTGGGGTCCAGTGTCCCGCCAAAAGACACTTTGACATGTGACTGTAGCGGTCAGGGAATCGAACCCCCAACCTCCCACTTCTACCACTGAGCCACAGCTGCAAGAGGAACTGCAAACTAAAAACTGTTGCTGTCCTCAAACAGCTTCAAATTACAAGTTAAACTACCACATTAGAAGAATATAAGAAGACCAATGTGGAAATACTTTATACAGAATTGTAAAAAAAAAAAGCATCAAATACAAAAACATATTCAGAACATCTGAAAAGGAGAAGCTGTCAAGTTTGATCAATAGACCCCAAATCACAACTTTGAGGCTGTTTCTCTGAACGAACCGCTATAAGAGATATTCGACCACTTGAGCTTTTGAACTTTACGCTCTTCCTTTCAGAGAAGTGCGTCTTTATTCTCTGAGCACATATAGCCCTGCACTTGTTTAACTTCAAAGCCAGTTCAAACTTACTCTTCATCCCGGATGCGTTTTAAAAACTGAGCGCCCTCGCTGCTCCCCATTCTGATCACTTTGGCCACTGACCTCCCAAATTTGTGCAGCATTTTCATCAAGCGCAAAAGAAAGCCCAGCCCTTTTCCCCTCGTCAAAGCCGAAACCTAAATCTTAATGCTGGTCGGAAATGTTGGGAGTCGGCGTGTGCATTCACATGAAAGAGAGAAAGATCTGAAGGATGCCATAAGCTGGGCTCTAGGGCCCGAGCGGAGAGACCCTGAAGACATGCTGGGAATATTAGAGAATGATTGATACTCACAGCTGGGGAACGGAGGAGCGCAAAGGAATGTTGAGGAGTTTTTATCTTGCTCAGTTCCTTTGAAATATGGTTTACAATCCTCGCCTTATCCCCCTTTCCTCTAAGAACCTATAGATTATAACACGAGACTGGCAAATGTCTCCCCTATTTCTCATGAAAAGGCACATGATGTGCACACATGCCCGTCTGCTCTGAACCAGGCACCCCAACCGAGCAGACATGCCGTTTCTTTCATATACTCTCTCTTTGTGTGTGTATCTCACTAATTAGATCAGTGCCTACACCATGTACGGCTTTAACTTTAAAATAAAGTACCTTTTTCTTTTATCAAGTCTATAGGACTACAAAGAGACTCCCATATGAGCATTACTTCCCTGCATATCCGTGGAATTCATTTTAAGAAACTAGAGTGTACCTGCATGAAATTAAATGAGTCAAGTGGATTTTGCAGAAAAAAACAGTTTCTGTTTACCCGAAGTACCAAAAAAATCAATACACAAATATGAAACAAAAGATTGACCTCACCAGGTCAATGTGCGCTTTTGTGGGCAACACTGGAAGTGTGGCGTGTGTGTGACGGCTGCGGGACATGAAAACAGATGAGAGTCCTCACAATGCTGGCGTGACTCACGAAAATGTAGAGAAAAGGAGGATTGCCCATTTAAGCCGCAAGCCGCACGCGGTTCTCAGTCAGTATACACAGTGAAAGTGAATTGAGTTGAGTCCTATTGATCTCTAACAGCAATATTAACGTATCTTCCTGTTGTAAAAGTCACAGGCATGGAGAGTAGAGTAGCAACACCTCCAGTGTCATTTTTCAAAGTAAAAGCCCGATCTGGAATTCTGATTCCCCTCGTTTTGACACAATGCTTTTATTTTGAAGTGTTACCCGGGCCGCACTCTATATGGCTCTGAAAGTACCATCACTCACTCACCCACTCCCTCAGTCAGTCAGTCAGTCACATACAGACCCATGGGTAGGACTGAGCCAAAGACTAGACTGAGCTCAAAACAGAGGAGTATATGTCTATACAAATTAGCCGATCAGCCTATTCTACAGCTCAAACAAAGTGGTACGGCGGTGAAAAGCACTTCAAACTAAACCACATATAAAACTGCATAGTTCAACTTGTGTACCAGCTTACATAATAAAACCATTAACCCCAAAACAAGCAATAAAAAAAGCACCAAGAAACACTTTTCCCCTCCTGATTCTGTCATGTTTGTGCTCCAAACAGAAAGGAAGAGGACCCAGATGCAGTCTAACTGTGGGATCCAGGCAAAAGTAATCCAAAGGAAAAATACAACAGGTGAAACACACGGGGAGCCTCGATGGAGCAGGGTTGACAAAGGTTTTACAGAGATTGGCTAAATTGACGAAGATGAGCTGGCACAGAAAGGAAGGAACACAGAGATTAAATACACGTGTGGTAATCAGACATGTGAGACTAACAAGACAAGACGGGGCACACAATTACCAAGGCGGGAAAACACAAAGGCAGGCAGCAAATAAGGCAGCAAATTACAAAATATAACAGGAAATGATACTTAGCAAGGAAATACTTGACTTAACAAGACTCTTGACCGATTCTGACACCTTGTCCTGAGTATCGGCTGATACCAAGAACCCCTCTGACACCAACAGCTTTATATTATAGTTAGAAATATACTTGCTTGCTGACATTTGATTTGATTTTTGATTACAACATCTGTTAGCTATTCATTCATATTCCCCCTCATGGCTTGGCAGGACATCTCTTTGGTCACATTAAACACATACTTGTGCTGGTAACTCAACTACAGGCGAATCCACGGGCTGCAGCCTTCAGAGGAGGCGGTCCATGGAGGATGCTCCATTCACGGCCTGCGTTAAAGCCGAACTGAAATGAGGTGGTCTGGTCTCCCCTTGCGTCACCAAACGCCGCTCCTGTCTCTGAGCAACAGGTAGCTAGCGGGCTAACTAGCTAGCATAACTAACGTTGCATAACTTAACCTCTTATTTTAAAGATAATTTGTTTCAAGGGCCCTTTTTTTTCTTAAACATGTGAAACACTCGTTATTTGATTGAGTTGAAACCAAAGAGTCTTTCATTAAAGTGTGTTCCTTGGACGTTTGAAAATCCTTCGCTTTCAGGGAAACGGAGGATGCATTTGTGGGTCGCATCTGAAGGAGCCTTCGAATTGGGACAGCCTTTGACGCGCTTCTAACAGCCTTCAAATACGGCCTTTGAAGGCTGCGGCCTCTGGATTGGGACACAGCTATTGACTGTACCAACTTGAAAGCTCTTTCAGAGAGACATCAACACTCATTGGAAAGTGTGTTTGTGTCCAGCTCATGCCTGTAAGTCCAATGTAGTCCTCTTCCTAAATCTGGTTTGCTCTTAACCAAACACTGATGAAATTTCACCGCACCTTTGCTTCTAAGTGTGCACCAGCTCGCGGTGGGTTTTTAGGGCTTTTTTGTTGCTGCCTGATATCTCTGAAAACAACGCTAATGAGAGCAAACACAGTGGATAACATCAGAACAAAACAAAGGGCTCAAAGATGCTAAAATGTAAAGTTGACAGAAAAGGCTGTCACGTCATGACTCTGTGGGTTCATCGTTTTAGACACACACCTACTCGGTGACCTAATAATGAGACTATATAAAAACTGCTATAATGCAAGTTAAATTGAAAGTGTTAAAAAAAACACTCAACAATGAATTAATGCATCACTGATGAACACGGTGAAGCATTAATAACAGACCTGTGCCGGCCTGGCGGGCTGTTTGGATGACCTTTGTAACCTTGAGCTCATCTCTTCTCAGCGAGGTACTCATTCATGATCAATAAGCAATCAGGGAACTTGTCTCTGCACGCGTCGGCCATCGAAAGTGTTTACGAGGCAAGCAATCACTTTTGCAAATCACTGTTTTATTTGCTATCATATAACCTTACATTCACCCATATCAGGCTGCTGCCGTTATTTCCATTTGCTATTGCAGTAATTGACCTTACAGCACATTATGCCTTTTGAGCGAGGTTCATTGTGTTCATTAGTTTGCTTGAACACACGCTGCACCTGTTATTCACCCAAACAGAGGTGTTGTGTGTAGGAAGACAGACGGGGTTCAGAGCCCTGTGACAGCGCCGCACTTAAAACAGCTCTTTCATGAACATATTTCCAACGTGTCAGCAGCAGAATCTCAGAGGACGCGGTGCCACAAAGACCCGTCAGGCAATCTTATAATGATGAACCCCATTGTAGATATTTTAATATTTGGCATTCACATAAGGAATTCAGCAGCAGATGACATTCTGCTCTAATCTTGCTGCTGCTGTGTAGGATTCGAGGTTTGCTAAATCAAAAAGTGTCAGAGCTGAAACCAGGCTCAAAATGTCATGTTCCTGCAATGGAAACCTAATAAAGGGATTCAGTTCTCTTCTTCGCTTCTCTATAGATAGTTTTATGAACCCCAAACTTCTGTGTACTCCTCTGTGTTCTCTGTCGATTACTGTGAGGTATAAAACAGAATAAAAATTAAGTGGAGTTGCAGTGACACGGACTATTTGTCTTTGGAGCTTGAAGGTGAAAGTTTAAGTAATTCTTTGCACAGTAGATACTAGCATTAACATGCTATGTGCCATTTGCAGTGTGGTTTTAAAATCAGATTTTTTATTATAATACACCAGAATGAAAAGACTGATAAAGAGAGTCCGCACACTGGATCATGCTCCCAAGTAGTTTTTATTTAACTACCATAAATAAATCTCTCTGGGTAACGAGCTGATGCTCTTCTTCAGACTGATTTGTCTGATATTTTAAAATAAACTAATTAAATATTTACTGGACCTTATATCTCTTTATTCAAAGTTATCTGCCCAGAACACTGTGTGAAAACAAAACCCTTTTCCAGCCATGTGCTCAGAAGAGGTTCGATAGTGAAAACCGGCCAACTCACCACCCAAACCTATTTAAATATTAACAAGACAAAGCACAGACTGCTCCTTATTGAGTCAGCCAATTGATTTGTCTTTATAAGTTTAAACTCCAAGTCAACAGAGACCAATACCTTCCTGCTTTAAACCGTTTGAAAGCTGGAGGTTGTTGTAGAGACAGCACATGAGCTCTTACCTGCATCATGTTTCAGGTTTGGCATGAAAAGTAAGAAGTCAGGGACCTAAATGCAGACTGTAAGATGATACAACAAAAGGCCGTTGGGAGCGACTAAGAATTAAAGGTGAAAAAACTAGGATTACCACAGGAAGACACACACTGCAAATAAAGTTAGAAGACAAACTGGCACAGAAATAAGCGAAGAAAAGACTAAATACACTGAGTAGGTTGTGGTGACTGACCCTCCATTAAGTCCCGCCCCCCTTGGTTACTGTTGCCTGTAAAGCTTTCGCGCCGGCATGTAAATATTGAATAAAAGGCACAGACTTCAGGCGTGCAGACGTCTGCCGTGCAGTTCAGAGTGTGGGAGTCTTTGAGGGCTTCCGATGGTATAACATGAGGAATGGGACACACTATCGTGGCCTCACACATTGCCTGGAAACAAGTTGAGGCATTAAGTAATAAGAAACAAGCCGACCTCCAATATGTAATTATGTCACAGTACAGTCTTTACATATTTTAGCAAGCTATAAACAGAAAAGCAATAAATGTAAATCTGATGTCAATATTCGGTTGATAAACAGTAACAACATGCAACACAGATGTTTCACTTACAGATAAACTTAAGACTTTTTATATTTTTAGTCTCATTGCCCTTTTTTTTAATCTTATTCTATTTAAAACTTATTTTTATTCTAGTTCTGTGTTAATAGTTCTGCACCAAAATCACCAAAACAAATTCCTTGTATGTGTAAACCTACTTGGCAATAAACTCTGACTCTGATTCTGACGTTTCTCCCGTCACCATCCATGCTTGCTCGTCAAACTTTATTCAATACTATTTTATTATACTGGTATTTATTTATCATACAATGACAATAAAGCCTTTCAATTTAACTGAAGGCTAATTTAAGGCTTTTACATTTAGTGGGGGGCTGGACAATCATATTCTTTCACGTCACCAAGTTAGCAATAAACTCTGGGTACGTCCCACGGGAAAGTCCGCAGCTATGCAGACTCACAGAAAGTGCACACATGTGGCGTTAAAGTCCGCACCCGAGCTCTCATGCACTTGATGATTTGATAGTGGGACAGCACTAAATACTCACTCACTCAGTGGGAACGAGCCAGGGCTTTGGCAAATAGAGAAATAATAACAGAACACTTAACTAAATGAAAAACAAGAGGGACAATGTGTGAAATCATATAAAACATATATTATGAACTCTGTGAATTATTTCTGATTAGGGCCTAATATAAAAATAGGAAAGTTAACACAGAGTATATAAATAAATATAATATACATAAGTGTGGGACATGAGTAGTGTTAATGTTTCTGTGTGTTTTGGACAGCAGTTTATAATAACAATAATCACAATACAAACATCAATAACACCACATCTTCCTCAAGTGAAATCCCTCATCTATGTAAAATTTGTTGCTGAATATGTGACAGAAAAAAACAGCCGCTAATTACAATTCCTACTTCATTGAGGTTCGGAGATCTCTATCTCCTCTGTCTTCTCTAACAAAGACAAATGGAAGACTCCCAGTTTTCCGAGTTTGTAAACACGCTACTTGTAATTGTTAAAAATAAGTTTGAGTTCATGTTGCGCTGTTTGTAGAGCGTTCAAAGATGTTTGGAAGATCTCGGCTGAACTTATTCTGTTTAATGTTTTCTTTTCTATCATAATGACCTAAATTTTTCTGTTTCTTCTTGTGTATACAGAAACACGCTTATAAATGGGGTTCGCTTATCCCGCATGCATCTTTAATCAGTCTGATTTATTATCTGGAATCCTTCTCTTTTCTTCGTCTCTTTCATGTCGGTGTATTATTTGCGGGGAACGACAATAAGAGAGGGAACGTCTCTTTGTCTCAATCACAACACTCGATGAAGACACAATGCCGTGCCGCCCCTTCAAAGTCTGTCATCAGTATATCAAATTGAAGGATCAGATTTAGCGCTGTGATTGACAGGCGACCTGCCCATCCTGATCCCGCCTCTCGCCTCAATGTCAGCTGGGATTGGCTCCAGCCCCTACGCCACTCTCAATGATAAGCAGGTTGGATAGTTCAGATGTTTTCTATATATTTTCCTACTGGCCATGACCCTCTTCTCATTTTTTGATAACAGTTCAGTGTGACTTGCTCCATTTATCAGAAACTCTTTACCAAGCAGCAGAAACTCAATAAATTATTCTGTCAGATTGCAGCATTTGAATTGCAGCTCTTTCTTCTTTCCCCTTCAGATTTCTCCCCTCGCTGCCGAGCTTTCACTCTCTCCGCGCGTTCTCCCACCCCCCCTTCTACTCACCCTCACATTCACTCATTTTCCTGCCGCACGCAAACTCCCATTCCTCTCGGTAGACAGCAGGTAATATCCAAGGGTACTTTAACATAGTTTGATAGTTTGTGTGGCCAATAGAGACGGTGGGAAGGCTCCAAAACAGCAAAGCAAAACCTTAGTAATCGTAGGTAGAAGCAGTCAGGATGCCTAATGCCGTTTCAAATCGAGCCAGTGTGGCAACTTATTGGCATACACATTACTTTAAGTTTCTTTTTCTCAATCAATTCACTGGAAAGCTAAAAACCAATCTGGAGCACGGCAGCTCCCACGAGGCCTGATTGATGAGTCCGAGAGGGAATGTGCATATCCAAGCAACGTTTGGTTTATGTGTCCTCAAATTCCATTGGGTGGAAAATGTGGATTGAGTGAGGCCGTCATGGATTTGGCATCACTAACTTTGGGGCAGATTGCGGAGAGTGGATTGATGCTCGGTGGAGGGGATGTGACAGTTCATCTGAAGGAAGAATGGTAGGGAGAGGGAAAAACAAACAGGCAGATCTATATAGAGATTGACAGCGCCGCGAGGCTGACAGCACGCAAGAGTACATGGGGAAGCAGAAATGCAAAATAAAGTAACCCACATGGAATAATTGGAAACTGGTGCAGCTGCTAAATTAGTCATTAATTTCACTAATAAACATTTCCTGATGTACTCGATAGCTGTCAACTGAAACAGATATTTCCCACTGCGCTTGAACCTTGTTTTCCATCATGATCTGCCATTTTGCAGTGGTGTTGCTTGTGTCTGTCCTGTCCAATCTAAGTAAGCTCCTGATGCGGTCAAAGCTCACATAAAAGTTTATTTGTGTTTGGATGAGGATGGAAAGGACGATGAAGGTGTTTATTGGATAGACCAAAGGAATAAAGCCACGGTCATTGATCAATCCTGCAAACCATACAGCGTAAACATCCAAGGTTTTTTTTATTGCTAGTTGATCACATGTATGTAGATTACCAGAGATAAGTGGCATGACAAGAGTTATGTCATAAATAACAGGAATGCATGAGGTCACTTTTTGTGTTGTGTGTATGTATTTTCATATATGTGATTGTGTGTTTATATATGTGTATACATATTTATTTATGTGTATAATATGTTTGTGCCTTTATATATGTGTATGCATGTTTATATATGTGTGTTTTCATGTGTTTGCATGTTTATATTTGTGTTGATATATGTGTATGCATGTTTATATATGTGTGTGTTTATATGTGTTTGCATGTTTATATTTGTGTCTTTATATGTGTATGCATGTTTATATATGTGTGTGTTTATATGTGTTTGCATGTTTATATTTGTGCCTTTATATATGTGTATGCATGTTTATATTTGTGTGTTTATGTATGTGTATGCATGTTTATATGTGTGTGTTTATATGTGTTTGCAAGTTTATATATGTGTGTTTATGTATGTGTATGCATGTTTATATGTGTTTATATATGTGTATGCATGTTTATATATGTGTGTTTATGTATGTGTATGCATGTTTGTATATGTGTGTTTATGTATGTGTATGCATGTTTATATGTGTTTATATATGTGTATGCATGTTTATATATGTGTGTTTATGTATGTGTATGCATGTTTGTATATGTGTGTTTATGTATGTGTATGCATGTTTATATGTGTGTGTTTATATGTGTATGCATGTTTATATATGTTTGTTTATATATGGTTGTTTATATATGTGTATGCATGTTTATACTGTATATGCGCGTTTATGTATGTGTGCAGGTTTACATATGTGTAGGCTTACATGTTTATATCAGTTTGCGAGTTTATATATGTTTAGGAATCTTTATATATGTATATGAGTGTATAAATATGGGTATGTGTGTTTGTGTACATGTAAGTGTGTTTATATGTGTATGTGTGTTTCTGTGTACGAGTGTCATATGCGTGTATGCATGTGTAAATATGTGTGTGGGTTTATATATGTTTCTGCATGTTTATATGTGTTTGCATATTAATGTATGTGAATGTTTATATATGTGTATGCGTGTTTTTAAAAGCGTATGTGTGTATATACAGTATGTGTAAGTGTGGAGCGTGTTTATGCACTGGTGAATATTATTTCATTGTACAGTGTGCAATGCCTGTTAAGGCATTCTGTACTTTTCTACTGTATTATTTCTATTCTATTCAGCATTAAGAAACCCAGCTTTATATTAACTGTTTATTCAGCATATATTGGGTATGTGCAGTATCTCTCTCTTCTCTTGGCTCTGAGCCATGTTTGTGTTGGAACCTCGCTGCTCTAGAAACCTTGCAGATTACCTGTGTTAACTGGGACCAGCGCCTGTGTTTGTACATCAGTATCTGGCCTTACAGCTGGCCCATCTCTTAGCATTGTGTTGGCGGTGCCAGTGGGGCTGCTACAGCGCTCACTGCAGCCAGTGAAATCCTGCCAAGTATCATGGGTGGCTGGCAGTCTGGCAGATGTAGGCACGGAGAAAAAGGAACATGTCTGCAAGTGCTAACTACTGTATCCATCCAAGCGGTGGAGGTATAATAGAGGAGCAGAGTAAGGTTTGCTGAGCCACTGATGGAAGACAAATGGAGCTGGACAGGAACATGGTTTTATGTGCTCACAAATGTGAACCTTTAGAAAGCGTGAAGAAGAGTTTCAGCCTGCATGGGACTTTCACAGGTAGCTTAATTGAGATGCTAAAGGTTAAACTCAGATCTCATTTCTCTATGCATTATTCCTAAAGGGAAGATACACACCAATTATGTTTAGCTTTGTCTCCCCTTGTTAAGGGTCTTTATGCTAAGCTAAGCTAACCGGATCCTGGCTTTGGCTTCATATCAAACTACTTCTACAGAAATGTTACCAACAAGCAAGTCATTGTGGTGTTAACCAGTGTTGTATCTCATTAATTTCAGTATGCATAAGTGTCAAATAATAGCTATGCATTACCTTAAAGTATCCTGTGATTGCACTGGCTTCAAGAGCAGGTTTTGGGGTATTTCTAGTAATGCACAGCAGACATATAAAGGTGCTATTTTCCCATTTTCTTTGAGCATTGCATACTGTGACACTAACCTCAGCACAATAAATAATTTAAATAAGAAAAGAAAAAAACAATAGTGGTCAGGTGAGCTGAAGGTGGAGAGGCAGAGGGGATGGGGGTGGGTAGGTGGGGGAGGATGACTGCACTAATCAGTAGGCTGCCCTGAGGGATCAGTCTGCACAGGCAAGGACTTCTGAATGAGAGAAAGCCAGAGAAAAAGAGGGCAGACAGGAGAAAGGGGGGAGGAGGAGGAGGAAAGAAGAAAGAACTAATACAATTTATTTTTTAAAAAGGACCAAAAAATGCCTGCCAGAAAACATAAATAATGAAATGATAGTGCGAGCGGGGGGACTGGGACAGGTACAGAGACAGGGGGAGATAGCAAATAGAAAGACAAAGAAGAAGTGTGGAGGCACAATTCATGTATTGCATCTTAAGTGAGAAGTGAGTGCATGAGGACTGAATAATGAAACAAAGATTAGGTATTAGGTATGCCAGGTAGGTCTTTGTTGGAGAGCTCTTGGAAATATTTAAAAAGGTTAGCGTATGAATAAACATAGCTTATCAAGGTCCTTTTAAAGCAGGGAAAAGAAAGAGATCCTAATGAATAATAAAGAGCTGATGTGACAGGAGCACCAGCCTTGTGCTCCCTCCCCCCCCCTCCCGTAACACAGTAATGGAATGTTTCCTGCAGGACTTTTTACCACAGAGGACAAAGGCATAATCATTAAAATGGGGGAGCAGGGAGGAGTCAATATTGCAAAGAGCTGTTGTTATTCATCGTGCAGGCTACAGATGGACTGTATATTAGGAGCGTGGTGCTCCCATTAGAGACTCCTCTGACACATGTTCACACAGCGCTATTCAAGTGCTCCCAAGGTCTGTGTTACAGTTCTGTCACACACATGTAGGACACTGAAAGAAGCAGTGAGAGAAGCAAGAGATCGGGCTGTAAGGAAGTCTCTGCTGACGCTGAGAAGTGGTTCTTGGATTAATTAAATAGATTGTGGCATGCATGTTAATGCTCACCCTGGCACTCTATTGTTGCACTGTACAGTTAACTCATTGTCATTTATTCAGTGGCAATAAGCCTGGATTCTGTGATACAATGATGCCCACAGACATGAAGTTTCTTAGATATAAATTTTGCATGTCTTGCAGGCAAAAAATCAGTATTCAAATTTTGCTGGTACATTTGTAGACCCTGAAGAACTGACATTATTATGCTCCTCTTGTTGTAAAGGATTGCTTCTTGAGTTTTCCGCAATATTTTTTCCTTGATTCAAAAAAAATTATCCATCCATTATCTATATTGCTTATCCTGTCCAGGGTTGTAGCGAGGCAATCCCAGCTGTCATTGGGCGAGAGGCTGGTACACCGTGGACTGATCACACAGTCAATCACAGGGCTGACACATAGAGAGATAGACAAACACACCTACGGGCAATTCTTAGAGCCTAACAAGCATTTGGACTGTGGGAGGAAGCCGGAGTACCCGAACTGAACCCACGCAGACACAGGGAGAACATGCCAACTTCAAAAACACTTAAAAACACAATATATACAAATGAAGGCAAAATGGATCCAACTAAAAAAACAGAAGTGGAGTGTGATAAGGTGAAAACACATCAGTAAGGACTCAACAAAAGAGAGGAACAGAAACAGTGAATCTTCTCCCACCACTACCCTCATATGACCACATCCAGTTTACATGAATACAAACTTATGAACAAAAAATAAATGATTTCTAAGCTAAGATTTATCAAAGCTCCTGTGAGGAGTTTTTAGCTGGTTATAAAATCAGACTGAAATTAATACTGATGTACAAAAGCAAACAAGGCCGTCAGCTATTGACTATTTCTGTATAGTAATTTTAATGCCTGAAACCTCTGCCGCGGGGTGTCAGATCTAGCGGCCAAACCAGCTTTTTTTTTTTTTTTACATTTTCCCCGGCAAAGATTCTCAATGACTGATACAATTGACTGTTAAAAGAAAGCAGGATGAGATTTAAGAAAAAAAATACATACAGACGTACAGGAGAAGATCAGCAAAAAGTTAAGATGTCCTGCCTTGTCCACGGGGGTCGCCAAAATCCCTCACAGGAGCTTTAAAGGAGCAGTTCGCCTTTCAGTCAAAGCTGGTGTTCTCTGTAATCGATAGAAGCAATAATATTTGAAATTGGCGCCATAGCTGTGGAGAAAGTTGTACACACAGCTCGTGGTTTCACCCATTCTACATTCCTACAACACCCAGCGTGCATTGCGCCCCTCGCCCTGAAAGGAATGGCCCAGCGAGAGACGCTGAAGTGAAATACTACCGTTTTCTCTGCAGGCGATGGCTCAGAGCGTTACAGAATCTGAAATAAGACAAGCGTATAACAATGGATGTTTAAAAAATCTTCACGTCTGCAGTCTATATTTCAAACCTGACGATTTTTAACAAGACATTACATCAGAGGCGGCCGCCCTAGATTGAGGAAGTGTAGTTTACCTAACTCCCTGGCCTCCACCAGATGACACGTTTTACATAGTCTGGCGGAGGTTTTCCAGGGCCCATTGAAGAAGCGGATAGCGTCCTCCAAAGGCTGAAACTGCATTTTTTACCTACCAAAATGGCATTAGCTCCCTATGATAGCATGATAGGACTGAGGTCGAAAATCGGTGTACTGGCCCTTTTAATCTTTTGTGGCCTAAATGGAAAATGTCTTTTCTCATCTGCATCAGTTTTAGTTTCACTTTATTGCTTTTATATGGCACTCTTTAAAGCAAACCAAATTGCTTCACAAAGAAAGGCTTACCTCATTTGTATACAAATCCTGATTATGATTAAAACACAACCACGTTGAACCATCACTTTAAACCCAGATTATTCGATAGATAACAGGTTAAACATAATTGAAAACAAGATAAAAAACGTGATTCATAGCGTCAGGTCTTGAAAACGCTTTGACACAACCTTTGGCATCTCATATAAATACACAGAGTACCCTTTAGTGTCTCCATGAGACGCGCAGGACTTATAACTAACTCCGATGTAAACCCATCTGCGGCAGTAGCAGACACTCAGAGACACTCACTGCTGAGCTGAGTGACGCGGTCTTATCCCAGGTCCTAATACCATAATACCATGGCCTTGTCATGCTGTCTCTTACAGATCACATGGTCGCATTCATTTTCTTCCTTTCTAACACAAGGTTGAGTGAAGGGGTCGGTTTTACACAACAGTCAAACACTGTAGGTCTCCTTGTTGTAAGTCCTGCATTGTTTGACCAGTCTGTTGCCCCCTGAAGCCACCCCGAGCTGATTTTAGGGGCCTTTCTACCACGCGCAGTAGTTGCCGTCATTGTGAGAAATCCTGGTGGGTTTCATGCAGATTTTAATGGTTAAAACTGTGTGTTTGTATAAGATGCCTCGGGCAGTATTTGACAACTTGGGAATGACGGTGCATCTTAAAAGCATCAATAGGCTCAGCCTGTCTAATGGGCTCCAGCAGGCTACTCCTGAGCAGATGAGCGGGAGCAGAAAAAGCCCTGTCCCTGGCCTGTGTTTTTTTTTGCCGAGAACAGGGCACAGCCAGCTTGTCTCTTGATGCGGTAACGGGTGAGAAGTTTTGAGAGATATTTAGAAGCTATACCATGACAGCAGTTATAGACAATATGAAGGATTTTGATGTTTATCCTGAAATGCAACAGGGAGCCAGTGTAAGATTTAATGATAAGCGTGATGTGGTGTTGTTATTTGGACCTTGTTTTTAACCTTGCAGCAGGATTTTGAATTATTTGTAAATGAGAAATGGTACCCCGTGAGATCCCGAGGTAGAGGGAGTTGCGTGCATGTATGACTCTTTCTGATTCAGAGGGCGATAGGAAAGAAATATACTGGAATTTATTCTGCCTGTTGAAACCTTGACAGCTATTGAATATAGCAGTCTTTGCATGTGGTCTTATATATGATCCAGGTTCTGGCTAGTAACAGACGTATGATGTAAGGGGCCATCGTTCTTAAAGCATCTGCAGCAGCGTCCCTTAGCATGCAAAATAAATGTGAAAAATAAAGCCGTTACGTCCTGTTGCCTCCTGACTTCCTATGGACTACGCCGCTCCTGCAGAAAAGGTAAAACTACTCGCCCTGTTGTCTGAAATGTTTGTGAACAGTTTGCGCCTGTAACACATTCAGAAAATGCTAAATGTTCCATCAGAGCCGGCCTGTTGACATTAAGTGGCCTGCCTCTTGAAAGGCAGTAAAGTGCCATAACTAAAGCCATCTGCAGCAAAAGAGGATGCAAAGTTTAAAGTCCTCTGTCGATTCTGTGCGGACTATGAATCACTTGCAGCCTGGAGGGGTGATCTTTTTGTACGTGTAGTTGTTTATCCATCACAGCACCCAGCGCCAGCGGTGCCCTTGACAGTCTTCAATGCTCGTACAGTATTTCCTCAGCTGGTTGGAGTGTTAACCTTGCAACACAGAGAGGGACTAAAGAGGGTGTAGTGGATGAAACGGTGATTTTTGAAACACAAAAGCAATGACCTCTGAAATGTATGTGGGTGGATTTAATGAGGGTGGAGAATGGGATGAATATGTCTTTAGAATCTTGATAGGCCAAAGCAGAGCTCTTTCATTAGACACCAACGTAAAACATGGTTCTTATGAATGAGAACGTGTTCTGTAGACAGCAGATTAATTTGTATCAGAGGACTTACAGAAGTACAGGGTGAGGCCAGTGAGTGAGCATCCCTCCCAGTCTCTCGGTCTTCTTATGTGCCTCTCTGTCACGAATCTCATTCCCTCCTGCACCCACTTGGATTTCATGCAAATTTTCGTTATTCCACGTCAAGAAAGGTGCGTTCTCTAAGCGACTGGGTCAGGCTGGGGGAATCACATTGAATGACTCAGATCTGCCACAGTAGCTTATATAACACCCACTGTCACCGCTTATCAATTTGCAACGCTCCAAATTTTTATTGAAGTTAGAATGTTTTTCAGACTGTCTCTGCTAACAGTCATTTTTGCATTTAAATATTAGGTCACAAATAATCAGACCAGCTGTAATAAGGGACAATAGATTAAGGCTTACTGTTCAATGAAGTGCTGTAGGGCTTAAGGCTTTGCTGCCAGGAGGCACCACTTGAGCACTCTTGGATATTCAAATTATTGAATTTCAGATCAACAACCATTCCCTTTTCTACCTGGCTGCTAAAAGAGCAACACTCTACCACCTCTGCTCTAAAGGGAGGATGGCAAAAGGCGAAGGTGCTGGCTGCATCAAAAAATATTAGAACAGTTGTTGCAACAGCTTGCTTGAGAGGAGAAAAGGAAAAGATGGAAAACTCATGCATCAACTCTTTCACCCTCTTTAACATTTGATAAAAAAGATTTATACCAACGTGCCTAAGGTGGTTCTGAATCTGATGAAAAGATTACTGAGAAGACAACTTTGAAACTCTCTTTGTCTGGACCATCCCCGACTCAAATTGGATGAATTGGCCAAGTAGGACGCTCCTCTCGTATCGAGTTGATGAAAACCATGGCTGGTCTCTGGAGCCAGACATGTGAGTAAAGCTCCCTGGCGACTGTCTCGTGTCCTGGCCCCCTGACCCATGGGGCTTAGTGGAGTACAATGCAAAGAAATCACATGAAGCTGCTGCCCTGTTTGCATCCTGTTCCAGAGGCTGGCATTATGATTAGGTACATTGCCAGCCAGGTGGCAGGTAAAGGTGTGGATCTCGGTGTGCTGACCCCCAGCCTCGCAGAGTGGTTCTAGAAACTCTAAATGTGGTGGGGATGGAGCCGCAAAGGGTTGAGCGTTACCAACTACATAAATATGCTAAAATTGTTTACCAAAATATGTGTTGGTCGGTTTATGTTTTGGAAGCACTGGTTGTCTTGTTGTAGCAAACAGACCTCTGGGGCACAGAAACAAACCTGGGTGTGGGAGGACTTCAAGGAGGAAGTTATGGCAAACTGTTAGAGGACTCAGCGGGGGAAGCAGGCCTTTGCGTTTTTCAGCGGGGCCGGAGAACTGATGACCAAGATCACCACATTGTTGAGCTGTAAAAGAACCTTTGAGAATCTATTGAACTCAACCAACATGTCCTCTGATGAGGTGGCAGAGCGTGAGGATCCAGTGGTAGCATCCTCCATATCCTTGGTCATAAATGAGGTAGGAAGCTCCTCAGTGGCAAAGTGCCAGGTTTGGAGATTTGCCCTGAAATACTAAAGGCCCTGGACATTGGCTGGCTGCCTTTGCTATAATCCCTCTCTGGTTTCACATGGGAGTCCGGGACAGAATCTGTGGAGTGCCAGACATGGGTGGATACTCCCATTTAAAAAAGGGCTATAAAATTGCTCATCCTTTTTGGGAAAGTTAATTCCAAGATGCTTAAATAGGAGGCTCCGGCTTATTGCCGTACCTCAGATAGAACACAAACAATGTAGATTCCTTTTTCTGGCATGAAACACTGCAACATCTCTTTACCCATGCAGGATCAGTGGGGGATCATGCTCATCGAGTCTACATGTGTTATGTGGTCTTAAAGGACCATGTCTTTCTCAGAGTCCTGGTTAGGTCACTGAGTTTCAGGTACCAGGGCCATTGCCATATAAACAGTGAAAGCTGGGTCTCTGTCATGTCATAAAGTTAAACACCTTGTGGGTGGGTGTTGGCCTCCGCAAGTTTTGACCCTTGTCTCGGATACTGTTTGAGATATTGATGGACAGGGTCTCAGGGCACTACCGAGGAGAGTGTCCAGTTTGGGAGCCTCAAAATTGCATCTCTGCTTTTTTGCAGATGATGAGGTTGTGTTTGTTAGCAACCTTATAAAATGAAGTAGTTTGTATGATTGTCAGAGTCTACTATATTGCTCTTGAGGAAACTTACTCATGAGCTTTAAGCCAGTTAGATAGGCCTACATTGTATAGAACCTGTTTAATGCTTTGAAGTGTAGAAAGACTGCATACTTTATGTTGAGTATTTTGTGGTGCTTTTCACAGTTATTGAACACAGAATCCACAGAGAGGATAAAGAGTGATTTGTTAGGCATTCAGAGTCAGTGAGTCACTGTGGGGAAGTCAGTGAAGTGTACTGGAGCTTGGTTTTGGTACAGTAGGCGTGCCCGTAAAAGTATCTTTTTAATTGTGCTCCTGTGTGTGAGTAGATGAGGGGGAGGCGAGTGTGTGTGTGTGTGTGTGTTTCAGTCTGTGTCAGTGCATTATACTTTGATGAAGTGTGGGTGTGTGGGCACATGTTTATGTGTTTTTGAGTTGTCAATGCAGATTTACGGAAAGTAGCGATGTGATATGTGGAAAGCCCATTTTTATGCTGAGCGCAAAATGAAATGTGTTTGATGTCACACACAGTTTATGTCCTGTGCCATGATGAGAATGCTGCTCTGCTGGAAGAGGATGAATACAATTTCATGGGTGACCTTGCAGGGAATTTCTGAAAGATGCGGCTGTGGTATGATTTTAAGACTAAGAATCATTATCAAGTGTGTTCAGGGTGTTTTACTGCCCCGAGTCTTTCCTCACACTCCTTATTTACAATCAAAACAGACTAAATTAATTCTGAAAGACTGAGAGCTCGAGTGAGTATGCCCAGAGCACAAATTGCAGTGGGACAGAAAATGTATTACACACAAAAACAGACGTGCGCACACAGACATTTCAATCCCTCATTCAAAATAAAGTTTTATACCCGACAGACATATTCATAAGTGTGTAAACTGTAAATCAAATCAGACCCTGCTTTTAAAAAGTGTGGACTGAAAACGCAAGCAGTCATGAAGTGAATTTAGACCACTCAATCACTTACAAACACACAAATCACAAATGTATTGAAAGACTTTATTTATGGGAATTTTACAGGATTTTGTTGTGGTTCAACGTTATACCTCAGGGAAGTGTGCGTCACTGGCCATGTGTATGAGGCAATCTCATCATTTGGTGACACCTAAGCTTCTGAAGGCTTTTGGTGTAACCAGTGAATATCCAGCAAATGGACCATAGAGATCCTGGACATGACCTCTTCTGTGCGCTCGTCATTGGTAGCAGTCCTTCTAGCAACTCGCAAAGAGAGAAGGGAGTTGGAATTAACCCAACCGCCAGAGAGGACGTCATTTGGCATTGTGGTAGCAAAATTTAAATTACTCCGTCATTATGTGTGATACGTTTCCCTCCTGCCCTGACTTTTCCAAAATACCTATCCTGCACATGCCTCACAAATACATTTAGGAAACCAGATATATGCGTTTTGTTGTTGTTTTCCCACCTTCAATGACACCCTCTAGACGCCCTGAGTGATGTTGTTGAGCGTTGGTAGTTTCATTCGTGGGAGGAGAACAGACGCGTAATGGCCTGATAAGCGCACCGAGACAATGGCTCGGACATCGAAACTAATTATACACACAAGCACTTATAATCACTCACGTGGACTTAGCACAATAGAAGTAAATAATTGTAGGCGGTCTTATTATTGAGGAGAGGCCAAAAAAAGCTTTATAAATTCAAAACAGTTGACACAGAGTTTATTCTGTGAGAAAATGGCAAGCCGACACTGCAGACAAAGGAAGATAAATGCGCAGGAGCCATTGAAAATGGTACAGAACATGGACTTTGTGGACTCTGATGGAGGGGTCGGACATCGAATTTGATATTGAAGAGGAAAGTGATGCGTCCGATTCTGAGCCAGAACTGGAGCTAGGACCGGAGCCTGAGTGTGCCCTGGTCCCGCCTGCTGAGACACCCCGAGCTCCTCACCGCAAAAAAGAGCCTGAACTGAGCTGACTGAACAAACACCGAGACGTACAGATCCCTTTTCTCTTTTGGAGAGAACGGAGAGAGCACGAGATAGCACTGTGCCAAAAGATCAAACTGTGCAGTGCAGGTAGTTTGTTATCAGTGTTAATATGCAGATATCTGATTGATAAAAAGCTTAATTGTCTTCAGTACATAGAAATGGGTTAAGGATTTCTATCTTCAATTGCATTCTGCCTCTTTAGCTCTCCAGGCAGAACGTTTTTTGAATTAAACCACAGCCCACTCAAACATGAGTGCTTCTTACTAAAATCTTGTCCCTCGCCAGTTGATTCCCATTCATATGCAGATATCTGCTTATAGAGATTGCTGTATGAGCAACACTTGCTTCATTTTAAAGTACTCTGTGGAGGCTTTGACCACCGCTTTGGAGCCATGTTTTTTAGGATGGGCCTTGATTTTGTTTTTGTCTTATTACATGCACAGATATCAGGTAGATGAGTGCCAGGTTTAACAGCAAGCAAACGCATCGAAAGTTCGAAAATATTATCATAAAGGGCTTTTTAAATGTACCAAACCAAAAAAATCAACTGTGCTGCAATTACAGTTAAATTTGAAAATGCCTCAGGCGTTCTCACTGGAACTACAAAGTCTGTACACCATCTCTGCATTGGCTAACTATCAAACTAGAATTGATTTTTTAGATTTTACTACTTCTGTCTATGCAAAAGACATGCCCATTAGATGCCAACCAGCAAGATCTCTCAGCAGTGGTCTTTTTAACATTCCTCAGACTAACGCTAGAGCAGGGGAAGCTGCCTCCTGGATCCATGCCCCGAGTAAATGGAATGCACTGACCGTAGAGGGACCCCTACAGTGAACACTTTTTAAAGCAGGTTAAAAAACCTCACTTTTCACTACCTTTTACTTCAGTCAATAATTTGGTTCAAAGTTTGTCTGTGTCTAAATGTGTGTGCTTGAGTATGTTTTGATTATTATGGACTCTTGCATCTGTTCAAAGTCATATTTATATTTTGCACTTGGCAATCTGAAAGCCCTGACAAATTAAAACAAACTATTGGGCTGCAAGGTTCACCAGTAACCATTTTTTGGGTATAAATGAACCTGCCAGCTGTGGCCCACTTGGTGTTGGGACAGCCCATCTGATTAGCAGTAACACCATCGTCAATCTGCTGCCTACATTGTAAGGCAGTTGCAGAGGTACAGGCCGACGGCCCAGACGAACACTGCCACATTTTGTTCCCAGTCTGACCCTGTTGTGTTGTGAATGCATTGAACCGCGACTACACTATTCGAGGCAGTTGTGGCTCTTGGATAGAGTGGGTCGTCCCCCAACCGGATGATCTGAGGTTCGATCCTTGCTCCTGCAGGCCACATATTAAAGTTTCCTTTGGCAAACCCCAAATTGCTCCGAAAGGAAACCATTGGTTTTGTTTGAATGTGATTCAATTAGATCTTGATGAGCCTGGCACTTTGCATAGCAGCCCCTGCAATCAGTGTATAAATGTGTGTGAGTAAGGGTGAATGGGGCGGTAGTGTAAGGGGCTTTGAGTGGTTGGAAAACAAGAAAAGAGCTATATAAGTGTAGTCCATTTACCATTTAAGTGCAGTCCATTACTCAATGTGAAGCAAATTGTGTTGCCCTGTGTGTGAAATGTTCTACATAAATGAAGCTTGACTTGACTCAAGGATAAACACAATGTGTTTTTAACTTTGTTGATTCTCCGCTGGTTTAACCAGCAGGTGTAACATAACATTGTCTTACTTTGGCCTTTCGTACAGATACACAACTGTACAAAAGTCACCGTCTTCTCTTCCTGTTGGACTGAGCAATAATAATAAGGTACATTGAATATGTAACAGCAGACAGTCCCTGGTATTCCCTGAAGTAATCTGTGAAGTCTTCTTGACAGTCCAGACAACCCTGATGGAAATACTTGTTAGCATATGTGTTTTAGTCAGGTGGTCCCTGATCGGAAAAACTTGATTGACAAAGACCAAAAAAATGTCTTGTTGATGTTTTAATATTGTTCTTTTTTTAACAAACAGCTTCAACTCTAATTTCCTTTTTTTCTACCCATTGAGCTCGAGAGAGAACCAGTGAGGATTGCTTGTTTTTCTCTGAGAAACAAAGAGATTAAAAAGAAGAGAGGGAGGAAAAGAGTATTACTTGATCTTATGCTTTTTGTTTGCTCTGGGAATTCTGCACTCTTATTATTGTGTTTACTAATTCAACATTAGCAAGGTCAATTGTTTCGCTTTGTTCCCGTCCCAGTAGGTCTGCTCCTCTGCTCGGCTAATATATTGGCTTTGAAGAAATACCATTTACCTTAAATTTCAGTACATACTGTATATCCTTCCCAGAGCCATTCTTAAAATGGAGATATCTTTCTAGTATATTAATTAACTGTTCTCCATTCAAATAAAACAACAACTAATTCAAATCATTCAACACATGACGGTCAAATTGTTAGCTTACGCCTCAGTGTCAGGGAAAATGCTTGTTACATTACATTACAATGATTTAGCTGATGCTCTTATCTAAAGCAAATTCTCTATAAATCCCTCTGCAGTCCCCTGATGGTGGTATGAGTTACCAAACTCGGTTCGCAGAGTCCCTTTCCACCCTGCTTCTGCACACCCTCTGCATTGCCTCTGTGCACTGCCTGTTGGCACCAGTGTCCGATCGCACTTGAAGCTGTTTGTTGGTACTTACACAAGTTGCTCTTGATCATTGCATGTGTTGTATTACCTCTCAGATGTACGTCGCTTTGGACGAAAGCGTCTGCTAATTGAAATTGCAACACTGTAAAATAGGTGCATTTAACTATTTGGATAAATTGCTAAAACTGCTTCAAACACTGCAATTAGACAAGAAGAATAAGAACAATATTCCTTTAGAATTGACTAACAACACATCTCAAACTTAGCACAAATGTTCCAATGAAGTGCTAAAATAAATTTTAATAATTTAAATAAAGTTGCTTTGTTCTTTTTGGGCTTGAGGTCAGAGGTCAAGACAAAAGCATGATAACAAACTCTGAGGTGTCCTGAGTCCTAACCTCAATGTCACCCACCACATTAAGCTTTGAGGTTATTACACTACCACAGACACCCACCAACAATCTCACTTTTGTGTTTTACATATCACACAAAATAGTTTTTGGGATTTCCATTTGCAATAGCTCGGCAACATCCACACACAGAGAAGGATTCGTTAATCTCGCAAGGCCGACAGAAATGTACTGATTTCCCTTAATAACCAGGACGGAGAATGGAGCAGCATTGAGCTACACAAGCAGAGATAACATTATGCAGCACTCTCTCTCTCTCTCTCCCTCACACTGGCTTCCCCTCTCTCTCCTCCTTCCCCTCTGTCACACACACACACACACTCACCCACGCAGTCTTTATCACTGTCTTTACCTCTCCACTCCTATCCGTGACTTCTCCACATCTCTGTTACTGATCAGTGTGGGTCACGTGTCCTCTATCTTCCTCCATGCTGCTGTCCCTTAGACACCAAGGCATCTTAACTTCCTTCTTGTACCGTTGGCTGGTTTGGATGCCCAGAAGCACTCAAACATTAGACACATGGTTCTGACTGAGAAGCTATGTTTTGCCATTTTTTCCCCACTATGGTTACACAATTCACACCAACTCCAAGCTCTGTTCTAACTCTGTTAGAATCAGAATCAAGCATGCTCCCTGGCCTTTATCTGTCACACATCACTTAGGTAAGTCTGAGAGGTGACGTCACCACCCACTAATCACATGATGCCACTTAGCTGCTAGTTACACTTACCTAAGTAATCTGATGCTAATTGGCAACAAACATTTAGCATTTTGGCAATTTCTAAAGGTAAATCTGAAGCTTCAGCCTTTCCAACCTCAAAGGTTTATAATGTGTTTGATGTTTTCGACAACATAGGTGATAATTAGGATGGTAAGAACGCACGAGTGGGTGGCGGGGAGCTGGTAGAATTTACATGATGTGACAGCAAACGCGAAAAGAAGAATTCACAGCATTAAAAATCATTTCATTTCATCATGAAACGAAGGGAATACAAAGCAAAACCTATTACATGTTTAAAGCAGAGTTCAGTCTATTATCATGCAAAGTGACTAAAATGTTTTTGTATTTTTAAACAAGCACAGCGTGCAAACCAGCAGCTCACAGCCACTACAGGGAACAGCTTGTCTTGTCGATGACATGCGAGCCAGAGATGAGATAAGCACGCTTTTATTTTGAAAAGCTTTCTTCATATGTTGCATTCTTTACATGCAACACATGTCACGCGAGCATATAACCATGCAGTGGTGTCATATGTCATTAAAATCGTCCAGCATCAATATAATCTGAACAATCTGTAATTCTGCTCTCTGAAACAAATTCATTTTTGTAGCCTGTCTTTCACCTCATTCTGCTCTGTCTCTTCCGTCTTTTGTTCCTTTTACTGTGAAAACAACCCCCCAATTAAATCAATCCTAAATCTCATGGAGAGAAGAACAAAACATTTGAAGTTGGAAGTTGCCAAGATGCATGAGCTCACCGTCGAAACTAACTGTGTGAAGTCCTCAGATCCAGATCTGTGGTGTAAAATCTGTCAGGAGTTTTCTCGCCTCAGGTTTAACTGGCATAAAATACATGAAAACTGTGAACACATCTCGAAAACACTCAACAAAAAACAATAGTCATTAATAAAAATCTCAATACAACACTGTGAAATTACATTTAAAGGGCAAACAGACCTGAGAATAGAGACAATAGGCAGCACAACACAGCCTTAATACACCACATCCTTTTTTCAGCAGCATTAGCGCAGGTTAAATGACTCTTTTATGCTGTGGGAACTGTGACCATATGGCGTTGATAGGTCACACTAGACAGAGGTCCAGAGAGAGTGCCCGAACAAACCTCTGCTGGCGGGGAAAATTAAAAACACCCTGTCAAAACGCAAACAAAATTAACTGCCTGCTTTAATCCCGAGAGGTGCTACCTCGCAGGTGCAGATCTGTCTGCGCTGTGGCCTCTGGCCTCGGTCTGGCAGAGGAGCAGAGCATAAGGTAAATGAAGTGGAGAACATGGTCGGGCCTGGTGGGTGGCAGGCTCGGGGCAGAGAGGTGCCAGCCTGCCAGTCCCCTCCTCGGACAGAGAGGGTTAGGGGGCAATGGAGGCAGAGTCTGAGCTGGATGAAACAGTCCTCGACATCAAACAGCGAGAGGTCTTACAAGGCTCATTAGGAAAGAGGCTGCAAGTCTTTTAGCCCCCTCTTTATTGTGTTAAACAGACACTTTTTGTTCCCATGGTGAAGTGTACTGCTCGTTTTCAGACTGTGTGATAATATGGACACAAAGAAAGCAACATCATAGCCCTGTAGGAAATGCTGTCTTTGTATAGCTGACGATGTTACATTTGTATTCAGACATAGCACTGTTGATGTACCTGTCTGGTATTTCTTATGGCCTACATTTGAGTGGATATAAGTTCTGATGTTTCGCTGGGATAACTTAAATGCACTTTTGCACAAATATTATAGAATAAAAACGATACAAAATCATATAGACCAACGTATAACCTCTGTTGGAAGCAAAGAATCATTTTCTTGAAGATGTTTGCACTTTATAAGTGAGATGAGGCCCAATTACCATAAAATCCAGAATATAAGACACAGTCTGTTTTGGGGGTATCACAAAGGGCAAAAGGTTTTCTATAGCTGTTTATTAATAAAAACGTGTATACAAGTTATTTCAACACTATTTCAATTTATTTTCATATAAAACACACACAAATTACAGCCTGCCATCTGTTTTCGCCATGTCGAGTTTGCAATCCTGCTAGCTACCGGTGCTGCAGCAAGCGGTAGCCGGCAGCCTACGGTTACGTTGATTGTTGTGAGGGTGGCGGCTGCCATGGCGATCATGACGGTGCATGTCCATGACGAAGCGTTAGCAACAATTAAGTTAGTTTAACTCGATTAAAACAGTGTGGAAAACACAAAACAGCACTGCGGCATATTGTAAATAGAGACGTTGTAGCGGCTCGGACACGGAAACAGTTTAATGCAGAGATGTGATGCCGCCACTTAACAGCCGGATAGCGTCATCGTCTGGGTAAAATATTGTAACACAATAAAATACCTCTCTGCATTTCATACTGGTATATTGGTCGCACAGGTATAACGGACACAGCTCACCTTTTAGATGAAAAAAAATGTAATAAAAGTGCGTCTGATACACTGAATTTAATAGTAGATATCTGCATAAGAAAACCGCAGTAAGATGAATAGTCCAACAATGAGCTGGGGTAGACCCAATAATTAAAACATCTTTCATACAAAGGTGCATCATATTAGCTTGAAAGACAATGAGCAGCATTTGTCAGCTATGAAAGAACGCTGGAATCAGACTATTGGTGAGAACACAACAGGAGAACCTGTCACACACACAAAAACCCCCTTACAAAATCATTTCATATATCAGGGAGAACTCAACTTGTCACCATTAAATGGCAAATTCAGACAAGCTGCACTTAAAGGAAGAAGCTGGAACAGCTAACAGCGATATGATGGACACATAAAAGGAGTTGACAAATCCTGCTAACTGGCTTCAAGCTAATATGACCCACATCTGTAGCTGGAGCTGATGAAAGTACTTTAAAGCTGAAGCTCTGTTTCATGAATACTTTACAATATTTTGTTGTTATTCTGTCTTCTCTGTGCGTCAAAGCGTTTGAGATTCTTAAGACAAGAGACGTATGGGAGTTAAGACACACTGACAAAGTTTCTGCTCTTTTCTTTTCTTTAAAACAATCCAGTAAAAACCAGAATTATAGTAATTATAGCAAATATTCTGTCATGACATTTCACATCATGTGGCGGCTGTGGCTCAGTGGTCAAGTGGGTCATCTCTCGTTCGGAAGGTTGGTGGTTCGATCCTTTGCTGCTGCAGTCTACATGTTAAAGTGTCCCTGGCAAGACACTTAACCCCAAATTGCTTCTGATGTCAAGTTTAAACAAAAAGGTAGAGGACCCAGATGCAGATGAAGACGGAAGCTTACAGAGTCCATTGGTGACATAAGAATAAAAAAAATCAGGAGGTAAAGTCCAAAACACGGTGAAACATAAAATCCCAGAAAGAACAAGTCCATGAGGAGCAAGGGTTAGACGAAAGGCAAACGACGAACTGGCACAGAGACAGGGGAACACAACTAAATAAACTTGGGAGTTGAGGCTAATCAGACACAGGTGAGACGATCAAGGAACAGGTGAAAACAATAAGGGAATAAGTGGGAAAGACACAAAGGCAGGAAGTGGATCAACACGAGAGACAAAGTAGGAAATGATCGAAACAATGAAACTCAGATGAAATAAATAACTAAGACTGAATCACAACAAGAACACAGAATACATTAAATACAAAACTAAACATGATAACTCATGACCCCTGAAGGCACAGCCATCGTTGTGTAACGACTTAGTTCCTGGTGGGCAGAGTGACACTATGCATAGCAGCCTCTGCCACCAGCGTATGAACATTAAAGGGTTAAAGGGTGAACGTGATATGTAGTGTAAAGTGCTAAGGCTGTAGAATAATGGCCATGGGAGTTTCGTTATAAGCTTTGTTTTGCAAAGAAAATAAGTTTCTGGTGATATTGTGCCCATATGTAGGTCGCATCAATATCATAATTATGTGGGGAGTAGTCGTAAGTGGTGCTGATGTCTGATGTCTTGCTGAGATTGCATTCAAAACAGACTTACTCCACAGTCCCACCTTTATTGCACTCCAACCTTTGACTGAGGGAGTCTTTTTCCTGCAAACCTGTTCATGAGAATAATTTTTACACTGTTTCTCTCAGTGCTAAAACAAGGACACAGATAATGTTTAAGTGTCACTTTAAAGACCGGGTTAAATGCAAAGTTGATTGCTTTCCTGACATGACTTTTGTGTAGCTCTGAAAAGGCTCCCTGCACAAACCTCCATTAGCACCTTCCTCCCCGCGGAGAGCACCGTCAGTATGAGAAATGGCTTCTAATTTTTAGACATATTGGCATTTAAAAGTGCTGATTGCTGATTGCTGTCGTACAGCGAGGTTGTTTTATAATAACATTCATTTGTATCACAGCTCTGTGGACGCCACATTTAAGTAGAGAGCTGAAATTGAGTATACATTATGTTGGAGCTGTTGTGAATACAGGTGAGTGATGAATTATCTGAAGCCTTATGCAAGCTCACTAAGTGCTATTAATGATTATAGTATGTTATAGAAACAATTTTAATGCACAGGTTATGTGTGAAAACAGGACTGATATCAGACAGGTCGCTGCCCTCTATCAAACCAGGAAAGAGAAATCAACCACTTGCAAATATCTGACATCAATATGTGAAAATAATGATTTTCTGTCTGTGAGCCTGCTGCTCCATCACTTCGGTTCAGTCTGAAGTATCTTGATAACTATTGGATGGATTTCCATGAAATTTTGTTTCAGAACTGAAGACGCTTTTCAAATGAGAGGCTAAACTTCTTCAAGAACTTCAACCAGGCCCAGATGTCTTTTGGATTGAACTTTAAATGGCCATGGTGCACTATATTTATGCTAGTCCCTATTCGCGAGTGTTAGAATGTTTGCAAGCTAAGCTAGATATTCAATATTTTAAACATCTTTAAAGCTCTTATGAGGAGTTTTTCGCTGGTTAAAAAAAAATTAATTCTGATTACTCTATATGAGCTACAAAAGCAAAGCAGACCATCAGCTGATTGATTATAGTGATTTTTAATGCCTGAAACCGCTGGTGTCAGACGAAGCGATTAACTGCACGCTGCCTTTGTTTACATTTAGGGTACAAATATAAAGTGAGTGATACATATGACTGTTAAAGAAAGCAGGATGAGATGTTTTGTTAAAAACCACCACTTAAGCATGAACAGGACAAAATCAGCAAAGAGATAAGAGGGACGGCTTTGTCCACAGGGGGCGCCAAAATTAACACAAACTGAAAGTTCCTCACAGGAGCTTTAATGTGCTGACTCTTAGTCATGTAACACATGCCTTCTGGTCTAAGCCTGTTGTTTGTCCAATCTGATCCCAGCAAAACAATGAATCACTCCATTACACAATATTCTGTATCTCCATGCAGCCTTTAATGCTGTTGAGTTTTTATTGGAGCTATTGCTAATAATGTAACTAATAATGTAGCAAAAGGCTCTTTATCTCTGATTTCTCTAAACCCTTTCATGTCAATGTCAATGTCCTTAGTAAATGACAGTGAACTGAAACATTCTTCGTTTTCCTCAGCAAAAGATCCTTCTCTTCTTCATGCCCTGTTGTCTGAAAAGCCGATGGTTTATAAGTAAAGCAAGGCGTACATGCTCTTTTGTATCTTTCTCATGCATCTACAGAGAGACAGACAGAGAGACAGACAGACAGACAGACAGACAGAAGGAAAGATATAGATAGATGTGTTAATTTGTTGTTGAGAGCGGCAGAAAGACCCTAATGTGTTTCCCATACTTAATTATTTCACAAGCGGAGTATAATCATATTTGGAGTGATGCCCTGGGGACATTATCAATTTAGTCCTTGTATACTGGGAAAGAGCTCGTGCAACTTTGAATATCAACATTTTGCGGCGTATGAAATTAATTTGCTATTTAATAGAAAAATCTAAATACTGCTTCCATGTCATTTCCCATTTAAGAGAATTAAATGGAAACTTGGAACAAAGATATGGGAGGTCACTGAAGGTCGAGCGTCCGCTCACAGGCCCTCTCTCACATGGAAACACAGATCTTGTATCTTTCTAAACGCCTCTTTGTTTGTGGGCAAACAGACTGCAGAGTGCATTATGAGTTTAGAGTCTAAATAGACACGCTGTGAACAAGTTATGCTGCTGTTTATTCAAAATTAACTTCAGGCTTTCTTTAACTGATCATTACCCACCGATCAGCCCCTGGCAGATGCTGTGGACTGACATGGCGATCTATTTACAGAAAACAATAAAAGTTAACTTCACCATGTCTGTTTCACACAGACATCCCCTGCTGCTGCGCCTCCTGGGGGGGAGGGCATCATGGAAATAAAGTGTCATTTCCCCCTTTACAATGAAATATTGGCTGTTAATTTCCATTTGAAATCTACAGTGTAATTAACAGGTTTGAAATGACATCAACACTGGTGATAACCACTGTTTTATTAATAGAACATGCCTTTTGCAGAGTCTGCACACAAAGGCGAGGCGAAGATGGATGTCTTGGCTTTAATTAACCAGAATTATTTACTGACTAGGGCCGGCTTATGGGAGCATCACTCATGTAATGGATATATTAGCAAAAGACTGAAGGGATTAGCTTCTGTGGAATTAACAGACTGTGGGCAGTTCATCATGTGGTGCTGGTACTATATAATATTTACTATATAATCAACCGATACCAAAGTGAATGCTGTGTGTAAATATGCTTCTGTATGCGAGTGCATGTGTGCTCATTTGTTATGTTTTTTGAACAAAAACTACTTTGCATCCTCGACAAGATGGATGTCAGAATGATGCCATCTGTTGTTCATTATAAACCCGTGCTGAGTGTGTTTGGCTAAATCCTAAATCTATTTTATACACTAGTTTGGTTTTCTGGAGTTGGACTGAACTGCCGTTACATTAATGCGCCTTTCAAAACTTTCTCACTGTTTTCATTTGAGTATTTTCACAATAAAAGCTCTCTGATTATGCGGCAGACATGTGAGCCACAGTTCAGGGCCTTGTCCTTTCATACGGCTACCAGTCAATACAGACAGCTACTGTATATAATAATAAGTTCAAGTGATGCTCTCTGATCTGCAGCCCTTTCACGGCGTCTCCTCTTCTGATTCTGCCTCTCTGTGTTTCAGCTGTTTGGCCTTCAGTCCCAGCTCTGGTTCACGCTGTATAAACTTCCTGCTGTGTGCACATTAGATGGCCTCGTATTGAACGCGTTTCTATGAAAGACTACCCAGCATGATAACTCAGAGTGCTCTATGTGTTTTTGAATATTTTAAATGCATTGTTCATCACGTGGAATATAATTTTCCAGCATAACAAAGCCTGCCTTACATACATTCCTCTTCAAACTGTTTGCTATTTCAGAACAGGATCACATCTTTTGAAAGCTATTTTAGAAAGGCTGTGTGATAGTGACGTTGATCAATCAGGTACAGTTATTAAATGTTAGAGGCAGCACCTTAAACTTTCTTTCAAAAGCTTGGTGACCGTGAAGGAACACGCTGTACGATATATTCAATCACTGTGTGCCGGCTGTGCGTTGGCACAGTATGATTTGACCCCTAAATTGCCCCTTACTGTTTGACTTGACTACCGGCTGAAGGTTAGTCACCACTATACCAAACTAATACCTTAGTAGTTTTTATTCTGTGTACGAAGTAGGCGTTCCTTCTACTGACGTCATATGATCTGCATCATCAATCAGTGCTCGGGAACCGGAGGTTGGCCGGTTCAAGTCCTGGTGCAGACCAAGCGTGGAATCGGGGCTGGTAGCTGTAGAGGTGCCCTTGAGCAAGGCACCGAATCACCAACTGCTCAGGGCGCATGTCCATGTGCAGCCCCCTCACTCTGACATCTCTCCATTAGTGCATGCCTATAGAGTCCTGTTTGTGCATGTGTCTATTTCGGGGCCTGTACTAACTAAAAAATTGAATTTCCCCTCGGGGATAAATAAAGTGCGTCTTCTTCTTCTTCTGTTTTTTCACCTGATCGTTGGGAACTTTGGGCTGTTTGCTGGTCCACCCTTTTAAGCTGCCTAAAGCATATGGATACAGACAGAATCTTTACTTAAAGTGGATGTTATTTAAGAGGCATTAGCCTTAGTTTGGGTTTAACTTAATCTCCTGTTAGTTTTTTGTCGTAACAAAAAACTCAATACCCCCTGAAGAAATGCAAGAACGCAGCATTACATACAGATTGATCTTGCATACAAACACACACACATTTCTTCCTAAGTAACCTGTATTCTTGACAAATAGAGTCACATGAATTGAATTCCAATCCGTTGTTTTGTTCATCTGAAACAAAAGCGATCTATAATGTCTCCAATAAAAGCGATCGATGGTCTGGCATGCAGCGTTAAAAGCAGAGCAGTCGTCCTCGCTTTATGCTTACTTAGATCAGCCTCTGCCCCCGGAGCTGGCGGCCCCTCAGTTATGTGCTCTGGTGTGGTCATATTTTAACTTGTGGTAAATGTCAAATGTTGTCGCTATGATTCATGTGAAATGCGAACGGCCGGGAATGGTAAACAGAAAATGGCAAAATCAGCAGGAGATTGGTCTGTGTTTGCAGTTGTGCCGCTGGTCACCGCTGGGCCCTGCTTGGCGTTTATTTAACATGACACATTTCAACAGCACCTGGGGAGCAAGGTCACGGCTGCGCACACACTCGCACGCGTGTATACGTGCACGCGCGCACACACCTACATTCTCAGAGTCGGTCGTGTTTAACATCCCCGCTGATTTTAGAAAGAAAGCCCCTTCTTCTTTTCAAATCCCGAGGAGCGACATGGTTTTAATTATTGACACTCGGGTGGGGATTAGCGTCTGATGCTGTCTGACCCCGCAGACATGAGTGGCAGTGGGCTGGGCAGGGGAGAAGGACAGGAGACTGGTGGGGGCAGGTGATTCTCAGGGACAAAAGGGGCAGAGGAATGGGCTGGGGAGGTGGAGGCGCAGTGATTCACATGCAGTGCAGGAGGCCTCTCTGTATCAGCCCCCCGCCTTCCTCTAAATCCCAGGAGGGCAGGGGGGAATTGATGAAACGAGCAGGAAGGCCTAATTAAAGGCTCTCAGCTCAAACGCATTGATGTATTACATCTATTATGCCACAGTTCGATAGGTCTGCCAGGCCGGGGCTGCCGCGGCTACTGAGTCCCGCCAAACAAACTGAATAAATAATAGCAGCTGAGAGGGAGAGCGAGAGAGAGAGAGAGAGAGAGAGAGAGATGAGCTCAACAAGCGTAGTTGTGATGAAGCCTGCTATCGCCATAGGCATGTCAAACAGGCTCTGAGATTTATATTATGAATGTAAAGCTCCATTAACAATCTATAAAGCAGGAGGAGTTGCAAGCAGAGAATGATAGGAAGAGAAACGGTATCGTGTCTGTGAAGCCAAAGGTTTTTAGATTGATGACATTACTTGTTTTATTTCTCAAGACCAGTCTTGCTTGTACACAAAAGCATAAGTAATTATGGCTAATTAATGTACAAACTATAAAATCATGCAGCTAAAGTGATGAAAATTCAATTTTATAAGAGCAAATATGAATAAAAAAGTTTTAAAACTGCATTTAAAAATAGGTAAATGGCCCCACGTCAAGACTTATTGATTGATTTGTAGCCTCGACTGCTAAGCAAGCTCATACCATTTCTCAAACACATGACTGGCTTCAAGATCAAAGGTCGACACCACCGACAACCCAACTGCTTATGGATATTAGTTAGAATGTCACTTATAGCACAGAGGAGGGGCGGAGGAGGTAATGGGGTTCAGTTATGCATTTGTGTTCGTTAGGGATGACTGAGTGCACGCTGAGCTGGTGTGTAGAGGGGTTGTGCACGAGAACAGTGTGCATGTGTAGAATGAGGTGAGACGTTGGGAGGTGCAGAAAACAGTGCATGAAATTGCTAATGTAGTTGTATAGGGAAGGTAAATGAAATTTGCTATGGGGTACATAAAGAGGTATAAAGCTTCATGCTTTTACTTTCCACTGCAACAAACTCAATATTTGTTATAGACTTATTTTAATTAATACGGATCTGTAAGTAGTCGATCTCTGCACAGAGATGTTTCTACGATTTTACTGCCTGTTATGTGCACAATTTAATATCTTAACATGTAAATGGACTGTACTTATATATTCATTCATTCCTCCCATTCATAGCAGAGGCTGCTAAAGTGTCCAGCTGTCAACCAGTCATCACATTCACACACTGATGGCTGTTTGGGGGTCAGTGTCTTGCCCAAGGACACTTCGACATGTAGACTGAGGGAGCTGGGGATTGAACCGCCAACCTTCTGATTGAAAGACGACCCCCTCTACCACTGAGCCACAGCTACCCCATGTCATACATTTTTCAGATCAGTTCAGACTTTCAATTTTAATTTAAAGTTGTAATCTCGAAGATCTCCACTTCGTTCTCTTTGGTGGCACCTATGTCAACAAACAGTAATTGCGGGAGCACACTTCCCAGATATCCAGACAGTGTTGCGTGTGTGACGTCCACGGTTGGCTCCAGTTGTAACTCTTGATTTTTCTCGCTGACACTCGCTTTCCTTTTTAGACTGTTCGCCTTCATCTGAGCGTCAAATTTGTTTCCTTTTTCTTTGGATTTTCACTTATTGTTGAAGTTGAATCTGTAGTCATCGATCTTTTATTTGTTTGTTCAGCCATAGTAGATTACTGTTTACTCGCAACACTTGCAGAGAGCGGAAAAGCAGCCGCTTAGCTCCGCCTACCCTCTCTGGCAGACCAACCACTGCTGGGTGATGGAAGACGCGTCACTAACTGGGCACCGCTTGTGCTTTTTCTGAGAAAGGCGCCACCTACAGCCAGTCTGTAATACTGCAAATGTAAAGGCTTTCATCAGTGGGCCATAGGCTCAATCCCCATTGTGTTACCTCATTCGGTGATAGATAGTGACTTAACAGACATTTATTTAAATAAAAATCTTCAAACTTTTACTTTAATTTGCATCCAGGGGACATTTTTCCTGCACCCAGGTGAAGCTCAGAAAACAGACTTGAATAATTTAGCATAATATAACACACATCAGCTTAAACGACCATATGAGCTCACATAAAATACAGCGTTCATAAAAGTGACTCTGGTAACATAAAACTTGTAGAACATCTTCCCATCACCCCTCAAGTCAATCTTCAGTGCTTATCATTAATATGAGCATCATTAACATTGACCACTCTATAATGACATGAATAGCAGTGCATATTTTTCATTACCACAAACAAAGGCAGCTGGCGCAGCACGTTTTCTCTCTGGGTATGAAATGAGAAACATTTTTGACAAAAGAAATTACAAATAAGTAACAATTAATTCTGGATTTTATATCATTATTAAACTGAAATCCCCCCAAATGGTCCATGGACTAGTTTCCCTCGAGTCGAGTACATGAGGATGTGTGGCGTGGTGAGCCCTTAATGCTCAGATGAAGACAGTAAGCCGGGGAAACATGGAGGACATGAGGTGGATTCTGTCACTGCAAATCCAGCAGACAACTACAGAGGGAGAGGGATATAAAAAGCAGGACAGCGACAAATGCGGTAGGAGCGCACTTTGGATCTGGCAAAGCGACGAAAGAATTCTGTGTGCGTTTGTGTCTTCCTGCGTGTGTGTGTGTGTGTGTGTTGTTGTGACTGAGTGTAAATATATGTCTTTGCTTGCAGAGCACACGGAGGAGCAGATTTGTGAGACAAGCTCGAGCAGTTGCCTTCACAGCAGTGGTGAGATTGGAAGCGAGTGGTTTCTGAGCCAGTGTGACTGATGGCGTCTGTTAGCAGCGACGGCCACAGAGAGGACGTCTTGTACTGGCGGCAGGGGGAAGCTGAAGCTTCCGGAAACAATGCTGTCCTCAGAGAGAGAGAGGCTGCCGAAATGACAAGCAGGGCCAGTGTTTCCATTCACAGTCCTCTCAACCTTCTGACACTTTTCTCGCTTCCACCTCTCACTTATTATGATGCCCCTTAACACTCCTCGCCTTCCCTGTCGCACTTCTTCTACGTCTTTCTTAACATACTGTGTCCCACCAGCGCTGTAGCTGCGCTGACTCTGTCACAAACACAAGCACGTCTTCACAACACAGTCCTGGTGACAAGTTTGTGTTTACTTACCGTCTTTCAGTGTACCAGCTGTTTTATTTTGGTGACTTTTTCTGCGATCTTTCCTTATTAAAGATACTACTTTTTGTTAAAGTTAAGACTACGACAGCGTCCTTGTGTCCTACAAATGAGATTTAAATGACTTTTTAATAGTATAAAATGTTTAGGGGAAAACATGAAGGATAACTGGCAAGGTTTTTTAAAACACATTATTAAGTGCTACACTATTTTATGGCAGGCAAATCAGATGTCTGGTGTTCAAAATGATGTCGGATTACTGTCAGGGCCAGATGTAACAAATTTGGCGCCCCAGGCAGGTTTCCCCCGGCCCCCTCTGGGTGGCACCCGAGGCTGCCGCCAATATGGCCTTCAGGAAGCACCTCCGCTCCATTACTGTCACATATCAAAACATTAAGATATAAAAGGTTAGAAGTAAGTTTTGATGGGGTAAACTGGGTTTGAAACTGAAGATACTATTCAAACATTTGAAAAACATTTTCCTTGCTTCAAGTCTTTCTTCAAAGTCGGTCCTTTTTCACTTTTCAAACGCTCCTTTTTCAGACATTCAGATTTTCTCTTTTAGCTTTGCATTCTGTGACCTCGGGCAGGATGGGGAAAGATCTGAAAGTGAAAACAGAATATGAGGCCATGAGGAATTCATGGCTGCTGGCCTCGATGGGAGCAGATTATGATGGGTTCATGTTAGCTCATTGTTAGCTGAATGTGATGTTTAATCCTAATCTTATAGAGACATATATTGTTTTTCTTCCCAGACTGTTTCCCGTTTTTAAACCTGAATAAATGCGTTTGAACCTCTGAACGAGCAAAACAAATGAAGTTTCAGAACTTTGAAGACAGATTCGGAACATAGGAAACAGTACCCTGCAGACATTCTCTCGTGTTTGAAAGTTTTTCAAGCTTTAAAACCATTGCTTCTAATAAACTTGCTTTTAACCTTTCAAACACGAGTTTTACAATCTGAGTTAAGACTTCGTCATCAGACTCAGAGGTTTAGTAAAAGTGTTGCTGAGGTTAGATGAAGATGCGGTTAAATGTTAATAAAGTCGACGCATCATGTCTTTTGCTTCAAGTCACTTTTGACTTTTTCAGTATTGAACTAACATGACTTTTCCCTAACCTTAATCAAACACTGTAAGTGCCTTAACACAACTAAAGAAAAGTTTATGAAGAAAATTTTGTGATGTGGCAGATATGGAAATGGAAAATGTTTCCACAGTATGTTGACATAAAACGTAATTCAGGCTTTATTTTGTTTCTTCTAATGATATAGCTGTATAAAGACAGACCAGTCTCCACCCACCCAGCTGCGGTATTGACGTCCCGCCCCTTCCGCTGCCCAAACCACACATTTATCCCTCCATCCATTATCTATACCGCTTATCCTCTTCAGGGTCGCAGGGGGCTGGAGCCAATCCCAGCTGTCATTGGGCGAGAGGCGGGGTAACACCCTGGACTGATCACGCATAGAGACAGACAACCGCTCATGCTCACACTCACACTTACGGGCGATTTAGAGTCACCAATGAACCGAACGAGCATGTCTTTGGACTGCGGGAGGAAGTACCCGGAGGGAACCCACACATACACGGGGAGAACATGCTCCACACAGAAAAGGCCCACTTCGCCCGAACCAGGATTCAAACTAGGAACTTTCTAGCTGTGAGGCGACCGCGCTAACCACTGCACCACCGTGCAGACCAACCACATGATAAACTTTAAACACAGTCTGCGTGTTTAACAGCATACAGCTTCTTGTGTTTGAAGCAGATATTAACGGTTATTGAAATTTAAATGACTGTAGTGTTAGTGTTAATTGCGTCTCCTCTTGCCACTCCTGCTCTATTAATGAACACTTGTCTGTGGGAGCTGCATTTGTCAACCGAGCTGTCAGTGATGACTTATGAGATTTTTATAGCATCAAATAACTGATTAAACTAAACTTCTTAAAATATGAACACTTGGACACAAATCAGCGTGATTAGAACGAACTATAATGACAGAAACCATTTATTTGATGTGCATTTGTCATGTCATCCATCTTTTTATTCTGTCTTATGCGTCTATTTGCTGTTGAAAATGTATCACATATAAACATGATTTCAAAGGCTGTTGCTGTAGAAACCAATACTGTATAGGTTTACATCTTCTTCGTTTTATGCTCTTTATAAACTCTAAAGTAAACTGACACTGAAAGTTAACTTACATGCAAAAGAAAGTGTAGCCAGTTCCTACATGACATTACAGGGTAAAGCTGGTGTACATTTCCCCCTTTTCCCTTCATTGCCGTCGGCAAGACAGGCAACTCTTGTCAGTCTTTCTCCAACTTGTGTAATGTCCCTCACTCGAGGTGTGCATCAACACGTTTACCTGTCAAAACAAGTCTGAGGGATCCTGATGAAGCGGAAGAGTGGCAGTTATGGAAAACATCAAAACTATTTCCCATTGGGAAGCCGGTGCAGCTGGTGTCATAATACAACACATGGCACATCCCCGCCTGCTGAAGATTTGCTTCAGTGGAGTATCTGACATCTCCACAACTATTTTCTTAATTGACGTAGTTAAGTATGCACCCTCCATCTCTGAATTGTAAATACCTGCCGTAATGTAGTGTAAAATTATTATTCCGCCATCAAGAAACAGCCATAATTTGCAGCTGTCACTTCGGCTGCATATTAATTTCTCAAATGTTTTGTTGTTTCGTAGCAGTAAAATGGAAAGCGGCGCACTGTTTTCCCTCTTTCTATTGTTCATTACCTTACAGGCAAGTTGTGTATCTGTTCCGAACTTTTAATTGCTTAGTACCCACCTGTATTATTTATTGCTATTCTCTTTAAACTGAGGTGATCTTGGAGGTGTTGTGAATCTTTTAAAACTCAAATGCCCGGACGTATTCGCTGCACGTTTATGCGGCTGCAGTGTCAAGTCCTAAAATACAATGTGGACTTTATTCAATGTCACTTTATTGATAGTATGTTAACCTTCAAAACAGCAGCCTTCTGTTCCAGAGGACAGGTCTGCGAAGGGAATGATGGAGAGGGAGGGACTATTAAAAATAGGTTAAGCTTGTCTCTGCACTATTTCAAACAGGCTCAGTTTGTTCCCTCCGGGGTCTCAGTGATTTGGAGTGTGACCCTGACCCTTCTACACAAAGACGGACACACACACACACACATGCTCACTCAGACACACGCGCTCAGTTCCTCGCCCCGAAGATTGCTGTGCACTTCACTGGAACTAAATCACAGTGAATGTTCTTGTCGGTTCCACTGGCCCTTAACAAGATCTGTGTAGCTGCTCTGGTCGCACTGTAAAGCGGCAGGCTGAACATGATTTAGTCTCACAGAAGCATTAAAGACATTCAAAGGAAGGACAGGTGTCACCTCTCTGATCATGTTGCTGTGACCTCGCTCTGCAGGGCTTCTTCACACACTTCATCAAACAACAAGCTGAAGATAGACTTAACATGATCCTCCATCCAACTCCTTCACGGACATACTGTATATAACAAGACGCAGTCTCTGATGCTAATTTAGACACATAAGGCCTCTTATTTCAATCAGAATCCTCAAACAAACTTTGCTTTTCTTCTACTTTCCCTCTTTTCTTTTGGTTAGATTTCTAATTATTGAGTTTAATTATTTTAAAACCTACCTTCTGATCCTCTAACAGCATGTTTTGTACATTTTGTTCTGTCTTGCACTCATTTTTATCATTGTTTGCACGAAAAAATGAAGTTCAAATTATCTTGAAAATATTGATAACACACTGTTCACTATATGTCACATTCACTCACACACTGATGTAGTGCCATGCAGGGTCACCAATCAGCTAAACATTCATACACATTCACACACATGGCAGGCTATGCCTCTGGGTTGATCTTGCGTAAGGATACTTCAGCATGTAGACTGGTGGAGCTGGGGATCAAACCGGCAACTTTCCAATTGGTGGGCGACCCACTTTACCTCTGAGCCACAGCCGCCCGCATATAGCATGTCAGCTCAAACTCACTGGCCCCTAAAATCTATTTTCTTCCTTGGCTTCACTTAAACTCACTTAACAGTAAAACACAAAAGATATCATTTAGATTGTGACATTTATTTGACCCCGATGATGACTGTGTCTTAACGGTCGAAAAGAATAAAGTATAAGGCTTTAATCCAACCATATTATCATCCGTTATAAGAAGAGGGGTATTAAGGATGAAAAGTAGTGTACTTTTGTGTAGCACACATCCGTGAACCATTACCAACCTCTCTTTGGCAAAGGAAACTCCCTTGGCAAAGTCTCAGCTTCACTTAATGTGAAAGAAAAGTAACATTTTAAGTAAATGTTCCCTTTTGCAGACGGTCCGCTGCACTTTCAGCTGCAATATTTAAGCATTGGACGTCTGCCCTTGGAGGTGACTTCCTCCTTCACACATACTTAACTTTTTCACCCAAAGTAAATAAATATCCCGACGTGCGTAGAGGTGTTGACTCTAATCTTATAAGCTTTACAATAAATGACAAACGACGGTTAAATAAAACTCTTCAGTGGAGGAAATAAAGAAAGCATGATCGTACCTCTTCAGACACAATGAGAGTGCTTGATGAAGTGAAGGATTTTTTAGCTCATGAGAAACAGCTAACACCTTTGATTTTGTTATTCTTTGGTCCTTGTGGGGAACAAGTGGGTATTCATAATCTCACAACAATGTATAAAGTGGAAAATAACAGTTTAAGAGACTATAAATGTAAACTGCTTCCTTTTTAGAGTAGGTCAGTTTTATTTTCCTTACTCATGAGTGCCTTGGGAGCCTCACTCGAAACAACTCATTCCTAACAATAGCATCTGTGTGAACCGGAGGACATCAGATGCTTTCGTCTGAACCTTCGGTACACGTTTCTATTTATACAAACAGAGATTTTAACAATGACTGTGTCCAAATGTCTACAGGTTAAGAAATGTACTGCTCTACTTATAAGGTATTTATAGTGTGTTTCATGGTGGGGAAAATATGTAGAAACTTCTGTTTAAGGTGAAAAAATAGTTGTTGAAGTAGTAAAAGTTGATGCTGAAAGTTGAGTTGTTTTCAAGATTTAACCCTCACAAACACAGAACATTCTTTGGTCGTATTTTTATGGAAATATATCTCATAGTTGAACAATTTTGTTAATAAATGTACATTTCCACATTTTAATTTAAACACAAAGACACCGGAAACTCTCTGGCGGACATATCCATCCTTACCTGCATACATTAACTCACCAACGGCAAGGCCGATCTGAAAGGGACTCTATGGCAGTCAAACCCAATCAGAACTAGGAAGAGTTTGTTCACATATGACCCCTGGAGATGGACTAAAATACACTGATTTTCACTAATGTATTCAAAATGGCTGACTTCCTGTTAGGTTTTGGATATAGGTGGAATGTTTTTTTGGTAGGTCTTGACATGATACATATGCCTACCAGATTTCATACATGTAAGTTAAAATAACCTCTATGGGTACCCTTCTTTGAAAATTTAAAGGGGGCGCTGTGGAGCTATTTTGCTGCACTCATTTTCCGGACCCATATCAAACAGCCAGTTCTGATGTGTATGAAAAATATGGTGCGCTTTCGGGCATGTAAAAGCCGCCAAATATGTGATTCATTTGGAATTGAAGAGAATAGTAATAATGATAATAAACATAGCAGATCCAATAGGGTCCTCGCATCGGTTGATACCTGAACCCAAATGAACCCAAGGATGATTCCACCCAATCCACCTGACTTAAAGAGGCAAGCACAGAGATCAAACAATTACTATTTCCCGTGGTTAAAAGAGCATATATGTAATTTTATGATAAAATCAGTGCCTTTTGAGCCAAAAACACAGTTTTCTTCTTTGACTATTATGAATGTTCACATGATCAGATCTAAAAGCATGTCTCCTGGGATCGTTTCGGGTATTAGACATATAGACCCGAGACTGGGGGCTATAGAACAAAAGTTACCTGGACCCAGCCCAACTTGGGTCCTGGGTCTACAATACTTGGTATTGAGTGTACCCTTAAAAACCAGGATATCCCGCAGCTGTGCGTACAACTTCCTCAACCTCCTGTAGATATAAATAGCGACATATAGGAGGAGCTTGATATTTATATCCACCATATTTTATAGAAATGTATTAGGCCATAAACTACGACATCTACATGCATGATTCTCACACTGACATTCATAGTGAACGCTCGCATATAAAGTGCAAACTGTGAAATATGTCCTTAATAGTCCTTCACAGGCAACCCTTTGATTTACGGAGCATATTAGCGCTGCTATAACATTATCAGTGAGGTTAGAGTATTTATATCATCCATCAACCCACAATGACCATCTGATGAGACCAAAAATTAGTACAGTAAATTAGTTACACACCAGTAAATTAGCTCTATACTGACCTTTTCATGGGCTTGTGCACACCAACTCCCAGATGCAGCTGAAATACATCCTCCCTCAGACATGGATGTGTGCATGTGGAGGACTTCAGGGTCTCTTGTAATTGGCTTCAACTGGGGTAACAGCCTTGTGACCATTGTATACTCGCTCGGACATACAGGCTGCAGAGAAACCCAGTTACTGTTCATCTAAAACAAAGAACTAAACAGGAAGACAGAGAGATGCTTCTTTACATGATCGTCACGTCCGTCTCCGAAATGCTAAACAGAAGATGGAAATCACATTTGTGAGCTGAACAATGAGCACCAGTCATGATCAATAACAATCAATTCATGCAACAAAAGCGACACCTTGACATTTTACGCTTAAATGTTATTCTCCCATACGAGGGATACGTTTTAATCTTCAGCTAGCTGCACGGATCGAGTAGTGCTGCAATCACATTCAAAAGATCTGCGAGATTTAGGCTCTTGCAGGAGCTTCCAATATTTTTAATAATGACTTGTCCAAGTATTACAAGAAATAAATTGTGTTGCATCAACACATATTAGTGTTTTTGTGCCAGGGCGATCAAAATGGCAAAGGCTCAGTTACAAATCAATTAAGACTGAGTGAAATTCCACCAGCAGATAAGACGGAGAAGCAGCTCAGTGGACTGAAAGGGAGAGACAGATGGAAACAAACAGGATCTCCGTCAGTGTTGCTCCGCAGAGTGTAACATGCACTCTCTCTCAGTCTGCGTGTGGCTGTGTCGGTATGTGTGTCCAGCACATGGGCCCGATCCCTGAATCATAATGTAATTTGCTGCCAAAATCGTGTACACCCACTGATAGTCTGCTGGATTCCTGGAAGGAACTGTTGAGCAATATCTAATTACAAATATACAGACTGCTAGCTCACTAGTTTGGATTTAGTTTCAGGTTTGTCTCTTTCATGTGTTTGTTTAGTGTAATCATCACATCCTGATTTCAGAAACCCAGGTAGGGCACAGTTCTGGGTCTGATTGGTTAAATGGCGCCGAGACGGTGCGTCCTGTAAACGTCTGATTAATGTCAGCAATCTACAAAGGCACATTATCCACTTGGGTACAGTCGTGGCAAAAGACCAACCGATTTCGTGATGAAAGAGAAAAGAATTAGAATTGCAAGCTTCATGTTGATATATGCCTATAATGAGGAGGATAAATTATGTATGACCTTTTTTCTTAACGATATCTTTACTGATACAAAGGCAGATATTAAAAACTTAACGACACAACTGTCAGAGACGGTCGGTGATTCATGTTAATGCAATCCAGTGCAGCTGGAATACAAAAACTGCATCACTATGATTTCAGTTTATTATGAAATGGCTATATTAGAGTATCGTCCTGTTTTTGTTCAGTGTTAGGATTAATATATATTCCAGTTTTATGCTACCTTGTTTCCTCCTTGAATGTCCTTTCCTTTATATGTTAAATCACTGATGCCGCTTCGCTGCTATTCCACCTCACGTTTCCCACTGGGATTAGTGGGACTGAAGAACTGTACAGTATGTTTGTATATCTATTTTGAGCAGTGGGATGATAAAGAATCATGTTAACAGGAATATGAAAGCCCAGGATACTTTTCTGAACTTTTGACTTCCTGCTTGGCCGAATGTTCCCTGCACATTTCACATCCCACATATGATTAAAGAACGATATGACTTATAGTCGATACACAAGAGTATAATTTATTTATGACCTGAACGCTTCATGCCTCTCAATAATATAGTTTACACATACATTTGAGTTAAGACTCTTTTTTCCTCGTAACTTCAATAGAATTTAATAAAGATACAAATATGACTTTGTGTTAAACCAATGGGACATATTTCAAAAGTACACGATCATTGTACGTTTATCTTGGTTCTTGCCCATTTTTGTGTTCCACAGTCAAAAGCTACCATCTTCTAATGCAGGTATGCTTTATCTACCAATTGTGTTAGGCTGCCACATTCACAGTATAACAACCTACCAAATATTAACCTTAATGGACCATTTACCAATTCAGAGCATGGTGTAAAAAATGTGTTTATCCCGTCTATATTAGCATCTGCAGCAAAGTGTGGTTTGTTTAGCTTTGGAATTAGACTTGATGGGATTGCTGCTTGTGACCTCTCCAGTCAGTGGTCTGCTGAAAATCAACACACCGTCCATTCTTCAGCTTCGGTCTGGTCTTGGGTTTGGTGACTTTACAATAGAATTCATACTATATGCAGATGATGTTGTCTTTTAGCTTAGTAAGACTTTGGTGATATGAGCACTGAGGTGTTTTGAAGCTGAATAAAGGTATCAGTTGGGTACTATGAGGTCTTATTTATGAGTAATGATACAGCAGGCTACATCAAGACAAGTTTTGTGTTCGGAAATCGTAGTGAAGAAGCATATAAGGCTGCTTTCACATCACGTCCATTTGTTTGATCCCGATCAAAGACCAAATTGTTACAAAGTTGCATTTTGCCTCGAGTTTGGTTTGTGTTCACACAGAGCAGCTTTTACCAGTGGACCAAAAGTTTTGATGCTTGAGGAAACTGCATTCTGAATGCTCAGAGTTTCCACTTGGGAAAACTCCCTGAAGTAAACAGAGAGAGAGAGAGCACACTCCTCAATCATACTCAATAACATCGCAGACTTTAATGTATTGAAGTCCCATCTTTTCTGGTGGACCATGGTCTGGTGGTTTGGTCCACGGCAGAGTTTGAATGCGTGTTCTTACATGTCCAAACAAACCGGACTTTACTCCAAAGCTGTCAGATCTGAATGCACCCTAAGTTATGTAACCAAGTTCTTAACTACTGCTCCGTCTTTCTTACAGCCCTTTTCCACAGCCACATTTTTGAGTAGTCACGCTGCTGCTTTCTGAATCATTTGCAGAGGTTTGAATGTGCAGGCAGGAAGGCCTGCCAGTAGGGAGTTGCAGTAATCAGTGTTTGATATCACGAGAGCCTGTACCAGCAGTTGTGTTGCATGCTCTGAAAGGTAGGGTCTGATCTTCCTGAAGTTGTACAGGGCAAATCGTGATGACAGAGCAATCGAGGCCACAGGAAACTTAAAGACTAGCTGGTCGTCAATTGTGATGCCCAGGTTCCGGACAGACTAAGAGGGTATGACTTCAGTTTGTCCAAGCTGGATATTGATCTGTGGTTGCATAGAGGGACTGGCTGGGATGACATGGAGCTCAGTCTTGGATATACTGAGCCGAAGGTGGCATTCTTTCATCCATTTTAGGGAATGACAGGAAGAGCTGGGTATCATCCGCATAGCAATGGTATGGGAAACCATGGGAGCGGATGATTGCACCAAGTGAGGTCGTATTGAAAAGAGAAGGGGACCGAGCACTGATATCATACAAAGCTGAGGCCAACAGACTATCATTGGAGATTTACCCAAATGTTTCCGATGTCTGCCCTGAGACATCACCCAACAACATCTGAGAAAATGTAGTGGAACCCTGTTACATATCTTGCTGCCATTCAAAGTTAATTATCTTTAGGCAGCTGGAGGCTAACGACCAATTATATTTTGAAGTTTATTGTCGCTGAAAATGTTTCAATTATAATGACCTCAACTTGTAAGCTGGACCAGTTAATAAGTCATAAAAGCTTTTGCCAAATTGTCCAACTCCAAATTAATGTCCGGTAAAATGATACACAAGAAATAACAGGCAACAAAACGCGGATCGACTGTTACGCCTCCTTTCATTATGTATAAACTTTGTTCACGGACAGATTGGATCTTTTTGCTTCTTTCTGTGTATAAAACTAACCAAAATGGACAGCTAACAAAATATTTTCGTGGCATGAGGCACCATAAAAAGGCTTCTTGTTCACAGTTGCATTCACAGCATGATTTGTTTCTTTGGACTACATTATTTACTTGCTTAAACATGAACCAAACCCTTTCAAACAATTCTGACAGTGATGAAGAAAGAAAGGAAATAAAATGGGAGGCAAATGGTTTGGCATGCATTTTCCGAGCTTAACAAGTTTCCTTGAAACAACCTTCATGCAAAAGTTATGCTCACTCAACTTCAGTTATGGATGACTGGTTGCTGACTTCCATAAAACACATTTGTATATCTGGTGTGGGATATATTGTCATGTTCCTGGCTGGCGGTATTTATAGCTGGCATTCTTTGCTGTCAGGGAAAGGTTGCTGAGACAGACATTGCGTTGGAGGGTTCAGACCAGCCTTACGCAGGGAAAGAGTCAAGATATTGACCCCTATTACACAGCTCCAGTGAAGTACTGTACTGTATTTGTGCAGTACACACACACACACACAGTAACAGGCACAGTGTGTTGGAGCTGCTCCTTAATCCAAATTTAGGTGTTCTATTAAGTCTTTGCTGAGGCTTGTCTATCGATGGCCCCTCTCAGTTTATCCTTTATCGTAAATTTTTTAAGCAAGCGTCCAAGTTCTCATTAAAGCGTTTTAACTGTCTCCTCAATACGACATCCTCACAACCTCTTTCCAATAATGGCCGTTCTGGGATGTACATTACAGCTACAGTCTGCCTATCTGTTGTGTAAGGGCTCTCTGAGGTATTGAAATGTGTGTCTGAGCCTTGTCCAGGGGCCGCTGATGAAAATGCATGAGGGTGGTTTTGCCCTTCACTTATCAAACTTAGTACATTAGACTGTGTGCTGAATCGCAGGGGTGCTAACTCGAGTGTTTATCAACTTTCTATTTAGTGCACCCACAGGAGGACACGGTTTGGCTTTGTCCTCACTAACACCACATGTTCGGGTTAAAGGACCAGCTCGCCGATTTTCAACCTCAGGCCTATCATGCTATTATGTGGAGCTAATGCAATTATGGTGCCTTTGGAGGATGTTATCCGCTTCTCCAATGGGCCCTGGAAAACCTCCACCAGACAACATAAAAAAGACAACATGCCCGCCTCCGATGTCATGTCTTGTTCAACATCATCAGGTTTGAAATGTAGACTGCAAACCATAAGATTTTTTAGACAATCCGTCGTGTTTCCGATTCTGTACCGCTCTGAGCGATTGCCTGCAGCGAAAACTGTAGTATTTCACTCCAGCGTCTCTCGCTGGGCCGTTGATTGAAGGGCGCAATGCACGCTGGGTGTTGTAGGAATGTAGAATGGGCGATACCACAAGCTGTTTGTACAACTTTCTCCACAGTTATGGCGCCAATTTCAAATATTATTGCTTCTATCGATTACAGAGAACACCAGCTTTGACTGACAGTGACTTTCTCCTTTAAAGCCGCTTTCCCGCTGGTCAAAAAACACACTAAAACCTCCTAACACCCGGCTTTTTTGCTTAGCGGAAGTTTACAACCGGCATTCGGACCCAGGTCAAATGATTCTGCAGTAGACTTGGGTAAATATCGCCTCGGGTCCGATCGGCAAGGATGGAAACACAAAACAAGTATTGACACACTAATCTCGGCCCCCTTTCCGTCCGTCTCCGTCCAAGCAGCGCGCGAACATCGTTCCATATTTGTTGGTGCCGAGTTTAATACACAGACTGAATGAGTAATAGATACAATAAAGACCTAACCGCCGTAACATCCTCACTGTTTACTAACCCTGTCTCCAGTGCGTTTGTGATGTCAGATGGTGACGCAGCAGAAAAGAGACCGACAGGAGTATACTTCACTGGCAATGGGAAAAGAGACTATCAGCATTTATTAGCAGGTCTTCCGGGTCTAAAATACCTGCGTCAACACGCTAAATTTAGGTGGGAAAGGGGTATATGAGAGTGCCATGACTACTCTCATTTGGCCAGAAAGATCCTATAGTAATGCAACCAACAGCCACAGTAGATAGAATTCGCAGCAAGTGTATGCACGCTGTAATAATTAACCCGCAGACCTATGTATAAGGTGAAGTAACACATTTTACTCCTGTGTCAGCCGCTGTTCAGACATCTTTCCCCCTTCTACCCTAATGCCTCTATAGGCCTTTAAGAGGGACGACATCATTCTAATACATCATACCGTCATGATAATGATCTCCAATTAGCTCCAGTCCATTCAGGGAATTAAATGGTAAAAGGGGACAAAGATCAGGCCGTCCTTATGAGTGTGAAGCTGTCAAACCACGGTGCTAAGCACTCTGATGTCTTTGAAGCGAGTTCAAAAGGCAAGGACTGCGATTCAAAACTCTCTCCGGTTGACTCATAATGAGCCAAAAAATGACGGCCTCCACTCTAACGTGAGTTTGACCTTTGCGGGCAAAAATGCATTTTCATTTAGTGCGCCCAATAACAAGTCGTGACAAATTGTTCTTTTCATATAATCCAGTGTTCTTTAAATGTCTTTTGAGTGTGGAATCAGTTTATTGTTAATTTGCAGGAGAAAAAAAGTCTCACTGAAGGCTGAAAGTAAATATTCTCTCATAAAACACTCAATGATTAAATTAAAAACACAATTAATCAGAACCTCCTTTCAGGTTTATAATCATCTAAACTGTTATTAATTGTAAGCTTATGCTCCTACTAGATAATAATGGCGTGGAGCTAATCTTTTATTGCATCAATTGCTGTGGACAAAGTGGGAATAGAAACAATTCAATTTAATTCCAGACCAGATAAAAGTGCTGTTTACTATAGCATTGTATTGTACTGGGGTTGAATAGCTTGTTATTTATGCAGTCTCTTGGGGGTATAGCAACAGCAGCACAAGAAAACAAAGTGATGGAGAGCCTTACAGAAATGTCAGTTGACTGGAATTAATTTCCCCAGCTGCTGGAATTCAAAGAGCAAGATTACAAACACACACTGATTATCATCTACTATTTAAATCGTCATATTTAAACACAACAATGATAAAGATAAGTGGATAATACTCTCCAGAGCTCGGAGATGTAGAGAGGGTAGATAATACATTTGTTTAAGAGAGTAAACAGGTCAACTCTTTCTGATCAGGATCCCTTATCATCCCGATCCCTCTGCTGATGCAAATGTAAACATACAAAGCAAGACGTGCAAGTGAATATCATTTTAAATATATTATATTAATCTACAATTATTATCACAGATTATTATCACACTGCAAAGCTCCCTCAGCTGTAGCTTTATTGAATTACTTGTACAGGCCAGCAACTTTCCAGTAAGTAAGCCCAAGTAAAAATGGGCTCATGGTTAATTGAACCATTAGCCGAAGAGCTTTGAAACGGCATTCTTTCTAATGGCCAGCAGGGGGCGACTCCCCTGGTTGTCAAAGAAGTCTTCTTTAAAGTAATAATCTTGAACCTTTTTATTTAAATAAATGTCACTATCTATCAGCGAATGAGGTAACACAATGGTGATTGAGCCTATGGCTCACTGATAAAAGCCTTTGCATTTGCAGTATATCGTATTTTTATGGACTGGGTGACAATCTTGAATATTTCTGGTTCGTTCTTTTGAGCACCAGCTACGGCAATAATCAATAATCATAGGAGCACACTTCCTAATTTAACCAGACATCTACGGCTGGCTCCCTTTGTCATGTCACGCTTGATTTTCCTTGCTTTCCTTTTTAGACTGTTTTTTTTAGACTGGATTTTCACTTTTTTTTTTAAAGTTGTATCTGTAGTCATCGATCTTTTCTTTGTTTGTTCAGCCACAGTGGATTACCGTTTTTCTCGCAATGCAACTGTCAGAATCAGAACTGAGGCACAGCAATGCAGCCACTTGTACAATATGGTCACTTCTGGCTTCTAAAATCTTAAGATTTATTAAAGGGCATGTCTCTATTTTCAATGATGTTGAGAGTACAGCAAAGTAGAATCAACACAAAGAATGGCAACAACACAATTAAAAACAGTTGCATACTAAGGCTGAGTACTTTCTGATCATAGTATTAAATTGATCCACAGGTACAAATGTTTTAAAGTATGTTGCAAAGTGTTCCATGTGAATGCAGCAGAGAAGCTATGAGCTGGTTTTCTAAATAAAGTGTTTGTGGGACTTCTAGCATTAGCCACTTGCCGCCGTGTTGAGTAATGACTATGAGACCGGTTAAATAAGTAGGTATGGTGGCATGTGGCAACATGGTGGAGGCAAAAATGCTTCTTGAGGCTTCAAAACTGAGCGTACAAAATAAAGAGATGTCGCAGCAGCTAGGTCCACTTCTTTCATACAGTGAATGGTTGGTACATGCCGTTAAAATGTAACTCTATTCACCAATTATATACTATAGCCCAGCGGCAAACAGACAAAGTTATCGACTATATGATTAACATTTAGCAGCTAAAGGACGATTAACAACAGGAGCTGGTGGAGACCAAAATGAAGCTTAAAACATCGTTAATATTTAATTAAGACACTGGCAAGCGACATGACTCTGAATTGAACCCTAACGTAATGTATTAGGTGTGTGTCTTGTCTTGGCTTGTATGCTATGACGGTCACATATCTATTTCACAAGGGTGTCATGATTTGCAATAACAGCTTGCTTCTGCCGCCCACAAAGTTCCCAAAGATATGTTGCAGGTTTCAATAAATATTTAAACAGTTATTGATTCATTTGAGGGAAGACATAAGAATTAAAGTGTGAAGCTGTTTTTGGAGGCAGAATTGTGTTCACAAAAAATATTTGCTGCTTGAATTTCAGTTTTTAATTGAAATGTTGTTTACCTTTTTTAATATAGGTGCCTGTTTCTGTCCCTGTTTCTTCTTTCTTATGTAAAATCACTGTAAAGTCTCTTCTTTACGCAGGACAAATAAAAAAAATTTAACTTGCCGCATACCCAGCGTTATTATGGAGCTTAAACGTGCTCCTCCTCATCAACGCCCTATTCGACTTACTTCCATATCGTCATTTAACAAAGAAATGCTGTTATTAGCTAATAAGGTTGGTTATTAACTAGTAACAATAGCGACTTCCCTTCTATAACCTCTTCCCACTCACACACAGATTCATCCCTCCAGTGCGACTGCATGAAAAGAAGCTATAACAATATATTCATTTAATCGGCGTTGCGCTGCATATAACTAGAATAGATGACAAGGGACAATGGGATTGCCGAAGTCTGGGAAAAACCCATGCAGAACATCACAACCACTTAATGAAGTCCTTGCCTGCTAAACAATTAATATGAGCCTACACTTTATTAAATATGCAATAAAGACTATTATGGCTAAGTGTGGAAATAACAGCCATTCTAGCAGGCATTAAAATGTCTAGCTCCATTTGAGGCTCATTTATGGAACCTCTCCCATTAAGGATACATTAATACTGCAGGCACAGTTGAAGGGCATTGGAAAGTACTCTTCTAAATATTAAAGATGGCTGTCACTGGAAAAATATGTTGTCAGCAGGCTGAAGAATTAGGGCTATGTAAATTTCATCACATCCCCGCACTTAATGACAAAGCAGAGATCAAAATGTCATGAAGGACAAAAAAGCTCTCCATATCTGATTTAAACAAAGTCAGACACAAGATGATTATTTAATGACCGCCTGCGTTCCAAGAAATGCACACACACACGCACACGCACACACCTACACACACGCATATACACAGTGGACTAACCACACACACGCTTTAGTTGTATTCAGCCTTTAAGAACAAGGTAGAAGCTTGTGCTACCAAACTTGACACATATGAACATTTCATTACAACTCATTAACAGGATGTTTAATTATCTGGTAGTTTCACACTTGTTTTTCAGTTGCTACTCACATTCTGTGTACCGCTTTGTAAACTGTTTCTGATTTGTTCTCTTAAATTTAAATCAAAACCAGCCCACATCCCATTTTATCACCACACAAGGCTAACACAACCTGACTTTTTACCCATTTCTTGCGCATATTCACTCAATGTTTGGCTCGGTGCTGTGATATTCAAACAGCCGAGCGTTGGTAACAGGCCTGCCATGTGGGAGTATAATGCATGAATAATGCAGAATTGTTGTCATTAGGTTAGGGTCAGGTCAGATTCAGAAAAGATCAAAAGTAAAAATGTTTTTTTTCCAATCCTGTAAAAACCAAATGAACATGTAGTATTATGCAAAGAAAAGGATGTGTTTTTATGCTAAAATAACCAGCGATACCAACATGCTTTGATCACCCATCCACTCTCAATTCTCTCTGCTTTATTACCAAACATAAGTGTACTTTGGGTTGTTTTAGGCTGGTTTACAGACACCTAAATCTGTCTATAGATTTTCCCTAAAGTACAAATTATTGGTTGATGATGTTTGGAATTGCAACTTCAGCAATAACACATATTGCATCCCTTTAGAAGAACATGATGTGCTGCACAGTTTATGAAGGTTGATATGGCTGCAGATAAACAGAAACATTAATTTCTGGTGGTGATAAAGCATGTGTTGTACTGGTTAGGTTAAAGGTAGTAAGTAGGACGTTTCCTTGCATTTTATCAACAACACATTCAAAGTGGGCCCCTCCTCGTGGGCTCTTCGTCACCAGAAGCTCACTCTCACTCTCTCGTGCGAGAACACGCCAACCCCACCGAGCCAACACCGATAGCTTCATGGTTACCATTGCGCTAGCACGCTAAACGCTGGTTACCTTTGCACTGGCATGCTAACCACTGGTTAGCTTGTCCTACCCGGTTTGAGGCACCTACCTGTCCAACAGAAAGAAGGCCAACTCTGCATCGCTCTTTCACCATGTTCGCCGGTCTGAATGGGGCCCAGTTGCTCATTTGAACCACTCCCACACTCAACTATACGCTGTGATTGGCTCAGGGAACCACAACAACAGCTCCCCTCCCGAAAACGTCCCGTGCAAAACAAAACAACAGAATAGATGCAGAGGGAAGGGTCTCACAAGGGTCTGCACACACACTCACCAACACACATGTAAAGAGGCCCATAAGTGATGATTTATATTATTTTTTATTTGTAAAAGTCAAAATTTTATTTTTCTAGGAAAATCCTACTTCTTATACCTTTAACCATGTAATATCATTGTATAATTAGTAATGTAAGATTAAAACACTATATCCTCTATAATCATTTTCCTCTGTACACACTTTATTATTTCAATGTACGAATGTTGATTTGAGTGTCCAATATATTAAAAAGTTTAGTTCCAAGCACGGTTCATTTTTTGAAGTGCTTTGGATCTACACATCAAAAGGATGTGGACATCAAAAGTGCATTAATTTGTGGGTGCCAACTCTTTTCAAGTTCACCAATGCTCTTTCCCTTTGGTCTGACATTATCGTTCAGATGTAGCTTGGACAGTAATCATCATTATCAGAACCCCATGTTAACAGCAGCCCTACTGGTGGAAATATATCATGGGGGACTGCAAAGAGTAATGACTCCAAAGAGTAATTGAATTTGATCATATTCATCTTCATCACATTAGACTTCGCCCAGAGAAAAAGGGATGTGGAGGCCATCTTTCAATGTCCGACTACAATTTCCCAAAAGAGGGGAGGAAGGTACAACAGACTGACATCGGACATTTATATGGATAGAAGCAAAGCCAGGGAATTATGATATAAAAAAAATTCTTGGAACCCAAATATCAGTAGATGAGATGTATAATTGATAACTGTGATCTGATTTCACCGGTTTATGACAAAAGGTCAAAATGCTCAAAGCTTTAGCGTTGGTTTGTAGCGGTCTTATTGCACGAGTCTCTTTCCCTCTTCCCTCTCTTTCCCAAACTGCGTTCATACACAACTAATTTAATATGGGTATCATGCAAAACACCGTAGTTGCAATACCTACAGCATTATTGAAATGTGTGCTGTTATGTTTAATACATAAAAGGTCAGCAGTGATTTTGGACATAATTTTGTTGCCTACAAGATTAAACACAGGCCAAAGTCTGGACGTGAACCTCAGACAATGTGACAGTTGTGCACTCTGTACGCCTCCCCCATCCAACCCAAGCAGTTCCTTGTGACTCCAGAGCGATAAGAATATAAAGAGCTTTATTCACTCTAAAAAAAAAAAAGTCTCTGAACATAAGTTAGGCAGCCATTAAGTTGTCACCAACACATCATTAGAAGGGTAGTTTAGGAGACAGGGCTGATGTAAAATGTAGCCCCAGTGTCCTGCCTTTGGTTCCCTGTTTTACATTTTGAGCCTGTCCTTCTCTTTTTGAAACCCACTGTTCACTTAGTGGAAAAAAAGAAAGCTGAGGTCAATTTAGAAATGTCTTACATTCAGTCTTAAGAAACATTAGCTTATGGATTCTCACCCCCCTAGATGTGCCAGAAAAACATTGTCTTAAAAAGGTTATAAGAAATGAGAACCCATTAGTAGCTACTACTCTGTTGGATTCCTTGGACATAAGCCCGGCCAGCAAACGAAGACCTACCATAGTTTGTTGTGATGAAAATGAGGGAAAGCAATACAGTTGATTGGACAGTATTTCAATGTTATAAAACAGATTAAGCTCAACTGTAGCATATAGTAGCTACTAAATCACATGCAATCTCAGACACGTGCTGCTGATGTTACCCTACTTTTTGACTCACAGTGGGAGAGGGATTGGCGGTACAAATGAGCCTCTGAGAGCCTGAAAATATCCCCGGTCAAGGAAGAACAAAATCATAAGGTGGAACACTTAATGGCCGTAGGGGCATGTACATTTGAGGTAGTCTGTAGGACGTAGATTAACAACATAACATCCCCCTGTCAGATCATAAAAAACAATCAGAGGCAGGCGGTAGTCAGAGTTTCCACCATAGCTGTGAGTGCCAACAGAGTAGTTTGTGTTTGAAGAGTTATTTTAAGGTCATTAAACTCAGGCTTCTTTGTTCTAACAAAGAGTATTTTTAAGCAAGATAAACAAGTGGAATCCACTTGATGTGTGTTTCATTATGTATTCTCTCAAATTTGTTTTTTACAAAACAAAAACAAACATTGTAGTGTTAAAAACTGAACAAAAAGGCTGAAGTTTGAGGATTTCTCTTGCAGCATCTGGCCCCGAAAGAGCACACATTTTGCATTGATCACTCAGCACATATTTGTCATAATGGTGAGGGGGCAGCAAGCAACGCAATACTTTTATTACGAGTCCAAGTCAATGTCAGAAAGCCTGGGAATGGTGTCCGCAAGGCTGATAAATCATCCCAGATTTCGCTGCCCTCAGGAGAAGCCTTACGTTTTTAACTGAAAAGTTTTGTCCTCTTTCATTTGTCTACTGTAGATTTTTCTTTCACATGAAGAGCTGTTTCAGGCGGGCAGTGGGAGTTTGAACTTTGGCTGCACCCCTGAACAAAGGCCCTGAAAGCTTCTATGATGTTGAAAACAGACACTTTCTACATTGGCCTCGATCAACCTCTTGAATCCTGATAAGATGCGTCTGTATTCATCGTCTTTTTATTTTTAGAGATCGGTTCTTTAGCCAGCAAAACTACTGCTGGCCCATGGTCAAGCCTTTTCACCTCAGAGGACCAACTTCTCTGAGGCTGAATTAACTGTTAAATGTACATGAATGTAAAATAAACCTTTTTGTTTGCTTGTATTTCCAGATTTGTATTTAGCATTGGGGCTAGCTAACCAGCAGCAACTGCAGATACCGGATGTCAAGACACTACTGACTTATAGTTAAAGCTGTATTCCACCAGCAGCAGGCCCACTTTTAAGCCTGTGTTGGTAAGTTGGGCTGCTTCATGCCTTTCTTGACAGCATGGGCTACGGGCCAGAGTATGCACCAAAGCAAACTTTCTTCAGTAATTCATAATCAAAAACAAACATGTGAGCATCAGATAGGGCTTGCATCTTCTTCAAATTGTTACGAATCCACCCTGATATACAGCGCTTTCTTCTACTCTTCATTTCACCTGTGGTGTGCCACAAGGCTCAATCTTAGGTCCTTAATTCTTTTGCTAATACATTATTACTTTTTCAGATATTGTTTTCAATGTATCAATTATTAGTGCAATATGTGACATAAGGACAGTTCAAAATGTTACATTAGTGTAATATCTGCCATACTGTGTGCGCATGTATGTGCCATCTGATATTTCAGCACATACTTCCATCCACATACACAATTTCTGTGAAATTGTTCCCTTGTCTGGTGCGACTACATTTATTATGCTTGAACTGCAACTTTAATGGAAGTTTTGTTTGTGATTGGACAGAGGCCAGCAATAATTTCTCAAGGGGACAATAAAAGTATATCTCATCTAATTATTATATGCAGATGGTACCAATTTAGTTCTGAAAAACTGCCTGCTTTAATTATCAATATCACATAGTATTCTTACTACTACAGCAAAATATTAGGTGGAAATGCAAGTAACCTTGATAGAAAAGGTTTTCTTTCATAAGCATATATATTCCTACTACACTTTGCTTACAAGCCAGGCTCTCAAGTAATATTGAGGATGAATTAATGAATGAATTTAATATATATATATTTTTCCTTGTACTTATAAAACACCACGTCTCAAACTATGATAGTAAAAAGAAATCATCTTTCCATGTCACCTTAAAAAATACATCTGATTTCTCTATTCCACTGAAAAAGTCAGCCAGTGTCACAACCACAAGGCCAGATGAGGTAGGGGGAGGATTGCAATGCCAGATGATCAGCCCCTTTCTCCTGGGACGAGGATTTGAGATTGAAAGAGAAATGACATCCCTGAGAAGGATGCTAAATACCTGCCTCGCTAGGATTTGTAAATGCAAACTAAACGGCCCTGGTGGCTGCCGCATCTGTGCGACGAGTGTGCAGGTGATGCATAGAAAGCAGAGTAGGTGGAGTGCCTCTGAAATGTTGGCAGATGCATTTAAGTGAATTTTACATAACTAAAATTGCTTCTGCTAATTACATCGGCTTCATCATCAAGTATACATTGTTTGCAGAGTATTTTGTTGTTATGTTCTCCTTATCCCTTATATAATGTATGTAATCCTGTGTCCCTGTTGTATGTTCATGTCTTCTAGAGATGAACAAAATAAGTTCTGCTGGTTTTGAACCCTTCAGCCATTGGGACGCGCAATGTTTCTCTCTTAGGGGAAGTGAGGGTCCGTACCTTTCGAGAAACCAACACTAGGAAGCAAGATTTTGAAAGTAATGTGGAAAGGTCAAACACATAAACGTTACTTATTATGTAGGACGAATCAACAAGAAGAGGCGCGCAGCACAGTGCACTGTTCACTGCCATTCTTGAGCAACTAGCTCGCCAGCTTTAGCTTGTGGAGCTCCACTCATGCACAATAAGTGCAAAGGCTGGCAGGTAGGTCATTCATCCAATCATATCATTGAATCTGTGTGTAGTGATTGCATGGCCTTATTACAGGCCTCCTACAGACACCAGATTTTCCTTTTGTTTTTACCTGTCAGAGCATTTGATTTACTGATTACAATCAGAGTTTGATTTCATAAACGTTGAAACTTTCAAAATAAATTTCCTAAGCTTGAAATCCCCTTGATATTTCACTTTTAGTTACGTGTTCATTATTTTTTGTTTATCATTACAGGTTTTAAAACATTAAACAGTCCACATTTTAAATCCTGCTTGTGGAATTTGTATCAGACAGAGAAGGTTAAATTAACCTATGAGTTGATTAATATCTGCTTACACCTCGATCCCACAGGATCCGTGTCCGGCGCGTTCCATCTGCGCCGCGGTTCGGGTCCGTCAGACAGAAGCCAGCCCTCGCCCACAGGAAGTGTGTCTGATCCACAGCACTGGCCCAAGCAGCTGGATTCACAAGATCACAAGATCGCGGGAGAACTACATTATCACGCGAGAATTGCGAAATCACGCGAAAACATCAATGTTAGCAGACCAACACACAAACAACAGTTTGCACCTACGAGGTTTATTATCTTCTCATTTGGAAATCATTCTGTGATTTTTGTGCTTCTACCATGGCTGAGTACACTACTTAATTAAAAGTGTTCTTCTTTCAAGATTTCAGTGTGTTGTTGTTGTGAAAACAGAAAAAACATGAGTCTGTACCCGTCTGTACATGGTGTTCTATTTTGAAATGACCGGATGCTGTATGCTGTTTTCTGCTCTGTTCAGCTTGTGACACGTGCTTGAAGCGGCCTCCGTCAAAAATAGACCTGGCGTGTATCTTAAGCAGAGTGGAGCAGAGAGACGCTTCTGGGACGCGCCAGAGACAGACATCGGTGCGTGCTGTTGAATCACGACCATTGACTTGAATAGGCGCGATGCGACTCCGGAGGTCGCGGCGCAAACGGGACACGCCGGAGACGGATCCTGTGGAATTTGAGGGTTACAGTTTTTTGAGCCATTAACATATTAAATAATAAAGGTACTTACACATGACATTTTTTGGAGTTGCGTTTTTATCCATTCGTTTAAGATTCATTAAATTTTACTCTTTCATATGTGCACTTTTTTCTGTTGCACAGCTGTTTCATTTTGGAGCGGCAGAACCAAACATGGCGCACAATGCCCTGACATTCTGACAGATGAACACCCAAAGTCAAGATTACCTGACACTAACTGCCAAGATCATCTTCAACCAATACAACAGGCACATACTGTATAGGCTAGATGAAAATTGCACTGTCAGATGTAAAAAAACAAACATATACATATGCAGAATTTAGATTTAAAATGTTATCACATATAAGCTTCCTGTGATATCTTACTCAGCAAAGATGAAGCTAAGAGTTGGCGAAGTTCCTTAGTGCGCCCTCTGTTTGGTCCCAGCTGCTCTGCGTCTCCTTGATTACTCCCCAGCTGCTGCTCGTTGCTCCAGAGTGTTTAAGTCAGTAACTTTAACAAACGCTCTTCAGTTTGTCAATTTGTCTTTCTGTCCCGACAAAGGAGTTATATGTTGAAACTCACAGCTGCAGGTCGTTTTTTTGCAGTCTGTTTCTGAGTGGTTTACCTCATCCCCAGTTGCCCTGGTTATTCTGGGATCCCACCACAGTCCACAAGTCTCCAGCCTGCTCTCCTCAGTACCCCACCAGTCTCCCCCTGTGGCTTACCACCAGCCGGGGATCACTACACTGAGTCTTGCACTCTTCAGACGCCTACAGTGTTTCCCAGCAGTGTGCCTACTGCTTCTAGTTTTCAGCTTGTCCCCCCCTGCTGACTGGAGACCTTCTCTTGTTTAGTTCTTGTTACTCATTTACTTGAAAGTGACTCCGTGCCTGTGACTGAATACAGAGAGGCCCTAACAAAGATGTGTGGCAACACAACAATGTTTTAATTTAAGTCTCCATACTTAAAAATCAAGATTTAAAACTATTTAAAACCAACGTGGAAACTTACATCCCGTAAACATCACATGTTGGTCAGTTTTTTCAGGCTATAATCTCAAAGGACTCTTCGCATGGACTGCTTCAGAGAATCAGCTAATTTATTAGCTACCACGAGAAGGCATTAATTATTGTATTTTAGCCGCCCACATTCATTTAAGTTGGAAATTAACTAAATAATAAAACTTGGCAAAAGCCTGTGTATTAATCACAACTGCACTCATAAAGGTTTATCGTAATAAATGCAATAAGACAACAAGGTCAAATGTTAGTAACTCCATTTTATTAATGTTAATTGGTCAGGGTGAAGCCTTCAGCTAGAATGAACGGGTCAAACATTGAGAGTTCCTTCTGATTAATAAAATAAGCTTTTTTTTCTACACCAAGATCCTTATTTATGCATTTAATCCGATTGTTAAAGACCAGCTCCAGTCGTGTTTTAAGACATATAAAATGCTCTGCTTAACAATAATGCGCTGTGTCTGATATCTGTTTTCTGCAAATTACGTTTAATTATCTTGTTGAAATCCTCCGAGACATCTCCTCCTCCTCCCTCATTAAAAATTCTGCGTAAATCTGCAGAGTCCCCGCCCACTATGCACTACGTTTCTCCTTTCGTAAAATTACAGCCAAAAACAAAACACGTCTCTGCCATCGTTTAGCGGCAACTCATTGAAACTTAGCTGGCTTGAAATGTAGTAATTAGTTGTCGTAACATTAACGTTAGTAGTCAGTAGTGAGTTTGCAAAAATTACAATGATGTTACAGCTGGCTCGCGCATCGCTGAAGTCGTTGCCATAGCGTCACCCCGTCCATTAACGGGATTGGCTCCTTAGATTTGTGACATCTCAAACCTGCCAATCTGAAAACGTGTTGTTCAGCCTGTCCTTGGTACACTGCAGTTTAAAAGCAGACAGGCCCAGCCATGGAGATGACTGCTTATGTTGTCCCTGATACGTCTTGTAGCTCATGAAAGACACCACATGGAGATGTTTACAAGGTTAAACACTTGATTTACACTGGAGGGGGTCTTTAAGAACTTTGTAAAGTGTTGAAAATGAGTCAGCATTTTTTTCTCGTAAACTTGGAACTTTTTCAGGAAGTAGCTAAGAACAGATCTGAGCCTTTTTTTCCACCGTATATCCCAGCTTTCAACGTGAAAAAGTGAGTCTAAGTTACAAAATGAATTGAGGCCTTTAGCTGAATCATTTGTGATTTGTCCAACAGTTTCTGCTCAGAGTGCTTTTAGAAACCAGTTTACCAACGCAGGGAACAAACCATCAGCACAGCTTTACCTGTGCAACTGTCACATAATGGTGTAATCTGTCCAGAGGTGGAGAAAGTAATATGGCCACATATCTCAGGAGGTTTCAAAATACTGTTCCTCCGAAATCCCAGAATTGGACTGATTTCATGGCGCGTCACCCCAGATATGCCAATGGAGCGTGAAATTGAGTCACTCAATGTGAAAAACGAAGAGAAAAAATCTTTTCTCTTCCCCGTTTCTCTGCAGAGAAGAGCACAGACTCTTTTTTTTTTTTTTCACCAGTATGCTGGCACTGCTTCGGTCTTTCATTTTCAAAGCAACCAAGTGAAACAAACCTGTACATTGGAGACAAAAACAGTCATTTCACACATAAGAAAGTGGATGACATTTCACAGCTAATCAGCGACAACATTGAAGTGAGAAATGATGTTATTCATGAAGCATGAGGGGGAAAACATGTCAATTGATGGATCCATTTGATAAAATTTGTAAGATTGCGCAAACAGGTGTGATCAAAACCGCATTTTGTCACTGAATAACATCATCTAATGAAGCAGACGTTTTCATTTCCCATCACAGCCAGGTGTAGCAGAGCGTATCTGATACCAGTGTGTTTTACACTCTGTGCTGTTCTGTTACCTCCCACTGTTACACCCCCTTCCACTTTCTGTGCCCAGTACATGCGACAGTGAGTCCCATGAGTCCTGTTGCTGTCTGTTTGCGTGTGTGTGTGTGTGTGTGTATTAGAGTCCCGGTAGGCGGTGGGAAGAAACAGGTTTGAAGCTCCTCCAAAGCTTTGATATCCACCTTATTCTCAACTCTAACATTGGCAAAGTGTCACGTCATAACACTCTTTCAGTTCATGTCATCCGCCGACTCTCAGAAAGTTTCAAAGTGGAAAAGTTTTGGTACACAATTGCAAAAGTATCAGATGAGCACAGATGCACAGTTTGAACCTTGACATTTCGATTATATAAAAAACTGCCCAGCATCGCTCGCTCTTGTGTTTCATTGTCAATTGCTCCATTGACACACTCACAGAAACAAGTGACTCTTAATCTGAATCCACAGTGAAATTTGAAAGGGAAAAATAAGTAGACTTTGGGGAAAAAAGTATTTCTCTTTTTTAATATATACAACTCAGTGTCTGAAGTCTCTGCTCCTCATTGTTTAAATGTTATTTACACAAGTGGGTGGGTTTACAGCTGCCTGTTACAGCTGTCTGTTTCCATTCATCTGTCAAACTGCAGCTGCTAAAATATCAAGACAAAATGCCAAGGAAAAAAGACCAAATTCACTATCATCTTTCCTATAAAAAAATCACCAAAAATAGGTTAGCTTGCAACTTTCTATTATATAGTGTTTTAAATCATGTGCAAAGTAATCTCTATTTAAAGATTCTGGATATTGAATCTGTAGGCACGGGACCGGACTTTGGTTTTGGAATCATTAAGGTTTCCATTCCGTCGTGTGTTTGAAGTGAGAGCAGCATCGACCAATCGAATGTCAGCAGGCTCTGGTTGCATGCAGGAAAAACAGTCCATATGGAGAGCAAAAGGGGCAAAACGCAAACTGTCATAATGCCATCCCAGCTCCCATCAGACAAAATGTAGCTTTTTATTCATCTCTATCAATAGATGCAAGTGGGGGCTGCACGGTGGCGCAGTGGTTAGCGCTGTTGCCTCACAGCTAGAGGGTTCCTAGTTAGAACCCCGGTTCGGACGAAGCGGGCCTTTCTGTGTGGAGTTTGCATGTTCTCCCTGTGCATGCACGGGTTCATTCCAGGTACACCGGCCTCCTCCCACAGTCCAAAGACATGCTCTTCAGGTCCGTTGGTGACTCTATATGTGTGGGTGTAAGCGTGAAACGTTGTCTGTCTCTGTGTCAGCCCTGTGATTGACTGGCGATCAGTCCAGGGAGTACCCCGCCTCTCACCCATAAATAGATGACAATGACCGCTGGGATAGGCTCCAGCCCCCTCGTTATGGGATGGATTGATGGATGAATGCAAGTGAAGCTAGTGAAGCTCTGTTGTTAGACATTGTATCTCAAGTCCAACTCCATTCTTGCTTCTTGATTTAAAGGTCCTGAGAGGAGTTTTTCGCTGCTTATGAAACAGACTGTAATTAATTCTGATTACTCTATATGACCTACAAAATAAACCAGACCATCAGCGACAAGACTGATTATTTCTACATCGTTATTTTTAATGCCTGAAACTGCTGGCGGGGGGGGAAGGTATCAGATGAAGCGATTAACGGCATGCTGCCTTTGATTACATTTTCCAGGGCAAAAATCTGAAGTGAGTGATACATATGACTGTTAAAGAAAGAGGTACGGCTTTGTTCACAGGGGGCGCCAAAATCAACACAAACCAGAAAATCCTCACGGGAGATTAAAAATTAAAATTGATAAAATACAGATACCAGATAAAAGTAGAATTAAAACCAAAGTTAACACAAAGGTAAAATTATCAATTTAATTTTTAATTCTTAATATATATCGTTTTTTTAATCTATTTTTGCTTGTTGTCACATTTTAAGTTTTTTAATTGTAAAGCACTTTTTGTTATAGAACTGTTACATGTATGAATGATGCTCTATAAATAAACTTGCCTTGCCTTGAGTTGTTGTAGTTCTTTATCGCTAAACGCTGGCTACACCGGAAGCCCTGAAAAGTTGTTGCTATATCATCATCAGACCATAGCTGATTGTGTGCAAAGTAAATGTGAAAGTGTCTAATGTGGGCTGAGATAATTACATGCATGCAGCAGTAAATATTTTCCAAAATAAAAGGAGAAGTAAATTACAAGTTATTGTGTCTAATATAAAACCCCAGCCTGCCAGCGTTGTTGAGACGTTGGGAAGCAGTTCACACAGACTACAGAGGAGGAGAGAAAAGACTGGTTCTAAAGACCATCTCATCTCACCATCCATTGTCCCTCAGCCTCAGAGAAAACAGATGGTGCTGCTACTTTTGAAGCGGATAAAAAAGATGGCAAAAAGCATAAGGACTAATACATAAGTGAACATACAAAGCCCCGGCGCGGTGATAATTTGTTTCTGTGAGCGTATTTTGGTACCCTTTAATGGAAGATGTGACAGAGTGTGATCTTTGTTATTTTGCAGGGCATGAGACAGTCACTTAATTAACTAAATAAACATGGCAGCAAGTGCAGATCAAGGTGACAGTAAATGGCTTAACAAAGAGAAAGAGGCAAAGAAAATCAAGAATGCTTTCTCTGCTGCAGAGTTACTTTATAAGGGTGTCCTGGGTTGAACTCTGCGCTCTTCCCTCTTTTGAGATTGATTTGTTTGGCACAGCACTGTAGGCCTTTCAAACCGGTGCCATATTGTAGTACACAAACAACCCTATCGCCAGGCAATATGCTAATACTGGATTCATGCAAAGGCTTGGATTACATTCAACAAGAACCTTTTTAAACGCTCAGTGCCATGCTTTATTCTGAATGCATTCATTCAGGCTGCAGTCGGGGTCATGCTGGGGTTATGGTTAATTAACCGGGGTTAAGTTAAACAGGTGAGTAATGTATGTAAAGATGTTTTATATGGTTTAACTACGTCTATCTATCTATCTATCTATCTATATGGCTGTCTGGCTCTATCGCTATTGCTTTCTCTCTCTATTGCTATCTATCTATCTATCTATCTATCTATCTATCTATCTGTCTGTCTGTCTGTCTGTCTGTGTCTATCAATCTATCTGTCTGTCTGTCTGTCTGTCTATTTTTCTACTGCTATTGCTCTCTCTCTCTATCGCTTTCTCTCTCTATTGCTATTGCTCTATTTCTCTCACTCTCTCTCTCTATCGCTCCCTCTCTCTCTCCCTATCGCTATTGCTCTCTTTCTCTCTATTTATCTATCTATCACTCTCTCTCTCTCTGTATTGCTAATGCTCTCTCTGTGTGTGTCTCTCTCTCTGTCGCTATCCCTATTGCTCTCTCTCTCTCTCTCTCTCTCTCTCTCTCCCTCTCTCTCTGTAATTGCTACATCCTTTTTTTCTTTGCTACTTAAAGCAGTGAATGTGATAGCATTAGGTTCACCTACAGTCACTGTTACAGTGATATAACAGCACCATGTTCATTCAGCTCACCAGGAACCATTGTTATAATAGTAACAATGTAATAGTATTGTTGTTCAAGATGTAAGCAGCATTTGTTTGAGGGGTCTTTAGAGTAAACTGCAGATCTCCTATAATCTAAGTCCAGGACGGTCCCACAGATACCGATGCAATTCCTCAAAGTATCATCCAGACTGACGTGATCAATCATGTGAAGGGCTGAGCTGAGGTCAGCCACAAACGAAGCAGAACCCTCAAAACAATCTGCCCTCATCGGGTCAGACCTTGACACGACCACTTCTATTCAGTCACTTTTAAAACACGCCAGTCTCTCTCCCTCTCTTCTCCTTCAACACTTTTTGCATACAGCACATTTACCACATATTAGGTATTATCAGGAGGTCTGAGAGAGCCTGGACTGAACAGTGTATTAATGCTGCGATGTTTTTTTAAATGGGAGAGGTTTGAAGGTTGAGGTTGTCATCATGAAGTAGAATTACATTAGTTTGAGAGAAAGCTATTCAATATGGTAATCCAGGGGAAAGGGTCTCCTGTCTCAACAACCACTTCTGTTTGAGTAATTGGGTATCTTCAGCAGACTGTAGAAAGTCTAATAGCAAAAGTAGAACATTTGGCAATAGCCGATCTTACGCCCGACACTTTGACAATGAAGGTAAAAGCCTTGCCAGAATTGCGCTAGAAATAGAGTTTGCATGCTGATAGGTGGTACTTAATTGAAAAAGTTAGAATTGTACAGCTTGAGTCTTTGGTTTTATGTATTTTCCCCATCTACATTTTATCTAGCAGTAATGGACAAAACATTTCCTGAAACGCTCCTCTTCTCTCTCCTCGTCCCATCCATCCGTGAGAAAGAAACAAATGCAATTGACTTCTAAAAGTGGAGGCTTTACTGTCGTGTTTTACTGATTGGGGACAAACCTTTTATATCATTGAAAATTCCATTTAGTTGTTGACCTGTAAATCCATTTTGAAGTGCTGGCAGGTTCTGTGTCCTTTGCTTTGAATTCTGATGGTTACCGAGCCTATTTTGTCACAGCTTGTACCTTTTTGAAGACTCTCAGTGTAAGATGCTGGTTTTCCTCTCTGTGACAGCAGAAAAAAAGTAGTCCCTCCCTGATGTGAGGGCGAGAACAATGACAGCGTATGACATTGCTCTTGAGAAGGACAATAGGGTGCCATTTGGTTTCTTTGAGCAGCATCGAGCGGTCTTTGTCATCAGGAAACACCCCTGGAAGAGCATTCATTGCAGCTGGCGTCTCATACCTGACAAAACACGGCAGAATGCACAACACGGTTTTTGTGTGCAGGCCCATCTTGGCACACGGAGACGAGCCGGCGAGGATTAACTGCGCTGACCAAGCCTGGGCAGCACGGGAAGCTCTTGATCAGTGTGCCATCAGATAAAAGTGATACTTGACTGTCATTTTACCCGCTGAAGGAGAGCGAGTGAGGAGCTCTGTTGCTGCTGCCCTTTTGTACTAATAGCCCCATCAGGTTGAATGTGCTCCTCGTGGTTCGACACAAGCAGATTTTAGTCTGTAGAGACACTGACATAAGTGCTCTTGTGCACTTATAGCTCTGAGTTACAGAATGAACATGTAAAAGAGAACTCTGGAAAAGATGATACAACTACAATACAGAATTGTAAGGTCATAGTGACACCACCTTCTTGTCTAATCCTTAGGCTTGACCTTTAATAAGTTATCTACCAACCAATTCTCATTTATATGGCGCAAAATTACAACAAAAGTAATGACATTTATGAGCAGGTCTAGAACTTACTCTTATAATATATTACAGACCCAACATTAATCCACCATGAGCACCCAGTTGGCAACAGGAGCAAGGTCAACTTCCTTTTAACCAGCAGAAACCTCGAGCAGAACCACACTCATTGGTACACAGCCATCTGCTAAGGCCGGCTTGGCCAAGAAAGAGGGTTAAAGAGAGGGATGAGACAAAAATAACTGCAGTTAATGGAGGCATATAATAGCAATGCCAGTAATGATAAAAATGGATGGTAGAAATAAGAACTATAACAATAATAATGTAAGTGACTGGTAATACTAATTAGCAGCTCCTTGAAAGGAGCCGGATCTTATGACTCCGTTCCTTTCCGAGAGACGTTCAAAAGAATGGCACATCGTTCCTGAACGTCACAACACAACGAGGAAGAGAATGTTCAGACTCACGAACGTGCCCGCATTATATTCTCCTCTGTCAACACGCACGCATATTTAAAATTCTGCGCTTTTAAAATTTAAAAGGAAACAGTAGAATATTATAGGAACAATTGATCAACGTCATTGAGTAGCTGCAGGTGACCTCGTATAGCGGAGTTGCAGTTGAAAAAACTATAAAAAGAGCGGCTCTCAGCTACGACTCAGTTGCCTTCGTTCGCACCAAAGAGCTGTTAAAAAGAACCACATTGTTCGCGAACGTCAAAACAATTGTTGGAGACAAGCAGGTCCATGGCGGCGGGCGTTCCACAACAACGATCCACAGAAACATGTAAGAAGAGCAAACACAAAAACTCCCAAGAAGATCTTGGGCTGACTGTGGTGGAGTCGGTCGTCTTTTAATCAGAAGGTTGGTGGTTTGATCCCCAGCTCCCTCTGTCTCCGTGCCGAAGTGTCCTTGGCAACAGTGTGTGAATGTGATGACTGATTGACACTGTACATCGGCGTAGCAGCCTCTGCCATCAGTGTGTGAAAGGGTGAATGTGACAGGTAGTGTAAAAGCACTTTGAATGGTCGCAAGACTGCAGTCCATTTACCATGGACATGAAAACATGCAGATAAAGAGAAACAGAGGGAGAGACAGAAGCTCAGTGTATCATTTCCCCAGCACTCTTAAGCCTTATGCAGCCTAACCAGGGGCTGGTCCAAGGCATCCCTGATTCACCCCTAACTATGAGCTTTATCAAAAGGAGTGGAGAGGGTGTCTGCCTCCTGGAACCACGCTGGTAGATGATTCCACTGCAGATTTCTAAGTGTGGATTCACATTTTGATAATAACTCATGGTTAGCAGAGTTTGTCATCAGTGTCAAGTCCATATCAAATTTTTGGGGTGCCAGAGTATATTTATATGCCAAAATCACTATTTTTCCCCCTCCTTCCTGTCCTATCATCGCCTGTGAGCAGCAAAGATCCTCAACGCCGTAGGAGTGTGCGCTAACACCACAGTATGTCTGCCGCTGAAACCTCTCAGTAACACGTCCTCTCTCTCTCTGCTCACTGGGGTGACCCTCGGAAAAGATACACACAGATGGTCACACAGACAACTTGGCACCTTGTGGCTGAGGAGGGAAAAAATAAAACTGGAAAAATATGAACATCTCATTTGGCAAATGGATGATGATTAAGAAGATAAATGTCGCTGTGACTGGTTTGTTTTATGGGGCATGGATAGTTTAGTTCAGGGGTGTTGATTATTGGCAAAACAACATCCACATTTCTGTATTAGCATCTGCTCGTGCTAAGACGATTACCTCTGACTGAGCGATGACAGGCATGGCTCATTGATGAATGTAATAAATAAATAACAACGTGTGTTGTGTAGTTCGTTTGATATTATTGTGAATTATACCATGATCTGGGTAAATACTTGATTCTGAATGGCTGCAGAGTGTCCCTTACCCTCCTGGCTCCAGTAAAAATGCCTGTTCACCGTCCAAGTCAATCATCTCACATCCCATTCGCTATTCAACTCTCTACTTAAGTGTGCGGCTAATAGTAAACATGACCTTTCATTTGTTTGTGAACGTCTTGATGTCTTATTTCTAGGGATACCACTTTTTTTCAGACCAAGTACAAGTACTTACATTTGGGTACTTGCCGATAACGAGTACTGATATGAGTACTTAATAATATCATTACAGTTCTCATAAAGACTTTAAAAGCATGTTTCATTGCATCAGATGGTCCTCACTTTCTTACTGTAACAAAGTAAATAGACAGAATGACGCAACTGTTGCTGACATTTTAACAGCCAACTTTGTTTTACTTAACAAACAAACATGACACTGCCACACATTTTACTTTGGTGTACCCTATATCACATTCAGTGGATTTCAGTATAACACAACATACCACATATAGTGTAAAAAAGGTCACGTGATGAGGACTCCCATTTCTGAGCGCACCTGAACGCGGCACTACACAACGCATCCCCCCGAAACGCGGCAGTGAGGGAGACATGCCCGGACTTGTTTACTGCACCTACTAGGGAGACATCAGTGATCGCTGACGGACTCTTTTTATCGTGTGTGCGTCCATGAATCTGTGCGTTAGTTTGCCTTAATGTTTAAGTAACACTCTGTTAGCTTCAGTTTGGCTGTGAATGTTTATGTTAGTGCTGTCTGTGAGGACTAAGCCTTTTTCTGAAAAATGACATTGCTCCTTCTCCGCCTACCTGCTTAACTAACGGGAGGCTAACGTCAAACCGTATAGTGGTATCGGACCAGGCAGTTGTATCGGCGTAGTTTTACGATGACATGGCTGGTTAGCTAGCCAGAGGCGGGGTACACCCGGGACTGATCACCAGTCAATCACAGAGACACACAGAGACAAACAACCTTTCATGCTCACATTCACACACAAGGGCATTTTAGAGTCATCAATTAACTTAACCACCATGTCTTTGGACTGTGAGAGGAGTACCCTAAGGGAACCCACGCATGCACGGGGAGAACAGAAAGGGCCATTTTGTCTGAACCGGGATTCAAACAGGAACCACTGTGGTGCGCTAACCACTGCACCACCATGAAGCCCCAAATTACATTCCTTCAACTCAAACATATGCAATGTCGTTTACATCGAATCTTAGTTAGCTTTCTGCCTGTTAGCGCTCTTTAAGCTGGGCTGTGGACTACAAATATCTCCCGTTGCTAAGTTGTAGCTAAGACCGCTTCTATTTACTGGAGTGGTGATGGACGTTTCAGGTATTAGACAAACCCTTAGGCAGTAGAAGGGAAACAAAGTTTAGGCTTGGTAAAAACTTTAGATTTTTCATTGCAGAAACCTTATAATGGACCTTGTCTGGCATTATCCCCTACTGAACTTTTACCCATAAGTTGTGTGGCTTTAATGCTTAATGCTGCCGCTGTGTGCTTTGACAAGAGGCGTTCTAAATTGTTCTGAAAATGTTCCTTACATGGCAAACTTAACGTCATTCCCATTCTGTCAAGAACAAATATTGCATTGACACCACATGTATACTTGCTGGTGCACCTTAACAACATTCACAGTTTGGTTTCTCTGACAGACAGATGGTGTAAATGGAACATTTAGGGCTTACGTAAGTGGGGAGATGAAAGCACTTGACCATGAACCTTCAATTTTTGCCAGTGTATTAACTCGACTTTAAACATTATACACAGTCTGTCACTGTTTCATAATAACTGCAGTGTATAGAAGCTGAGATCCAGTGACAAGGTTGAACATAATGAGATTCGCCGTCTGGATTTATTACAGCTGACATGAGTTTCTTCTCTGGGTGGACACAGTTTGGTGACCTCCAGTTATAAATCCACTTTAAACCACTTTAAAGCTCTGAAAGTACTGCCCATACATTTTCAGCAGGACCGTTTCTGCCTCATCCTCAGACATTCACAAATAATTGGACGGCAAAACTGACAAAAGACATCTTCTGTACACAGAAAATGCTTTGTTGTGTGGGCCTTCGGCTCTGGATCTTGTTGACCTGAAGCCTTGATGAATGGTTGCAACATGTTTGTGGTTGAGACTTCATTTAACCCCTGTGAGAACACATTCATTATGCATTGATTACTAGAATTTGTCGTAATGAAGTCGTTTCTCAGCATCCCTTTTAAACGACTGCATTGATTGTTATAAGAATAAATGAGAGCTCTGTTTAAGTTATGATTGCATCTCTTCTTGTTTGGTGTGTTTATTGATTTACGTCGCCTGCAGTTGTGCAGCTATTCAAATGACAGGTATTTGTGAGGAACAATGGGGGACTAAATGAAGGCAACAGAGAATAAAGAAAGTGGTGTTCCATCAACACTGTCTCTGGGGAAAAGGCTTGAAATCTGCAGGACTGGACCTTTCGACATCTTCTGAAAGTTTCTTCATCAGCTCTGCAGACAGGAAGTGAGTCCCAGGCGTTTAATGAAGTAAACAACTGATTACTTCAACACTTTCTAAGTTTGTTGATGCAGAATATTAAAGTTGCTTGTTGTTGCAGGCATGACAAAGCAGTTCAGGTTATCGTGGTTCTTGCGTGGTTCACTCCACTCATGGAGTCATGTTGTAGACCTGCCCAAATTACAGAAAGCCATGATGATGATGGTGAACGAGCAGGTACAGTTTGTTATGACAATAACTGCTGTTCCTTGAAGGAGAGGAACGAGGTATAGCACATGTAGTATGGGATGTCAGGCCATGTGAGGGCGTGATATCCCATACTACATGTGTTGTACCGAGTGACTCGACTGAAGAACTTTCAGGAGAACTTTCAGGAGACTAAGATGTGTTATGTAGATGTATTTATTGAAGCTCAATTAAGGATAATTTAGATGAAAACTACCAAGAAGTGTAATACAACCTAATTCTGAAGGATTCTGCCCTTTAAAATATATCCTTGCACTCAGCAGTAAGATGTTTAAAGTATTCAAATAAGGTTATTCTTTATTAGATCAAATATGTGAGAACATTCTATGAGATACTAAACTCTTAAGAAGAAATTACGCTCGCCTAAGTAACCCTAAGTCATCATCCAAGACCTTGATTTCCCGGAAGACTAAAGCAAGTCCAGCATGATCAGGAAATCTGTGGCTAACTTCACCGATGCTGGAGACAGTGATCTGATGAATTGCTTTGAGACTGACAATTTGCAACCGGACATCCTTTGAATATTACCTAAAGACCTTAGTGAAAGAAAATTACTTCACATTAAGAGTCCGAACCATGCCTTGATCAGTACTTTAGTCTGAAAATATTTAAAGGGCCAGATCACCTCAACATCAAACAAGGCGAAAAATATTTTTGTTTTTACTATCTTTTGCACATTTGAGAAAAAAAACAGCACAATGTCATTCAAACTGATCCTTTTATTCCTGGCATGAAAACTGTATTGATTGTAAGACATGTATTTGATTTAGAACAGAAATTTAGCATTGGATCATGTGAGACAGCGTTCCTAAAGGTAGCCATGTGAGATGGTCTTTATTACGGATACATTGTTCTTTTTATAAAAGTTTTGGTCCTTTTCGCTCTCTTTATTTTATCTTCTTTCTTTGTTGCAGATTCAGGCCATGTCTACATGGTATTTTTCAAAACAGAGTATTTCCCTCCTTTGTTTCCAAAAAAACCCCCGTCCACACAAGCATGGTTAAAAAAAAATCCCTCTCCAAATGAAAATACAAAAACACAACACAAACGCTGTCATGAGAATGCCGCACCAACAGGTGGCGATATAACCCAGTCATGCAAAGAAGAAAAAGAAAATTGCAGCCAATCAAAAATCTATTGCCGTAAGACTGCCTGGTGGACTGCAATGGCACATCGAGAAATATGCTTCCCGACGCCTCTGTTCCTCAATATAGTGGACCAGTAACTGTACATATGTGTAAACATGTAAAAAGTCCTGTCAGCAAGGTGAGAAGCATCACTGTTTTTGTCATATCTGTCATTTTGCAAGGAATGTCGCCTCATTTGTGACGCCTCACACAGGAGATAACAGCACACAGCCTGATGTCGTGAGCCAAAAATGCCGTTTACCCCGTCTCCATGGAAACGCAATTTCTAAAAGTTTTCACCCTGGCCGGAGTTTTACAAAAGATCTGTTTTCAGTGACCTAAAATGGTGCTTGTGTGGACGAGAGGCCAAAACGCAGAGAAAAACCCTGTGTACAAGTGGACATGGCCTTAATATCTTCTGTATGAAATATCGTATGCTTTTTTTCAGCTGTCATTAGATGGTGGTTATAATTTCGGCCTCACAATTATATTCATTTTGTTGGCTTCACTTTGGATCTGAGTTTTTTGAGTCCTCCTGTGCTTATTCAGGAGAAATGATTGACAGTAGATTAGCTCAGTACCAAGGAAGGCCTGTTTCTTTCATGCCTACATCTCTTTTATTCCTTAATTACAGCTTTCCTGTGAAGCATCAATGCCCGCACAATACCACAAAAGTAAAAGAAGACCAATGCATGGCAACCCCACATTATCTCATTGGATCTAAAAATGCATTGTGAGTGGCTCTAATCAGTGATTAGCCTTTAGGTAAAAACCCCCTGATTTTTTCGAGGGCGTTATCAGATGAAGAGAGCTCTTATCTGCGTGACTCTATTGATCGCTCTTTGCTCTAACAGAGGTGTGCATGGAACGGCACTCAGGAGCAGGAAGGAGGTGCTTGTATCTACAGTGCCCGAACCAACGTGTCATCTGTGAAGCACTGATGGTTATCACGTTTCTCTTTCATACTTTTGTGAAACCCTCTCATCTCTTTGTGTGGGAAAGAAAAACCTTGAATATGTAAAAGGAAATAAAGAGAGATAAGAAATCAAGCAATATAAGCTTGTGCTTTTGAGAACGCGTTGCAGGATGGCTCAACTTTTGTGACTTATATCGTCATGCTTAATAAAGAAACCGTCTGTCTCTTTCAGAATTACAGATGACACATTCATTCTGCGCGTCTTAATCTTATAAGCGTATTACAGAGAATATGCCCGAAGCAATTATCCGTGATGAGAAAAGGATGTCTGTGTTGTGTCTTGTTACATTACGAATGTAATTCTTCACACAAATAATTTACATACGACCTAACTGCGACCTGTGCATCTCTTTAGTGATGCTATTCAGGATTTACTGTCACCGAATGCCACAACACGTCTCTGAACTCATTACATCTTTCACTTTCATGACGTAAAGTTTACAGGCGTCACAGCAGACAGGTGTGTGCAGAGAGAATCATGCAAAGATAAAGTATTAGGAATAAAGTTTGTTAATGATAACTGAGCTTCTGGCAATATGCACAAAAAAAACAAACAGAATTATAATAGACACTCTTGGGACTGACTGTTCTGGCAATCATTTTCTGTGTTCTAAAAAAGCGAGTGCATCATACATTTCAAAAGGGAGGAAGTGCTTTTGAGTTAAAGGGCTAACTCACGCTCAAATAGAAGTCATTAAACTTAGGATAAATAACATCTATTACAGCTTGTTGCTTTGTTTTTGACGACCATTCATCCATTTAAGATGAGAACTAGCTCTTATGATCAGTCCTGTCAACTTCACACAAAATCCACATAAATATATTTTTAACCAGATATGTGAAGAATGGTATTTTTCTGTTCTGAAACTGAGCCCACATTACAAGAATCAGTCAAACGTTGCTTTGTGAATCCTCTTCTGACCTACTTCCTCATCTCCCACTCAATCACCCAGTAAGTAAATGTATTACACCTGAAGAGGGTCTGATCCCAATGTTCACAAAGGCTTCTGCTCCTCTTCTCCTGCCTAAATATCATCAATTATACCCGATGTTGACCAAGCGCTTTCCTCCAACTCCCACAATCCAGCAGAGGTTCACTCGCCCCTCTTCGGGGATTCAGTGTGGATCAGCCTGTGTCACACTTGTATAATATACGGCGGGATTAGGGAGTTAAATAATGAGCAGAAAGCGCAGATAAGAGTGGGAAGGAAACTTTTCCGCTTAATTTAAGAGAGACACTTTTGAGGGAAAACTTTAAGAAGACAATTAAAGCATGGCGTTTCCAAATTGTTTATCAGAATGACTTTAGATTTGAACCCAGCGGAGCAGATCAAAACAATTATTTCCTCAGTCATGCCACACTTGACATGACAATGCAGAAAGCCATAATCATTTCAGTCCGCAGCCACCATAATTAATAATAGTCTGTTGAAAACAGACGCTAAGGAGGACTTTGCCCCACAGGGGACAGGCATATGTAATTATTCTTCTTAATTAGTGGTCTGAAAGTGTATCTGATTAAGTTGTAAGACGCCTCTTTGACTAATTCAATTTGGACTGCAGTCTGCAGCATCAGGCCAGCGACTGAACACAACAACTCCTGCTGTGCAACAAGGGATAAAACACTCAGGTCATTAGTGCTGGTCTAACCTGTAAGATCCAAACAGATCAGACGGGTGATCATGTTTGTGACACCACAGAGGGTTCTGTTTGTTGTATAGAGCATCAGACACGAGCTGTGTCTCCACTCGGAGCTTTTTAATTTGACTTAAACCAAGTAAATCAAGGGCTACTTAATCAATTTGAAAGTTTGATAATTAAGTTCTGCTATAAAGAGTCCGATGTGATTAGAATTTTAAGTACCTTAAAATCCGGAACATAAGTCGCACCAGAATATAAGATGCAGTCTGATTTGAGGGTGTGCCAGAGGGAAAAGGGGTTTTCTAATGCTGTTTATCAATAAAAATGTGTATAAAAGTTAATTCAACACTATTTCAATTTATTTTCATCTGAAACACATTTAAAACACGCACACAAATTAATCCTACCTGTTTTCGTCGTGTCGAGTTTGCAATCCAGCTACCCGTGTGGTATATGAGCTCAGTCTATGGTAACGTTGATTGTTGCGAGGTTGGCGGCTGCACCGGCGATCACGGCGGTGCATATCCGAGACGAAGCTTTATCTAGATTATAGCGCCATCGTCTGGGTAAAATACCATAGCACAACAAAATACCTCTCTCCACTTTATATTGGTATATTGGTCGCAGCGGTGTAGGAGGCAGCTCTCTGTTTAGAGCACGTCCCGAATTTTACAGTATTGTAGATCATAAAAGAAAACACTTTTCCTTTCTATGTTTCCTTCTTGATGTTATTTTTCTAAAATGACAGTTTACAGTTACAGTTTTCTGTTTTATATCATTTTTATGATGGAGGGTAAAAGGCAGTGACTCAATAGTGCCCCCTTACTGTTGTTCTTTCCACTGCATCATTGATAGGTTGGATTTTTCCAAACTTTACGTTAAAACTTGACAATAAGATTGACATTAAAAAGGCTAGCGGTTTGTGTAAATTAAAATTGTAATCCACCCCTTTAGGTGGGCAACGAAACAGATTTCGTTGGCTATATTGTGGTTAAACACAAATCAAAACAACAGCAACAAAACCTTTTTGCACAATAAAAAGATAATATTAATGTAACAGGCCTTTTCCCCAACCTATTCCGTCCAAAACATCCTGATCATCACCAGGGCTGTCTGCTTCTCAGTAATTTCAAATGTTGGAAAATGTCACTTATTATTAGATTCAGATTCAGAATACTTTATGAATCCCAGAGGGCAATTCATTTGTACAATCTTACCCATTCATAAGAAGAATAAAAGAAGAAGAAATAGAACAGATAAAGTGCATAGGCTGACGTCACAATCAGGCATTAACAATGACAACAACAACAACAACAACAGGAGGTTCACGTGATGCTGAAAAGAAACAAAGGACTTATGCATTCACACTTTTTGTACCCTGATAGCAGAAGGCATGAAGGAGTTTGCATATCTGTTTGTTTTCCGTGCCGGCACGTAATACCACTTGCCAGAGGGCATAACTGGAAAGTCCTTGAATAGGATGTGGTCAGGTTGACGTATTATTCCTTCTGCTTTATTGTCTACTTGCTTTCTCCAAAGAGAGCAAAGGTCATCTTGTTGGACTCCAATAATCTTGGAGCAGACTCTGACAATGTCGTTTAGACTCTTTCTGTCCTTCACAGACAACTCGTTAAACCAACAAATAAAATAAAAAGTTATCAGACTCTCAATAAAAGCTTGGTTAAAGTTGCTTAAAATGTTCTCACAGACACCAAATTAGTTCACATTACTCGCTTAACAATGCAGTCTGTGTTCTCAGAAAATTTTAATTTCTCATCAAACACTGTACTTCTATGTCTGTACATGTCTGTAGAACCAAAGTATGCAAGTTAAGCTTCAAATTGTTGCCACAATACCAACCATGCCTTGGGGTCTTGAAGGGAGGGATACCCAGATACAGTAAGGGAAAAGCTTTCCTCACTGCGGTTGGGCCTGTCCAATTCCATCAAGCAAAGAGCTCCATGAATCCACCCAAGTTGCACCGAGCGTGGCCTAATGAATGTTTGTCGCTGGGCATGTCGCCTGGATCCATGTTCACAGTCAGAGCAGCATCATAAAACAGCAGCACTCAGGAGACCACAGACAAGACACTGACACTGGTGGCGGTGGTGGTGTGGAGCAGGTCGAGCATCATCAAAGCGCACCGACTGCTACAACATGTCAGGTAGGATGTAAAGTACACAAGGCCGTGAGGAAGGAGGTCCGCCCCACAGAGAGTCCTAATCAAAGCCCAGTGACGCGGGCTGCCCGACATTACAAAGACGAGTATGCAAAAGGCAGATGCTCGGGCGCAGGTTTTTCCTCTAATCCTCTCACTGTGTACACTATCAGCCCACAATTCCTTTTGTAAACCCCAATCATCATGAAATCATGCACAAATGAAAGAGCTTAATATCTGCATCCTGCCAGCCCCCACAGTTAGCCACAGATTGCAATATACAGCCCCATAAATAAACCACAGAGGGCAGATGATGTGGAATTAGTGTGGGAGAGGATTACACATCGGATCAGCATTTTGCGGGTTGTTGTACGAGACCTTCTGTCCAATGTGAGGCAAAAGTTAAATTATATCTGCTGGAAAGCTAAACGGAACGCTACAGAGACAAATTAGGCAGACGGCGATAGTCCCCCAGCTTTCCCCTGACATGAGGAGGGAACCATCTCCTCCAGAGCATTGTGAAATTAACAGTTCTTGTTGGATAAATTGCACCATTGTCTTACAATGCATGATTTTCATCACAGTAACACTGACCAACATATCAAAACAAGAGGTTGGAAGACTTTGACGTGGCCCAAGCGGGCCTCGCAGGAAATTTGTTACAGCTCTACTTCTGCTACTTGATGATGACACTCAGCAAGTGTTTGTCTGAATATAACCTACATGCAGCAAATGAAAACTCCACTATAAACTAATTCTGCATATGATGCAGTGGTTAGCACTGTCACCTCACAGCTAGAAGGTTCCTGGTTCGAATCCCAGTTCAATCGTAGTGGGCCTTTCTGTGTGGTTTGCATGTTGGGACTGTGGTACTCCGGCTTCCTCCCACAGTCCCAAGACATGCTCGTTAGGTTCACTAGTGACTCTAGAAATTGACCATAGGAGTGAATGGAAGCTTGAATGCCTGTCCATCTCTATGTGTCAGCCTTGTGATTGACTGGCAACCAGGCGGGTGTACCCCGCCTCTTGCCCAATGACAGCTGGGATAGTCTGTGAAGGTTGTCAGTCATCCAGGTCATGGTAATTCAAAGCTTAATCAAAAGGGCAGTTGCCTTTTGGAGTAAACTTAGAATAGCTGGGATAGGCTCCAGGTCCAATGCGACCCTGAACATGATAAGTGGTATAGATAATGGACAAATGGAGCAGAATCCGTAAGTGAGGGACAGGATTATGGGTGTCGAAGTCTTCTGGTGTATCATCCACCAGTGTTTCTGTGGGCATCAGTAGTATGCAAGAAAACAGTAAATGTGGAGACCAAACACATTGGGCGATACAGTCCTGGAACCCATTGGCTATCACCTGACGAGGATTGAGCTCTTTATTTAGGTCTATACACAGACATCTGCATATACAGTAGGTGTAACTAACAATCTGGTTGTCAGTGTTGTCCCTCAACTCAAACTCCATCTCAAGTTTCTATTTGGACGATGAACAATGACCATGGCACGGGAGAAAAAAGTCTTGGAAGCCACCCAAAATCGCCCAGCACTCTCAGAGGCTATGTGGTTGCCATTAGCCTCCGAGGCTGGAATTATGTAGCTACGGTATATGGACACTACAGTAGTGTGTGCATGTCTGTGTGTGTTCGGGGGGTGTTATGTGTGCTATTGAACAAGCCAGACCTCCTTTGAGTCAAACTCAATTTCAGTAAGGTACCTGCCAATACTTTATTCGTTCAGGTGTGAAAAATGCAGCTTTATTGGAGCAGACACAATAGCTTAAGGGGCTTACACTTGACATGATATCAATATGCCGGTAATATCCTCCTGTTTCTTATGGTCAACAGTGTTTATCTGATGAGCGAGACTCTCCGGTAATCAGCGTAAATCTCTGGCTCCTGTTATCGTCCTCATATTTCCTAAAGCATTGTTCATTTGAGCAATAAAAGATAAGACATCTTGCATATTATTTGGACGCTATCCAAACATTCAGGCTTATTTTTTTTGTGTGTTTGCTTTATTTACCTTTGTGAATTTCTGTGTCCACTGGAGTGTTTCTGAGCCTCTATTAACGATGAATAAACAAAGATGAAAAGAGACAATAAGGAAAGGCTCTTTCATGAGAGATGATATCAACAGAGGCAGGGTTCATGAGAGTGCTTGACTGTAATGGAGATAGACTGCAGATAGCTTCAGGGGGATGTGATTTTATTGAAGCCATTGTGACACTCCAATATCACCTCTTCTTAGATATGAATTATTGCACCTTTGAGAGAAACTGGATGAGAAGCGTTAAAAATCCAGATGACAGCTTCTAGAAACAGTTGTTCACATCCACACGTCGTCTCCGGAGTCCTTTTTTTGTGTGATTCTCCAGCCCTTACAAATAGTTTTCAGCTCTCTTTGGGAGTGTTGGGAGTTTTCTCTCCTCATTTTTAATTAATTAGACGTCTCGCAAAGGGCCCGGTCATGCTCATTTGCCCTGTGATCTTCCAGGCGGACACCATTTAGAGCCAAACGCCCTTCTACCCTCTATTCATTTATGTGCTGAAATCCAACCACAGCTCAGCTGTTTCTGCACGGTCGCAGGGGTCAAAGGTTACGCACTCAATGATAGGTTAAGCTCGCCATCTTTCAGAGAGGCATGTTCAGAGACGAGGCTGTGCAGGGAATGTGTGATACAGACCGTGTGACGCGTGAATCACAAGGTCAAGTGTTGTCGGCTGCTGTGTCCTTGTCAACCTCCTTAAAAAAAAAAAAAGCGGCTGTTTTTCATGCTGTCATGTTTGCTCTTATTGATCGTATCTCTGCTCAGTAAGCTGCATGCTGAGCGATAAATATATAATTTAGTGTTTAGCATGTGTGTTGACAAGTGATAGATACAAGTGTCAGTCGGCTGTCAATCAGGCAGTGACCAATAGCAACACCATTGAGGTCAACACATGGGGATTACTAACAAGCAGCCTGTGTTTCTACAGCAGTGGGACAATACTGGCAGCTCAATACAAAGTTCAGCAGGATGTTATATTTCAAAAGAAACCTCAGCTTTATTTATATTTGTATAAAACGAAAATTCTGCTGTCAAGAGGTTTTAACGTGTCCAAAATGCATACCCTAATGGTCCTGCAAAATTTGCTCTGAGATCAGAAAGTAGCCGTCAGTTTTAATTGTATATAAACTGTAAACCCAACCTGTTTCTGTCAGCGAAATTAGATCTTAACCAGTGCATGTCTGAGAGAAATGCAGGACTGGAAGCTGTCAGGATCAAACACAACTTTAAATGTTTAGCCTTTCATGTCAGATACAAAATAAAATTCTTACCTGTCTTACTGTTTCTCTGTGTTTTAGTAGTAGCAGAAGAAGTAGTTGTAGTACAGGGGTACAGTTTTATCAGACTGTATTGACAGCCCCACCCTTAAAGTGATAATCTCATAGATTATCATTTAAATAAATGTTTGTTAAGTCACTATCTATCGCCGAATGAGGTAACACGATGGTCCACTGATGAAGGCCTTTGCATTTGCAGTATTACAGACTGGGTGTCTGGTGCGATGTTCGCGGAAAAAAATTTAAAAAGTGGCGCCCAGTTAGTGACACGTTTTCCATCACCCAGCAGTGGTTGGTCTGCCAGAGAGGGTAGGTGGAGCTAAGTGCAAGTGTAAACAGTAATCTACTATGGCTGAACAAACAAACAAAGAAAAGATCGATGACTACAGATACAACTTCAAAAATAAGTGAAAGTCCAAAGAAAAAGAAACAAATTGGACGCTCAGATGAAGGCAAACAGTCTAAAAAGGAAAACAACCGTCAGCGAGAAAAATCAAGAGTTACAACCGGAGCCAACCGTGGACGTCACACATGCGACACCATCTCGATATCTGGGAAGTGTGCTCCCGCAATTACCGCTTATCGCCATAGGTGCCGCCAAAGAGAACAAAACTGATATCTTGGAGATTACCACTTTAATAAAACACATAGAAGTGACATATGAATTACAAATAAATTACATTGAGGAATATTATTAAAAAAATTAAGTAATTCGGTTGAACCCTCACAGTCTGCACCACAAAGGTTAATAAAGTCACACTTTTCGCGGCTACTTTCTTCTTGTGTCTGTCCACAATTTATATGAAGGAGGCCAGAACAGAGTGGAGTTCCTTTTTTTAATTTATTTTTTTAAAGTATCCATATTTCCTCTGATTTGCTGGCACAGCGGCTCAACATTTTTACTTTCACTCTTGTAATCTTATCCTAAATCAGGCTAATCATCGTAGAGGTTACACACACAGCACATACAGTATCAACGGATTGAATGGGACCCAAATTAATATTAAAACGAGGCAACTTGAAGACCTTCATTGCTGACACAGATAAACTACGCATACAGAAACCACACGGTCAATTTTGCAGCTGAAGAGAGTCTAAATGATCTCTCCACTGACTGGTGTAGTAAAGGACTTCAGCACGTTTGATTCAAAGACCATGAAGATGTCCTACAAGCACTCGTTAAGATATTGGACTTCCTGTAGGCTACTCTGAATTTCCACCAAAGCTATGTCAGTTAACCTTAACTCTCCTTAAGGCGACCACATGTTACACAAGGCTTCTTTTTCTGTCTATGAATATTTCAGGCCCCGGACTGACTCGACTCTGTGCTCTGTAAAGTAGATCAAGAATTAAAATCAGAGTTTCAGTGAAGTTATATTTTAAAATGGCCTTAGGGATTATGCTAATAATTTGACAATCAATCTCATTCAATGCTTTATCTTCAGACAGCGATCTAACGTACACGCTACTCTGTGTTAGAGCTCATCGTCTGCAGAGGAATCAGGTTTCAAGGTTTCATGTTGAAATTATTTGCCTGCGTCCTCAAACTCTGAAAGTCTAACTCATATCTAATATTCCCTTTTATGTCACTGCGTTATATTTCAGTCTAAGCTGTAATAATCACTATAAAAAATATGATATTCTTTACATCACAATGAAAAGGCTTGACCTCATACAGTACATTTCCAATTAACCATAATGGGCCAGGAGGATTGCTTGCCATTTCCATTAAAGGAATGAAAGAGCGCTGGGATTTTACTATTCCAGCTTTCAAGGTTTAATGTTTGTAATGCTCACTCACTGTGACCTTGGGTTTCTTCTTCCCTTTCCACGGCCAACCTGGGCACAGGAAATAGAAAGAAATAAAGCAGAAAAGACCTGGAGAGGAGCGATTTTCTGCTGCACAGTCACACTCTCTATCTTTCACTCATCTGTCACTGACTGTTTCTCCTCCACCTCACTGGCGAGGCAAAACACGGCCTGTGGTTCTCCGTTCCCTCGGCGGGGGCCCTCGCTGACCCCCCAGCAGTAATTTTAGACTTCATGTCGGCTGTGCCAGAGAGCCGGCCCCGGCTAATTCAAGGTCATCCTGTTTTTTTATTATTTTATTTTGGAGTATAGAAGCCAACCTGTTCTCGGGCACCGTGCCACGTTAGAGACAACTGAACAATTGCATTATGTTTCTGTAATCACTTTGCTAACGTCTGTAGCCGTCTGTTATCCATATGTCAATTTCTTTGTTCTGGTTTATTAGAATATTGGATGTTAATTTCACAAGGTGTGCTTGTTTTCCAGCTGAATAATGATGCCAAATGTCCCCTTTGTGTTTAATTCTTGTGAGAATAAAAATCCTGTAATGAGCCGATAGTGGGAGGACCAAAGCGTCTCGTGGCAAAGGCTGCCTCAGAGAATATCTGACTGCCATGCGACACGTGAGACGTGAGACTGTCGGACATTACTTCCTCCCACGCTGATGAACCAAATACTGGCCGCTGTTATAGGATTAAATTACAAAGTAAAAGCATGTCTGACTGCCAGCAGGGATCTGCGGTCGCAACAGTAGTGCCAGATATCCGTCACGTTTGTTGTACGCAGTCGTGTTCGACATCTACAGTAAATGCTGAGGAGATGTCAGATGCCTCTCATTGTCGTGCCATGTCAGAGACGATGATGCGCGAGCGTGAAATGTGTTTGGACAGCTCGGGTGTCGCTGGCCATTCCAGGGGGACATCATCCTTGTACAGAAAGTGCGGTCAGAGGGGTTCTTTTGTAAGGACTGACATCTACATACAACCATCAGTGGTTTAGAGCGACAGGTCACTCTTTTACACTAACACCCGCCACCAGCCACTGTGAGGCTCCTGGTCTGGGTCCAACGGAGAAAACCAACAAGCACTTTACAGGATTGAACTATATTTATAGACTGGAACAAAAGAGTTACATACTCCCACACTACACCAATTAAAACTAAAATTGCATTATGATATTTACTTATTCAATTTGTTTTGACATCTATAAAAGATGATTCCTGTTTGATAGCTTATGATGCACATCTTTGCCAACGCTGCTCATAGAACGACATCTCTTATTAAGTTATCCTCTTGTGCGGCTGCTCCGCCAAGTGTTTTTATTTATTTAAGCTAAAAATGTTGTTCCTGAATGACTGATGCCGGCTCACAGCTTCTCGCGAAGCCGAGTATACTGTTAAACTTCACTCACAACTTTTCCCGATCGATTTCCTCCCCCTCTCTTGCACAGGATCACATCATTAGATTTGCCTGGTTAGGTGACACCTACACGTCTGATGGGTGATGGATGTTTTATATATAGAGACCAAATGAAACCAACCCCTCCTCCCACCACCACGTCCGCACACCTCCCTGTCATACACACACACGACTGTGATGTTCCTCCTATCATCTTCTATCAGAGAGGCAAGATAACCTCAGAGCCAATGACAAACTTTGACAAATGGCTTGTCTCCAAGCACCTGCGAGAAGATGGAACTGACAGACTCCTTCACCTTTCCTCTTCCTCCAAGCCTTGGGCTGTGCCAAGCAGGCATAAGTGATATACTGTAGGACATGGCTAGGGTGTAAGTCATGCTCCTTCCGTTTCCTCCAGATTGTGAGGGTCTCCATCTATCATTGTCAGTCACCTCTCTCTCTCTGTCTTTGCCTCTGTCCGTCTCTCTACCCGCCCAGTCCGTCCTATGAGCCTTGTCTCTTTACTCATTCACCCAAAGGTCACTCTTCCATTCTTCCATACCCAATGTTTCCTCCCTCTGCCACTGGAGCAGTCTGCAGATATCTATAGCGCTGTACAGATGGCTGCTAATCTGGCCCGAGGTCATTATGAATCCCAGCCAGGGCCCTGACCGCCGGCCACTCTCCCCCTTCTGTCAGTCCATCTCCATAAACGTGGCCGAAAATGAGCCATTCATCTACATTTGCAGACATTTGGCTTTTCTTGGCAAATGGGGCTCAACTATTCTGCCTGGAGAATCCAAATCCATACGCTTTATTTAAGCAGACAAAGATGGAAATGCGCTTCAGTTGTGGATGAACTGCATGATTGCACACACACACACACACACCAATGATTACTCTACTGATACAATGTGTGAGCTTGTTTATCTTAAGGGTTAACTGAACAGTGTAATGCAGTCGCTACAATTAGCAGCATTCGTCAGGAGCCAGGTGGTAGCACCTATGTCTAAATCAAATTGCTTTTGGCTAGCATAATTATGAAAAAGCTAATTAGCGTCCACACAAGCTACATTTTTTCAACCATTTCTGTCAAGATTTCAGTCTAAAATAAAACTGCTCAGGATCAGTCAGTTACTTTAAGAGCAGATAGAGGTATTTGCGTACGAAGGTGACACCATTTATCAATCCTTCAGCTGTTGCCTATGTGCCCCTGCTGCAGGTGGACATACAGACACGTGAGCTTGAATTTACCTGATGGAGTATTATGACTACTATGTAGTATGTAGTATGTGTGTGTTTTGTCGCCAACCTACAAAACCTTGTTAATAGTTTAACCAGTGATAAACTGGATTTGCTGTGAATGGTGGCTATGGTGCTAAGAGAGACTGGGGGGTAAATCGAGCTAACACATCATAAAAGTCAATGAAGCTAAGTCTTTGGTCAAAATTACTAGCCAGTAATTTATGTAGACATAGATACTATTGTTAAAATAGAGTGGTGCTATTAAAAATACAGTAATGTCAGCATAAAATTGGTGAACTTTAAAAATGTAGTGAGCTTTGATGTCGTAGGTACCTTTGCTGTGTTGCTATAGCTAGTTTGCTACATTTCTCTGGGAAGTAGCTTCAGTGTAGCGTAGCTTAATTTAATGCAGAGTAACTGTTAGCTTAGCTCACTTAATTTTGGAGGTAGCTTGCACTGAGTAGTGCTACAATAAACTTTAAGAGAATTTACCTGGCACCTGTCAATACTGTTGCCCAGTGTCTGTCTTTTTTAATAATATTCCTTATATGGGGTAATGATAAGTTCCACCAAGCCCAGCTCCTGTTAATAATTAAATTTAATTTTAGAAAAAGTCAGGCGGGAATCATACATTTCCATGCTCATGATTTTCCATGAGTCCCCCTCACACTCGGTCCCTCTCCGCTCTCTGTCTCTGCTTTTCATAATTCCGCTACCCATCATGCATCATTCACGCTGTTGCCTCCTGCTGTCCCTCTTCCCCTCATTATCCTGCCATGTGCCACGTCCCTCCACCAACCCCGATCTCTGCTTAATGCAGTCACCTGACACCCTCCCGTATTGTTTTTTTCCGCCCTCCTTCCTCTTAATGTTCATCACCGCGTGACATTACTGACCTTCACCGGACGTTGTTTCCATTAGTTTGACAAATCAGGTGCGTGGAAGCAGCTTTGTTGACATGCAGGTGTAGAATCGGCACTGGGTAGAAATCTCATCATGAAAATGCCGGAGGAAGCGATGGTGTCTGGGAGGGGTCGGCAGTTAGACTCAGTCCTGTTTCCAGCACTATTTAGATGGACAGACGCAATTTCACAGGTGTGTTGGGCTATATTTAGAATATATTTCATTATCGGCAGCTTTTACCAACACCTAGCATGTATGAATGTTAAAGCTTTATCCAACAGATGGTCTTCTGAAACTATTTGGCATGAGAAACATTGAGTCCCCCAATTACTGCATATGCTATACCAATTTATTTTAACCTGTAAATCTTTCCTCTCATGCAGAGCGTTGTTACATTTTACCACAGAAGAAGAAAAAATGTATACTTAAAGCTTGCATTGCATTTTAACAAGGGTAAACAAGCATTTTGAGCTGCCTCTACATAGCTATATGACAAAAAAAACCTATGTGGGACTATTTTCTTTGAAATGCATGAATCTAATTGTGTGTGAATGTATTCCATATCAGGTTTGGTGTTTCTCCTGGTGTGTGTGTGTGTGTCCACATGTGCAGAGAGACGATTGGTGGAGGCAGCCTTGGCTCTGTCATTCTATCTATGACGACCCAAGTAAATGGTACAGCCCCAAGAGCAGATGACTGAGCGATAAGATGCTTTAATTTGTATTTCTGGGTGTGTGTGCGTATGTGTGCACAGCTGCATGTTTTAATGGCACTATTATTTGGTGTCTCACGGTTTGCTGCTGTTGCAAAATCACACCTTTAATCCCACGTTAGCTCTGAGTCACTTTCTTTTCTATCAGCTTCTCTTTAAAGCCGAGAAATAGAATTCGGACACCATTAACGGCGCTAATGAATTAATAAGCTGTACGCACGATACAAAACACAGATTTTACTCTTAATGCCTCACCATGTGTGTCCCTGATCTTTGTTAAAGCATACATTCATCCTTACAATAACCCAGCGGGAGTAAAAGAAAAACTCTGAGCCTTTCAGAAGATGCTTTTTTTGTGTGTTTTGGTGTGTGTCAGAGCGAGTGTGAAAGACTGAGTGAAACTGTTCTTTACAGTTTTTTTTCTCTCTTCAGGGCACAGTGATTTCAAGGTTCATATCTCCCAAGTGTCTCGCAATATGTCCTTCTTTTTTAAATTACTGAAGAAGCCTCTCTCATGATCAGTCCACAAACTGCAAAGGGCAAGGTTGTGACTTCCTTATCCCTTCTCCTCTCCTTCCTCCGAGCATGCACTTGATCTTAATGTGCAAAGACAGAGCAAACAGCTTCCCTCAGATTTGAACCAGGAAAGCCTCTCCCTTCCCTTTGCTGTCACAAAGCATGGAAGTAGATTTTTTTTTCTCTTATGTGAAGTGTGCAGTCAGACCATAGCCTCCATAACACATTTTAAATCTACTCTCGGCTTTCATGAAGGACAAGGCACATTTGCTCTTTGGCAATAGATATGCTTCTCAAAACAGCAGCCAGTGGAACAACAGTGAAGTATGCCCTTTCCATGACAGAACCCTCATCCATCATGAGGACAAGCATCCCAAGTTTATTTCCACTCCACTTCGTAGATTTACGTGAGAGGATTGCACCTTCAAGTGAGTGTATACCCTCTTATAAACCTCTTAAAACTAAATAGATTTTATATTATTTTCAAATTTACAGCCAATAGCCATCCACCAGTGATGCAGTTCATTCAATCTTTACAGCTTTATTGACAGGTTTGACCAGAACGGTGACTAAACACTTCAGTTTGACAGATATCAGACCTTACCGGTTGAAATGTCTGCTTCTAAAATGAAAGTTTATTTTTAAAGACCAGCTCCAGTCATGTTTTGAGACATATAAAATGCTTTGCTTAAAAAGTTTACTTATCTGTGAACGTGAACACAAGAAGCTGTTCTGCTGTTGAACACGCTGGTGTGCAGGATCTTTGCTATTTCTTCAGTAAGTTAAGTGTGTGTTTTCGTTAGTGGAAGTGGCTACAGATGTTCCACCCGCCGATCTCTACTGCGCAGACTCTGGCTCCAAATGACGTCAGCATCACAAGATGGTAGCGCCTGTCATGGGGGCTATTTTGGCATCACTTTTGTACAGTGAGAACAGATGGCGATGCGTCGTCTATCTATATATAGTTTGTTACAACATTACTGTTAGAAACACAACGGCACAACTACGTTATCAGTCAGCTAGTAATGTGTTGCTAATGCTAGATAAACTTTGGTCCAGATTGGCAGCTCTGACAAGTTATCTACCTTGTAAAGTTAAAACAAAACACGTCTCTGCCATCAAGTTGTTGAAACTAAGCTAGCTTGAAATGTAGTCATTAGTTGTAACGTTAACGTAAGTAGTCAGTAGTGAGTTTGCAAGAATTACGAAGATGGTTACAGCTGGCTCGTGCATTGCCAAAGTGGTTGCCATAGGTTGCACATAATGATATGCATAGCGTCACCCCGTCCATTAACGGGATTGGCTCCTTAAGTTTGTGACGTCTCAAACCTGCCAATCTGAAAACGTGTTGTTCAGCCTGTCCTTGGTACACTGCAGTTTAAAAGCAGGCAGGCCCAGCCATGGAGATGACTGCTGATGTTGTCCCTGATATTGTAGCACATGAAGAACACCACATGAAGATGTTTACAAGGTTAAACACCTGATTTCTCTGGAGGGGGTCTTTAAATCTTGAATCATTTAAGGGTTAAAAAAAGTTCATATTCAAGACTCATCTGCTTTGAGATCATTTTTCAGAACAAAATAGCTACACATAAAACACCCACGTTAATATTAACCACCCAGTTTGGACCATTAACTGGAGGTTTATTCCCTTTTGTAGCTTCAATCAATAAAAGAAAAATAACCATCTTGTTTCGCTGAAACAAAACTGGCAGCACAGCCTCTCATTAAGAGTTAAAGATGATTTTGTTCCAGTTTTCAGTCAAACAAAGAACTGTGAGGAGCGTGCGTGAGTCTGGGTGCACACGTCACACATCCCCCTCGTCACTGCCCATGATAGCAGTAAAACACAGAGGATATTATTGTGCAGAGGTCTGATCTTGTGTCTGAATCAGTAAAATTGCGTGGCATCCATAGGTGCGCATAGACCCCCACCATTATCGCCGCCATCACACCTGATTCCTGTGTGCTTTATAGCCTTGCAGCCGCTGTGTTTACCTATTCAGAGTGTGTGTTGCTGATAGATGACAACGAGCCAGGGCCGAGAATTGTGATGAGGTTTTGTTCGTGGCATAATGCAGAGCCAGGTATCAGCAAATACAAGGGACCTGTCATTATCTAAAACACCACATTTCCCTCGAGGTACTGAAAGATGCTGCACACTTTCAGACATGCCCTCTCGCTCTCTCTCTCTCTCTCTCTCTCTCTTTTTCTCTTACTCAAACGCTCCTACATCACACACAGTAATCCATTTTGCAGAAACAGTGGTGCATTATTTGTTAAGCTATGCTGCGTTCTGAACTGAATGAACATTGCATTTCACGTCTCCAGGGACCTTGTTTGTTATCTGTGTATAGAGGTATGCACTCGTAAGACTATTATAAACTCAAAGGTAGAGCGCGAGTGTATTTCTGCGCTCATGAACATGACTGCCAGAAGGACTATTTCCTCCTCAGCCTGTCTTAGACGTTTCAGCAACTCAATAATGATTAACTAAGCGGAGTTTGGGCTAAAATATGGACTCCCGTCTTGACATGACGGCAGAAAAATGGCTCCCGCTGAGAACGCTTAAAAACAAAATTTGACATGTCGCATTAAGCGGATGGTTAAAGGTTCACAGAGCAGCTTTTCCTCTGCTGCCTGTAATATGCTTCTCTCTAGGATGCTGTTTTTCTTCCCCCCCCTCTGTATCCCCTTCCCCTCTCTCCCTCTGTGATCCATATCATTGTTCCCTGGAGAGGCAAGAAAGGTGACAAACAAACCTATTCATCATCGGCAGGTTCTCCTGGCTAAACTGTTATTCGAGCTGAACTCTCTAAACTTTTCCCAGTGGCCTATTGTTTACGGCTGCATCCTCTAAATTTACACCCACCGTTTGTTTTATGAAGTGTCCGCGGAGGGTAAGAAAGGTAGATAGAGGCCTGATGTCAGCATATTTCCCCGTCCTGCATCTATACGGTGATGTATAGTCGAGCCGGGCCTCTGTTTGGGCCCTCCTTCTCCATTTTTTACATGGTGCTATTGTTTTACACCACCTAGTTTTAGAAATACAGCATCATCATATTACTAAGCTCTCTGAGGAGGGCTTATTGTAAATGATTGGAGGTTATTCACAGGACCAAAGGGGAGGGGAGTGCAGTTGGATGATTCGGAGGAGGGCGCAGCAGGGAGAGAAGAAATGTATAGTATTCCGGCTATAGAGGAAAATTCTGCACTATACACTGCCTGCTTTTTTCAACTCGTGCATTCAGTGTAATGAACTCAAGCTGCCGTGTAACAGCTTCGATTTAGGGTGCTCTCATTATACATAATTGTCCCTGTTATTTGTTGAGCCTTTGTTTCTTAGACGCACTAAAAGCAAACGCGGATCATTTCGAATTGTTTGCATTCCGCCGACATTCAACGCACAGCGCCACTCCGGCATTAGCAGCCATAGTTGTTTACTGAAAAGTCATGCAGGGCTGCTGCAGAGTCTAAATTGTAGTCAATAAACCCAGACGCGCTGAAAATGCAGCAGCATCGCCTGTTTTTTTTTAACTTGCACTCAAACAATGCACATTAGCAGCAGGGCCATTGTCTGCGAGTCCTTTTTAATCAAAGTCCGAATTGTCACTGTGACAAATTGAATTAATTCCAATTTTCTCCCTCTGAGTGACAAGATTCCATTATGCTCACAGGCAGCCTGTCTGCAAATTGTATTATGACCCCATGTCTCCATGTGTATTTCCAACATTCCCTTTGAAACCCAGCCGATGGTGTGACTGAATGATTCATTGCGTCGGAGGAGACAATGTGCTCTGCTGTTAACATTATCTCCTCCGTTCCAATAACCCCTCAAAAAAAGGGTTAATTATTCTTCTTTCGCTACATCCTTATTGTTCCTTTTTGTAATGGCTGGACACATATACAAGTACTATCACATATAACTGTGCATAATTGAGTCTTAAGACTTTGGACTTAATATACAGACATCTTGCTGTGCACACTTGAAGAAGAGCTTATACAAATCGACTCGTGAGTTGACCTCTGTGGGAAGTGAAATAAGGGTTGCGTCATATATCTATCAGTGCAGTACTTAAGATCTGTATCAACTTTTAAATTCTGTCACGCCCTTTTTCTCACTCCTCCTAGCTGCCTTTTTAAAACAAGTGCTTCCTGATCATACCTGACCTCATCCAGCAGGAATTGCCCAGCATGGATATCTGACAAGAAATAAACAACTCTTTTCTTTGTGTCTGTCTTTCTTTCCTTTAAACCACTGGTGCACTTCATACCTCTGGAGTATCGGGCCAGATGAGCTCTTCTATCTAAAATGATCCATCATTGTAAATCTGCCAGCTGCTGTTACAATAAGTGCTCTTGGTACCTGTTTATGATGCCTCTCCAGATGTCTGTCAGACACAGCAGGCATGCGGTGCATTCACAAGTCTTCCATGTCTTAGTTACGGCAAATTAAATAATTATTTGTAAAGAATGTATCTTTTGATATCCTGTCTCTATTGTTCTTTCGCTTCATTTGCAAAACCCTAAAGCACGTTTAGGTAACCGGCTGGGTTTTTGTCCCTCCCTCCCCTCCGTTCACCTCTGTGAGGCTGTTAACTGTAGTGATGCACTGCCTGTCTTTGAAGAGCCTGCTCTGCATACACATTTGCTTTGCTGGACACATACCTCGTGGCGGGCTTTCTGCTGATGTGGTGCTATTGCAGACAGATGCAGGGTTACTCTACTCAAACAGGGTCAACATCTCCCCTGTGGTGCTTTAGTGTCCGGCTACCAACTGGGAACACAGAAAAGACAATGCTGTATGTGTGTGAGTGTGTGTGTGTGCACCAGATCAGGCGAACATGTTGTTAGGAAGCATAGCTCTGTTGCAATTAACGTAGACTGCACATATGGTATTTATACATGTTAGAGATTTGTTTTAGTAGCAGGAAGCTGATTTTTACATGTAATTCAAATATTTTATCATGAATTTAAAAACTGGAAATATGAAAAATATACATTATGTATACAGACACATGCAAATATACTTTAGAAAAAGATTAAACCTGAAATAACCTTAAATGTGTATTAAAAACAATAGTGGTAATGCACATACAGTGCTTACACCTAATTAGTGCGCATACATGTTATATTTTAAATACATAGGGGAGCAGTTGTGGCACAGAGGTAGAGTGGGTCGCCCTCCAATTCAAAGGTAAGTGGTTTGATCCCCATCTCCTCTAGTCTATATGCCAGAGTGCCCTTGGACAAGACACTGAACCCCAAAATGCTCCCTGAAGCATAGCCAGAAATTGAAGTTGAACAGTTCCCTTGTATGGCACGACATTAGTGTATGAAAGGGTGAATTTGACATGTAGTGTAAAGGGCCTTGACTAATCAAAAGACTAGGAAGGCGTTATAGGTGCAGGCCATTTACATATTATGTTCACGGACACATGCAAATGTACTTTGGAGAAAGAGATAACTGTAAACATAATTATAATTCATCAATTTAAATTTGTATTTAAAAGAAAAATAATGAAAAAGGAGAAATAAAATAGCCATAATGCACATACAGTAATTTCAAGTGCACATATATTTTAAATACAGTAGGAAAATGTGCTCATGTCCCTCATGGGTGTGAGTGTCAGTTGGTGCAGTGGGACCCTGACCTTCTGCTGACAGGGTAGGGGGAAAAACATGTGTAGTCCCCAGCTGCTGCGACACAGTGATGTCCAAAGGCCTGAGTGAGGGTTATTCAGCCTCTGGGAACCAGCAGGGGGCAGGGCGAGGGGGTGTCCAGATGTGTGAACGCCCTATAGCGATGCGTCAACCGTGGCCTTTCATGACATGACCTACCCTGGGGGCAGGACACTGGTTTGGTACAGTTTTCTGCAGTACGGGGAGTGCACTGGTGGCTTTTGTTGAGTGTGTGTGCGTGTGTGTAGCAGAGCAGTCACGTATGAAACAAGTCGGGTGTAGAAGCCTAATAACGCACAGGATTTCCAAAAGCAGCTCATCTGCAAACAGTGCGCTTCAATCTTGCAGGATGAGACAGAATAAGACATAAGTGTGGTTCTAGAGACGAAATTTCATCAATTTGAAATACGCGAGCGCCCATTTGACTATTTTGAGTCTACTGTACCTTATGAACTACAGCACACAGGATGCCATTAGAGAAGGAGATTGCTTTTTAAGTGCTATCAGTACACTGTTTAATCTGAGGAGATTTATGGAAGGCAATCACCCAAGTAAAAATTGTAGATGCCATTTATCAGGCCGAATGGAAATTACAGCCATAATTTTCACAACCGGACACAGATGAGACCTTATAACCACATAAACCCCCCTCCAGGTCCCTGGGCTCGTTTTTAATGTTCCTTCTCTGTGACCTGGAGGCCTGAACTGACTGGCTGACTAGCTATCCACACCCCCCCCATACCCCCTCCCTCTAGGTCTGCTCATTACCCAGACCTCCCTTCAAAGTGTCACATCGTGAGAGGGACTAGTTTATGAAGAGGAAGAAAAGGCTGTCTGGGCTGCTGTGATTGAATCAGGGGAGAGCTGGCATGGCCGATCATTTTTCCTCTGCGTTTTTTTTTTTTCTCACACCAACAATTGACAAATGCTGAATGTTTGTCAATCTCATAATGCCTCCCCGGTGTGTCATCGGCAAGGTTAAGAATGGAGGATGAAAGGTCACGGCTGCCAGTTTACTGCTGTAACTGTCTGCAGTAAGTGTTTTTAGGGGGGTAAGATAAGAATGACAGAGAGTTCGGGGGACATGTTTTGGGTGCGGTTGGGTTCATACCTCTCTCCCCACCTTCCTGAAAGCCTTGGTGCACTCCAGCCTCCTCCCTGATGAATAACCATGTCACACAAAAATGGATGTTTCAAGTAAAAGCACCCTGAAAATACAGTTTAGAACAGCACAGCAGATGAAATAGGCTGTAAAATGGACCATCCATCATATTGTCTAACAAAAAGTGACACATTGGGAAGGGGTTTAAGGCACTTTTCATTAGGCTTCTGCGGCACCGGCTATCCAGATCACAAGACTAAATAATGACCTCTGCACCAAAAGTGTTTTTTTTTCCCAGGAATAGGAGACAGAAGACATACTGTACTCCACACTCCCTCCATCTTGCAGTTTCTCTCTCTCTCTCCCTGCAGGAAATAAAACGCCATCTATTTTCTCTCTGCCTGTCTGCCCGTTCTTTATATAAATCCCCGCTCTCCGGCCGAAGACAGTGAATGATATAGATTGTTCTTGGAAATGTACAACAGCGCGGCCCTGGAAGAGAATTTCCACAATAAGTGTCCTTGACTTGAAATCTATTGAGACCGGTTGGTTTCAGAAGGTAAAATTATTTTGGGAGTCTGGCAAAGTTCCTGTGAAAAGAAAAAAAACAAAACACATTTGACACATCCACCAGTTCACTTCTGGCATCCCAGTTGATGAATGCATTGATTTGCATTTGTGCTGCTGATGTATAATTATGATGGAGTGACAGAGCATTAAGCACCATATGCAGAGTGTTTAAATAAACTGGGTGCAGTTTTTAGTTCATTTAAGAACTTAACCACCTGTCTTGTTTACAGCCCTTAGGTAAATATGTGCAGGTAACACATCATTTATGAACAAACCCAGTTTGACAGCTTTAACTGCTCCTTTTTTCTGTTACCACCTAAGATGTTCAGTGAATAATTAAAGATAACCTTTTTACCCCTCCTGCATAAATTATATAAAAAGGCATAATTAATTTGAAATGCCTGATTAAATTCCTCCAACCTCTACCTTTTGTTTTTTTTTATTAAATATTTCCCTTTCTTATGAAAAGGACACAACTCGAGAAACATAAGTGGGGTTGTGTAGATTTAAGCTAACGCTTTGACGGCAACTGGTTTGTTTTTTGTTAAAGCTCTCAACATGAAGACGAAGTGCTCTAATGTACACCCTGTCAATGCTTTAACCTTAAGAGACATTTTCCAGCACTATATGTGGAAACAATTAAGTTTCATCATGTCTAGTAAACAGTGGTGTTAGTGTAATGGAGGCTGGTGTAGGAGGACAGAGCTAGCAGCATGGAGTTAGCTAGGCATTAGCTAAAGGTTAGCCTATAAGCTCAGAGAGTCGACAGACGAGTGACATTTCCACACGGTTACTTTATTCGACAGTATAATATTGAGCATACAATGCCAGCTTCACACTGATATATTCATTATACAAGCAAAACCTGCACCAAATTGTTAAGAAGTCTGTGTTTTCGACGACAGTCTGAGAAGCATGCTAGCACTGCGTCACACTCTCAGCTCTAATATAACAACCAAACAAATGGAGGCACTACCCTGTGGCGCAATATGGAATGGCAGTAATACCACATTTACAAGTTTCTGACAGGTAGCGTACATAATGTTTTAGAATGATCCCATTCTTTTATCTGATCATATATGTACATTACTAGCCCTCACAATTTCGCAGGCTTTTTCTTTGGTTGTTGCGGCCAAAAATACCTGATTTAGCCGAAGCTTTTTTTAAAAGTTGCAATGAAATTTGCGATGTTTTGAGGCTTTTTTCCCCTGTTAGACACATTACACATCTACTCTGAGCGACTGGGACAAATGCTCCTATAAAGTCATCTATTGGCTGAGAAAGCTGTTTGTCTCCTTTCATCACTTCCAGTCGATTTCAGTGTCAGGACAAATAAAATCTGTAAAAATGTAATGACATTAATGTAAATAGCCATGAAATGCTTATTTCCTACTGCACGTGCACATTCAATATTATCCATATTTGCAAAGGAGAATATACAAATTATTTAATTCACGCTCTACTTCTTCACACGTGCGGGGAAATAGGATGATTGGTCAAATTTGTGGAAAAGTTGAGTCAATCTCCCAAAATTGCAAGGTCGAGAAAAAGTTGTGGCAGTTGGTTGAATGTGCATGAATTTGCAGAACGCAACTTTGCAACTTCCTGGAGGGACTGATATACGCGCCCTTTGTTCCACTCCATCTCACTTGGTGTTGGTAATGCACCTCTAGGCTATTCTGCCAAACATAAAATAACACTCCCTTTGTTTCAGGTTTACAGTGAGAACTAGCGAGCTACAAGTTCCAGACGTCTATGGAAAAAAGTAGCCAAACTGAGCAACAAATTCTTTTCGTTTAGGCTACACACGGTTGACTCCCTCAGCCTTCTCTTAACCTTTGCCCACCACAAAAGGAAGGATTAGATCTTTGAAATCTTCCCAACAAAGCCATAAAGTTTGGCTCCATACAAAGAGCCAATATTTCCATCACTGTTAGAAAACATTATGGAAGCCTTTGTTTGCTTAAGACTTACAGCTTCTTCTGTGTCTTTGAAAGTATTATGCAGCAGAGTGAGCAGAATAGTGACTTTATAACTATATACATTTATTCTGATACTGAACCTGATAACGTTTAAAACATATACTTTATTTGTCCCTGACTGCAAGGTCATAAAACTTCACTTTCTGTGACACACAAAACGGGTGGTTGTCAAAGACCAGTGGCAGAATCTTCACTCACTGATTTATGAAATAGAATAGACTAATTACATACTGGATAAATGAACCATGGAGGAAGCGGAACATTTGCATTTAGCTATGAAAAGAGAAGAGAGACGGTGCGTGTGTGTGTGTGTGTTCGGTGTGTACGTGTGTGTATGAGTGTGCAGGGAATATGCATGTTACTTCTTGCATCCTGTCTTACCCTGATCCATTTCAGGTCCATTGTATTGTCAGTTTGATTTATGTGGCGCCACACTTGCATCTCCCTACAATGTCAACCCTATGAAAAATATATGCAGCTGTTCATATAATGTGTGATGATATCAATGCTCTGATGAATGCCTTCAGTTCGATCTCCCTAAATAAGATGACTCCCATCCAACCCATAGCGCCAGCCATTAGCGAGCCGCTCGGCATGCCTGGAATGTTAATAGGATTAGCATTAGCATTTCATTCAGGACTCCTACCTGTCTAGCATTAATGCTTTGATCTGCTCACACAGAGAATAGATACTAAGGCCTGTAACAAGAGGCGAACACGTGTCTTTTCTCCTTTTGGTACTAAGTAGAACAAGAAAGGAAGACAGGTGGGAATGTGTACAGCTAGGTTTCATTAACGTGTGTAAGAGCAAAAACAGGATGTGGGTGAATATGAGCGGAATAAAGGTTCAGCTGTGGTGGACTGAAGGACAGTTTTTCAAAGAGGAAACCACACACACACACACACACACACACACACACACACACACACATGGCTACATTAGCTTTTTCTCCCTTCAAAGCAGTTAGCAGCTTAACATAGCAATGAGAAGTTGGCTTTGAAGTTAGGTGAACATCCGCACGGTCTCGGTGGTGAGAGCACACTCACACAGATGAACATCAGCCATTGAAAAGCGTAACATTAATTTCACGTATAAATATCTAAAATGCATCTAAAAAGATCACACTTGCAGGTCGCCAGCATAGAAATTAAAGATGAATACTTTCATGTGTGTGCTGTCCATTGATGCTGCTCTGACCAGCGGCTGAGCAGATACATCAGTCATGAGATTAACTGCAGCTCTCCGCCAATCTATTTAGCTGAAGAGAGCTTGAATCTATCGGAGTGGTTCCCAGGGGTTGTTAAGACAAACAGCTCGGGGCTGTTGAATCTTGTGCGCCGTGTCTCTTGTCAGGCGTTTTGCGAGCGTCGGGTGGCCTCGCTGGCACTTGTCTAAACAGGGCGATGTGAGCAGTTCCAAGGTGAGTTTTTAGGTCACTTGTCAGTTGGAATGACAGAGGAGAAGGAGATGAGGCCGCACCAGAGAAGGCTAGTTGACTGTGTGTACAGGGGGCAACTTATGTTCAATGACAGCTAGTCACCCTCTCATCCTCAACTGTACACCTAAAAAAAGGAAGGAAGAAATAAAGAGAAGGAGAAACCTGAAGGTACAAAAACATAATTGAAAAAACCACAAAGGCTTTAGGTTCGTGCTGACAATGGTGATATTCTATATTTTATGTGTTAACACCTCCAACTAAAAGACCAAAACAAACGTGAATTGATGCCACCAACAATAATTGTTTAGTAATGAGTAAAAGTCTGATATTGCTTATTGTACGGTGGCCCTGAGAGCTCAGCACAGTGCAATTTAAAAGGGACATGTTTTAGCTGTGCAATCAATTTTATATTATTCTAATGTGTTATTGAATCATGTTGGTGAAGTTTGTTTCCTTTTAAATGTTAATTTAATTACTTTTTGGAGCCTCTCCTTCCTCCTGAAACGAACAAGCGACCTTAGCCACGATTGGCTGACAGTAGTTGGAGTGACTGTATAGCCCCTCCCCCACGTGTACGATCCCACATGGAAGTGTGGCCGCACTGCACGGTCACTCCAAAGTTGTAGAAAACATGGCCGCTCTAGGATCGGTTATTCGGCCTTATATGTACGAGCCAGACTCGCCAGGAAGGTATCTGAATGGTAAGTTGAAATCTTGATGGCGACTTGACTACAATTTAGTGCGAGAAGGCAGCCTAAGGTGAATGAGGGTGAATGACTGTTGGTCGATTTCAGCGAAAGCAAGGCTCTACGTAGAAACCTGCAGCTGTTCTGAAAGGCCCATTTAAGAGGCGACCTTTTTAAAAATGTCATTCTGGAAAAACACAGAATTATGCAGGTTTCACTTTTTCACTGTGAACAATAAACACTCAAACATGTGAAACCCATCAAAATATAAGAATATCCATTTAAAATATATGTCCCCTTTAACACACTTCATAAAAAGACAACACCACCAAATACCACATCACCACCAAACACAATGCAAATGGCAAAGACTACATGAATAGAGTTGGACTGGGGCACCAAAAAGTGATGAACACAGCTGGGACACATTAGTTTTTATCCACGATTTGGACTGTGACTGTCTGGTATATTTTGTCTGTATTTACAGTGCTTAAGTGCTGCGTACGTGTTGTCAAATTAATGAAGATGTTTTCTTAATTTGCATGCTGTTTTGTAAACTCCAGGGTGAGGACCTCTCAGGGCCACCGTACTATTCCTGAGGGCCATCTATTATTTCCCAAAACCTCTTAAAAACACATTAATGAGCCACAATAAACCCGTGCATCATAGTGAATTCTGAATCAGTGAGCCCACATTCATGCTCTGTGATTTACTCAACAGAGCGCAACGTGTGGTTGCAGGTTTAATGTCTTCAGTATATGAATGGGCTTAATAGAACAGAGCAGAGACATTGTAAACTCTTAAGAAAGGAACCATACAGATTGTTTTAATCTTATTGGATTTGTTGATAAAATATAAAAAGTATTGCCATCCTTATCCTTACAGTGGATAATGTATTTATATTAGAATAATGTGTGTCTGGCTGCAGCTAAAGCTTTGTCCACTCTAAATGTCACGAAGCATTAAGGTCTGTGAAATGACGAGCAGTAGGTGTTAGTAATGAGGGAAAAACAGTTCCTCCGTGAAAAGCAGAGGTTAAGTTGTGTCACCACCTCCATCGTTCTTGCTCTTGCCTTGCTCCCCTTTCACTTGTGCCACGCACTTGGATGCATACTGTACATCTACTGACGCCCACACTCCTTATATTACACCGCACACGTTCGCTATCCCGCCCTCTCTTCTGTTGCTCCGCTCGGGAAATGCAGCTCTCCTCTCTCCCCGATCTCATGCCTGCTGATGAGGGTTAGAGAGGACCGTGGAGGGGGTAGGAGGGGGGAGGTGGGATGATTTGACCTGCAGGTGTTTCCCCGTGAGCACAAAGACCTCTCTACAGGTCGATAATGCACACACTAATGGCAGTGAAGTGACTGGCCAGGAATGAGAAATAGCCCTCATCAGTTAGGGTAATGGTGTCCCTGGGCCCTCTCGGCCCATTCAAGGGGAATACTGTCAGATCTGTGGGCTTTCTGTGCGTACCTGCTCATGTTAATTACAGACGGTGGCAGACAATCTCGTGTTTCATCGGGCCGATCCCGTGGTCGTATATCATCCTTATGAGGGTTGTGGCGGAGGGTGAGGATTAATAAAATAACAGAAAAGCCTTGAAAGTGAAGAATGAGGAAAAGCACAATCACAGGGTGACTTATTTATTCATTGAGCCTTTGTAACATGGCATGAATATGCTTTGAAGTGGCGGGTAAACCTCGCGAACAGAGGGATGTGTTGGCTCTTTGTTTTTAAGCTTTAGACCTCTTCTAAAGCACGACGGTTCAGACACATTAAAACAGGAATTAACTGCAAAGCAAAACATCGCTCATTCTGTGTCTTTAAATATTTAGCCTTTCCATAGTCAGTCAATATGCTTGCATTAACATTCACACTGGCTTCCATTGCGTCGTTGTGATTCATCAGGCAGGAAACATTTCCTCCGTGACAATAAGAAGAACGATACGTAACAGCTGAAGGACACTGAGGAAGCTCCTGTCCTTTTCACACACAGCTGTAACTCAGCTCTGCTCCATTGTGCTGACACAGATTAGAAGCCACTTTTAAATCCAATACTCCTGATTCTGTTACTTTGATCATCATATTAATAAAAGCTGAGAAGTAAAAAGCTTTGGAATATTCCCGTTAAGATTTGACATTGGCTTAATTTGGAGACATCTTTAAACACCCGTGAGTCCCTGTGGTCGTGACCGCACTTAGCGAATGGAACGGACATGATAACGATTTCAACAAAATGGCTCACCTCCTTCACCTCCAGCCCAACACGGAGACTTGCCAACAGGCAGGACAGCTTGATGTTATTCTAAAAATGGCAGCGCAGGTTGGGCGTCCTTGTGTCTTTGTACATTGAAGCCTGTGTATTTAGATGGTGCAGCAGGGTGTAGTGGGCATGCGGAGCATCATATTGCTCTATTTTATGCAAATGAACATGACACACAAAGAGGAGGGTCTTAGACGAAATATATATATTTCTACTGTACATAGTGGGAGATAAATATAGATAGAAAAATATGATATATATTCAGAATTTAGTGTGTGTAGAAATTGGCCCACATGCGGCTCTGAGCACAGTTGGAGATTGAGTGGCTTGGTGAGTCAAATAATTGAATGAGTCAGCCGTGACGTTGCGAGCGTATGGGATGAAGGAACGGGAATCTCAACTTTGCATAAAAAGAGAGATAGGGAATGGACAAAAAGGCGTTGATGGGTTTCATGGAACAAAAACATTACAACGGTGAGACAGTGTTTTGCAGTCGAGGCTGCACTTTCTGAGCGTAACAGGAAGTTTTAGGCCTGTGGAAAGACTGTTACCATGCATTTATCACTTAAACCATTCAATAGCAACAGAAAAACAGCGTCAGATAATGGTAAACATTGTATGAAGCTTTAAAAGGAAGCACACAGTAGAGAATGCAATGTTCTGATAGTCTTAAAACAAATGAGGATTCAGATCGATACATTAATTTCTTTGGTTTAATTGCACTTATTTAACTTGCATGACTTTAAGTAGATTTTGCTCCTTTAATTATGCCTACCCCGAAACATTCAATATGCACTTGAATTTAATTACTGAGGAACAGTTAGTTTTGTTACTGCACATCCGCTTTACCTCCACAATAACAAATTCAGAATCATACGTCCTTTGGGATTAAATAACGATTCATCTGTTGGTCTTTCTTTGCTGTTTGCTACCTGCTGGAAAATGACATGAACAGAGGAATAACCCTGGCTCTCTTCTGGTCACATTTTCTAAAGCGTTTCTAATTATACAGTCTTGTCCCTTCACCCTCCACGTGTCCTTAATGACTTTCCCCATCCATATCCGTGTTACTTGCGTGTGCATGCAGGAGCGGTGCAGCCACAGGGACCCCGCGCCGTCTGAAAAAGGCACAACAAATCGAAGAGAAATCCGAAAGTGCAACATGGAAGTGCTTCAATTACTAGTCTGTTTACCTGAATCAAAGTGTGAGGGAGAGAGGTCAATTTCAAATCAAACAAATAAAATATTAACCAAGAACATCCAAGAGTCAGAAACTGCTTTTGGCACTCTCTTTGATGCCCGCTGAGTCAGAGCTGCTGAGAGAGTTGTTTTTTAAGGACTTGATAACCCAGTTTGCGAAGGCAAAGTCAAGGAAGGAGAACTTGTCAATGTAAAGACCATTGCATCTGTGTGTCTACATCCAAAGTGCTGTTTGATGTGATAATTTATGCTGATTTCATAAGATCACTGCTGCCTATGGTGCTTCCTATAAAGAGAACCTGCTGACTGTTTTGATTGATGGATTTGGCACTGACATTTTTAATTATGACAGCCCTGGTTATTTTGTTGGCTCACCAGGTGGCATCGACATGTGTTGCATTGTGGGTACGATGTATAATAGCATTGATGTAGATTTCTTGCTGCTTAATAGTCATTTACCAAATCAATTTACATGAACATTAATGCACCAACGCCTTTGATGAATCAGTTTCGGGAATCAGTCCAAGGCAATTTTTTAATTACAGTGATTATATGGTTCTGCACGGTTTCAAACCAGTTTACATAGATGGATTTAATCAGCGGGCTGCTGATGCCAAACCATTGAACTGTATTACAATATTGTATGGTTTGCAAATACAACCTCCAGCTACAACATGCAAATCATTAAATAAATGATTAAACATTAAATTCTATGTTTGAGAAGTTTAGGTGAGTTACTAAAGTTATGCTATGTTGTATATTTGATGTGTAGTAAAATACAGCTAATTCAGCAGTTCCCTTTAGCTCTAAGTACTGTTAGCTCATTGTTTTTATGCAATGGACTGCAATCTTAGGGTGCTTTCACACCTGAAGTTCATTTGTTGGATCCCAATCAAAGACCATATTGTTACAATGTTGCATTTTGCCTCGAGTTTGGGTGTGTTCACACGACAGCTTTTACAAGTGGACCACAAGTTTTGGTGTGAGAGGAAACTGCTCTCTGATTGGTCAGAATTTCCACGAGGGAAAACTCCCTGAGAGAGAGAGAGAGAGCACACTCCTCAATCACACTCAACACGACTGCAGAATTTAATGTATCTAATGTACTTTTAACCAACATTGTTCCACAGTTCGATCACTTCCATTCTCCTTTAGTTTTCAGTTTGAATACGCTCCCCCACGTCTGTCCTCTACTCATCTTGCTGCAAGTGTCAACATTCGTTACCAGCCCACAATGCACAGTGTTTTGGTTTGCTTCCTATATAAGTCCCTACTTTAAGTCCGTTTATGCTCTCGCCTGAATCAACCTGAATCCCCTCTTTTCTGGCGGACCATGGTCCCGTGGTTTGGTCTGCACCAGAGTTCGAAAGTGCGTTCTCGCCTATCCAGATAAACCTGACTTTTGGAGCAAAGTCTGAAAGTTCGGACCAAAGCTGTCAGATCTAAAAGCACCCTTATTGGTGCGTTTCACTCTCACCAGCATGTCTGTCATCAGTGTTGTCATCGCCAAAAAGTTGTGATAAAGCAGCATCATCATCAGCATGTGAATGAAAGGCAAAGTTAGTGAGTGTTTTGCAGGTAATCTTGTAGATCTTGTTGGTGGAGACCAAAACAGAGGTAAAAAGACAGTGAAAGTAGGACTATTGGACGCCAAATGCTCGCCAATGTTGTAAAATGTCTGAAGGATACACAATTTGGAAAGTTTAAATATTATATAAACAGCTTGCGCAAAAGTGACAAAAAACAACAACGTAAAGTGCAGTATCAACTTACGTTAGTTAAACCATAAGTAGTGATAAGTGCAGTGTTAGTAAATGTAGGTGTAGTTTCAGTCATTTAATTCCACTTAAGCCCAAGCTTTGTTCCATCTTTTTGGACCTACACTTGTAGTTGACTGCTATCAAAGCCAGAATAAGTTATTAAAGCCCAGAAATGTCCCAAACAAAGCAACATTAGTAAACACATTAATTGGGCAGCGTCTCTGCAGATACGAACACTATCACACAGCTTGAGTGGATCAGAAATGATGATCGAGAGAGATTATACGAGGCCATACATTATTTTTTAGGACCTTCCTACTCATTTCGCCTTCAGACACTACAAAACTAAGTGTATCATGTGGGTGAGTTAGAGCCAAATTGTGTGTGTGTGTGTGTGTGTGCAGGGGGGTGTATGGAGAGCCCTAAAGCTTAAATATCTAATATGCAGCATTTCAATATACGAATCCAAAAGGAAGAATGCCAACGACAGAGAGCAGTTAGAGATAAAGCGAACGTGCCAGCCAGAAAACATCAAGGATGCATTAGATAGGGACTTGGCTGGGGAAAATAAAGCCCCAAGATTTATTACAAAAACAATGCAACGCATCCAACTAGCTGGCAGGAACATATAGGCTAGTGCAATAGCCTGTATTACAATCCACAGAGGGGTAGCCAGCGTGGTGCATATGATACAACACTATCACTTATGCTGCAGATCCAGATCAAAAGCAATGTAGTCCATCTCAATCTCAGAAGATCGTGGATATTTTATTCTCTCTGGGAAGCGGTGACTAAAGTTCATGGTCTTTATGATAAAACGCTGCCACTGCCATAAAAGAAACTTGAGCCTATTGCACATTTGTTTGCCTCAACACTGCCTGCTGATGTTTGATAATAAAGGTATTACCAGAGGTTACCCCATTATTTCAGCAGTTTATTTAATGAAGATTACAAAATGGAACCATTGCGAGAAGTGATGAAAGATTTGATGACCTGACCTAATAGTTAATTTAGTCCTTTACTTGTAAAATGGATAACTATGTGACTTTGACGACAGTGTTAGCCATTCTGCCGGCGGAGCTCCAAACCCAAACATTTAGTGAAGCCAAAGAAAAAGGTTTCATTATCAGATGCACAACACGATGTTGTAAGTTATGCCACTTGTCTTAGAAAACACTTCTCAAAGTCAGTTTCTCTGTTTACATTCCTTCTGAATGAATGATTACACTTTCATTATTTCTTACAAAACCAACACAATATGATCCATTCTGCTGTGTCTAATCCACATTTGAGTTTATTAGAAATACAGTGGTTTCCTTCAGCTCAAAAGCAGTCCAATAACAGAGAATGATCAGCCAGACATGCCCCAGCATTTTTAGAGTGATACATCCATGAAATTGGATCCGCTTCTCACTCTCTTATCCAAACCCGTTATTAATATTCTATATCACCGGCACACTTCCTGTATTACTTCCCGTACTGTTTAGTGGCCTTGGAGGAAACATTTGGCTTTTGATTAACCATGCAATTAAACTGCATTTTACCCTACAATAATAAGATTGTAGAGGGAAAAAAAACTGTTAAAGAGAGGGGTCTTTAAGGGAGGAAGTCACCCTTTAAAGGCATAAATCTTTCCATAAAACTTAATCATTGCATATGGCACATTGGTATTCCTGTATGTCAGTATCTATCCCAGAGGAGAGGCTGCTTTATGCCTTAAGGCTACATCGACAAATCAGAGGAGCTTTTTCATTGTTTTGAGATCAGTTGGGGGATCCCTCCCCTTTGTCTTGTGTTTACACTGCAAGTACTGGGAACAACCATTGTTCTTTGAATCCCGTCTAGAGGGCCTGTTTTTCCCTCCTTCAGATTGATGCTCCCAAAGCACAAGAGGAACCCTGCGTGATGAAATGTGCTGTGACTGGTTCAGACATAAATATACATTGAATCATTGAACACGTAAGCAAATGAGGCACTGGCTAGTTAAAAATGGACTCACAGCTGGACAAGGGGAACAACATTGAAGTCTAAATTTGCAGATCTTCTTACGCAACCCAGGACACATGAAAGCACACAACTCACACCATGGTGTCCGCCTTCTTGTTCTGGTCGTTGTTGTTGTTGTTGTACGTGTGTTGCCTTACTTAACCAACCGCCCCCAGGCTTACATCACAAAGTTCAAGGCCTTCGAGGTATGTAGTACTCAAAGGGAAATCTCAAATGCGCAGTTCCTCTCTGGAATAGTAAATATCATGCATCATTAAAACCTTATTTTATCTAGTTATAAAAGAGGTATTATGCTGTTTCACATTTTAAGACACATATATAATGTTACAGTGTTGGATGTCTATACTAACCGTGGGTGAAGTTTAAAATCTGTAGGTAAAAGTATCCCAGCTATCAGGGAACGTTCCCATAACAGTGGCTAACATTACCTACAAGTTGTAATTACATTTGAAAGAAAAACGTTTTAATCTAATATTAAAAGAACGTTAAGGATGTTTATCATTTAAATAAAGTTCTTGTAACGTTAAAGATATTTTCAGGATGTTATTGAGGCCTGGGACATCAGAACGCCTTTTATAAAACATTTGCTCAATGTTACATAAAAACAAAGGTAGAACATGCTCACTGCCACATTCTGAGGATCTTTTCAGGATGCTAGTACAGCCTGAACTATCAGAGCGTGATTTATAAAACATTCCTGAAATGTCATTTGAACATTCTCACTGCAACTTTCTGAAAAAGTTTTCAGAGAACGTTCTCCTACAATTAAAAGGAACATTCAAGGAACCTAATAAAAACTATGTACATAAACAACTACTATGTACATAAGCGGCGCGCTGCAATGTTGTAAGAACTTTATCTTTGCCTTCTGATTCAGTACCATGATGTGTATTTTCACTAATTGGACATTGATGTATTATATCCAGTATCTGGTACAAACAAAAAAATGTAATTAAAACCAAGCTATATGAGATAAGCTATGTCAATGAGAGTAACCATTAGTATGGAATTTTGACCTCACACAAACTTGCCTGTGTACATACTGATGACATTTGAACTCCCTTCCTGTTTTAAACCATTTGATACACAAAGTTAGTGAAGCTGAAGTTTGAACCAGAGATGACAATAACTACCTCACTGATCTCCCACAAAATGTTCTTAGATATGCGGGTAAAAGTCATGCGAACAAATGGGTTGAAAATGACAGAACTGTATGAAGCTTCATAAAGAGAATTTCTAACTAATAAAACTATGTGTAATGAATAGACATGAAAGCCCCCACTCTCCCATCACCATCCCTATTATTTACTTGGTGACTGAGCAGACCAGGCAGCCAATTACAGGTCCCGTCAAACTGTCAATCATCGTGAAGCAATTCATAGAAATCAAACAGCAAACTGTCACAGCGACATTATCAGGTGCTGAGGAGACAGGAAAGAGGATGCTCAAGCACCAATTAAAGGAGCAGGATGTGTTGCTAAGGAGGAACACAATCAATGTTGACACAGAAAATTGAGGAAAATGGGGGGGAAAAACGAACCTACAACCCCACATTTTCTGCACATGTTGGCTGCTCATCTCCTCCCTAAATTATTCAGAAACTGTGCTGTGAAGTTGGTTTACATGAAATGTGTCACCACCTTTTGTTCTTGATACAAGAAGCTGCCACCTGGCACCAAAGATCAGCCGATAGCAGAGTGCAATTGCAATATGATTTTAATAGCTGCTATTTCTGTCCTTGGCACCTGTTAGCTGTTTTTCATGTCTTTACTTACTTTTCATGGTGTAATATGTTGTGTACTGTGAAAGCAATGTCAGTAATTTTTTGTCTGTATGAATTGATTCCCTGGAAATTGAGTTTTTCCACTGGGGATGAATAAAGATGTTGAATCTGATGGAGTCTTTTTGACTTTGCCGCAGCTTAAACTTCAATAAAGATGACACTGATTCTTGAAACATCTCTGTTTGTGCTAGTTGTACGCATAAGAATGCATGCATAAAAACTATCAATTACTTACTAGTTAAGTGGAGCACAAATATAATTTTGCTGAAATGATGTTAGAAGTATTAGACGGCCCCCGGCATCATCAACTCATGATGTCTGGCAAGGGCAAACACGTTGCATCGGCCTAAAAGATTTCCAGAAGGACAAAGTCCAAAACAAACGAACCCACAGAAATATATTGCAAATAAAAAATGTGCAGAACACTGAAACAAACCCTGCAAATACATCATTGATGCAAAGTCAAAAGCACACAATCACAAAAAACACATGCAAAAGAACAACGGTGCACATCCAGTCATCCAGGCACAACGGAAGTGCTCCAGGCCTGAAGGGGGCGCTACGTGGAACTGGATTTTGGTGAAATTAATTTTATGGACAAAATATTAAGTTATGGACAAAGTATTAAGTAAATGTAGAATCTGTAGGGACGTGGTTATTTAGTACGGGAAGTGTTCTGGTTTCCTTTTGTAGTACTCTTGTAGTCCGAGTAGTATTAACCAATCACTATCAGCAGTCTTTGGTGTCTGCAGGAAAACAGTTTGTCTGGAGAGCAAAAGCAGGCCGAACGTGATGCGCTGAAATGACGTCCCCGCTCCCATCAGCAGCTATCTAAAGATGATTTAAGTTCTTATTAATCTCTATAAACAGACGTCTACATGCTAGCGATCTGCTAGATCTAAAATTCAACTTGAGATAAATTCCCTTAAAGCTGTCATGTAAGCTATTTGGCATTCAGATTTCCCAACTTCCTCGAAAGCCTCATGATTGATCCAACCTCTGTTCAACAAACGAGCATTTTCTCCTCTTGAGGAGAAGAAAGCTTCATTTAGACTTTTTACAAATCTGCATCATGATGTTGAAATTTCAGCAAAGGTCAGACCCGTTGATTAAAGTGAATCGCAAGAAAACGTTTCTTTTTCTGTAAACGATGCAGCATGCGGAAAAGGAAGCCTTGACCTGAAGCTGTTCATGCTAACCGCTGGTTAAACGCCCCGACACGTTCACCGTTGTCCCCAGAGGCAATATGGTCGTCAGACTGTAGCCGATGGGATCAGAGTTTGGGTGAAACCCAACAAACTCGGTCATCATTTTTCCAAAAGCACAGTCAGGAGAGCCAATCACAGCTTGTTTTGTTCAGCATACTTCATCATATGTTATGTTTAAGCCTTCTTCGTAGTCAATAAATCCTCTCTTCAGAAAGACCATGGTATTACATTTCTGAGTAGCTGTTGTCTTCCGTTGAGGTGAAAACACCAGGATGAGGACAGCTCGAACAAGGAAGCATGCTCCCGAAAATGACCATGTCCTGCCACATGTCCTGTCCTGGTTTGGTCTCTCTCTGGTGGAAAAGCAGATAAGCAAGCGGAAAGCTTTCAAAAAACTAGTTGCAGAAAGAGCTTGGTCAAAGATGATGTCTATGGAGAGAGCAGGGGTGAAGAACACATGTTGAATAATTTACTGGGCTGTCTCCTTGGCACTGGGTAGGTTGGAAAGGAGAATAAAATTTTCACTTTCAGTCCTTCTCCATATCTTCCACCTCTATTTGAATGTCTGTGCCTGGTCGGCCTGCAGCCAACAGGTCCAGCACCTGCCTCGGTCTGACTTTTTCTCACCGTCTTCCACTCTTTCATGTCATTTTGTTCTTTTCTGGGCAAGTTGATCAAAGTTTTGGCCCACATGCTATCGACTGTTCACCTTCAAATCTGCAGCTCTATGACCAATCAACTCGTTTTTCTCTTGCTAAACTGTCAAAATCAACCTTCCTGACATCCTGCCTCTGATCACTGAGTGTTCTCCATACAAGTCCATTTACGCTGTGAACCTTAGTCTCTGTACATCTGCTGATCTACTCACATCAATCTGTTGGCTGCTATCTGCGCCCGGGTGCTTTAGAAATGTTACAAATCCGTCTAAAGGTTAGCAGGTGTGCCTTTATTTGCAATCACGTCAGTTTGTTTGCTGTTATTCAGACATGTAGAAATCATCTGGCTTGTTTTCAGTCCATGTGGCTCGCTTCTCTCATTTACAACTGTCCTCATCATCCATCAAATCAGACTCATCTTTTTTCACTTCTATCGCTAATGGTTGTGGGGCTTTTTTTTGATTTTTTGACTGACAGCTGGGTTGTGTACTTCAAAAGATGAAGCAGCTCTGGATCAAAGGCTGCGTTCTCTGAAACAGCAGTGCAGCAACAGTAAATCACTCCCTCTATATACAAGGGAGACAATGAGCGAGCGAGAAGGGGGGAAAAAATGTGCTGGATATGGGAACATGATTTTGCCTGGTGGGGGAATGTCTGCGTGCATGTGTGTGTGTGCTAATGTGTATATTTGTGGAGGTGAGTGTGTGTCCTAATGCTGCTATGGCGTCACAGTTCTCTCCAGTGTATGTACTCTGTTTACTTTGTTCTTCTCTCCATCTTCCCCGTGCTGTGTTGGCTGCCTCTCGACTGGCAGCGCTCCAAAAAGAACAGCTTCCAATATTAGTGTGCTTGAATGCACACAGACACAGACACACACATACCGTATATGCACACACGCTTTGAAAATGATCCTTAGACAATATTAGTAAGTCTGGTAAAAGTGAAATTGGCTTGGACGCAGCCGTCTCAAAACTTGTGGCTCTGCCAGCAAAAGTTTTGCCATTCCTCTCCCAACTTTTTTGACTTAATTGAAATAAAAACAGAGATGTCCCAGTTTTGTGAGGTGCACCAAAATTAATTGGAAAACGTTTATAATGCAAGGACAAACCTGATGCAGCCTGTTTAACATTCTTATCCTACTTGTGGTAGGCTGCTCGTGGCCCAAAGACTAGTCCAGCCCTGCTCAAGAAACAGGCTTAGAGTAGTAGCTGTGCAGAAATTATCTAAATTTGCACAATACGCAGAAATGCACTAATATGTTGCACAATTAGCCGCAACAAATATGTATAGAATTGAACCATTAGAAGGATTTACGATCACAAAATCAACCCCATCCCAAGAATGACAGACAGTCGTGACACTGTCCCAGGTTTTCTGGCCAATGAACCGCAGAGTCCTCCTCGCTGCAGAGGTTATTTTGGAGCAGGTCTGAAGTTTTATTCTTGCAGCACAAGTGTCATGATGCAGTTGCTTCTATTTTTCTATCTTCCAGTCCCTTTCCCAATGTATTCCCCTCATAAAGTTCTGCATCCGCCTGTCACAACTGCATCTAATTATTTACCATCCCCATTGTAATTATTCTGTCTGCATGGCCAGACATGGGGAAGTTGGAGGTGGCAGACATGTCAATACCAAACTCGGTGCATTTGAGCTACTCAGCGAGAAAGACATAGACGCTCGGGGTAGTTTTTACTCTGCTTCTTATTAACTCCAGAAACTTACACAGAAGTACTATTTGACCCATTTAAAGGAAGGCTCTGCAAATCGAACAGAACAGAGAGCTGTCGGTAGAAGACAATGTTCCCTCAACACATTGCTTTGTCAGGACCTTACTTTTCCATGTGTAAGCAGCAATAACACGGCTGCCGTTAAACGGCATATTTTGAAAAATCCAGTAGCAAAGCTCTTTTGGTATTTGTGTCCTGTGGATCTGCACGGAGACAAACGTACGCATAATCTATATCAGAAATCCTACCTTGCCATTTAAAGTTCATTAGTTTGTAAAGCCTGGATGACACATAGACGAAGGGCAATATCTCCACTTTATGCATACATACTTATTAACATACAGCTATTCTCGGCACTTTCACGAAACCATTTAATATTACCTTTAAGGGTAAATTACTATGTACTTCTATCGTGTCCAAAGCACTTGTGTTGCCTTGACAATAAGGCAAGATGCCACCATTGTTAGACCGACCAGGATCCATACCATTAGGGTAGACTATCTTTATCTCCTGCACAATCCATGCCAACAGCCTTCTTAATCCCTGTGCAATAGCCAGTGCGTTCTTTGCAGACTTCCCATTGTTAACTCACCACTGATATAATGAACTGTAACTCATGAGACTAATAGTCGAAAAAATCTTCTGCTTTCTTCAGACCCTTTGGAATTCCCCCTTCACATTTGGTATACTGAACATGCAGCGCAGCTTTTGAGACACAATTGCAAGCAGGGGATTATATAACATTTGTTAAAGGTATTAATCATTTTCTTTAAACCCCCATTGTGCATTGCATTGATGGGAACCCTGTCTTTTGCCAAGAGATAAGTGATGGCCTCTGTACTCTTCTGGTGCCTCTGGGAGTTTCACAGGGATACATTAAACGCTGTTGGTTCTGCTAGAAGAAATGAAAGGACAGTGTGCAAAGAAAGGAAACATAGTTTTATTCGTTTTTTATTCAAATACATTTTTAATGTTGAATTGAAATGTGAATTAATATTTTGTTGTTTGGGATTAACAGTGTGACTACTTCCATTACTAAAGTAAAATAAAGTGCTTCATTATTTAACAAAATATTCCAAACTTCTCCTGAACCTTGGTGGTTGTTAGGAATTTAACACTAAAAGCTACATTAAAAGCAGAACATTCAAAGTTTTGTTCTGGTTTCCCTCTGAAGTGGCTTAGTAGTCCAAGTAGTATTGACCAATCCCACATCAGCAGGCTTTGGTTTCATAAAGTAAAAAAGTCCTGTATCACCAACTGCTGGCTAGACCAGAAGCCATGAAAAGATGGCAGTCGATCCTGATTCCCTGACTGTTAAAGGGGCTCTGGCTTGTTTAATATCTCTGGTCTGAACAGGGTGCTTCTTAGGCCTCCGTCTTCTATGTAAAACGCACGGAGGCGGAATGGTGGGGCGAAGTCTTTCCGCCTCTGAGCCGGCATCGGAGGTAGTAACAGAGGCGAAACTATGCCGGAACGCTATGAAAACACTGGGGGGCAGCTTTACGCCGGCGTTGCTTGGTCCAGTGTAAAATGTCAAAGGCTGCATGACGGCAGAGCTTTGTTACGGCGCTGAGGTGGAACCGCAGTGTAAAAAGGGCTTCAGAGAACTTCTTCCACATGACTTAATGTGTGTGGCAGAGAAGATGAATCCTATCCTCAGAGAGCAGTACTATCATATTCTGCATTTCCATCCATGTTTTCCACTTTGGGGAAATCAAAGGGCTAAAATATACATGTGGCCACTGCCTGCAACGTCCAGACGTAGAAAGAAGGTTATGCCCTGTAACAACAGTCTGGTTTAATCCCCCTTAACAGGCTCCATAAGAAGCTCTGATGGAGCCTTAATGCTCTATACAAATACGGAAAAACCCTCCAACATCCAACCCAGCACTGCCCATATTTATGCCCATCATAACTTATCCATAAACAGATATTTAATGTATGCAACTCCTGCAGGTTTGAGGTTAGAGGGATCTGCCTATTCTCATTAGAACTGGGTGTCAATGTGTAACATTCAGTCGGTTTCACACCGTGTCCCTCTAATGTATCCTGCTCCTGTCCCCTGTTGTGACACCTGCACGGCGAGAAATGGCCATGAACCTAATGATGCAAGAGCCGGACAGCCTTCTAAAGACCCCTCAGTCGAAGAGATGAAAAGACAGATGGGTCGCATTCAACACAGCCTGACTGATCATACGCAATGGGCACACAACACTCATCCGTAGTCTCCATGGGAATACGGGGGAGGGGTTGGACCCAACATAGTCATCAGTCCCCAAGATCTGAATAAGGATAAATGTTCCCACCAGGCATTTAGCATTCAAGCTCAAGCAAGGAGGTAGAGGTAAGCTTTATCATTCCACTCTGGTTTTCACAAGTCTATTGTTCCACACTTTTCACCCAACCAAGTCTACCAATGTAGACCCAGTTTGGCAACCAGTATTACCCTTACTACAACCTGTCTAACACAGTGGGATCCACCATGCCAGGAGAAACAGTCCAGCCACCCATATAACAAGCGCCCCCACCAGACACTGGAAAATCCAAAAGGCACCAAAACAGATTGTGTTGACTAGCAGAGTCTACATATCACTCACTTGTATCATTGAAGTTAGAGGCAGGCTCCCTCCAGAGAGAACAGCTTCTGGGAAGTCTTTTCATTGGGCTCGTACGGCACTCAAAAGAAAGAAGTGAGCTCCGCAGGAAGCTCCCACTGAAAGGCCAGATGGGCGAAGTGTCAACAGACTCCAGGCAGAATCCATTTTAAAGAGGGGTCGACTGTAACCTAATTTAGTTTAATTGAACTATTACCCACTGTTTACTTGTACATTTTCTAAGAGTGTATATTTTATATATTTTGTTATCTAATTTTGTACTTTTTTATATATATATATATATCGATTGATATATATATTTTGATCTTTATTTTTTACCCTCTGTGTGCTGATTCTTTCCTATTGTATTGTACTGTATAAGCTGCTGGAGACTGAATTTCCCAGAGGGAGTCATCCCAAAGGGATCAATAAAGTTGAGTCTAAGTCTAAGTCTGTAGCAAGGCTGATCGCTGATATGTATGTCTAAGGAAAAGAAAGCGACAGGCCTATTTCAACTGATGTGATCAAACAGGACGGTTGGCTGAGACGCTTTTCACTGAACATCTGTATCTACCCATCACCTTAAAACCTAAACACTGGAGATCAATGATAGACTGTTTTTGAAATGATCCCAACAAATTCTTCAAATAAAAAATTGCTAAAATTGATGCAAATTACTGTCGCATTTGTGATTTGTCCTTACACTATCATACATGTTAATACCGTACATTAGAAATATCCCATATAGGGGCAACAGAAGACAAACAACCAAATACAAATGGCAATGATTTTGTCATGTTTCTGTGCCAAACTGACTGATAGCTGACCTTTCTACATACATTATTATTTATTATTCATCCTACTTTGATAGATAGAAAGAGATAGATTAGATGGATGTATGGATGTATGGATTTTCTCCCCCCTTAAGTTCAAAATAAGGATATGGAATAAACCATCTGGCTCCAATTATATTGGGCATGAAACATTGACAAGCTAAGATATAGGTGGTATAGTGGAACTTTATCACCGCGGCACCTTGAGCTGAAATGAATGAAATCTCTTGGTGGTGGCTTGAGGGCCTGAAAAACAATCTGGACCTCAGAGGTGACAGCCCATGGATAAATAATGTAAATACTAAGAGACAACCTTTTATTGAAGTTTTTGGTGTGTGGGGACTATGAATGACTATAGCGAGCGTCCCTGTGCCTTGGGATAAAGTGCTGTCACTGCACACTGTGCGAAGGGCCTCGAGTGACATTTGTCACTGAGACTGACTTGCATCCCAAATTAAGCATATAACCTTTATGAAATGATAATCAATCATGCTTCATCAAGTCTTTCCCAAGCAAAACACCCAACCCCAACACAATACAGTGTAAGTTAATGCTTTATTTGTTCAAATATAGACATAGCGGTCATCTCAGTTAACTCCATTTGCCGTTGCATTATTCTGTTTGAAAGTGGATGTGCACACGTCTGCAAGAGCCTAGAGCCAGTAAGTCTGCCTATTATTTGTGAGGCCTGCAAGGACATATTTCACACCTTAATCGTAGCTCTACTCACAAATGATCAAATGCTGAACAGATTTTCTGCAATAAGTCAGATAAAGAAGAAAAAGAAATCACTCTGATTGTCTGCAGAGATAGACAATTAATATTTGGATTAAAGATTAGGCACCCAGCTTTACAAATCTTTTCTGATGAAAGTTTGAGACTTGAAAAGTATGCGACTTAACACAATTTTGATTGTGATTGATGCCTGATTCCACAGTAGGTAACATCAGCTACCAAAGTCACTTAGTTTGAGGCCCGTGGGCGTCTATTGACTGCTTGTGGCTCACATTTTTAAGAGAGATTTATTAGAGAAAAGCTACGCCCACGGCACAAGTAGCCACTATGAACAAAAGCCCCAAAGTTGGATGTTCCTTAAACTCTTTTTGATGAAGTCAGAAGAAAAGTAACACATTTTGAGGGGACAAATCTATTGTTGCAACTATTCAGTTGACAATATATTAAAAAATGGGCTTTAAAGTATTGTCACATAGTGCGAAAAAAACATTTTTACCAAAGCAATTTGATATGTTCTTCGAAAATACACTACTTTTTCGTGAAAGGCCGTGAAAGGCCTTTGGAAGCATATCTTGACAAAAACCCAGAACAGCATAATGAAGATTGAAACTTTTCAAAACTATTATATGATTGAAAACTTTACTAACAAAGGTACAAACTAAAACCTACATTCTCTGTGTAATATTTGTGTATATTAACACACAAATGAGAGACTTTTGTACATGAAAAACAATTGTCCACGTTTGTCCATGGACTCTTACTACCGCATTATGTGATGGCGACATTTTGAATGTTAAAATTACATGTTAGTCTAAAAAATGTTAGACGTTTCCCTTCGGGGCTTTCTGCCATAAATGTCTCTCTTTTTTACTCAAAAGACTGCTGTTCATGTCCTTGTGACTCCAGATGGCCAATTCGACTCATGACTCGCAAATCACAACATGATCATATGTCAATTGTTGGAAACAAACGGCTCCGGATTCACGAGTCCTCAACTCGTTCACTGACTCACCCCTCCTACCCACTACCAGCCACTGCAAACTGCAAATTTGAGGTGAGGCCACCGTATAAGCCTCGCCCTGTGAGAAAAACAACCACTTTGGCGCTTTTTTAAACTCTGTACTCTCTCCCACAGTCCGGCGCCCGGAGCTCGCTCTCTGCCCTGAGATGAAGGTCTGACTTGAGTTACACGAATCACTCACTGAATCACTAACTCACTCAGTACCAGCTCTCCCAGGGCACAGCACAAAAAGCACTATTTCCGCACACAATCATGGGAAAACGAGGGTTTCAACCCCGTGAAATGACTCGCTTTACTATCAGAAATTGATCAATTAAGTCCAAAGAAAATCAGGTCTAGAAGAGCTGCACGATTACATATAATCTCCATTAATGTTAGCGGAAGTTAGCCTGATCGGGCGACGGAAGTCTCTAGTGCTGCATGCTCTAAGGGCGCTTGGGCCGGTGGGGGATTCAAGCTCTGAATAACTGACTCGAGTGACCTGAAAACCTGACTCTCTTTAGTTAGTGACTCATACAAACTCCTCCCTTCTCTATTATCAAGTGTGACCATTTCACAATGTTAACCAAGTGTTAGAAATGTAATGAAACAGTCACAGTGTGGATAGTTTAGTTACTTGGAACCATCCATACTTACTTAAGTTAACCTTGTAGAAGTAGAAACGTAACTAAAACAATCACTACAGTCATTGAAGTTTCCATACGTGTGAACGTTAACCTCAGACCAACACAAAGAAGCTTTTCTGCTGTTAAACACGCCGGTGTGCGGGATCCTTGCTGCTTTTTCGGTAAGTTAACTGTGTGTTTGGGTTAGCGGAAGTGGCTACGGCTGCTTCACTCGCCGATCTCTACTGCGCAGACTCTGGCTCGGTATGACGCCACCATCGCAAGATGGCAGGGCCTATTGCAGGGGCTATTTTGGCATCAATTACGTACAATGGGAGCAGATAGAGACGAGTTGTCCATCTATATATACAGTCATTGATCAGACCCAACACTGGACCATTAGTTATAAATCTCTGCATCATGGTATGGCATGATTTTTTGCCTCTTGCTACAGAATGCATTGAACATTTAATGTGCTTTCATTATAAACGTTGCTGTACTGATGAACGATAATGTACTCATAAGTTTGTTAATGAGCTTGCACAGATTTGGAGATTTATCAAGCAAACAGTTGTCACACAAATGGGCTGATAAATACATAATTTACATATGTTCATTTTACATATGATGCATTTAAGGACATACTTTATGGAAACATGAACACTTTGATAGATAGGTGCTGATGATCTTACAGTTAATCTCCCTGATAGATTAAGTCAGGTCATCTAGTTTCGCCGATACATTAAAGTTAATCACAACCTGGGTACAACACTAATCGGAACCCACAGCACTGGTTGTATCAAGTCCCTTAATATTTAGTCTCATTACTAGAGGAAAGATGAACATCATCATTCATGTGCCGAGTCTAATCAACACCTCCTCTTTCTCTTTTTCCCCGAGATGCTCCCCAACAAAAGCGTCAAAGACACAGGTTCAAACAAGAAAGGACGTAACGTTCTACAGCAGTTTATTACCGCCAAAGATCCCATTCACACATCGATTCTCACAGTCACCTTCAATAGTTAAAAAAAAGCCTCTAGTGAAAATTATTCTGTGCAAAACTCAGAAAAAATATATAAAGAACACTAAAGAATAACAAATGAAGCATCCATCTTGATAAATTGACTCTCTAGAGATTTTCTCTCCAAGTAATTATCCAGAACACCCATTGTCATACCGACCTGTTGAATAGTCATGTCGTTTAGTTAGGGAGACACCACTCATTTAAATGAATCCTGCTGAATGGCTGACTTTCTCCGTAAGTCTGATGCCAGGTCACATGTTCTCATTTCCTTCTTTATAACATTACACAATGAGAAGCAATGACAATCCAAGTTTATTCACGTGTATATGTAGTGTTAATGTGACTGATTATACAGCTCAAAAGTAGCATACAGAATAAATTATTCATAGACTTAATTTGCAGGCTGAAAAAGCTTACACACACACACACACACACACACACACACTCACAACATCAGCCTTGCTTATAATTTAATGAGACATGATGCTTTTGAAAAATGTACTTGAGCTGTGTAGATCAACAGCAGCGGAAGAAGGGTCTTTAGCCCCCTTTAAAAGTGGAAGCCCCCCTTCCCCCCAGTTATTTTGTGATGAAAATATGTATGGAATAAGAACTATGATATTCTCATATGAGGACATTGCTCTGGCTCTAGCTGTGTCTCTATTCGGGGGCTGCATCCTTCGAACGACTCAGTCGAAGGAGAATGGGTCATTCGTAGCCTGTGTAGATCGCTGAGGCCAAACTGAAATGAGACGGTCTGGTCTAAGGAGAATTTCCTGTTTGCGTCACCAGCCATCCCCGCCCTTAACCTTGTATTTGTATTGCTAGCTATTCGATTGAGCTGAAACTTTATCATTTAAAAGGGTATTCCTCTGCTGTTTAAGAGTCTGCCATCTCGTTTAAATTGGCACGCAATAATTCTTGGGATAGGCCTACTTTGGGAAGTGAAGGATGCACCCTATGGATCCTTCTACACCCGGGAAAAGGAGTCATTTATCGGCTGCATCTGAAGGAGCCTTCGAAATGGGACGGCCTTCAAATACGTCCTCCAAATGTTGCAGCCCCTGAATTGGGACACAGTTTATATAACTAAGAAACTCAGGTGACACAGATGATGACCTTTGCTGCTTGTTGTGTAATTGATTAGTTGGTTCATATTGTTGCAAGTGTGATTAAATGTTTGGGACAGCATAAACATACGGTATCTGTTTTTACAATTGTCGAATTGTTTCAGTGTAATACAACATTAATACTTTTGTCAAGTGCTGTGAAACTCAGGCTAACGTTAGCTAGAGCTGACAGGCAGCTGCTAGCTAGAAAGAGTGTTGCTGTTTCAACGTAAGATGAATCTGCTTGTTGTATAATGATTTGTTCATTAATAACTTAAAGAATTGATCGGGCTTGTGTTTCTTCTTTGAGTAGCGTTCATTTCCCCCCAAACTCCCCAAACACAATTCCCTTGAGCCGCTACTGGTGGAGACATGCGCAATTTGTGGACACCCCAAGTTAAACATCTCACATCTAACGATACCACGTCTCACTGCATGCTTCTGTCAGTTCACTTGTCCCTTGAGAAAGTTGTACAATCTAAAAGAAGTGAAAACATAGAGGTTAAATGTTTCGTTCAAATAACACAATTTGTAGTCTTGTACTTCATGAACTCCTGGCCTGTGTTATTAAACTCAGCTGTGTTCAGGTATATGTGTGGGAAGCACTCTGCTGTAGAGTAAAGTGTACAAGGCTTAAACTACAAGGACAGAAACAAAATTAACTGTGATTGGAGGGGAGTAAGAAGCTTGATGTAAATGTCTGTTGAATAAATTAGCTTTAAATTTGACTAATAGACAGCTTTAAGGAACAACAGCTGGCAGCAAATGAAGCCAGAAACATATCCTGTCGCTGTCTTAAAATGAAGTACAATATAATGCTCCATCTAAAGCATGGCATAAGTTCAGCATTCAATATTTTATGATTTTTAGAGACAAACTATGGCCAATAAAAATGTGAAAGTGTCTTCAAGGCATACTGTATCAAGGAGACAGAAAGAAAACAATGGAAAGTCATTCAGGTGCGAGGGTGGGGACACAATGATTTAAGGTCTTGACCATTGGTAGCTTCCAGGAGCCTTAAGAAAGAGAAAGAGAGACAAGCTCCAACTTCTCAGACAATCTGTGGCAGCGAGGTAATTTAGCTTAGGGTAGGCTAGTAGCTAGGCAGTATTGCTTTAAAACAAACTGCCTACTCCTCCCTCCAAACAAAAGTACAGTTAACAAAGAGCTTAAGGCTAAAAAGTTGTACCAACTTTTTCTTGAAGAAGAACTCGGCTCCTTTCCTCTGAAGACAAAACTAATGCCTGTTCCTCCAAATGTATAATACAATGGATGTCCCTTCTCCCCCAGGCACATTTGGGTGTAAGGAGAAAAAGATGGATGCAGGCTGATATATGATAAGCTCCATGTTCTCTCCCTTCTTTGGTGTCTGTTTAGGTTGTGTATGTTTTCCTCTTACATCAATACTGGCTACACTATTAAATTGGGCTGTCAAACACTGTGTTGCCTTGTAATGAGACCCATGTAACACTTGTTGCATTCTTGTTCTCTGTGCCATCACAACACTTACAGCTGTACTTAGCATTTGCTTATGAAATGTCTGATCCTGCCCTTACTTGCTTGTAAAAGTGGTAAATTATTGGAACAAGATGCTATTTTCACTTTATTACACCAACTAAGGACCTCTAACATAATAGTGGTAATGGATTATGAGAGAGTGTTTCAGAGTGGGAACACAACATAACATTGTGAGGATCACATATTCCTACAATGCTGTTAAAAAATGTCATACTGCTATGTTTGGTGTTGTAACGCATACATTTAGGGTATGTGACATATCATTTTACTACTTCTCAGTTGATCTGCAACTGAAAAGACATAGTCAAAATCTGGGGGAAAATAGGGCCATACTTCATGTTCCAGCAGCATATTCATAACCTGCTGGCTACATTCAGACAACAGCTAACAGTGGCTTTTATCTCCCCAGTAGCTAATATTACCATTAGCTAGGAAGTTCCTGAAAGCTAATATTACCATTTGGCAGTGTTAAACGATACCACAGGAAAGGCGTTTCATTGGTAAATTCCAAGTAAAAGATAGCTAGGAATTTACTTCAAAGCCAACTAATGTTAGCAAAGAGTTGGTTGAATGCTAATGTAAGCTGTTGTTTAATTGTAGCTAATGGGTTATCAAATATCCTTTTACTTTTTAATTTGACCTCATGGCTACATTGTCTTTTCACTTGCTTATTAAAGGGGAAGTGGCAAAATGATAACAATTGTGATACTCTACATTTAGGGCAATATTTTAAGTTACAACAGCATATTTGACAACATGTTAGCTACAGTCTGAGGACAGCTAATGTAAGCTTTCAGCCACTTCCTACTACAGTTAGCTAGGAAGGCTGATACTCTACATTTAGGGCCATATTTTAAGTTACGACAACATATGTGACAACATTTTAACATTTGACAACAGCTAATGTAAGCTTTCAGCCACTTCCTACTACAGTAAGCTAGGAAGTTGCTGAAAGCTAATTTACCATGTGGTAGTGTTAAGTTACACAATAGGAAAGGCTTTTCACTGCTAAGTTCTTAAACAATAATGAGGAATTTACTTGAAAGCCAACTTATTGTTAGCTAGGAATTGGTTGAATGCTAACGTAAGCTTAACAGTAACTAATAGGTTATCAAATAGGTGGTTATACTTTAAAATACGGACCAATGTCCTCCCAGATTATTACATCGTCTTTTTTTTTGCTCATTAAAGGGGTAGCAGGAAGATTATACCAATTGTCTGATACCCTACCTTTAAGGCCATACTTCAAGTTGTAACAGCATATTCAATAACCTGTTGGATACAGTCAGACTACAGCTCAGGTAAGCTTTTCAGCCACTCACTAGCTAATAATACCGTTAGCTAGAAAGCTAATAGTTTGATAGTGTTAAACGATACAAAAGGAAAGGTGTATCACTAGTAAATTCCGAATAAAAGATAGCAAGGAATTTACTTAAAACCAACTATGATTAGATAGGAATTGTTTGAATGTTAATGTTAGCTGTTTTTTAACTGTAGCTAATGGGTTATCACTTTAGTTATGACCTGATGTCCCTCCAGATTTTTCTTGTCTTATTGCTTGCTTATTAAAGGTGAAGTGGCGAAATATTAAGGATGGTCAGATACCAAACATTTGAGTGACTTATGACCTGAAAGCACATAGCACAACATTATACCAGCAGTTGAGCTTCCCACCCCAAGCTTTATGTCAGAGGAAAATGTCTCTATTCCATAAGTTTCATAAGTGAAAGTTATAACTTTAACTATTTGTAACAATACATATTTGTTTTGACACAAAAACCTTAGTGAGGATGTTCCTATGTATTGTGCAGAGAAAATACAGAAGTTTCTTGCTATAGATAAATTCCCCAAGCAATGAATAAAATATTGCTCTGTCTTTCCCAGTGAACCCTCCAGAGAGGTTTCTATATTATGTCCACTTACAGCCGTGATCTCTCATGCCCCCAGTGAAACATTAGAGAGGCTCTGAATTGTAGCTTACCATAAACTTTGGCTGGTTGGCGGACAGAAGGGAGTTGCTGCTTCTTCAGAGAGACATCATGTTTGACAGCCAGAGAATCTGAATGCGGTTGCATTATGCCACTGATATACACACCATATGTTTCTTTAATACCTTCTACAAACGACCATTCAGACTCGTTCAAAGTCAGTAAGTGAGACAAAGCTATTTTTATGATCATTTTTCAGCAGTGCAAGAAAAATGCAGAAGTTACTTTTAGAAGTCAAGCTGGCGGGTTTTTTTTCATAGAAGACTTCAGACAAACTTGAGGCGGCAAACAAGTATAATGACATGAAGGAAACTTTGGAATGATGGATAGGCAGCGTAAACTTTATTCTATAAACTGCCTTTTTTTTTGCAAAAACAATGTGCTGCCTTCAATACAATATAAATGATTTGTATTCTTCCATAATATTAGAGAGCTGTGGAACACCAGAGGCCAAATAGTTTGGATTAAATATAATCTTCCCTCCTATAGGTCAGATTTAATCGGTCAAAACTCATCTTTTCATAAAATAGAGCTTAATTCAAACCTTTAAAATCGATTTAATTTTAATGCCCACTCATCAGGCTCCGGTCTTTATTTGCCTTTATCAATATTCTCTATCTAAGTTATACTGCATCGGCTTATTTGAATTTAATAACCAAACACTAATATTCTACCTCATAAGCTCGTCAGGATATTATGTAGAAGGCTCCAGGGATCACATCGCAGTGTGAGTTGCTTTCCCTGAAATGGCAGAACGTTTGGAAGGTGCTCATTTTCTTTCCCCAGAGGTAGAAGGGCCCAGCAATCCTTTACCTTCATTATGGAGCAGATGCAATGATGAACTCTTTGTCTTAGAGGCAAGTCATTTAACCTCCTCTTACCCCGGCCGTGCAGTTTGTCACTGCGCAGCCATGCCACGGCGACGCCAGAGGAGGGCTGAAGGGATGAATGTCATATGAAAGTCAATGGACAGAAAGGAATTAAGATGGCAGCTCAAGACGAATTTTCTACAATGGAGCTTGTGATTAGAAGGCATTACAAAGCGCATGACCACTGGGGACTTAATCACATGGAAAATACAGCAGAAGATGACAAAGATAAAGCAGCATAGAACAGAAGAGAGGGGGAGAGGAGAAAATTGCACAGGCAAAGCTCATAATGACATAAATATATGGAAATTTATGGTGAAGACTGACAAATACAAAAGGACATTATCATTCTTTTGACTCATGGGCCTCAAGTTTGATGGAAGGGGAGTTGAATGGTGTAGGCAGACACAAGGGATACCCACAGTATGGGCAAAGCTTTAGCTCTTATATACGTGGGTAAAATGCTGGCACAGTTGCCTCTGAGCAGTAAGTGGGTATAAAGAAAAGATGGATGGTAAGTGGAAATGATTGTTAAATATGAAATGGTTTAGTATATTCCTTACTGTGGATAAACGTACAGTTAAACCTTTATCTATAAAATGTCACACATTTCTCAGTTGTTTCCCTCCAGATTTAATACGAAAATGTAACTCTATTCTTCCGGCAAAAAGCTGCCCAAAGACGAATGCAAATTAATACAAATGCAAATTGATATATATATACATATAATGGGGTTCCTCTACTGTCATGTGAATGTTGGGAGTTTGGTGCTTGAAGTTGGTGGCACTAATTGTCCAGGAGGGAAGCATTGAACCATTGCGGAAGAAAAGGCACAACTACATGACGTAATTTAAAGAGAGTCAAACCTCTGAGAATGGAAAACTATCTGGATAACACTATGAATAAAAATTGAGTTTATGTTTGCTTCATGTATTAATTTTAGGAAAGAGAGTTTCCTTATTAGTCCAAGCCATTTTTGGTCCGTCTATTATCATCGTTTGAGTCCGTTTGAAATGCACTTAGTGGCAATATTTGCAATATTTCTTTTGAATTTAGTGTTCCAATACACTTTTTAATGTGTAAAATGTAAATGTGCTTAAAAAGTGTTGAATGGAAAAGTACTTTGTGTTATAATTTTGTGACGCCACAAACTTATATTGTGGCTGTGGGTTATAAATGTTTATTTGTTAGTCCTGATAAACCCGAAATGTTTTCATCAGTTTAGCACGTGACAGTGCCCCACACTTAGGGGCACCAGTTTAGCTCAGCAGTTAAATTGGCGGCCAATAAACAATGCCGTGTTTCATCCCCCATTCTCTCTTCCCGTTTCCTCTCTTTAAATAAGGTATAAAAGGCCAAAAAACCCACACACTTTAATCAGACCACTGCTATTTTTAAGCCTTTTCATTACATATTGTTTCAATCAGAAATAAAACGACTTGCTGTAAGACACAAACATAGCTAGTTTTGATCCAAAACCTCAGAGTGAAATGAATCAAGCGTGTGTATTGGTGGTTGCTCTTGTTGTCTTTTCACAATTGGAGATGTGTTTGTCTTGTTTTTTTTGTCTCCAAGCTTTTATTGAATGATTTCAGTTCTAGGTGCTAGGTAGACCTGAAAACATTTAATAACTGCACAGGCAACAGGGAAAGTGCAGGAAATACAAACAGAAGGACTCTTGTGCTCACAGTGTGCCGGCTGTATTTTAAAACATTGCTCTTTTCTAAAACCAGAGCTCTTTGTTATGTGGATTGTACATCTCAACATTTTGAGATTACGAGAAGGCCAGTATCAGCAACAAGCAATTATCAGTGCACTCAGTCAGCGAGAGTAGATGTGAGAGAATGAACACATTAATCATTGTTATCATGACTGCTACTAGCATCAGTCCACTACAGTATGTGGGCTGCATTAATGCGAGTGGGACTGTGCATGCATGTGTAAAAAAGAGCCGCACAGTGTATTAAATGACCAGGTCCTGGAGAGAGAAGGTGCTTTGAGGTAGGTGTGCATTAACAGGTTGCACTGTTATCGCCCAACTATGAGTGAGGAAAAGAAAGGAATAAAAGAAAGAGATCGAGTGCAGGGAGGTCATATCATGAAAAATAAAACAGCTGAATTATTTACCATAGTAATGATGATGCAAGATGTTGAGCTGGAAGAAAATACCCATGCTTAAGACCTCAGCCCGCTCTGCTTATATCCTGGAGCACGAGACAACTGGAATGGGATCAGTATTTACCCGAAAGAGTTAAGAAGAGGCCCGAGGCTGTGCTTTATAGAGAAACCAACATGTTGTCTGAAGTCATTCCAAACAGGCTGCAAGCTTCCATATGTAATTGTTGGACTTTCTTTATTTCGCTACGATCCATCTCCAGGATTTATTTAATCAAAATTAAAATCTCAAAGAAAAATAGGTGTTAAATGTTTTCCTGCGTCGATTGGAATGCTTTCAAAAAATCACGTTATAGTAAGCTAAATGCATAATCTTTTTTTTTTGTTTTTAAATGCACTGAAGATCTCTTGAAAAAATATAGCATATATAAATGGTAATCGTAAACAATTTATAAGCTGCTACTTTATGCTAATGCTTGCAGGATTTTGTGCCTCTCACACCACAGCCATGATAACCTTTGTAAATCCTTTCTTCAAGAGCGTACTCGAGCGTTTCTGACTGGCTACTGGGCGCTGACAGGTCATGTTTGGATACACTTCAAAGTGGTCGAGGCTGTAGCATCTCTTGAGTTTTGGCCCGCATATATTATAACCTCCATCGTCCAATAAAAATAACGAGGGACAGTGACTCAATTATAAAAACACTAACATAGCCAATGTGCAGTGCATTCTAATTAACTTTTTAATGAGAAACCATTAAGAGGAACCCACCATACAGCATAAGATAGCATTAGTATTAGAAAAAGCATGCAAAACACTGACAGCTTATGAGTATATTACCTATAGAATGATCATAAAACATACTTCCTCTTTCATTCACGGACAAAGTAAGAAAAAAACTGGATGGTCTTTTACAGCGTCAAAGCTCCATCCCAACCAAGTGTCAAGGTCGGGATAGGTAGATGGAGGAACAGAACATTGGACTGGGAGACTGCTGTCTGCTTCACCATAGTGGAGCAACTATGCTGATGAATCATTCTGTCCAATTAAGTAAAATCAGTGCTCACTCTGAAGACGATGTCATTCATTCAAATGGAGTGTTGCAGGTTGCACAAACAAACCAAAAGCCCTGCTGGAACTAAATAACTTATGTTAATGTTAAACTGCATAGCTCAGAAATTCATCATAAACAGACCTTTTCCACGGATGACATTTGACATGTCGCAGTCTTGACTTCAAAAAAGACCAGAAAATATGATTTTAAGCAAACGAGATATAAGCCTCATTTGGAGGTGGATTGAAATGCGATTTCAATCTGATTTCATAAGATACGTCTCGGTCTGAATGCTCAATTGGAATTTCAAAGTGTCTTTTGCGTCATTCAGACGGCAACACGCCACAACAACATCAAAACCAGAGTGACGAAAGTGCAACAGAGCCGCAGCAGAAAGGCCTTCCCTGTCCGTGAGCTCGTCTGGTGGAGTTTCACGACTTTATAGCGTGATTGTTTTGGATGCTGAGATGATGGATCTCCATTTGTCATGCTTTCAGGTTTCAAAACATGTTCCCAGCTAGCATAGATACTAAATGTCTTTACCACAAGGCCGTGATGATAAGTATGTTATGTTTTGACAAACAAATCCAATCTGATAACTGTGCAGCACTGTGGTGACGTTCGCGAACCATCCAACTCTTTGGTGCGTATGACGACATTCATTCACCCTGCTGCAAGCCATAGACCTTCAATCAACCATCAACTTCAAGTAAAAACAAATCGGGAGCACGTTGAAGACAATTAGGCGCCTATAGGCTTTCCTTGACTTCGAAAGCCATGACAATAACCATCCGCCAAGTTTGTAGTTAGGGTTTTTTTGTTGTTGACATCTCTGTAGTCATACAGAGCTGTATCATAAATTATTGGCAAATCAATGACGTTGATTAATTGTTCCTACATTATTGCTGTTTCCTTTCTAAATTTTAAAAGTGCAGAAAAGTGCAGATTTTAAATATGCGTGTGTTGACACAGGAGAATATAGAGTCTGAAAAAGAAGAACGAACGGAGCCGTAAGATCCAGCTCCCTTCAAAGAGCTTAATTCCCAACACTACTGCCCAGTGAGTCTGTCTTTAAGATCTACAAACGCTTACTATGAACATTAAGGGATCCTTTTGATACTTCAAAGACTACAAATAAATGAACTACAATGTATTCTCTGAAAACCTCTGAAACAAATTCCATTTGCTTTTTTTTTTTATTCTAGTCAACATTTTAAAAAAATCACAAAAGAGTGGTCATTAGCCACATTTTATGCACTCGGGTTCCAAGAAGCAAACAAGTGGGACAACTGAATCAGAGTAAAGTAAATCACATTAGAGAAACAGAAACCACTAAAAGTCATCATGTAGATCTGTGGATCAAAATGCAGAGTGAAGCCCACACGCTCCAAAAAAAACTCGACACATCAGAGCACTTAAAATATGCAAATACATGTAGATGAAGATTAAACAAACCTCCAGGTTGTGGCTGTCATGCCAAATCTATCAACTGATGGATGTCACCAAGACGATCCAAATCCTGTCATAATTGTCTGAGAATGGGGACCTACTTTTTTTCCTCCATTATTTATGGATCAAATACATTCGCAATTTGAATTAGTAACCTGGATAAATTGGCTTGCCGTTCATTTTGAAACAGCTTAAGATCAATATCAGAGAATAGCGTTCTCTGATGTAGAATCTGAGAGCGAAATGAAGAAGAAAGAAAGAAAAGATCCATCATTGACATATACTTTATATTGTATATCCATTAAATACACACAGCATAAGCTGGTTGATCTAGCAGCCTTGATGGCGAAAGCTCACCACGGCCTAGGAAACTATTTCAACATTTATTGTGTCATTAAAATTTATTCGCTGGGGGGAAGGTCACTCCTTTTTAAAACCCTTCAGGAGAGATCATAAAAAGTCTTTCTTAAGGTAGCTTCATTAAAATTAAATGACCTCTAAAGTCCCACAGGTATCGCAAAAATGTTAGCTCACACTGTCAGATTTTTTTAATAAATTACACATAAAACCAAAAAGCAAAAAGAAATGAGATGCTGTGATGTGTTTCATATCTCCTGAAGTACCTACAGCTAGTGTTATGTTTGTTAATAATGAAAGCGACCTTTCTCTAACCTTAACTTGGTAGCTGCTAATTTATTTGGTCACCTTGAGACAGTGAAAAGTCTTTAATACAACATCTCTTTGAAACTTACAATGGCTGACGGCTACATGTTTGTGTTCACCCTACGAGTTAAAGTCCTTTGTTCTCTTTCCTTTTAGCTCTGTTTTGGGTCTCTTTGGGGAAATAGCTGACTCTTTAGCTGTTTAGAGCTACGCTACTCTCACCAGACGAGCAGAAAGAATACAGTTGAACCAAATTTAACTTAAACTGGAAAATGTTGGGTGGAAAAAACAAAACAATAAGCTGAAAGACACCAAAGCGCTCCGTAAACCTGAGAGGAACTATTTTGTCCACCCTTAAGAATGAAAGTCCTGTATTCTCTTTCCTTTTAGCTCTTTTTTGGTCTCAACCACTTCAGGTCTCCTTTGGGAAATATTTGTCTCTTTAGCTGTTAAATGATGTTCTACTTAAAAAAATACAGTGGAACCAAAATTCACGAAAACTGGAAAATGTGCCGCTGAAAGTCACCAAAGCAAAGAGAATAAGTACCAAGCAGGGCGAATGTTCTGCGGGGGTTAACCTATGGGCTAACCCCTTCACATTAAACACTGTCATATGATCTATTGTCATTATAAAATGATTGATTAAAGTTTTTGTCATCAGTCATTAGAGTCATTTTCAAAACTCACAATCAGCCTATTTTGTCATTAATGAATTTATATTAAGTAATAATGTTCATAATAATGTCCATTTAAAGTTGTATTTTTGCATGACAAAGTGTGTTGTAATGTATTCATATTACAAAGGAGTAAAATTAAATAAATATAAATACATACATAATTACTCACTCAGTGTACAGTATACAGATATTAACATTCATCTTACACGAGCATCCTTCCAAATCCACACTAAATGTCCTTTGTATAAATAATGACTCTTGCAGTCATTTGCTGGAAAACTTCTGAAAAATAGAAATGTTATGTCACTGATTAGTGTAAAAAATAACTGTTGGTTGATATGCAAAACCGAGGCTCAAGGTCACTTATGTTAGTTATTTTTTCTTCAGTCTAATTGGGTTAATTAATCTCGCGTCAGATCTGCAGCAGAATAAGATTAAACATCACCGACGGTGGTGGACTTTCCAGCCCATCAGATTTACACTCCAGTCCCCAGCGATCTGTTTATTTTCAATTAGGTCTGAAAATGAGGAATGTTCTGGCAGAGTGCGGGGGAGGAACAGCACCTCTCTGAAAGTCTGCCACGGCCTGCTGCTCATGTTCACACTCGTCTTCTGTGGCAACTCCTACTTGGTGAGCCTTCCTCCCAAATAAACGCGCACACTCACACACAATTGTATCCGTGTCTATGTAGGCAGTTCAGCTTGAGAGCTTTGTGAAACTTATTGACGAATGTTTGGCAGGAAATTGTGTATTTACAGATAAACACTGACCACATACTGTGTACAGTGAAAGACAGCATTAGGTATGTACAGATTATATAAATGCATAATAGATGCTGGCTCAACAGGCCTGTGACGAATGACTGAAGTTAACAGCTATCAAAAGTTTTAGCATCAATAAAGTTATTTATAATGGAGTTAACATGGCCTACTTATCATATTGGTTGTGTTGCCACCTCACATTAATTTTTGAACTGATATAACACCTGGGATATTTTCAGGCTGTGTTAAAAGTCACTATGCATAAAAGAGATCTGCACAAACTTTCGCTGAGAGCTGAGCCTGTGTACACAAACCTTACATTTACTTTTCCGCAGTCTGGCTCCTCACTTTAAAGACCTGGACAAACTCTCCACTCACTCAATTTACCTTTCATTAAAGTGGAAAAAGATTAGCGACCAAACTCAGTTTCTGAGTCAATTTGAGAAACGAGCTTTGCAGCTGCTGAATCATGCTTCAATTTAAAATATATCACACAAAGGTTTCTGTAATGCTTGTTCTTAAGTCTGAGGAGTTTAAATAATCTCTGATGGGCTCAATGTAGCTGCATACCAATAGCAGGACTTCGATACTATTCTGTAGGCTAGAGAAGTGTGTCCCAATACATGTATGGTAAATGCTTTTTTTGCCTATTCGGAGCCACATTATTGTGCACTGCAGAAGTTATGTCACATTTACTGAGCCACTGGTGAATAGTGTTTTGATCTCTAAGTCTGATAGTTATTCAGCACTATTGAAATGTTGTGCTTTGTGCTGCGACAAATACATGAGTGTAAGAGTCAAAGATCAAGGCCCTAAGACGAAGCAGTATGTCCCAGGTGAATGCATATCATGCAACAAAGGCGTTTTATAAGGCACTACTTTCACAGAGTAATAAGAAAAAGTATGTGACTTGAATGTGTTGGACCGGGCATGACCACAATGAATCATGTCCAGACTCATTTTAAAAAGCTAAAAATTTCGGGGGTGGCTGTGAGAGTCGGTCGTCGTTCAATCGTAAGGTTGGTGGCTTGATCCCGAGCTCCCTCTGTCTACATGTCGCAGTGTCCTTGGGCAAGACACTGAACCCCAAATTGCTCCCGAAGGAATAGCCAACGGTGTGTGAGTGTGATGACTGGTTGACAGTCCTGCACTTTACGTAGCAGCCTCTGCCATCAGTGTATGAACATGCGTGCGAATGGATGAATGTGACATGTAGTGTGAAAGTGCTTTGAGTGGTCGCAAGACAAGAAAAGTGCTATATAAGTAAAGTCCAATTACAATTTACCAAATCTTTATTTACAGATTCTACACAGAAATGTAGAATCTGTAGGCAAGGACTTGGATTTCCGGGACAGCCAGTGTTTTCTGTTTGTACTACGCTTGTAGTCCGAGTAATATTGACCAATCACGTATCAGCAGGCTGCGGCGTATGCAGGAGAAACAGTCCACGTGGAGAGCAAAAGCAGGCGGGATGTATTGCGCCATAATGACATCCCGGCTCCCATCGGCGGTCATCTGGCAATGATTTACCTTCTTACTGTCACGAAAGCCAGCATTCCAAATTTCCCGACTTCCTCAAATGCAACTAATCTGCATCATGATGTTTAAATTTCGGCGAAGGTAAGACCCGTTAATTAAAGTCAATCACAAGAAAAACAGGTTATTTTGCCGTAAACAATGCAGCAGGCGGAAAAGGACGTAGTTTATCGCTACATGCCCTAGCATGTTCACCGATACAGCAAGAGACTATATCGTCGACAGACTCTAGCCGATGGGATCCGAGATTGCCGTTTACCACGAACGCGCCTTAGCTTTTGAATGCTATACAAGTAAGCCAACAACCGAACCAATTTATAGAATGACAATTTCATGATAGTTCATTTGTGTTTTTTCTCATTGCAAAATGACTCCTATTAGAAAGGTCACAAATGACTGAAACTAATTATTGCTCACAAAGCATTATGTCAGGACCTCCACTTCTTGGAACAGGAGTAAGAATAAGAGATCAGCATTCGTATGTTACATCATGTATTTTGAAATACCAGCGTCTAATCTCATTTTAACATTTTGGGCCATTTATCAGGAATGTACAGCAATATCAGGAAGAGAATTACCGTTACTTAAACTGAGACAATTACAGAAACAAAGCAACAAAACAGTTTAAGAAATGTGAGCTACTGGAGGGTGTTTCCCCTTTGAAGCTAAGCTATAAGCTAGCTTCAGCTTCAGTTTCTCTTAAAAGTTGTCGCTAAACGCTGAAGAAAAAGATGACAATAGTCCTTAGGTTAAGAGGAAATGCTGAAAATGGGGAAAATAAGCAAAACTAATTCATTTTAGAGACATCAATATTTTAACTGCTATTGTAACATGACAAATATTTAAAAAAAATTAAATATTTTGGGCCTGAATAAGCTCACAGAACGACACCAGACAAATATATAAATGTGCATTATTCTGCACATGCAGCTGTATCCAACGGACAGAGGAAATCATTGAGTGATTGGCTCATGCTTGGCCTCGCTCAACCTCTATTGATCTGCTTCCTGGGAGGGCAAAGTGAAGGACAGGGCCATCAGATGGATATGAGGAAGAGGTGGAGGAGATGATGAGACACAGGGGGTAAAGTGTCGCAGGAGGAAGAAAAGTGGATGTGGGGAGAGAGGAGGGGATCTGCAGGAAATTGACAAAAAAATGGCCAAGTAGGAAAAGTATTAAAAGACGAAATGCAGTGCCTGTGAAAGGAGGTTATATTGAAACACCCTTCCTAGATTTACATATTGATGTCTCCTGATTTTACATTTGTTCTTAAGTCCATGAAAAAATCCTGCTTTCCTCTCTTCTTCCTGTACGTGTACACCAACAAAAATGTTTTTCATCCATGGTAAAAGCTCATCTCTTCACTCGGGAGTGTCAGCGCATGAGTGAAAATACATCACAGAGAGGAGGCAGTCAACTCTAGCCTCACCACTGACAATAAATCTGATGCTGAGAGGGCCTTGTAGGGTGCGTGGAAAAAAAGTCGTTCTCGCTGATGAGAAAGGTACATGACGCAAAAGGACACTCCATCTAAAATGGGCTTCTGTCAACACGGAGATGGGAGAGATGGAGAGAGAGAGAGATGAGCGGTGGATATGAGAAGGACACAAGATGAGCAGTTGTCTCCGCAGCACAATCACGTTCCCCGAGTCCGTCAACAAGACACTTTGGAAAGTACAGTTGATTCCAAAAGAGGGATTAAAACTGCAGGGAGGTGGACGATTGAGAAATGTACCGAGGTGTAAGGAGAAAAAAAAGCTGCTGGAAGTAAAATAACAGCCGCTAGCTGGAAGATGAATTTCTGTTTCGGTCATGGGTTCTGCTGGGAATTCAGCACTCACTTGACCTTTGAGTGACTCTCCATTTTACCCACATGTTGTGTTAGTACTACCAATTTGAGCCTTTTCTATTGTGGCAAAGTGTTTTGTTTTTCTGCACCAGACCAAACATCTGTTATGTACAACTGAAAACATTCATCTGTCAGCATGAGTTTGGACATTGTTTTTATATCATGTGTTGGTCAAGTTAGAATCAAGGATATACCAGGAAAAGCCAAACATGTTTTTGTTGCTGATGAGTGAGTGTGTTTGTGCGTGTGTGTGTATTATGCGTCTTATGTTTTAGTCTAATTATACTCAGTGTTAACTACCTGAAAAGAAAATGTTATATTTAATGTTTTTAAATGACCAGAAACAGAGGTCCACATTTGTTCAATGTAGAGTGATAGTCCTCTGTTTGTAGGGTTGGTTTGAATCTGTGTGTGTGTGTGTGCATGTGTGTGTTTAAGAGAGAGAGTGTGTCGTGTCTTTTGTTGTAGTCTAGTTATTTCCGTGTTTTTAAAAATGGTGTAGATGCAGTTCTACTGTACTGGAGGTCCCCTCTTGGATAGGTAGACATCCCTCAGGCCTGTAAATCTCCACTTGGTAACATATATATAAGAAATTTAAAAACAATATTTAAAGTTATATTATGATAAAAGACCTTATGAGAAAAAAATCTATATTATTATTGTTATTCTTAATGACCAGAAACAGAAGTCCTTCTTACGTTGTAGTCTAGTTATTTCAGTGTTTCTTTAAAATGGTGTGGATGCAGTTCTACTGCAGTATATGGAGGTCCCCTCTTGGATAGGTAGACAACCTCCAACCTGCAAGTCCGCTCTTAGCAACTTATTTAAAATTCATTTAAAGGACTAATATGTAACATTGATAGCTTGCGTCTAAAATGGTACCGCAGTCCACATTCAAAATATTGGAGAGCGTTGTCTGCCCCCGCCTCCTCCTCCCCAGATTCGAATGTTGGCCTTTCCTGCTTCATAAGGGAGACTTATCAGTCTGCCCCAGGGCTGAAGCTGCCGCTAGCTCCAGGGCAAGCTCCCATCACTTTACACACACAGCAGCTAGCAGGAAGCAAGACAAGGGAGCGCAGCTTCAGTCTTGAGGAGTACGTGACTTTATTACACACAGCCTAACTGTACAGTTGTTCTGGTACCGATAACACTCTCCGGCTGATCCGCTCCTATCCTCATTCACTCTGGTAACTCATGCGCACACACTCACTCCCTGTGTCTCTCACTCACTTGCTCCACCACCCACACTCACGCATTCAGCTATTCCCAAACAGAGCTATGCTTCTAGTAAAACATGAAGCTCACGCGGGTTGCCAGGTTGAGGACACTAAACCTACTTGAGCGCAAGACGTGCGCTTTGACAATGACAAACAACGAGTCCTGTGCGCCAATTCTTTTCGTATCTGGTAACCCGGGATGACGGAATGGGCAGTGGGCGGGATCATGCAGGCCAAAACACACACAAAGGAGGAGAACATACTGGCTGCAGCAGTGTTGTTGGAGAAGCCAGTGTTTCCTCAATCTCTGATGACATATCATGGCCTCTTGATAAATTCCAGTTAATATATTACATACTGTTCCTGTAAAACCACATTTAAAGTAATATTATGGTAAAAGACCTGAACGGAAAATGTATTTTATTTTTCTGTGTTTTTTCCTCACTTGTTCAATGTAAAGTGATAGTCCTCTGTTTATAAGGTTGGTAAGTATGTGTGTGTGTGTGTGTGTGTGTGTGTGTGTGTGTGTGTGTGTGTATGTTTCTTACGTTGTAGTTTAGTTATTTCAGTGTTGTTTTAAGACTATGTGGATGTTTTAATTGTGCCCTGCCGGGACTGCAGATAAGAAATTAGCTTTAGGCTAACTCAAGAAATGGTTATGTTTATGGTTAACATTGTGCATGATCCTTTTACAAATAAAAGGAACAAATATATAAATAAAGAAGAATCAAAAATACATTGTGTTCTTGCTGTAATTGAGCTAATCAAAAAAATCGGAGTGAAATCACACATCCAGTAAGTCTTTGGAGGTAATACGGTCCACTGCACTGAAACATTTTGTAAATATGTCACTGCTTTGTGATTTGTGCCCAGACAAAGAAAGAAAAGAAGCTTTTTACTGTTTGTTGTTGTGATACCAGCAGCCAGCCGCCACTTTTAATGTCAGCTTCCACGGCTGAGAAAGAGGAGGGAGTCTTGAAAGCCAGGCCTGTTGAACTTTTTACCTGGCGCACTGCAGGAATCATTTGAAAAATACAACAGGCTTTTGCACTAAAAAGCAACAGCTTGGATATTCTATTTTGTAAAGCTGGTAAAAATGTTGTGCGCTCATTTATTTGCCTTATTTACTTCATGTTTCTCTTTCCCAGGATTCACTGCTCGAGAAAACCTGCCCTGGCTTTTCCACAATATAAGAATCTGAGGTGATTTCACATTTAGTTTGATCTTTATTTCAATGGGAACAGTCACAATTTCATCATCAGAGAACTCAAGGCTAGATGATATATTGTGTAATATTTATGATATGCAGGTACTTCCTATTACCTTTTAATTCCTGCTGAGGAGTTGGTATGTAACTTTTTTTTCCTCTGGAACTTTGCTTAATAAATAACAAATGACAGGGGACTGAGGGAAGAGCTTACAAGTTGGAAATGCTTGTGGATTAGTCTCCACATGTTACACCGTCTTTAAGGCTGCTTAATTCTGCACATTTTTCCTTATAATTCATCAAAATGTATCTGCGGTGACAATCTGTGGTACATATTTCCAACCTTCCAATGTGTAGACATTCAATGTAGAGTGGTATCTTATACCGGTGATGACTAGTTTCAAATCAATTGTCTCTTAAAACACATTGAAAACGTGCTTTATTAAAGGCATCAGATATTAATTCAGGTCCTATTGACCACTTCATTATGTATTCCACATTTACTCCATTCTTTCAGACCAGAAAACTATAATATCAGAATATTACAACATATTTAAATTCTCATTTAAGCTCCATCTAATTTAATTAATCAGAGCAAAGGACCTGGGAAGTGACATGCATAAATTACAAGGCGAAAAACTGTTCTGGCATTTCCTTTCCACGACAGTGAGAATGAGGGGGATCGGTCCAGCGCTTTGGAACCATTTTACCGCAGCCATGTCACAAAGCTCCTTCGGCACACAACGATTTGTAATTTGTAATTACAAGGATTGCTTGAAATGACCTCGCTGGGTTACAGTTTAGTCTAAAAAATCCAATTATTAATGCGTTGAAGCCTCCAGCTGACAGATTGGAAGAGAAGACTGTGTGGCTTCTTTGCGTTTCAGAAATGCAGAGGTCAGATGTCATGAAAATACCGACAGTTTAGGAGTAAAATTGTCATAATTTCTACGCATCTCCGACAACCAGGATTGATTTGCTTATATGCACATTTTCACTACACATAGTAATAAGTTTCTAGCCTCCATCTCCCTGAATCCTTGTGAAATCTCTCTCTAATTGTCCAACCTGTTTAAAAAGAAAGACACTGCATAGCAAATTATCTTAGACCAGACAAAAGCAGATATGGAGGAGTGGTATCCGTCACATCCGTCACCACTCATCAATAAGTGTCAAAATGTCGCCCTCCTTTCCTTTTAATCGGATCCTTCAGTAACTCCGCTCTATTTGTCTCGCAGTTTGCTTCGACAGACTCTCAGTTTGTCTCGACAAGCTGGCACGCTGTGACTTATGTAACAGACCCCATTTGAGAGCGGCGCAAACTAATATACATGCATCAAAATTCATATCTGTGGCAGGGCCCTAAATTATTTGTGGAGCTTTTACAGCGCAAATTAAATCTCACAAAGATGTGTGTTTTGCTGCGCGGGTCCATCTATCTTTGTCTGCAGCAGTAATTAGATTATCACTCAGTTGATGAGCTTCCATCACTCGGCCACCCACTTACTCAGATACAGTATGTACACACTTACACACAGACACACACACACTCCTGCTGTCTTATTCTTCGAAAACAACTTGTAAACACCGCACACAATGATACAAACATACTATCTAAGGGAATAATCAGGCGATAGGGATTACATTGAAGTTAATGTACCTGTGACTAAATGACATTCAGCAGAAAAAGAAACTGTACAATAGAGATGTTCAGATGCAGAGAGTTGGAAATGGCTCCAATACTGCTTAAAATGCAGTATCTGTGAGCACAGCAGTTAATGCACAATCCGTTACTTACATTTAATAGTTGCCAAAAGCTGACTTGTTCCTTCTTCCCCTAAACATTAGCCTACAAAGCAATATTACTAATCATGGCTGCCACTAGCAACTGTCTGAGAGCGGAAAAGATGTACTGATTTAAGGTAACTTCAAAATAAGCAAAAAGAGTGGTGTTAATTATAAGTGTAATGTTAGCCAACGTTAGCTAAATGTAGCAATACAACAGTGAAGAGATACTCTGTAACAAGAAAAAGTTCTCAGCAAAAGTCCAAGTATTTGGGGCGCTAGTTTAGCTCAGTTGGCAGAGCAGGCGGCCCATGTGCAGAGGCTACAGTCCTCAGCGCACTGATCGCAGGTTCAACTCCTGGATTGCCGATCATTTGGTGCATGTTGTCCCCCACTCTCTACTCCTCGACATTTCCTGTCTCTCTTCAGCTGTCCTATATAATAAAGGTAAGTATTCGCATTAATAAATCATGCAGAATGGCCCATTTTCAAGGTTATATATATTTTGTATTTAAATGCTTATTAATAATGTGTTCTTTGCTTACATGTTGCAACTGGTGGATGTAAATGGAGGTTAGTACTTTTATCTTCAGGAAAATATATATACAGTCAGCAGTCAGTATTTGCAGGTTGCATGTTTGCAGTGAAAACCCCAAAAATAAGGCAGGTTCATGTTAAAAATCAGTTTATCTCTATATAATAATGTATGAATATTCTATCTCACTGGTTACTCGGCATCGGCCAATCACAAGTCCAGGAATCTAATCGCTAATGGGGAGGAAACATTGTACTGTACATACCAAAAGGTGAAAAAGGTTTGTATTTTTCATCTCGGAGAAAAGTAATTAAACTGTTTATTTTTAGCCATGTAGCTCGTGTTTTCTAATTAATTTGATCGTTATCCAAAACCTAACTCTTTGAAGCCTTGAGCTGCACACAGCATAATATCTAGAGTCTATACAGTGTGGTGTTTGTGTACTAAATAGTGCCTAAAGGGCGAGAGAGAAAAGAGAAAAACAGACAGAGTGAGAGAAAGAATAGAGTGAATAAGAGAAACGAATGGGAGGAAGTGCAGAACAGATCTACCACACGGCCTTTGAGAGTTATTAAGTTATTGATCAGTGTGACTATTGATGAGTCATCCTGTTTGGCCATTTTTCAGACCGGAGTTAATCAAACTAAGCCCGGTCAATACTCAAAATAACAGCAAAGAGCAGGAAAATATTTCAGTCTTCAGTGTGCTGCATTTTCAGAAAAGTACAGCTTTGTAATTGGACAGAATTAAAGTTTGAATCAGACAACTGGAACCTCCTGCGGCTGTGACACAATTATAGTAATTCCTCCGCACTAGGATCCATTTAAATACTTCTGCGTATTCAAAAGCCTGTTTGGAAAGGACATTTTGTTATCTGAAATGTCAATTTTCTTTTTCTTATTTGATTGTATCAAAAGATTATCCGACGCTTGCGTAAGCGGAAGGAACATTGAACAACAATTTCACATTTATGTCGCTGAAAACACTTCTGAAGACACAGGCGGGGTCAATGCAAGGGATAATAAATGAATCACTGGAATGTAAGAGGAAAAATCCGGGGTCAAAGGTCAATGCCTGAAGATTAAACTTTAAAGTAAGATTCTGTGTAAATCATAGAAAGGAAAGAGCACTTAATATCAAGAAAGCCTAATCTTATCTCTTTAGAAGAAAGGGGAAAACAGGGATTGGACCACATCTTCCTGGCTGGCTGGTCTCTGTTCTGATTGTGTAACTTATGCAGGACATCAACCCAGTTCACAGCTGGCTTCCAAAACAATCTTCCTTCAAACATCGGACAATCCATCTGGCCTTTTCATGCTATTCTTTGCACACAAAGGCGGGGAAACAAGTGGTGGGAGTGACACATCAGAAGAACAGATTAGAAAGATGCTATCTACATCTGTGCATAGCCTCATCCAAACTATTAATCAAAGATTCATTTCCCACTTCATCATGAGGACTGTTAATTCCTTTAGGAGATGAGAGCATTACAACATCCTTACCTCTGTAAGCTCTTCAATTTTTTTCGCAGATTTAAAGCAGCATAGTGTCGAAGCTCGCAACAGACCGGCAGCTCCACTTTGTTCTAAAAGCCTTAGTCTCTTAATCTCTTGGGTTTTTTTTGTGTGTGTGGCGACAGGAGTGGTGCAACTAAGCCACAAGCGCTCGCAAAGTTAAGACAGGGAATAAATCAAATCTGCTCAAGCAGCTTATAGATGCGGTGAGATTGCAGGGAAGGCCATATCTGCACCAGTCCACTTCTGCTTGTTTGTCAAATGTGCGTCTCGGCTGTATGGATATTGTGAATAATTTGTTTTGCACACAAACGACTGTCGGTGTTTACCGATTGCTGAGCTGTTAGTGTAATGACAAACCTTCTTGCACACAAGGCAAACAACAGGTGTTGCTTTTCCTCTCCTACAATGAAGAAGAATAATCCTGCGAGTTTGTTTTCATGTTAATTGTTAAACCCACCTTAGCAGGCGTAAATCCATAGTCATAGCCGGGTTGTTTCTACCATGCAGTTTGCACCAGTGTGTGCGCGCAATCCATTATTGCAAATAGGACTATGTTGATCGGCTGCACCTTGAAAATTGATTGTTTTAGTCACAAACTCTGATATGACTCTGTTAACATGTCACAGCAACACACAAGGACAATTATTTCTATTGGCCGTGCACATATGGGGTAGTTAGTCAGCCAATTACAAGCAGGCGCCGCTGTCCTAGATCTTGAAGGATAATAGAGGCTGTAATTATGATGTGTTCATTTTAATGGGGTTTTATTGACAAGCATGGAAGCGGCTCAGCCTTCACCCCCCCTCCCCCAACCCTGATTGTAGCTGCTTATGAAAACAGCTTTGCAACTTAATTAGATTTGACATTGTGTTTGACTCCATGACCACTGATACAGGTAGAAACAGGGGAACAGAAGTCGTTGTTTTATCCAGCTGTTTGAAATGAATCATAATGGAGGTATGAAAATACGATTAACACAATGGAAAGCTGATACGTTTTCACTGTTTGCCAACATCATAAATAATTAAACGTACCTAAGTTATCAAAGAGAAGAGAGCCGAGGAAGTTGTTGATAAGCAAAAATTGTTAGAGATAAATTTCCATATAGTTTTTTGCTAAACATATATTTATATGTTCTATCCAGCTGTTGCATGAGTCATACTGCAGGTATTACAAGTATATTTACACAGTAGAAAACATATTCACAGTTTGCTTGCATTTCAAATAAGTTGTTTATACCATGGTCTGGTTGAATACTCAATTCTGAATGACTGAAGGGCGTCAATTAACGACTGAGAGTTGGACGCAAACTAACATCTAATTGTAGTCATTACGTGCCTCTTCCTGTGAGCACCACAGGATGACGCCTACACAAGCTGCAAAAGGGGCACTGCCCCTCTGAACCATATAGTGTATGATCCGAACGTACTGATACTTTAGATTCTAGCACACCATTGTGTTTTGCGATGTTTACATGCTGTGATGTTTCATTTTATCTCGGGTCATAAAATGCACCATTTGTCATGACAGAAATTTGATTTGTGGTGGAAAAATTCGAGAAATGTAGGTCGCGATTTGTCATTAACGAGATGGTGGTGGGTCCTGAGGGTAGACCAGTTGAGAACCATTGCTATGAGTCGCCACTTCAATTCTCATTCGCGATTCAACTCTCTACTTCCGCATGCAGCTGACAGTAACCATGACCTTTTACTTTTTTTGTGAAAACCTTGAACTGGATTTGGGGACAAAGACACAGCTAGCTAGCTATTCTTATTATCTAACATACAGTAAAATTAGATTTCCTTTATGTCAACCATACACAATGTTATTGACTCTTGAATCTTGCTAGCATACAGTTAGCTTTGTGGCTAAAAGCTGAGGCAAGCTTTTTTTCAAGAGTGTCTTGGCCAAGACAGGCAGCAGCACATTAACAAAGTTTCTGACAAACAATGACCAGCCATACATACAAACAACAACAACATAACACATGACTGTAATACAATAAAAGACATGAAATAACAAGTTAAACCAACCAAACTTTGTCTAAAACAACCACAATCACAAATATATCAAACAGAACATCTACAGCCAGATGTGTCTGTCTCCAGGTTATTCAAAATCATCTTAAAACAGGGGTCTCCAACAGGTAGCTCGCGGCCTGGATTTTAGTAGCTCGCCAAGAGGTACACAGACTCTGTACAAAAAATCTGACGACAATAAATGCACCTTGAAAGCCTCTCCCCAACCCCTTTCGATACAAAATAATAGGAGCGGCCTATCAGCCGTCAATGAAAAACGGTGATGCTCCTGGCAAGTTTGTCAAAGTCTGACCCTAACCAATCACAGCAGTGTTGCAGCAACCTCCATCGTCAGGTCGGGTCAGTTATGCTGTATTCTAGTTGAGCTAAAGCAGTGATTCTCAAACTGTGGGGCGCGCCCCCCCAGGGGGGCACGGCGGCATGACAGGCCGCGTCACCGCTCCTGTGTGGGGTTTTTTTCGTTTGGAAAATGTAGCAGGCGGAAGTATGTTTTGACGTCGGACAACCCAGACTCATTTTCGGGTGACACACTACACAAACGCGTTGCCCTGGTGATTTCCATGACAGCATTTCGCATTCAGACACACGCAGAAAAAAAGTCTAGCATTGCCAATGGACAAATATATTACAGGGGCGAAAAACAAAACAAAGCTGCAGCAAAAATCTGTTTGTTTTTCTTAGCACAGACTGAACTTTATTATTGTTGTTTTGAAAAAGTTATTGCACATTTTATTATATTACTATTTGAAAAAGTCTGATGGAGTAATTGAAATAGTTTTTTTCTTTGCACAGCAAATAAAAGAATGGTCACGATCTTGACTTTCTTTCAATAAAAGTTAAACTTGACACATTTGTGACAATTTTGTCGGGGCAGGGGGGCCTGGAAATTTTTCTTTCTCCAAAGGGGGGCATGACAGAAAAAGTTTGAGAACCACTGAGCTAAAGTGAGGAGTTCGGTGCTATTAGGCTGTTTAGCCAGAGTTATGATGGACAATGAAGGTGGCCACGCCAAGAAAAAGCTTAAAACATGTTATATCCACAGGGAGCGGGAAAGCACGTTTTTATTCACAATGTGAAGGACAAGTGTGTGTGCCTCATCTGTGGTACCAACGTTTCAGTTGACAAAGAATCAACATGAGGCGCCACCAGCAGTTACAGTGATGTAATGTAGGTAGCTCTTGGCCACTTTCATTTTTTCAAAGTAGCTCTCAGATGAAATAAGGTTGGAGACCCCTGCTTTAAAAGCATCCAATGAGACCTTTGGTTTCTTTTTGTAATTCGTTCCATGTAAAGGAAGCAGCAGTGAACCCGGTTCACTTCTGACCTTTGGGACAGACAGTAAGAGCAGGTCCTAGGACCGAACACTGTAGGCTCCTACACTCTTCTGACTGATGTAGTTTAGAAGGTACGAGGGAAGCATACATAAAATAGACTTGTAAATAAGAATACGACAGTGCTTCAGTCTACGTGTGGACATTCCCCTGGATTAGTGAATGATGTTTCCATTGCATTAGAATCTCACGCGATAGTAATGATTATTTTTTACCAAATTACAGCTTGTTAAAAAAATGTTTTGCTGTTAAATGCATTAAAGGCAACATAATGGTCTTACTTTTTCCCCTTAGTAAGTGACCATGGTATAAGCAGGATAATGCCCTTCAAAGGGTCCATAATCAGGTTTTTATGTACTCTGCTGCACGTCGAATGGTTCTGGCCTCCACGACGCCCATAAAAACCTGATAATGGACACCTGGAAGGACATTTATCCCTTACTTACAATATCAAGAGAGAAGAAAGAGCACAGGAAGCTGTCGATGACAAAAGTTTGTAAGAGGTGAATTTAGCTATTTTTGGGCTCAACATTCATGTAATATTCATTGTTTTATTTTGATCTATTCAATGGCGTTGATGTTTTTTGCTCTTTGAATGGCAAGTTAAGATCAGTAGCAAACATTATTGCTGTATTAATTTGACAGCATTCTAAAGGTATGATGTGTATAGGAACCAGGTGAACCAAAAGGAAGCAAAGATACTCAATAGTCCATGTGTTCCTATTCTCACTCCTGCTCTCTATTAACCTCTTTATACAGCGTATCATCAGCTTGACACTGTCTCTTTATCACTGTTCCTCACTCTGGACAGTCTGTCTTTAACACCTTTTATATCACACTTTTACATTCTCTCATTCCCGTCCTTTTTGTGTCCTTTTTATCTTTTTATATTCATTACTCCTGCTTTCTAGGTCTGATTCTCATTCCTTTCTCCTCACGTCCCTCTTTTGTTTTTTTCCTCCTTTCCCTTGAGACTTTAAGGTCACGGTCAGCCATTTATAACCATGTGCTTTAAATGCTGTTTAACCTTATCTCTGCATGTTTTATGGATGCTTCATGACTGATGGCGTGAAAGCGTCAGAACTCAACTCCAGGTGCTGCAGCCAGACAACAGCTCTCTGTCTCTCTCTCCCTGTCTCTTATTGTCTGTCTGTCTGCATCTCTCATTCCCTCGCTGGATGGGCACTTGTCGTGTGCAGCTCTCATGCATCAACCCGTCCTCTCAGCATACAGGTAGGAGCGCTTCAGCCCAGACTCTGACAAATAGAGATAGGGATGGCTGATCACATGATTCAGCTACAGCCCACATCCTGTGTTCTCCCCGCCGAAGGACACTGACGTCATGAGAGGAACCAGAACTGGTGCAATGACTGTGTCAATGTCACCTTTTGTTCTGCTTAGCTGTTAGCATTGTGAGCTGCTCTTTACTAGCCTGGCAGCCTTGAGAGTAGCAAGGTGGAGGCAGCAGAGTGAGTGACAAGTCATCCTAAACTGCCACTTTAAAACCTGCTGTGGCTAATGATGTGTATCTAAAAGTGGCATGTGCGTGCAGCTATGTGTGTGTTTAAGAGTGTGCACATGTGGAGTGTTTGTGCACCATTACATTTGTGGGTGTTTTAATGTGTTTTCATTTAGCTTAGCAGTAAAGACATTGTCCATTAACCTCCTAATATAAATTTAATCTATTTTAACCCTTTGGTAAAGGTCAGAGCACAAGAATCGTCTAAATAATGGGCAAATAATGTTGTTTAGCATGCACGTCTTCCATTGCATGAGCAACCCATTTATATATCACATTATGTTTATAATGCAGTAACAGTGTGTTTTAGCCTAAAGGAGTCAGTGTGTTGTATGTTAATGGTAAAACTGACAACTAACAAACTAATCTGAATGCAAAGTGCAGCTACGGAAGCCCTTAGCGGACATGCATCCATATATTATATTTATTTTGTTTTCCCGTGATGACGAGTTATTTCCTGTCGTTTTCTCGAGATCTCGTTTTCTGGTTATCACGTGAAAACAAAGCCGGTTTTCCCGTGATAACGGATTCATGTGGCTCATTATCTCGAGATAACAAAGCTCGTTTTCCGGTGATCTAGAAAACAAACCAACAGGCCGGTCACTGTGACATTACAGACCAGCACATGCCATGCTGCCACTGCCCACACTAATGAGGTAAGTTAAGCCTGTTTCTGTGTTCGACTCTGGGGATACGAGTTATGATCATCTGGCGCTATGGTGGTGTCGCATCGTTATCGTTGCGATAAATAAGTCGAGATCTCGCGAAAACTACCAGAAATAACTCAAGAGAAAACTGAGTATATACAATGTGTGGATGCATGTCCGCTAAGGGCTTCCGTATGCAGCAGAAAAGAACACAATTCAAAGAATGGTATGACTGTTCTCCATCTCATTTGGAATGAACCAGGTATGGCGTTCCTCATGTAAGTAAGAAAATGATCTCTTAAAAAGATGTCAAATATAATTTGTAAGTGTGCGTGTGTCTATGTTCTATTATAATCTGCATACATGCGTGTTCTGTAAACCTCTAGCTGCACAGCAAAATGCAAATGGCATTGTAAAGTGTGCAGCCTAATTGCACTTCATTGTCAGGGGCGTACTCCACATCAAAAAGAGAATCTCTTCTCCTGGAAAGCACAGGGAGATGATAGGTAGGTGGTGCATCAGTGTGAGCCTGTGTGTTCCCGAGTATTTGTGTGTGCTTGTGTGTTTATGTGCGTGTGCATGAGTGGAGAGCAACAGAAAAAGCAGGGGCTGCACAAGCACGTGCACTTCTGTGTGTATGTGGTGGGAATACTAAATAACAGTGGTGAACAGCCCTCCAGCCACTGTCAAAATTATCTTCTGTAGCAAGTCCCTGTAGCGCTGCTTGGCTCTATGCAGAGCCCGTGGGTTGGACTCACAGTTGTGGCTCTGCTTGCAACTTGGACTGAACCACCGGTCTCAGTTTCAGCTCACTACGTCCTCGTCTCACTGCAGACATCCATACAAAATAATAGATAAACGGTCACAATTTCAAAGCTAACACATCAGTTATGGCAGTGTTTACGGCCTCTTCTCTTTCTTTTTTTGCAATGCCATACCCAGTTGCCAGGATACCACCTCTATAATGCACGGTCCTAATTGTTTTGACTGAGTAACAAGCTGTTTAATAAAGGCACCTTGTACAACGTTGTGATTCCAGTCATGCACCAGCTCAGTAGATTAATTTGAGGAGGAGGTGGAGGGGCAGGTACATAGATGTTCTTCTAAGTCAATACAGTTGCACATAAACAGGTACATCAATTACGTAAAACCCCTAACGTGCCTCTCTTTTCCAAATCTCTGGTTTTATTCCGAGAGAAGTGTGTGTATTTGTCAACAGTAAACACAGTATATCAGAAGTGATTTGCGTCTGAATGCTACATTTAGAACGGTTTTGAGCCGCCAGAACTTACCGGTAAGCTGCTGGCAATTGTACCTACGAAAAGTGTCAGTTTCATTACACTAAAGGCAACAATTTCCCTCTATTTTTTTCCTGCAATGGATTACGCCTCTCAAGCAATGTCTCAGCGAGAAGCAACACATGCAGGTTGTGTTGAGTGTAGCTGTGTGTGTGGAAGTTAGCGGTGCAGCTCAGCCACTGTGAGCCGACTGTGGCAACGAGCCAAATGCAAAAATTATGCCAGTGTTAAGCTTTAATACCTCCACGGACCCCGCTGCTGCTGCTTTTTGTACAAACTTCCACCTCAACCCCATTTTCCAATTAACAATAGCAGCTCTTTCCAAAAAACCCTGTGAAAAGTTCACAAATGCAGTGAACTTCTTGGAAAGAAAAATCAATTCCACTATCTAGTATTTTGCATAGACTTTTAAAAACCTGCAAAGTGTCTACAAAGGAGGAGATATAATGGAGCTCAATAGGAGGTGCTAATCAAAGAAAGGGATCTGAAAGATTTCACTTATGGAACAGTCATTTTATTATTAACCCAAAGACCCGTTGTGTTACGGTGGCAACATCGGTTTTATTCAACAGAGCATTTTTAATTAATCCAAATTTAGATAACGAATAAGCCCGGAAGACAAGCAGCCAACAATTCCATCTCATCACTTCTACAGTTTCGAGTTTTTGTTTACACGGTTTTCATGTTTGCCAATTTACTAAATCCATCGCAGACATTCCCCACTGCTCTGTAACATTTGGTTTATATTTTGTAATTTTGTAGAAAAGACACGAGTATTTTTCATACTGAAAATTCAGGCACTTTGATACTATGACAAAATATCTTGAATGTAAATGAGATTTATCTTTTCTTTGTCTGAACTGAAATATTCCTCCACACAAATGACCACATGTCGCCTTCAATGGTATGTTATACTTTTAATCTACTCATAATAGCATGCTTACAGAAGAATGATACTTAATGGACTTTATGTGTGAACTTTTACTGTTTTGAAATGTTACAAATCAAAGTAATAATCTCGAAGATTTCATTTAAATAAAGTCACTATCTATCACCGAATGAGGTAAAACAATGGTGATTGAGCCTATGGCCCACTGACAGTATTACAGAAAGGGTGTCTGTGGTGACATTTGCGGAAAAAATCACAAGCGGCACCCAGTTAGTGATGCGTTTTCCATCAGCCAGCAGTGGTTGGTCGGCCAGAGAGGGTAGGCGATTTAAGCAGCTGCTTTTCCGCTCTCTGCAAGTGTTGCGAGTAAACAGTAATCTACTATGGCTGAACAAACAAAGAAAAGATCGATGACTACAGATACAACTTCAAACATAAGTGAAAATCCAAAGAAAAGAAACAAATTCGACGCTCAGATGAAGGCAAACAGTCTAAAAAGGAAAGCGACCGTCAGCGAGCAAAATCAAGAGTTAAAACCGGAGCCAACAGTGGACGTCTGTTTGTGTTGGAAGTGTGCTCCTGCAGTTACTGTTTATCGCCAAAACGAAACTGAAATCTTCGAGATTCGCACTTAACTTAAAATACAAAAAAATAAATAAATACAGCACAATAAATATATCCAGAATAAGAGTGAGCTTTACTGGCCAAGTATGCAACACATAGAAGGAGTCTGACTCCGGCTGACAGTGCTCTAAGTATACAGACACAAATACACAACGCTCCAGGACCGTCAAAATTGTGACGAGGAGTACAAAGGATGAACAAATATAACACAGCTGGGTAACAGGTTGCTTACATGAGGTTGACAGGTTTGATAATATAAACAGTATGTACAGCGTATATATGATGCAGAATACATGAGTGGTGTTCATTTCTTTATCTACTTTATGAAAGTAAAGAAGGGAGGATGAAAGAGAGTTTCTTCTCGTGTGGTGATTGTGTTCTGTGTTGCTACTTGTTTCTATAAAAATGCTAATGACAGCTCATGTTTCATGTAACATGTTACACATAAGACATGAGGTAATAAAGTGCACCGCTCAGGCTTTTTTATTCATATGCCTGAGAAGCAAATTCCCACAGGCCTGTTAGACAATCTGTGCATTATGCTTTACTTATTAAATGGAAACATGTTGTAAATAATGCATCGTGCATTTAAATTACATGTACATCTTGTCTCATTATAAGAGACATTAGAACAGAAGAATCATGTAGTTTTCAGGGTTGTCTTTAATTAACAACAGATCTCTGTTCTTCACTGATGCACATAATACTTTTGACTCTTTTCTCCTTTGTCTCAAGATTTGGTTAGCAAAGATTCAACTTATTTGCTACCAGAGTCGTACACGGTTTTAGTGACGTGCATTAACTCTGACGGGTAACTTAAACTGTACAGTTGATGAGAACGCTATGAATATAAATATCAATGTGATTTAATATAAGTTACATAAATCATTCAATTATGACTCACCCACCGGGAACACTCTTGGAGTGGAGAGAGTATTAGCTCTATGTAGACACATGGATGATGCTTATTCTATACCAAGGGAAAACCAGTTTGCTCCAGTAAAATAAAAAAAAAGTGACTGCAACCCTTCAGAGAGGTTTACAGGCATGAATGAGACTTTAATCAGAGAATCGGGTTACTTTATCACAAAGTGAAAAAGTCAACCTGCAACATGTTTTTGTGATCGAAGACAGCCAAACAACTGCCATTTGAACCCTTTTACAATTCAGCCTGTTCATCATTACGCAGTGCCCACACAGGCCCGCCGTCTGCTCAGAATAAAGATGCATTAACCTTTGCTAGACAAGGTCATTTATTAGCCTATTCAGTGTTCAGCATCTATGAGATACAAGATATCTATAGCAACATGATCAAACCAGCAACAGTGTCCATTATGTATGCATGATGACATCTAAAGAATTTCAACAAGCACGATTATACATATTTCTTCACCTATTTGTACGTACATAATAGTTCTGTTTATTTAACCTCTTTATCCAGCTATGAATTTCAGCTATACTATAAATTGTCCTTTACACCAAAGTCATATTCCTTGTGTTTACTCATACTCGGCCATTATCGCCCATCCTGATGATCCTGATTAAAGGTTACAACAATTGCAGCCCACTGCTCACTTAACCAAACACATGTAAAGCCACCATGTTGCGCACCGGAGGCTAATTAGCTGCACAATGAGAACCAATTAAGCAAGAATCTATCACAGGACAACCATACTTTACTACTGATTTAATCACGAACAGTAATGCTGAATACATCGTGTCCGTTCTGGTAGAAAGACAACTAATGAAGGTGTGGAGAGAATGATCAAAGACCAGAGCAGCTCAGAGCATGATGGTGTCACCACTCTTCAAACAGGAGCTTAGCAGGAGCTTGATTTGTGTGTATTGTTTGCATGAACTGGACCGCTAAATAATTGAGACACCTTTCAGTAAAAGGCTCTCCAATTCAACAACACCTCCAACAAAAAATGTCATGTCATCAATCAGAACTGAACATTATTTCTAAAGGCATCATTTGTATTCATTTTGTAGAGCTATTGTCCTAGATCTATGGTGGCCCATAAGGGCAAACTTGCTGCAATGGCCTAGAAGAGTTCCATTCATCAAATTCAACAAATGGAATCCAAAATAAATGGAAACATGCTGCAAAGGGGGAAAAATACGCTGCAAGTACATTCACAATGCAAAGTCAAAAACACACAAAGGCAGGAAACAAATGCAACAAAAAAAAAACGGGTGTTAAACAGATGCTAAGGAGATTTTAAGGCAGCTCCCAGGATCACAAACTAGAACCACCCCTGTATGACCCACTAAACCAGTGGTTCTAAACTGGTGGGACCCAAAAGTGGGTCGCGAAGCCCTTATCAGTGGGTCGCGGATGTGTGCTTAAAATATAAAAGTTGTGAATTTGAAGGACGTGTTTCCTATGACATGCGGGCAGTAGTAGTGTAGTTTATTCATACTTCATGTATCCACGGATGGGGTAATCCCACATACAGTTACATTTACATTCTTTGCACTTGATGAGCCCGACAGTTGTTGCATTTATATTGTACTTTTTATGTGTTGAAAAAAGACTGACGCTGACTGAATGAACTGTAGAGGGAATGTTTTCTTCTGATGCACTGCCACCTGCTCGTCATTTTGCTGGACTAGCAAACCTTTGTATTTTGCGATGTTGACATGCTGTGATGTTTCATTTTATTTCAGGTCCAAACTGCACCATTTGTCACTAAATAAGTTTGTTTTTTGGTGGAAAAATTCTAGAAATGTAGGTTGCGATTTGTAACGAGGTGGTGGTGGGTCCTGAGGGTAGACCAGTTGAGAACCACTGCACTAAACAACTATGTGTACATGTCCCCAAGCGGCGGTCGGATCAGCTGCTGCCCACCAGTGTTAGCATTACTTTGGTTTGATCACACCTCACACTTCGTCATTATGTTTCCCCCCCCCCATCACATTATTACAATCGGCTGCACACACTTTAGTTAACATTCTGTCACATGGTTTAATTTGAAAGTAATACTGGCTAAAGACCTTCCACATGCCAAAGGTGGCCTGTTACAGGAAGTGGGAGAGACCAACAGGGAGATTGGAAAAGGGGAGAACTTGGACGGCAGATCTCCTTAAAAGACTTTGTTTCTGTTTCACATAGAATATCATATAAACTTTATGTTCAATGTTTAATTTTGCTGTCAGTTTAGATTTCTTTGTGTCTGTTTTGGACTAGTCCTTTATGTATAAAAAAAACCCCACGTCATTTTGAAGTAAGGTCTGTTTGGGCCTTTTTTTGTAGTTTCCTTATTTCTTATGTTATATTCAGATTTACTGTATTTTGTTGTTAATTAAAGTACATTTTCTCCTTCTTACGCATTTGTCCCTTTGCCTTTTTGCTCGGTCCCTCACACTCCATTTAGCACTTATTCCTCACACATCACACAATCATCCAAAATTTCCAGTAAGTCATTTTATGCAAATTTACCCGCACCAGCAAGAAACGCATAAAATCCACTAAATCTCCTGGTGTCCATTTTCTTCCATCAGCAGCTCTGCAGCAGTTACACTTAAAAAGCATTCCTAAATGACTTTGTGACAGTCATGATGCTGTACAGAAACTCTGCCTCGCTGGGCTCTTACAACAATAAAAGCACACTGTTTGAAATGTTTACTTCAACACAGGACACCAAGTAGTTTATTAAACTGCTCTGGTTAATGGCTCATAGTGCCGCGGGCTACCTAAGACAGAGTCACTGCAGAGATTTGAAGGAAATCTGTAAACAGTGGTGTGCCAATGGATAATAACTTCCTGTTTATATTTGTCAGTCAGTTCGAGCATGGGGAGGTGAGTGTGAGCGCTGCATGCAAATGACCAGGATGCCTCTGCCCGGGCTCCGCGGGGGATGCTAATGTGAGCAACCAGCCTCCTTTAGAATGCAACTCAGACTCGAGTGGAGCGCACACAAACATGAACTTCTACCTGATGAGGTGAGCGCTGTCATTCAAAGGAATAAGAACCAATCAGCGTGTGACAGGATTACAGACTTTGCCCCAGCAGAGTCAGGCCCTCTGTGTCTGAGACAACTTCAGAGACACGCAATTTTCTCAGCTGTCACTGGATTTATTCGCATTTATTTCACGTTTGCATTAAATTAGTTTCCCTTCATAGTTTAAGAGCAAAATACTTCTTTGAGTAGCATTAGCTTAGAATCAGAAACACCAGCCATAACTCAACATAATATAGTTTGGATTGCTTTAAGAGGCTTTAATGTTACAACTATTTGTGCTTAAACACATTACTTGTTTAATTAACCACATATCCATAAAGAGTAGCATCATTTTTATGTTATCAATTCCACATTTTACAAACCTCATTTAACATTAATCATCGATTTAATTGGTGATGATGAACACGATGATTTAGATGTTACTCAGACGAGAGCAGTTTTAGATTCCCTGAATGTTCCCTGGCTATGAAAGTCCATGACAAACAGCAGAGCTGCATTAATTCAACCTCGTTGTTGTGACAGAACGCTTTACAATTTAAACGCTCGGAGGATGAAATTGTTCTGTCACAATTTTCAGGATCCTTTCTTGTTAATAAAATGTCTATGAATGAAAAATGAACACTCTTCCACCCACACACGTGTGACTGTACTGCAAACAGCTACGTAACAATACTTTGTCCTCTGTTCAAATCAAGTCCTGCTTCTCTTCCTTTGATGGTGAGATGAAACATTGGACTGAAATCAAACTAAAATCATATCTGATTTTGATTATTGATCATTAAAGATAATTATAACACTTGAGAATTCAGGTTTTTGCCACAACTTGCAGCTGGTGTAAATCAAAGTTGGTAAATTTCCAAAAATTCTTACTCTGAACCGGCTATTATGAGGCGCTCATAATAGCTGTAAAAACAAAGAGTGTTGCCGATGCAATCTCTGTGCTTTGCTTGCTTGTAGGTTCAGGTTTGATATGCGGCCGTCTCTTGGTATGCGCGGATACAGGCTGCACACATGGCTATTCTATGCCAACATCCACAAGGTCAGCAGCTTGCAGAAGAGAAGGGTGACAAATACAGTGCGAGGACTCCAGCTGCGCTTTTAGAATGAGAAGTTCCAATGCTGAAACTCAACCTTTATTCTATCTTACACGGATGTTCATAAATGTTCAGGGAAAGAGGATAGAGGCATTACCTTAGACTGTTAATGGAGAGAAACACCACGCATACATGTTAGTCCAGGGACTCATACAAGAATGATGCTTGTGTTATGCAGACAATACCATTTCTCTGAACGGTTTCATCCATTTTTTTTTTTTTTTACAGCCCAAAAGGTGACTTTATTGAAAGAAAGCAAATAAAACCTCAAACTTACCTGACTGAAGTGGAAAACATGATGGAAATACAGCATTTATGTTTGTTAGCACTGTTGCCTCACTGCAAGAAGGTTCCTCTATTCTATTCTTGCGAGGACCTTTCTGATTAGAGTTTGCATGATCTCCCCGTGTCCACATGGGTTCTCCACGGGTACTCCGGCTTCCTTTCACAGCCCAAAAGTCATGGTCACGCATGTTTGACTGTCGTTCAGTACGACGGGTAACCCAGCCTCCTGCCTAATGACAGCTTGGCTTGATTGGCTCTAGCCCCCCTCCTGCGACCCTCAACAGAATAAAGGTGATAGATCATGGATGATGGATGTTGATTCATGTATGAATGTGATTTTATGGATTTTTTTCCTGAGTTTCCTCTAAAGATTTCTTTAAAAGAGCAAATGCAACAAAAACCAGGTTAATAGAAATGCACGCCTGCTAAGCGCTAGACATCCCTAATGAATGCAATGTGACCCAAAATCACACAACAGACTTCTCAAGTGTAAGCCGTCAAGATGTCCTTTTCTGCGTGCTGCATTGTTACAGAAAGAGAACACTTTTTCTTGTGATGTACTTTAATTAACAGGTCTTACCTTTGCCGAAATTTCAACATCATGATGCAGATTTGTAAAAAGTAAAAATTAAAGCTTTGTCAGGTCCGTCCTCAAGAGGAGAAGAAAACTACTTTTAAAATGCTCGTCTAGGGGCGCTGGTTTAGCTCAGTTGGTAGAGCAGGCGCCCCATGTCTAGAGGCTACAATCCTCGACGCACTGATTGCAGGTTTGACTCCCGATCTGCCGATCCATTTGGTGCATGTCTTCACCCGCTATCTGCTCCCACATTTCCTGTCTTTTTTCAGCTCCCCCCCCCCCCCCCCCCAAAAAATGCTCGTCTGTCGGACGGAGGAAGGATAGATCTGATGCATTTGAGGAAGTCGGTAAAATCTGAACGCTGAACAGCATATATGACACAGCGTGAACAGATTGTCAGCTGAACTTACATGCAGATCTCTGTTTAGAGATTATGAGAAGCGAAATCATACATGGATGATTTAAAAGCACACTAGTACTTCAGAACCATGTTACTCTATACATTCGGCGTTGGAGGACCATATCTACTGGAGTCCCTGCGCAGTCGGAAACAGAAAAACACCCAAAAGAAAATCTGCTTGAATTTAACTTCTCCTGTAAGAAATGTGGATATTATATGCTAAAGGTCTATAAAAAACTAAAACAATGCTATCATACCTCTGTGCATGAGTCTCCAACAATATCCAACAGCCTTTCCCAGCATGAGCACTGGCTATATTGTCAAAATGATGGATTTCTTATATAGAGATTCCCAATATGTCCTCTATTGACTTTCCTCAATACACTCTGTAAATCTCTGGGGACTATTTTATGTGTTGACCTACACTTTGGAAACTCTGGATTCCGAGAAGCCAGCCAATTTCAGGTTCTGGTAAGACAAAGGATTAAACTGAAGTTGTCACAGGTACAAGAAAACTCAATCTCTAACCAACATGGGCACAAAACTCAATAACACCAGTAATTCCTTTTAAAAGCACAAGGTAATCCAATAGATGGCTAGGTGGGCTAAGAGGCCATCTTTGCAGCAGAGCTCCTCTGCTTTCGGCTGATAGAGAGACAGAGAGACAAGGATTACTGCCATCCAAACACCTGTCCTCTCACTGTTGGAAGAGAAGCTATAAATCAGCCGAGGTCCCATTTCGCCTGCTCCCTTGTTTTCATCCCTGTCATATACACCCATTGAGTCTAGATTGGTGTATTGAGTTTGCACTTGTATTAAACCTGTTAAGTATGGACTGGAAGTGAAGAGTGTGTGTCGGTGTGTTCTGTCGTCCTTTATGGACCAGTTACCTGCTTGTGGATGAATCATGGCGCTGTGGTACTGGCAGCTCGTTACAGCAGCTCCTTGTGTCTCTTTTATTACGTAAACTTAGTCATTTACTCTTTTCACGTAGGTCCAATCAAAGCACACATCAGAACACTTGAATATATCTTGGACTGTTATTTATGTTACTTGTTGTCTTATAGCTGTTGTGTGCTCTCGTACCTGGCTTGTGTTCTTACCTGTTGTCATTGTTCTTAACTCTCTGGACCCCATAGTGCCCTGGAGGGGAGTTCTATACTTCAGTTAAGTGCCCAGGAGCGACCGTCATTTTTTTCATCCTTCCCTGTGCATTAAAGGACAGATATAGTCCTAGCTTTCCATGTAGATACTTTAAGTTGTTTTCAATGAGCCCAAAAGGATGTATACATTGTTACTTTGAGATTTGTGATTATGATTGACTTCTAATTGTAACATTTTGTTTGGCCAACTAGCTCCCCATCTTTATAATCTTATGTTAAGAGATTGGGTGTCAGTGAATGCAGATGACACCCTTATTAATGAGCAGAAACTCCTCCTCGAGCCGCAGGACGATTTATTAGGCAGCTGGCCAGTGTCTTGTGAGTTGGTGCATGTTTTGTCACGATTCAAGATATTTCTGATGCCAACCGACATCATAATTTATTGGATATTCGATGGTGCACTCGCATACAGGTGGCAGGATTACAATTTCTCAGAGCAGATCCAATCACAGAACTTTCCAGCAAAACAAAAGATGGAAGAATCTCTTTTGTCATCAGCAGTTTCTGGTGACAGGACTGAAAAGGATCCAACTCATGATCTGGAAACTTTTTTCCTCCACTGCCAACAATTTTACTCCCCCTGTGAGCTCTTTTTATTCACTCTGGGTCTTTGTGTTTGTATTCCTCCGCAGGCCAAAGAGGAGGACGCACAGCATATGCTCGGCAACTCTCCCCTGCAGCAGGAGGATGCGGTCCATCAGGACCATGACCTCACGCCACAAGAACAATGTGCCACCAGCCTCATCAATAAGGCCATAGTCTCCCCACCGACACAGTGACTCACGCCCACACTCATAGTCACTTCTTGTTACAATGAGGTTACAATATTACATTATGCCTCTTTTGCTGTGTTCATGGGTTCAAGCAGATGATCAACGGCAAGAATTATAGTGGATGAGAGCAGGACGGTAAAATGTGGTGATGCCGGTAGAGATTGTTTGGCAACGGTAACAGTAGACTGCATTGTTGTCCAAAATGAAAAATAAAAAACTTTTTGCCGTCCTCCGCAAAGGAATTTATAACCAGATGTTGCGTACCTCCCTCACACAACAAGAAAACATGAGCGATAAGAAGCTTATCGTTTTGGTACAACAACACCCGGAACTTTATGACCAGCTGGAACTTTGTGACCAGCGTTTAAAATCCTACCGGATACACCAAGTGCAGTTCTCCTTTCTTTATCCATATTGGAATGACCTCACGTTTTGAGGGAAATCTAATAATTTCATGTTTGTAACAGAGTATCAAGAGAAAGCTGCATTTATAGCTACAAATATTAGAATAATGACATAAAATAAGGACACGAAATAAATTATTGATTATATAGTTTGTTCAACATCACAACCTGCCGTTCCGTCAGAGTGTTTGTTTGCTTTTCCCGTCCCGTGCAAACGCAGTCTGCCGTCTACCGTGAACGCAGCATTAAGCATTAAATTAGTGCACATCCTGTGGATAATTATCCCTAAATATGGCACATTGTCTGAATATTAAAACTTTACACTTTTAAAGAAGATTTATTATTTTCATACCATTCTTTTATATTGTACTGTTTGATGTATTTGATTTCCATACAGTAAGAGCACTGCTGTTAACTTGCTTTCTATCTTATATTCTCACCAAGACATTAAAACTCATTCCTTGCATCATACTGAAGACACAGAAAACTCGATTGTGTGTGTGTGTGCGTGACCCCTCATCACCCCGCTTAAGTGTACTTGATTTATAACCAAAACTGAGAGGAGAAAAAAATGGCACAAACAAAGTGCGAGTGTGGGAAGATGTGTTGTAATCTCCGGGAAAGACAGGCAGGGGTGCCAAGGGTTATGAAATCCCTCTGGGTTTAGTTGCATTACATTTTGTGATAAAACATCCAAGTGGACCAAAGTCTTTTCTGTCTGCTTCTTCCTCTGGTTTTAGTCAAAATAATGTTTGAATTATAAAAGTAATGTAATGATCAATGGGTCTAAACAATAAAATGTATATATAGCTTATGCGGCAGGCTTTTCTTTAAGCGCCTTGCTGAGAGTATTTCGGTTTGGCTCAGTCTCCGGTGAAAGTTATGTGTTTGTACTTTGCACTATATGATCATAATAATGTCTTTGGCAGCAACCTGAAGGTTTCTTGTGATTGCTTTTGAGGCCATCTGTGCAGAGTATTTCTGGATTGGAGCACAAAAGCATCCGTGGTATCTCTGATTCAACCTGCAGGAAACTTTTTGAACGTAAAAGGCACCTCAGATTCTTGTTTTTAACCCACATCTTTGCCTAAATCAATACTGGAGGTGAATTTAATAGACAGTCTCTTTCTTATTAATTATAAATGTGGGCCAAAGCTTCCGTTTTTAAAACCACATTCTCTGTTATATTTCGACATGCTAGTTTGTTACAGGAATGTTAATCTGAATCGAGGGCGAGAGGAGAGAAGGCATAATGAATACAGCGTGGGACTGATGAGAAATAACCTGAGCCTTGTAGCCACAGACTCTGAAGGACTGACTCACTCTAATGGGAAGTGCCCTTTAATGAGAAGTGCTACTGATTGTAGGAGGTAGTATTAAGAAAGGCAAAGGAGGATTGAGAAGTCGAGGGTCACACCCGCTCACCTCCATGGGCTTTGTTCTCCATTAGCACAGTGGTGTACAGCGTTCGCAGTGCTGCATGCATTACGCTCCGACATCAAAGTGGAGACTCATTTTCTGACTCTTTAGCAGAAGACCCGGGGAAACAGATGCTGAAGGGGTGCGTGCTCGTGTTTTTGTGAGGACCGAGATGGCGAGTTGCGAGGGGATGTTGCTGTCGAGGGCTAATGTGTATTTTTTGGTTGCTAAGAAACTGTCTGGCAGACCATCACAATAGACAGAAGCAGAGAGAAAGATCAACATTTTGGGGGGAAAAAAACCTTTTTGCAAGTCAAAAAGGATTCTTCCAACTCTTAACAAAGAATGTTTTTAAACTTTGAATTTGATTTGAGTCTAATTAACAATTGGGAGTCTTATTAAATGGGGAGTCTAAGAAAGAATTCACAAAACCAATGCCAATATATCCAGTGTTGGCAGTGTAATGATGATTAAAACAAATGTATCCTCATTAGCTCTGTCTCTAATGATTCATTTTTATCTGTTTTAGTTTCATTACTCTACTTTAAGGCGGCACAGTGGTGCAGTGGTTTGCACTTTTTTGCCTGAAAGCTAGACGGTGCCTTGTTTGAATCCTGGTTTGGCTGGCGGGTGGGTGCGTGGGTTCTCTCTGGGTACTCCGGCTTCCTTCCACAGTCCAAAGACATACTTATAACTCTAAGGTGTGAATGTGAGCATGAATAGTTGTCTGTATGCGTCAGGCCTGTGATTGCCTGGCGACACGTCCAGGGTGTACCCCGCCTCTCGCCTAATGACAACTGGGTTCAGCTCCAGCCCTGCTTTGACCCTGAACAGGATAATCGGAATAGATAGTAGAGGAATGGGATGGATGGATAGATGGATGAGTTATCCCAAGACTAGTTTAGATTCAGAATGAGAAGGTTGAACCTTGAGAGTTGGTCATCTCCCAATCTGAAGGTTGGCGTTTTTATACCCCGCTGCTGCAGTCTACATGTCGAAGTGTCCATGGGCAAGACACTGAACTTTCTCCCAAAGGCATCGCCATCATGAGAGGTTAAATCCTGTTACTTGACTTCGCATAGCAGCCTCGCTCAACAGAATATGAAGACTAGAGAAGTGCTATATAGGTGCAGTCCATTTACCTTGCAGTTACTTGCAAAAGAATGTGGTTTTCTACTTACGACTAAGTGTATTGTGTCCATAGCACAAGTTCTGTGCAACTTTCAAGGAAGCTTTCAGCATTAGACCAACATGGTGTTGATTATGTCTACTCATAAAAATGCATGCTATCCTCCTTGGTGTGCCCCATTAAGGAATTTACAAGTTTCTTGCTTCTTGGGTGCATTCACCTTTTATTATTGCCTTGGTTTAAAAAATAAAAAAGGTAACAGGAGGGATATTTAAACTACAAACTTAGACAGTGTAACACTGCATACAGTAACATTGTCAAAATATACTGACGCAAACCATACAATCCTTATAAATATAAATACACAACCAACACATTAAGAGCTGAGTCGCAGCACTGCTGTCAGCTGGTCGGATTCCTGCTGAGACACTGAATGCAACATTGTATGTGCAATATGAACGCCAACACAGCACAATGTGGTGAACAGATTGAGTCAGAGAGAGCTGCTTGAACAGTGATTTCTATAATGCTTTCACCTCGCAACTAGAAGGTTCCTGTTCGATTCAAAGTTCAGACAAAGCATAGTTAGCATGTTCTCCCAGTGTGTGCATGGGTTACTACTTCGGCTTCCTCCCACAGTCCAAAGACATGCTCGTTAGGTTCTCTAAAAATCTAAAAATGCCCGTAGGTGTGAGCATGAAAGGTTGTCTCTCTTTTGCCGCTTTCCCACTGGTCAAAAAACCCACTAACACCTGCTAATATTCGGCGTTTTTGCTTAGCCATTCAGACCTGGGTCAAATGACTCTGCAGTAGACCTGGGTAATCATCACCTCGGCTCCAATCGGCATTGATGGAAACACCAAACCAGTATCAACGCGCAAATCTCCTCCCCCTCTCCAGTGCAATGCTATGCTCCGTCTGTAACTTCTGCAACTCCTTGTCATCTCAGCTACTAATTCCGCCCGTCTCCGTCCAAGCAGCGCTCAAACATTGTTCCAAATTTGTCAGCGCCAAGTTTGATAAACATCTTCACTTTTTACTAGCCCTGTTTCTGACAGACGGTGACGGAGCAGAAAAGAGACAGAAAGGAGTATACTCCACTGGCAATGGGAATAGAGACAATTGGCATCTCTAAGCAGGTCTGAAAAACGTGTGTCAACATGCTAAATGTAGGTGGGTATATATGTCAGCCCTGTGATTAGACTGGGGATCAGTCCAGTAACCCACATCTCACCCAATGACAGCTGGGACCCCACGACCCTGAACAGGATAAGCGGTATAAATCATGAAAGAATGAGACAAATAAAGACAAAGTTTTACTAATATATGCACATCGAATCCTCTTAAGTATTGATTATCAGGGCTTTATTTCTCTTCAATCCGGCTTCTGTTTAGCAGTTTTAATTTATGTTTTTGCACCCCCCTCTTTCTGTCATCATGTGCATGCAGCTTTCAGCTACGGAGGACGGACAAACTAATACTTGTTTTCATAAAACATTGTGATATAAAAATATATACTGTTGGTACAGTAGCTCCAGTTTAGTGTCAATGGTTATATGAGAGCCTTAGTTGTGGGTTTGCTGTGAATAATGGGGGAAGGAATGAATTGAACCTTCAGGCCTTGTTTTTTTTTTTTCTTGGATCTAGGTGTTACAGTTGTGAGCTACAAATCCACAGTCTATTTTTCTCCCTCCAATTTTCATTCTTCATTTGTACAGCTGGTGCAATATCAATTAACAGCTTACCTTATTAATTTTATCCTTTCAATATTCATCATGGCTCCAAGCTTTATTGAAAAGCCAGGGAGCAGAAAATCAATTGAATGCATGAGTTTCTTATTGAAAATTAAATACAGATCTATAAAAATATACATAATTGCAGCTGTTTTTTAATGTTGACTCCTGAGAACGGTGTCCCCTCACTGCTGGAAACATTAAGAACATTTTGGTGTTTGGGAACATGAAGTTGGATTTAATTGAAAGTAAACTACTACTTTATAAATTCTGACAAATAATTCATGAAAAATTGGTCTAAACTGAATAACTAGAGCCGTCAGAATTTTTTAGTTGATAAGGTTACATTATGATTTAGGTGCTCACGACTTTAACAAATCCATTACAGCTTAAAGTCGCCCTGTGGAGTTCCTCAAAGCAAGTCTTTGTTCACATTCAGATTTAGGCTACTACTAAAGTGTTTATCATTAAAGTCCAACAAATGTCAAATATCTGCAAAACTTTCTTTATTTTTAAGTTTGACACCTGACTTTGCATCCATTTGCAGTTGTTTTCCTCTCCTTTACGGACTCCTTTGGTGGTTTATCACACAACTTCTACAACAATTCATTCCTTGGACAAAAGCTTATGGCAACAGCTGATGTGTAGTAGGGACCCTGGAGATATTGAGGCAGGAGACTGCAGACATGTTGATCCTGTTAATAGACAAACAACCGACGATGCTTCTAAAGTGATCTAACTTTGCCTGCAGTCAATCCACTGTGCTACAAACAACAAACAAAACTTGAATAACTTTTCTGTAGCACACAAAGGCCTTAGAGGTGAACTCAAGACTCAGCAAAGAGGAAACACAAACAGGGGCGCTATCTATGTCAGAGTCAACAACTAAACATCATAAATTATTGGCCTTAACTTCCTGCTTGGGTGAAGAATATCACTGGTATTGGCAAGGGAGAGAGTGAACAGCAAGAGACCCCAGCCTCAAGATCAGCACCATGGAGAGCGCTACAGTGCGGAGTCTTGGCACGGCTTCACTGTAACGGCCTCTTGGGACACACTGCAGTTAAAGCTACGCTCGCTACTGGATTCAACGCATATCAAAGTTAGCTGCACCCCAAGTTCAACCAGGAAGCGCTCGCCAAACAGCATGCTACGCTGTGCTTTGCTAAATGCAATCATGACACGGCCAAGATATAGGATATATTGGGTGTAAGAGCCCGGTGGTGCCATTGTTGAATCGTGCCTGAAAAGGCCTTTTTCCAACTGGTAAATATAAAACAACTGCAAATCATAATGATAAATTAAGTTTCACTAATACAAAAAAACAAACTGTCTAAGCTTGTACCGAATGTGACGTCACATATTCCCTTCAGTCTGGTGAATCCTCCTCTTTTAAGTCTCCTCTGATTCAAAGTGCAAGTAAACACACCTTGAATTGGAATTATTTCAGCGCAGTCTTTGGATGTCTCCACTGAAAAAGATTTTTTAATGAACTTGGAGCTACTTCAAAGGTAGTATTGTTTCATTTCCTGTCACATTTTCTGATGCAGTTGCAAAAATGTTTCTGAAGGTTGTTTCTGAAGGTTGTATTCCCTCTGCCTCATGTTGAAGGCTGTATGAGAGGTTGAGTTGAAAACAAATACAAAGGCAGACTCTGTTGTCTGTGATTTCTCAGCTACTGATACCGCACCTGTCCATAACGGTTACATGATATTAATGAAGTTGTTTTGAATCTCAACCTATACCATCAAAAACACCTCTAAGATGATTAAATAAAATGAAGTGTAATAAACCTGTCTTGAAGATGCTATTTTAATACGTCCATTGATAGCATGACAAATTCTGTTTTTCATGGTTACATCTTCCTCTTTTTTTTAAGTCTCCTTCTGTCCCAGTGTATCCATAATAAGCCCCCAAAAAATATCACGTCGTGATTTCATGCCTCTTTCTTCCTTGAGTCCTCGCAGAGGACTACAATTACACACAGTGTCCAGAAATTACTATGTTTACTCATGCTTCGAACATGCCCTTCACCACAGGTATTGGAGCTCTGGGGACAGAAAAAAGGGAAGACAGAAATAGAGAGTGACGAGAAAAAGTCAAATTTACAGTAATTACAATCATTTCTTTGGGGTATATTTTATATCTGCTATTTAATTCTGAAAATATAACTGTAACTGTGTTAAGTGTATCTATTAAATGCCAATTCAGTAACATCAACTCAAGCCCAGTTGATATGAATGATATATTTATTCATATTCAGCTATGTTGTATCAGTGATTACATATTTGGAGTTAATTTCCCCTCTCATCATTATATTAAAATAATTTGCAAAACAGTTACGTGCTTTCAGTCGCAATCTTCATTGCAAGTCAATACAGTCATATTAAGCTATTGACATTCTCACATTCCACTTACATTTTTACAAATATATATATTAATACTATATTTAAGAGCTTGAAATCAATCCAATGTTCATACAACACAGTTAAATGGCATTGCATTATTTCAGAGGGAAAAGGGTGAAGAGCTCTTTTTCTGCAGACAGCAGCAGAGACTCAGATTCCATATACATAGCGAGTCTTAATCAGTCAACAAGGTCGACTAAAGCAGCATTTTCTTCATTTTGCTCTCCCCCTAAAAAGACCTTGGCCTCGTGTATTAACTGGGTTACATAACATGGGTTGTGTCTTCACTCATCCAATGAAAGGGAAAATCAACACAACACCATCCCGACAGGTCTACCTCAAAATACCTTCAATGAATAATAGTTTTTATTTAACCTGTACAAAAATAGTTGTTTTTCCACTGGCCAGAAGGAAACTCTGTTTGTATGTTAAAAAATGAATGAATAAATCTCTGAGTATAAATTTGAGTCACACTGTGTCCGTCAAGGAAGATAATCGCTTTGGCTGAAGGCTCCCTCATCATCTGTTCTCAAAGAGGTTGAATGAAGGACACATTTTGACCTTGTGACCTTTTTATTTATCTACAGATAATTTAAAATCGAAGAGAGAACCACAAAAGTACTGAGACCTTAAAGATTTAAAACATGGTAGGCACTGTCCAATGGTCTGTTGCGCCCATTTACCTGATACCTTGACTAATATAAGGAACATTGTTTTCTCCTTGTATAACAAATGTGGACAAATTAAAGTACCCAAGCTGTAACAAGGGCCCTGTAGCATCGTGCACATCATTATGCATTCACTGCATGCCAACCTCGCATTGAGACAGACTGCAGCAGAACCATATCCATATTCTGACCACGGTTATGAACCAGATAAATAAACAATTATTCTTCTAATGAGGACTTCTATGCATTCAGATTTGACTTGAAGTCCTTTGCATTAATTAATAAGTACATATTTGGCTGGGTTAATTCTTCAAACAAAGAATGTGCAATTAAATATGGCACAGAAAACAAATGGAATGAGAGGAATGAGAATGTGGTTTAACATTAGCCCAGACTGATCTACAGATTTACCTTGACGAACTTCAGTCTGCTGCTCCTGCTCTCGCTGATACACAAGCAAGTTCGAACCGGAGACGAATTAAAACTTTACAAGACAAATACTGCAGCTTTCAAAAGAAATTAGACTCCCATTTCAGTCATGGAAACATCCTCAGCATTATGAGTGACACGAATCAGAAAGTCCCCACAAATCACATGGTGAGAATACCGTGACATGTGCACAGACAGGCCGGTTATGTGCGGCGGCGTCTTTGATTTAGATGGGTTTGAGACAGGTTCATGCCCCTCATGAGCAGCGCTTATTAGCAGTCTCTAAATGCACTGGCAAATGGGGTGATCTATTATATACAACATAAAGCAGAGGCACTCTCAAACAGGTAGAGGGGGGTTTGAAAAAGGACACATTTGGAGATAATTACATGAACACGCGGGAAGTGAATTCATAATTTACTTGACATTCAGAATTCTTTATTATCTGCTTAATTAGCTCGAGAATGAGACTTCTCTTAATCAGAGCACTTGATCTGCAAGGCATGATGCCAGCATGCTGACGGTAGATAGATAGATAGATAGATAGATAGATACATAAAACACAGTCACAGAGACACTCTATATATATATGTGTGTGTGTGTGTGCGTGAGTACATGTCTGTATATATATATATATATATATACATATATATATATATGTTAGTATGTGTGTGTATGTGTCAAATACATATATATTTAAATATATATACATACTGCACATGTGAAATCATGTTATAGGACAGAAAGGCTGGTCTAAACTCACCACTAGATGGTGCTAATGTGTTTCCCACCCCATTCTAACAGATGGATAGTCTTTTTGTAAACTTAGACCATTTAAGGTTAAACACATAAATTAAACATTTCACTTGAAGTCTAAAAAACTCTTAGATAAGTTGACTACTGTAGTAAAAGAGAAGAAGAATAAAAATTTAACCGGCTCGGCTCAGGATGAGCTGTGTGAATCCTCCACAACCACAGACGGAGGAAAGAAAAAGTGTGCCGACAACCAAACATTAAATTATGGTGTAAACTCAAGTTGTATAATTGATGAGGACTATGGGGGATGTAGAAAACACTGGGAATGGATAATGGAAACAGTGTAAATTGAATACAACTTATCACTGTAAATAAGCTATTACTTCTCAGCCCATTCATCTTGTGGGAGAGCAAAGCAGCTTCTGCAGCAACAAATAACACACTGTAAATAACTCTGATGCTCGTGGGAAATGTGCTGGATGTAAGCGGCACTGCCGGGGTTGTTCTGCATGTGACACATCACTGTGAGTAACACCTGTAGGCACGTCACAGAGTCACAAGGTTGTCTCCTGCTGTTGTGTGTATCTACTGATGATGAACACAACCCATATGCAAACTTCAAGGCCCTGAGAGGCTACAAAGACCCGCAGCAGTTCTGAGGGAATCAGGTGCTGCACTCTCACTTCAGCGTGATACATATCCAAGCACAGGCGCCGCAGCGCTCTATGGGGATGGGATGCAGTCTTTGTCTTGCTTTCAACCCCCTTTGATAACTCCTGGTGGGAAGGTAGGGGTGGGGAGGTAGGGGGGAGTGTTTGCATGTAAAACAGTGCAAGAAAAAAAAAACTGCAGAAGACAGAGAGAAAGAGAGAGCGGAGGAGACATGGTGGGTGGAGGGTGGGATCATTCCTCGGGAAGCAAAACATTTACCTCCTGTTTCGCCGGTGCTGCCCAGGATCAGAGCACACGGATTACTCAGTACATATGTTAGCTCGCTGTTATTTATATACTGCTGTGTGAAAAAGAAACAGTGGGGTTTGACATCATGAATGAAAATAGACAGGTACAAGCTTAGTCACCGTGAATGCAGAACATTTAGCACTGTCACTCAAACCATATGAACCGTGTGACCTTGTGACATGTGATCCCGATCCCTGTATCACTGTAGTGCCTTGACTCTACAGTTAACTGTCCTTTCTTTTTTTAGTTCAATCTTTAATATCTATTTCACCATTGGCTATAATGTCATGATGAAAATGTATTACATGCCCTGGGATATACTGTATTATATGGCTTTAAAGCTGCTATAATCAATATTTATATATAAACACTGGATCAAATGATGATGTGTAATATGAAAAGAGCTTTATTTTAAGATGCAGCTAGCGGGTGGCTGTTCAGAAAAAAGCTCTGATAATCCTACCTAAAATCCAAAGCTAGCATGCTAGCATCGTGTAGCATTGAGTGGCTCAGGAGCCAAAGTCTCGGTCAGGAGTTGGTGGAGACCAAATCAGAGATCAAAGAGGAGTAAATATTGACTTGCATGTATAAGTTTGCCAGAAAGACAACTTCAAATGAATGTTAATGTTGCTCCTGATTTGCTTGAAGTGTGTGATAAACCAAGGTGGAGACCAAACCAGAGGGAAAAGAGGAGTGGATATTAACCTTGATGCGAATGTTGTTCAATATTTGCTGGAAGTGTCTGATAAACCAGTTGCTAACTCCCCAGTACCAAACAGCAAACTGGCTTGTTAGCATAGCGAAGCATTTAAGCTAAAGAGCTAAATGTGTCCTGCAGGGTTTGGCAGAGAGACCAGACCAGAGATAAGAGGAGAGTGAATATTGACCTTGCATGTATCATGTAGCTAGAAATACAACTCCAAAATAATTGCTAATGTTGCTCCATATTTGATTAAACTAAACCCACTGTAACTCAACAGCACCAAACGGCAAACTATCTAGTTAGCATGGTGAAGCATTGAGCAGCTAAAGAGCCAGATCTTTACTGCACAAGTGGGTGGAACCAAACCTGAGCTTAAAAGAGAAGAGTGAATATTGCTCTTGCATGCGTCATATCTTATCACGTCTTACCTTTTTTAATTTTGAGAAGACATTTGCAGGTGAAGCTAAAGTTATGGAGGCTTTAATCATTCAAACCTGGGATATAAGACTTCAGACTTCAGTCATTTAACTTCTGTATACACACTGTCCTGATTCCTCTGAGAGCACAGCAGCTTGATGTGTTGATGGAACCAAGCTGAGTCACTCTGCATTAATCTCCATACCTGCTCACTCAGAAAAAAGAAACATGTCTAGAAATGTTCCCCATGCAGGTCTGGAAAGCTGGCCACCGTGGTACCGCACTACAGTGTCACTCCCATCACCTTTAATGGGTGGGGGGAAGGATACTCTGTGTGGGTGTCTGTCTGTCTGTGTGTCTACTGCCTGACATCCAAGCTGACCAGAGTGACTGTGGACCAGATGGACCCCAATGCGGACGGCTTGATCAAGTGGAGCGTTATCAGACCACCCACTCTGGCTGACATAAGCTGTGAGGGCTAAGCGTATTAGGAGGCAGGGGGTCCGCGGGGACTGTGGGGACACTTCAGAGTAATAAACTCATCAGGAGAGAGACAGATACACCTGTTCGCTACAGGGTGACTGAGGCAGAGGGCACCATGAGAGGGAGGGAAGGAGACGAGGATGAGGGAAGGAGGGGTGTTTGGTATCGTGCACAGACAGAGAGAAGGAGATAGCAGCTGAGGGGAGGGGGCTTGAGGGGAGATAAAGAGGAAGAGACAGAGACGCTCAGCCACCGAGGGTGAAACTGTGACCGTCTCTAGAGTCGAAATCGCTTTAGACAAGACAAACTGAGCTGGCCTAGTTGAGTCCAAGTCAAGCCAAACATCAAAGAGTCAATTTAAAATCCTGTTTTCAAATCCCCAATCGCCTGAAATCAAGGCGACAATGCTTATCAGTGTTGTCGCCTAAAACGGAGCAATTAAGAGTTCATTTAAGGAGTATTTTAAGATCGGATGTTGATAGCAGGCATAATTGAGAGTTAAACAAGACATTGAGATTTGATGTAAAAAAAATGAGCTCTCATAACGCTAATTTACAATGGTTATGTAGTCGACGTGCAGCTAACACACACAGGCGGCCGTGTAGAGAGAGAGAGAGCAAAGACGATAAAGTCGAGATGAAGTCAGATGAGATGTGAAACAGACGGAGAGAGAGACGAGTCCGCTCCCTCCACATACAGTAGGCCCAAGGAAACCCAAATATAGACCCTCTACCAGGTCACCTATATAAAATTGGTTGGTAATTTTCAACAATCCTACAACACTTGTTCTCTCTGAATTTCCAGAAATAATGCAGTGACCCATATGATTCTATCTCCTCAGTAGAAAATCACTTTGACCCATTTTGATGTAAAGTAGTCCATGTTCTTATTCGTGCCTTTTATCTTATAAAACGGATGAATTAGATGAAACAGAGGAACAGCTCCAGACAAGTACAGACATTATTCAGTGCCATTCAAAAAAGATACATTATATTAATCTCTTTGCAAAGGTCGGGGGAAGTGTCTGGTGACATAAGCATGATAATTCTTGTTGTATATTTGGGTTAGATTTGGAGGTGTGGCTGCCCTAAACTTTGTGTTGCATCCTTTCTTTTCACAGACGAACATTAAGTTTTAATAAAGCATTAAATAATACATTTCAGTCTGTTGTTTTTGTACAGTTAGTAAGGTTATATAAATGCTAGCACAAGCTTGTTTCACTCATCTGCCAATGAAATGATATTGAGAACAGGTGTGCGTCATTGTACGCTAACGAGGCAATCACACAAGAGTTAAGTAAGGGTCAAATTACACTACAGGTGACACTTAATGTAACTCTTCTGAGCAGGGCTGTGTTTGTATAGCTGAGTTAAGATGCCAGCAATATCTATATTAAGTGGATACTACTTTTTTGTTTTTTATTTAGTACCCTTGGAATTCTTGCACTTGTTCAGCTCACCCCCGCGCTTACCTGAGCAGATGGTACGTTCCAGATTGAGGCGACAATGCCAGTCACTGCCTGTTGTGAAAGATAAGGTGGCAGTTTGAGTCTGTGGGTTTTTATTCAAACATTTTTTCTTTAGTTTGACATTTTCTCATCAGTTTTTTTTTTTTGTTGATAAAACTCCTCCTCCTTCCTTTTTGCATGAGTTCCTGCCTACACATGTTGCATTACTCATCAACCAATTCAAAGGTTTCCAGTGAGAAACGACATCTTTAACCTTTTCTACGGGCTGACAACAGCACATCAGAAGAATCATGAATAAATAAATGTTTTAAGAAAGATCAACGTGCTTAATATATAAAGTGTGACCAAGTGTAATTTGGAAAAACAAATGGGTAGTCACAAAACGCACTCAGGTCTTTAAAGCTTTTTCTTTAGAGTAGTTTAAGCTAGTAACACCTTTTAAAGCTCCTGTGAGGAGTTTTTTGTTGGTTATGAAACAGACTGAAATTAACACTGATGCATCTATATGACCTACAATGTAAGCAAGACCAACAGTGACAAGATTGATCATTTCTCTCTCGATATTTGTAATGCCTGCAACTACTGCTGCGGTGTAGGTGTCAGACAAGCAGATTAACAGCACGTGGGCGAAACAGTCTTTGTTTACTTTTTCCACTGCAAAGATTCTCAATGAGTGATATGTTTAAATGTTAAAAGAAAGCACTACTTGCACATGAACAGGTAAAGATCAGCAATAAGATAATAGATATGTCTTTGTCCACAGGGGGCGCCAAAATCGACACAAACTGGAGTTTTAAAGGGACAGCCTTAAAGTATTTTATACATTCTTACTTCTCAGGTATTTTTATCCAATACACTACGAGTGAAACCCTTGAAAACAGAATGTTAATATCACTGTCACACTTACTGTAATCCTCATGGAAACTATAAAGCAATGCTCGTGTTTGCATATTTGAAATTGCTTCATGCAAATGTGGAAAAGTCATTTTAAACTGGCAGACTGATAGAAAAGGTGAATAATATCCCGCTAATAAGTGTTAATGAAAAGCTATTGTCAGGTTGCCTCGCCTGTCAAGTCTTTTATGGCGTCTTATAAACACCTCTGTTTGTTGCTTTAATGAGTCCCTCTAATATTTATAGGCTGAGTAAAAGCATCGCAGGGAAACATGTTACTAACACCAATGACTGCTCAGCCTGAAATCTTCAACAGGTTTTGAGATAGCTGGAAGTAAAAAGTGATGTTAAAGCTCAAGAGATGAAGATGCAGTATTTTGTAATTCTGACTGTAGGCGAGCCTGAAGAGAGCAGATGGTTGATGGACAGTTAAATGCAGCTGATGGTGATCTAGTTTGGTGTTATGTGTGTTGGTGTTTGATCATTTGATGTCGGGATTACATTTAAAAGCCTCCCCATGCCAAAGGGAGCCGACGGCCTCATCTTCTTGTCTCAGCGTGATACCTGGCTCCGCAGGTGAGAGGAGAGGTAATTATTTGCACCTCAGGGGGAATAAAAGACATACTGTTGGCTTAACCGTGAGCATGCTTCTCATTACGGTGCCAATTTCCTGTGTCTGGTCTCATCTGCCCAAATGCGACGTGGCTCTTCAAGAGCACCAGGTGATGGTAAAAAGCTATACGAGATTATTACGAGTCATCTCTTTCGTGATCAGTCCGAGGAGAAGATCATTTTTCCACTTAGAGCATGCTGAGAGCATTAATGTATGCATCCAATGCAGCTACTCTATTTGAAGCGTCAGTGCAGAAGTGCCAAGCAATTTACTTATGACAAACCACACCTGAGGACAATGCATTTTAGTTCCAGTGTACAAAGCAGATCAACCTAGAAACATCTCAGTGAAGATTTCATCAAATTAAATAAACGCCTCTTTACTGTGGTAATCTATAGTCCTGCCGTCCACCTGCTGAAACCCATTATAGCTCAAATGAGACAGGATCAGTTACACGGTGAGCATTGATTAGGAGGTACAGTTTGTCTTGGAACGTGCCAACATTTGGTTCACACAAACTTATTCAGGCAAGTTAAACAAAGCAGGCGCAAAAATAAATGCAGGTTGTGTTCGACCAGTAAACACTTTCATTTTCGTGCACTAAACTCTGTTAAGGCAAATTAGAAATAGACATATAGGCACATTTAAAGTGACATAAAGTGTTCAGACACTCACACATACAGCATAGTACATATGGGTTGCTTTCCATCTGTCAACCTCCTTAAATAAACCATTGTTTTTCTGGAGGCTTCATGTCACTGCTAAGCCGGGTCAGGGATTTAAGCCGCTCTGTTGCAAAGACAGCAACAGAGCTGGTAGAGAAGAAACAAATAGATGCATAGTGGACATGGGCATAGATTCCCATGGCTCATACTGTAAACCCTGACCAAGCTCATCAGTATTTACCTATTAGGCCTCTTTAAGACTGACACAGTGCAGTGGTTATCTGAACGGGTCAATGCATTGATGTCTGACTTGGCTTTCCAGTCGTGCAGTTGGACACTTTCAGGTGTAAATTACATCACTAAAGATTTACAATGTTACAATTTCATTTAGCAGACGCTTTTGTCCAAAGCGACGTACATCTGAGAGTTAATACAACACAAGCAACGATCAAGACAGGAGGAACGAAGTCAGTAAGAGCCAACAAACAGCTTCAAGTGCGATCGGACACTGGAGCCGACAGGCATTGCACAGGTCATCTTTTTAAATATATAATCATCAGCAGCATCAACAAGGTCAATATAGTCATCATCATCATCATGAATATCCTATTCAACATCAACAATATCCTCAATGTCATCATCACCAAGAGCATCAATATCATTAAGTGCAGAGGTGTTCATGAAAGAGCTGGGTCTTTAGCTTCTTCTTAAAGGTCAAAGGACTGAATGAGTAGCTCGTTCCACCAGCGGGGGACTACAGAGGAGAAGAGTCTAGTTAGCGACTTAGGGCGCTGTATTTCCTGGTATAGATCATTAAAGAAAGCGCTTGTGTTTCAAGATCTCTTTTTTCATTCTTCACACTTATTTGGCCTTTCGTGTGCACAATCAAGCGCAACACCATAAATGGCTGTGTGAAAATGTGTGAGCACATTAAGTATAGGTATCAACACTTAAATCAAGTGTTTGGACAAACTCTAAACTGCTGCTTTTCCACTCTCTGCAAGTGTTGCGAGTAAACATTAATCTACTATGGCTGAACAAACAAAGAAAAGATCGATGACTACAGATACAACTTCAAAAATAAGTGAAAATCCAAAGAAAAAGAAACAAATTGGACGCTCAGATGAAGGCAAACAGTCTAAAAAGGAAAGCGACCGTCAGCGAGGAAAATCAAGAGTTACAACCAGAGCCAACCGTGGACATCACACATGCAACACCGTTTATCGCCATTAGGTACCGCCAAAGAGAACGAAACTGAGATCTTCGAGATTATCACTTTAAAAGAGCAGGACTTGACCCACAGTGTTTTACAGTCAATGCAGATGGTTTAGGGTCGGCTGTGGCTAAGAGAGAGTAGCTTGTCCCCTAATGGGAAGGTTGGTGAACTACTGAATACTGAACCCTGAATTGTGTGTGAATGTGAGCAATGACTAGCTGATTAGTGACCTTGCTGGCACTACATCAGTGTATGAATGTGTGTATGAAAGGGTGAGTCCTGACATATATATAGATATAGAATAACTAAAAAAACTAAAAAGCAAGGAGACACAAGAAATAAGTGTCGAAGAGTCCATCGTACAAACAGCAGCAGAACAGATCCAAATAAACGAGTAACAGAGTGAAAAAGAGCAACTGAAATGTAACTTTATCTTAGTGCAGTAGGGTTGCAATTTAGTGTAATTTTATGGTTCTGGCATTAAATTATTGGGAACTATATCTTCAACAGTCTCGCTGAGGCATTAACACACACAGTCTCTGGGTTCAAATCCAGGGTAAACTAACTCTAAGTGAAGCGTGTCATATGGGGGTCACCTGTAGGAAAAGGATTAATATGAATAGCTCAGACTGCTTATAAAAGGTGCTGTAACTAATGTAAACTATAGAGGGCTTATGACTTTAAAGAATGTTCGAGGTACTTCTTCTTAAAACTATAATCAGTGCTGCAGTCACAGCTTCATTCGATCATATGCAAAGACAAAAAGTTATAGTCTTACAGCTGAACCGGGGTGAAGTGAGGTAAACAATAAGACGCCCCCCCTCCAACAAAGCAAACAGTTGTGAAGAAGAGGTGAGGCTCCGATTCAGACGGCAACATGGGAAAAATGTATGTGGGAGACAAACAACAGGCAGGCAGAAAGCAGCGGTGAAAGAGGTGACAGTTTGCTCCCGGAAAATCTCTCCATGTGTAAAAAGTCAGCTCTGATTTTTCTCTGACAGAGGTAGCGGAGAAAAAGCTTACACTCAGACTCCACACGGTCCATCTTCATGGTTTAAATTCCTCTATGTTAGGAGTGTGAAACACATTTTTTATTGCTCAAGGGAAGAAGAAGAAGAAGAGAAATCAGAGCGAGCGAGAGAGGGAGGAAAAGAGAATTAGAAGAAGCGGTTAAATAGTGCAGGCAGGAAGAGGCCTTCTCTCTCTCTCTCTTATTACCACCTGAAGAAAGGCCATCGCCATTAGATTGAAATTTAATTTACGAAATTGTGTTTTAATGCAGCTGTTCACCAGCAGCCCATTGCAAATACGCTTTCTGTCAGTGCATTTCCTGAGGGCCATTTAATTGGGCTAATGAAGAAAGCTGCTAATGGCTGGGTTTATCTCTGGCGGCACTGGTGACATTTCATCAAGGCAGGTGATTTTCCAGGCGTTGTTTAAACTCCGAGTGTAGCATTTTGTAGTCGGAGAGGAAAAAGCAGTAAACATGTTATTTGGGCAAATCATGAAACCTTTTGGCAGGAACAATGTGGTCTCGAGGAAAATGAATAAATCAACTTTTTCAAGAGCAGATGAATTGTTTCCCACACATGCTGCGAATCACATTTCTTAAACATCTGGCTCGGTACGACTTCAGCATTTCTTCCCAGATTCTATAATTTCGGGAATGCTTACAAAGACCTGAAGACATCAAAAGCAGGTGCACGCACAGGGGACAAAGCGTGCATCACACTTGAATAGACACACAGACACCACACACACACAGGCTGCATGCAGATAGAGGCAGTGATGTGACATTTACCTTCATCAGTTATCAACATCTTGACATTAGTACATCAAACCTGCTGTGTAATAATGAGCTCCGGTGACCGTCCGGCCAACCAATGCTTCTGACACTCTTGTCATTCCCTCCTGTCAGAGATAAAGGTCAGCGAGAAAGTCAAAGAGGTCGAGACCCATGTTTATACATGGATCGACTACGAGATTATACTGAACAAAGCTGACATGTTGAAATAGCAATACCAAATGAAGGGCATGGTCCAAGTCGAACAAAGCTGCAGCTGTACGACAACAGTCAAATCAAGTTATGACAAAACGGCCCTGAGGCCTTGATGTGATATTTCTATGGATGCGTCTGGGTTATGATATATTATTAAATCATAAATATATGGGTGGCTCAGTGATGGACAGGCATTGCTAACTGTTTGCATGCTATCTTTTCACATTTACACAATGCATGAGCTACCGTTTGAGGGCTTCAGTTAGAGCTTATCTTCACTACTGACAAATCTGTTGAATACTGTCTCAGGTAATTGTGGTACAAAAGACACATTACAGTTTCCTAAAGTCCAATTTGATATCTTCAAATTCCTTGTTTCTGTCTTCAAATTCCTTGCTTTGTCTAAAAAGCAGTCGAAAACACAAAGGCAGCGGATTAACAATCACACAAGACAAAGAAACGCACAACCGAGAAGCTAGTAGTCGATAATATTTGGCTTGTTTGCTTGAAAAATTACTTGAGCAATTAATCGATCCGCAAAATTGTTGCGCGCTCATTTCTTGTCTGTGTACTTTCTTTCATGTCAGTGCTGGAAAATAACTTCTAAATTGGCTGTTTCCTAAAAAGACAATAAAGTTAAAATGAAAGTTTTGAAGCTTTAATTGTGAACGTCTAATACTGAAAATGACAATAGGGTTTCGTTGTCACGTTAAATACCTGCTGAACTCATCAAGTCATTTTCTATCATATAATTCACAGGTATTTCACAGTTTTAATTACAAAATGTTTGACGCAATTATTGCTGCATGTGGCACCACAGACCTGCATGCCAATGAGGGATAGCTTCATGGATGCTGGCAGGGGTACAGGGATTATTTCAGCTATGAAACTTTATAATTTGGGTTTGAAAACAAGTCTCTACGGTAAAAGTTGGCTTACACTTTCTGCATGTAGAATGATAATGACAACTAGAGGGATTTAAGATACATAAAACACAAACAATCCAATCATTTATAACTCTGAAATTATATCCTTAGATTACTTTTGAGTTGTTTTACGCTAGACTGAACACTGTCTCTTCTCTGAATACATATTTCAAATTAAAAGGTGTAAAGCCTGAAATTCAGTTGATTCTAATGAATTCATTTCCACTAAATTTAAAACTCTTTGTCTGTTTTTGATTCATGACCTAACTGAAATTTCAAACCGCTGAAGCCATGCCCCCCAACACTTCTCCTGGCAAGGCTGTCCAACGCACCGTTTCCTCTATTGTAAACAACAATGAACTGTGATATTTGAAAAAACACAGATGCACCACCGGTGAACTACGAGCCACCAATCATTTGTAGTCTGTACCCGAAGCGGCTTTTGAATCCCTCCTCTTCTTCCCACCTCTTCAAATTCATTGGCTGCCGGAGGAGTAGCGACAATGTTTAATGCACCATGCGGTGTCCGGAGTTCAGTCAGTGAGAGGAAGCGTTCAATGTGCTTAGGACTGTTTTACGTGCGGGAAATACTAAATAACGACAGTGCGTATATATTGAAGCAAACCAGCCCTCTTTTTTCCTGACAGCTACGGGGAGACTTGTGGCAGAATGCGGGGTTGTTGCTGACCACCTCCTCAGCAGCTGTCTCTCTTTCTATCTCTCCGTATGTGTGGACTTTGACGGGGGACGCGGACAAGGACAAAATGCCACAACGGGAATCAGCCTGTGAGCGCTGTTTCGGACCGGGAGAAAAACCACTCACCGCCTTTTAAAAGAAAAATATCCAACTTTGGATCTACCTTACTACACATCTAGATTTCCCCTCTCCTTCCTCTTGTTCTTCGAACAGTTTTCATTCCTGATGAACGGTGACTCACTGCAGGCAGAAGGCGAGCCGCTGCATCCTAATCAGACAGCGGAGAGGACTTCAGCTCATTGACATTACAGTCATACTTTTCTGGAGCACTTTTTTTTTATTTCCACTGCGCTGCACTGTAGCCTGCGCGTGCATCGGAGGCTTGTGGCTTTTCCCCCTTGCACACAGAGGAGGAAAGAGGATACGGGTGGTACCTATACTGAAGTGGCGAGGGGGATGAAACTCTCCTTGAACCCTGCTGGAACTGACTATTTTCATTTTTACACGTACATTTTCTGGACTATTTCAGCAGTTTATTTTGGTAAGTTCACGTTTTGTCATTAATCTTCCTAAGGTCTTATCTTTAATTTCTCTGTCTGTTGCTCATTTCCAAACGATTATTTCACAACCATCCCTATGCATGCGGATGCAACAGCTTCTCCCTAGGACCGTTGAATCTTGCAGCGAGAGAGAGATAGAGAGAGAGACAGAGAGCATCAGTGGGGAGAATTACACGGCTGTGCTGAGATGTTGGCAGCTCATTTCCGAATTTTTATAAGGCTCATTGTGAATATCCGGATTATGCGGATTTGTTAATGCGTGTAAGAGGCTCATTTTATACACACTTATTTAAATAGCCGCCACAATAGGCCATCTTCAGTTGTTCGCCTGCAGTGTTACCATATAATTAAAGTTGCCCTATTACAGTTTCATCAACATTCTCATTTTGTGTGAATGGGCCATTATCGCGCCAGGGTCAGGTCCTGCATTCCACATTTTGAGATAGATTAAAAACTGCATTCTGAATCGTGTGCTTTAAATAGTGCATGTAGTAAATAAGCTACAAGAGGAATCATTATATCCATGAGAATCAGGGCTGCGCCGAGTGTCTTCCCAAGGTTAACTAATTGACAAGCTTCCCCCATAATTGTGGAGATGAATTACACATGAGCCCTGTTTCATTTTTGGCTCAGCGGTAGATCTGATGTCTTACTGGCAGACTGTCTCGTGTAGCTTCTATTTTTATTTGGGTGACTAATTGACACAGACATTATAACAAATATATCTTTTTTTCTGTTTTCCTTCTTAGGTGGTATGAGTGAACTCTTACAATGACTATTCTGTTCGGAGACTGGATCGCGATTATTGCTCAGATGAGTCTGGGCGCTCAGCTGAATATAAATTAGGTGTTCAGCACCACAGATTGCTGGAAGAGGAAGAGGGAGACAGAGCAAAGACAATCCACAAAGACAAATGCCAAGGCCTCACATGATGAACAGAACTCTTTATTTGATCCTGAATAATAGAAATACCAAATTTGATCAAGATATCAACAGGTCAAAGGAGGCATAAACACTACGCAGATAAACGCAGCTTTTACGGAGTGGGGATGTATCTTTCTATTTTCTTTTTCCTTCTCCTATGGGCTCAAGCCCTGACATTGAAAAACTTGAATTACTCTGTCCCGGAGGAACAGGGTCCGGGGACAGTGATTGGGAACATTGCCAAAGATGCCAGACTTGGACTGGAACAGAGTGGGCAGGGAGGACAGGGTAAGAAAGCCAACTTCAGAGTGCTGGAGAACTCGGCTCCGCATCTCATCGACGTAGACCCCCAAAGCGGATTGTTGTACACCAAGCAGCGCATCGACAGGGAAACATTGTGTAAGCGAAACCCCAAGTGCCAGCTCTCCATGGAGGTGTTTGCCAATGACAAGGAGATCTGCATGATCAAAATAGATATTCAGGACATTAACGACAACTCCCCCACTTTCCCCTCGGATCAGATTGATATTGATATTTCTGAAAATGCCGTGCCAGGGACACGCTTTCCCCTGACCAGTGCGCATGACCCAGATGCAGGAGAAAACGGACTGAAAACCTATCAAATAACACGCGATGACTACAATCTCTTCTCCTTGGAGGTAAAATCCCGTGGGGACGGGACCAAATTTCCAGAATTAGTTATTCAAAGACCGTTGGACCGAGAAGAACGAAGCCACCACACTCTTATTTTGTCAGCCACTGATGGGGGAGAATATCCTAGGTCAGGTACCATGCAGATAAATGTAAAAGTTATTGATTCTAATGATAACAGCCCTGTGTTTGATCAGCCCTCGTATGTTGTCGAAATTCCTGAAAATTCTCCTCCTGGTAAAGTCCTGATTGATTTAAATGCTACCGATCCTGATGAGGGCAACAATGGACAAGTAGTCTATTCTTTTAGTGGCTATGCCCCAGAGAGAATCCGGGAGCTTTTCTCCATAGATTCCAGGACAGGGGTCATAAAGATTCAGGGCGAAATTGACTATGAAGAGAGCCCTGTTATTGAGATTGACATCCAGGCAAAGGATCTAGGTCCCAATCCAATCCCAGGCCACTGTAAAGTCACTGTAAAAGTGCTTGACAGGAATGATAACTGGCCATCTATAGGCTTTGTGTCAGTGAGACAGGGAGCCATCAGCGAGGCAGCACCTCCAGGCACTGTCATTGCTCTGGTCCGTGTCACAGACAAGGACTCTGGCAGGAATGGGCAGCTTCAGTGCAGAGTGCTGGGTAATGTCCCTTTTAAACTTGAGGAGAACTATGATAACTTCTATACAGTGGTGACAGACAGGCCCTTGGACAGAGAGGTGCAGGATGAGTACAATGTCACCATTGTGGCCAAAGACAACGGAATCCCTCCTCTCAATTCCACAAAATCCTTCACCGTAAAGATTCTGGATGAGAATGATAATGTTCCTCGCTTTACCAAGTCAGTTTACCTTCTTCAGATACCTGAGAACAACATTCCTGGGGAGTACCTAGGTTCGGTTCTGGCACATGACCCAGACCTCGGCCAGAATGGCACAGTGTACTACAGCATAGTTAACTCCAATGTGAGTGGGGGTGATGTCAACACCTATGTTAATGTGAACGCTGCTAATGGAGCCATCTATGCGGTGAGATCTTTTAACTATGAGCAAATTAAGTACTTTGACTTTAAGGTTCTTGCTAAAGATAACGGATCGCCACACCTGGAGAGCAACGCTACAGTGCGCATCAGTGTTCTGGATGTCAATGATAACATCCCTGTCATAGTTCTGCCCCTACTCCTAAACGACACGGCTGAAATCCATGTGCCACGTAATGTTGGCGTTGGCTACATTGTCACCACAGTGAGGGCGGTGGATAATGACTATGGTGAAAGTGGGAGGCTCACCTATGAGATCTCAGATGGCAATGAGGAGCACCTCTTTGAGATTGATCCGGTGACAGGGGAGGTGCGAACAGCCCACCCATTCTGGGACGATGTGAACCCTATTGTGGAGTTGATCATCCGAGTTGCCGACCATGGCAAGCCAACTCTCACCGCTGCCGCCAGGCTCATTATCAAGGCTTCCGATGGACGTCCTCCTGATGGACTGCCACGCACAAAGGACAATCAGAACTGGGACATGTCCCTCCCTCTCATTGTAACTCTAAGTATCATATCCATCATGCTTCTGGCTGCTATGGTGACCATAGCAATCAAGTGCAAGCGGGAAAACAAGGAGATCCGTACCTATAATTGTCGCATTGCAGAGTACTCGCACCCTCAACTGGGAAAAGGCAAGAAGAAGAAGATTAACAAGAACGACATCATGCTGGTGCAGAGCGAGGTGGAGGAGCGGGATGCCATGAATGTGATGAATGTGGTAAGCAGCCCTTCCTTGGCCACCTCTCCCATGTACTTTGACTACCAGACACGCCTGCCACTCAGCTCACCAAGGTCAGAGGTCATGTACCTAAAGCCCACTGCCAATAACCTCAGCGTGCCCCAAGGCCACGTGGGATGCCACACCAGCTTCACAGGCCCAGTCACCAGCACTACAGACACACCTACTAACCGCATGTCCATCATACAGGTAAGAGAAATTGCACTCTTCTCCTTCACTGTACTGCCACCATTTTCACGTCACAACACTCAGAGAGCTCCCATTTTCTATATCAACCTTTCAGCCTTGTTTTGTAAAATAAAAGAAAGAGAAGATAAGGACAGACAGAAGCAGAGAGGCCCAGAAGCACAGAGAGAAAAGAGGGGAGGGGAGGGAGGGAGGGCTGAGCATTAGAAGGATTAAACAGTCATTCCGGTATTCTCATAGAACAGAGCCAGTGACATCAACACAAATCAGTTGTGCTTGAAATATGTCACGACAGGCTTTTGAAATCCGTTTTCATGTAGAAATTTTTCATTAATAACTCTATCACTGTCATTTCTTTCCTGTGGAATAAAGGGTTTAGACTATGCCTGAGTCATGAGCAGGTATAAGTATTTTTTAAGGCCAATTCCATTTAAAGAGCCCAATTATCCAACACATATTTGCACGTCCAAATCTCATGACTAGAATTCTTTTTAAACAAATGTACTTGAATATTATTTTAATGTACCTGTCCACAGTAAAAGCTACAGCTATAATGTCATAATACAAGTGTATTTACTCCAAACAGTGACAGATGTTTCTGTTCTGTTTTAACACAACGACAGTCTTCAAGTTCTACATCTAGTTGCGGTTGATTCTAGCTAGCGATTTAAATTCCTAGAGATTAGCACATTGTACTTATTTTCACAGCTACTTTATACGTCTTTGTGTTGAGTACTTTGGTGTATAAGCCTCTAACCTGATAACTTCTCTATGTCTTTGGCCTTAAGCCCATTAAAAGTCTGTCGTGTCAGACGAGGATTAAGACTGCTTTAGACAGCGGTATGTAACAGTGGGGATAATGGCCAGTTGTAGCAAAATTAATCCTTTGTCTGATGTTTACCGCTTTCAAGGCCCTAATATAATTTGATAGGAAGAATAATGGCTTTTCAGTCAGCTTCATTATACCTTCTGTCTTTGGGCTTACTCCCTGGCACAATTGGAGAAAGTCATTCTTTCCAGTTACATCCTGATGGACTGTAACTATTAGCCTCTAAATTAGGCTCTCTGCTGTCTTTTCAATCCCACCGCTTGCACTGGACGTGGATGTGACGATGACTGTGATCAGATGTGACGTGTTCCCACCAGGGAGGAAGGCCACTGCCTGTTGTTCCCACTCACTGTCTCAGCCTTGCTTCTATTATGAGCCAGCTGCATAGGGCAAGGGTCAGCACAAAGACCGTTAAGGTTTCCCAATCAGAGGGACAGAATAATTGCCGGCCCATTCCGCGGTCTGTTTCTCTGCTAATGTAGTGATGATGAATTAGACTGTTTGAGGCTGTTGCACACCAATTTTGTGCACTTACTATTCTCTCTCACTCCAGACTTTCAAAGGGAAAACAAGCAAAAGCAGCAACAACACATTCCTTAGTGTCTTGTTTACAGAGGGTCCCCTCGACGCATCAGGCGTGCAGGGTGCTCTATTGTATTATTCAACAGAAACCTGTGTAGAGGGAGATGGCCTGAGGCATTAAGTTTCTTCAGAAGCTGTACAGGAGCGTATCATTTTCCTCCCTCCTCTCAGCTTCTGCCTCCTCTCTCTGACTGTGTGGACAGTAAGTAACCTGAGTCAGAGGAGAGTGGCTATGGGAAAAATGTCAGGAAACAAAGACAGAATTCCCCTTCCATCGATCCCAAGGCCTCTCAGCCCATCTGTCACTACGGTTGCCACGGTAGGAGAGGCTAAATAGGAAAAATAAATAAAGAGATGGATAAAGCGTGAGACCATACCGCCTGCTCAGTCAGTTTCACAAGGGCACCTTAGTTCTGCTCTCTTCATCCGCACATAGTGGGACTACTGTAGCTTCCTGCAACTCCCAGTCTCTCTTCACAGTGCTGCTGGCCTCTAATGATGTTTTATAGTGGTGCACTGGCAGACAGGCAGGGCTTGGTCTCTTGCTGGGAGAAGGGAATAATATGAACATATCAGCAGAGCTCTGCTGGCCTTATCATTGTCACCACCGTGCCAGCATCCGGCCCGGTGGAGAGCTTCATTTCATTTCTAAAGAGAATTCCTGGGATAAGGAGATGGATGATACGTAATGATGCCTAATTCCGCTTAAGGCGTTGAAGGGAATTACTTAGTGTGGAATCAAGGTTAAAACCAATCTGCTGCAAAATTCCTCAATGCTCAGGAAGAAGGGATTGCAGTAATTCGCTCCAAAGAGTGAGCCTGTGCCTACTCTGTCTTGAATATGTTTTAGGATTTTGTCCGGCATAATGTTTGGCTGCAGCTGCTGTGCCAGGCTGTGGCCCACTGACTGGCTCGTAAGTTTCTCTGTTGCTCTCTGACTAGTTTTTCCTCCAAGCTGCCCTCATTGTTACCAAACATGCAAAGACTCCCGTGCCATTACTTTTTAATTGGCCCATAATTTATCATATTGATTTGTTTTGATAAGTTTTGAGTGTTGTAATTTGATTCACTATGAAACTCTAATTAAAAAGAACCCTGTCTCGATGGGAGAGCAGCCATGTTAATAAGGTGCAGGTGGTACAGAGGCAAAGGGGGGGGGGGAGTCTGGAAGGCTGGAGAGGCTGCCTTTAGGTGGCGGCATTCTGCCTTGTGTTGGGTGGCATTGAAATGAGGGTGTCAAGGAGAAAAGGGGCGCCTGCCTCTGCTGACTTGACATTGTCACTTGTCACTTGGTAAAGAGGCTCCTACTGCTCTAATGGAAAATGTCAGGCATGCATACGTTATACACACATACAATATGGAATATTCTCTCTGGAATTGCCTGCATGGCAATATTTGGTTACAGCTATTGTCAATGACAATCACTTAATTTACCAAGCAGACAGTGAATCCCTGATATCTTAAATTTGCCCTCACTTTAACTGCATATAAATTAACATAATAATAAATCATGGTCTCTGAATAGATTCTAGAAATGACGGGCAGCCATAAACCTATTGGGCGCTTTTAAAGGATGCTGGAAAAAAAGCATTTAAGATGTGTGTCTGTGATCATTTAGGAGCGTGTATGAAATGTAGGAGATAAAATGCTCGCCGCTCTGATCTGTTTAGGTTGAGCATATGCATTCAAACAATGTAGCTGCAGCAGATGTTGAAAGTGAATGCTTCCAGGAATGGTCTTACTCTGCATAATTTAGAGAGATTGTGTGTGTGTGTGTGTGTGGGTGTAACGTCATTGTGTATTCCAGGCATGTGATTTAAGCCTTTAGCTGGCAGGCTCCGTGACAGAGCCCCTCTCTTTTTATGAGCGGGACAATCTTGCATTTGTCCGAACCTTGAAACACCCTTCCTCCAAGAAATGCACACACACACACACGCACACACACACACACACACACTGGTGCACACAAACACAGGGATGCACATGTAACCAGGCTTTGGCTGTTTTTAAGGATCCTACAGAAAAAGTCTTATCAAAGCCTCCGCTGTATATTGTATTGAAATTGCTCCCACACTTCAGTGGCCACAGAGGCAATGAATTGAAAAGCGCTCTTTATTTCATTTCTCTGCCTCTCCCTTCATCTTTAGATAACTGCTTTCCTCTGGAGCTTTCTATGGAATGAATTTGGTAAACCTGTATGTACCGAAGCCCACTCCCAGACAGGATATAGCAGCTCAGCAACACGACGCACAAACAGTCATTTATAGGAATGAGGGACAGCTCAGGAAGCCATCTGTAATTTGTGTATTTTTGTCCCCCTGTCGAGCTCTTCTGGGCCACTTGGCCAGATTTGTTTTATTTGAGCTCGCCAGTACATTAAAAAAAAATAATCAGCCCGCCTCGGGGTGTATCATCATATTTCCTCAAATAAACCTGCTGCTACTGTACATAACACTACACGCTGGAATTCTGAATTATTAATAGGCAGTTTTATTTTTTCTTCATCTCCCTCAAGTTCATATGATAGAAGTGAGAGGAAGTGCAGTCAGACCACAGAACACAGCTCTGGGGAAGAACAGTAAATTATGTTATCTCTACATAACCAAAATACCCCGAATGTTGTCATTAAGTGTTTGGTTTATTAGCCGCATTCGCTTGTGTTCCATTCTGCGGAGGTGCTCGTTGCAACACAGATGCATGTCTGGGAGCTGTTGCAGAAGTGTAACGCACAGCACGAAAACAGCAGCTATATTTGCATCCTCTTTCATTAATAAATCATAGCGTTTAACAAATCAGAGGATGTCACGATAAACATCAGAGGTCTCTGGCTACAGATTTGTTAACACTGGGGGGGGCAGAACACAGGCTAAGTGGGAAACAGAAGCCACTTAAATTCCAATATAAGCAGAATTTGATTTTTCATTGACTTCTCCTGATTCAGTTTGCAATGAGCGCAATGAGTCGAGATGACTGTAGCAATCTCCCAATGCAGTAATGACTTTTTTTAGAAAGAGACTGAAAATCTGCTGGTAAGAAGCACAACCATGTCTTTGTCTTTTATCCGCACTTTTAATGTTTTCTTTGGCCGCCGTTTCCAAGAAACACTTCTAACGGACCCCAACTTAAAATTCTTCAAAGACCTACACAATTAATAGTTCATTTGGAGATGCATACTACCCAGAAAACTTTGTTTAAGATTGGAGAGGGATGTGGAAGCAAATGTTTTATTCATTGCAAGTTCTCTAAATTCCAAGTAACCCTGCTAAATAATTAAATATAAATGTAGGCGCCTTACTCTGCCCAAAACTAGGCACGGGTCTTCCTGTAACTTAATACATACTCCAGTAGGATTTAACTAAAGACAGAAATAGGCTGATATAAATAGATGGAATAATAGACAATTTTGAACGTCTACACTATATCGGTCTTCTTGGTCAGCCACTAGGAATCCTCTCAGCCAGCTGCGGTGCATTCATGTGGACACAGCGTTTCCCGAGCTGCATAATTGCATAATTTTATCTGACCTCCTGACCCGACCATGCAGTGCAACAAAGGAATTTAGTTGTTTTTTTTGTCAAGTGCAGAGAAAGAGACGGGATATGAGGACACAAGTTGACCTCTGTGATAGCCAGAAATGGCCGGACACATTAAACCAATTTGCGTGGTCCAACAGGAAGCAGTGTACTGGAGATGGCATGGGCACGATAATAGGACTGTGGATTGTCAGGAGACACTCACACTGGAGTTATTGTGTGTTTGCGTGCACGAGTGTGTTTGTGAGAAAAGAGCAGTGCATGGTCAGATCTTCTCTGACTAATTCACCAAATGTGGAGCTTGATAGTATCATGGATGTTGTCGTGATATTTTGTTGAGTAGCAATTGTTTGGATTGGTTTTCTTTCCATTAGTGGTTTCAGATCAAGTCCTATCAGACTTCATACTTACCTTTCTTTTCCCTTCCCAATACTGATTCCAATAAATATACTTGTATATTGGCTGATGGTTTACCCCCTCTAATCCATTGCTACCATTGTTGTAGAGCCTGGCTCAGCACACTGAAGGAGTCCTCATCTAAAAATCAACTAAGCACCAACAGACAATCTAAGCTAATGTTAGCATCAGCTCTTCTTGCAGCCTCTCCTGACCTCCTGTAGCTGCTGAAGAGCATCCGAGAAACCCTCGTTTTTAGAATAAAACTGCTTTAATTTGGATTTTTTCCGGTTTTATTTATCCGAACTTGAAGTAGAGCCTTAGAATAGGAACATGAAAACCCTGATTACTGACATTTAGCTATATTTAACTAATATTACTCTCTTCCCACTCGTCCCAGTGTTGTTGTTTGTTACCTTTGCACTAGTTGCTAGTTGCAGCCATTATATTTGCATCTTAGGCTTTATCAGAGGCCTTTCTGATACAGGTATCATGGGAACAACTCTTGTTGCAACAAGGCTACTAAGAGCATGACTTTTATTTTCATTCATTTGTGTCATTTGTGTTTGTTGTTGCATGGCAGTGGGTCTTGTTTTCCTGACCCTGCTGATACTACAAGTTTACCGTAAAACTTGGCATTGCAAGTGCAAGCACGCACCAGGCGGATCTGTGCGTTTACCTTACTGCAATGTGTTTCTTTTTAATATAAATCCTCGAACACATGCTTTTCTATAGAGGTAAAAGAAGAGATCTGAGCATGCCCCCTGTAGAATTTGAAACATTTACCGCGGTGCTGCTGGAATTGTGCTTGAATTACTTGCGCTCAAGAAGCCAAACCTAGCATCAACCGAGGTCACAAAGAGAAGAAAACAAAACATAACCTTCCCAGTGGAGGAATCTAAGACTCAGCTGTCAGGTGTCTGCGTGTGTGTGTGTGTGTGTACGACGTGCACATGCACACATGCACCTGAGCTACCTCCAGCTGTGCTCTGAAGCACCAGTCTTGCTGGTTCTCTCAGATTGGAATGGGCTCCCCTGTAGTGGCCGCCTGCCCCCTGAGGGCTCTTAGATCCCTCCTGGGGTCTTTAGACTTTAACGCTCTGAGCAGCGGGGTGCTTGAGCCGCAGCGATAGATGAGTGTATGTCGGACTGACCTGGCAGTAATGTACGTCGAGATGCACAGCGCACAGAAGGCCACATAGGCGTACACGGCGTGGCGATGTATGCTTTGAACTGCCAGCAGCTGGGTCTCCTCGCTGTAAATCAAACTCTCTCAAAGTCAAACAAAGTGGAACCCGTTCCGCTGTGTCTTGGCGCGCGTCCAACCTGAGAGAGCTTTTTATTTCTGCCACATCTTCCTTCACTTTGCCCCCTAGGCATGTGCTGTAGAAACAACACGTAGCTCGAAGAATGAGTTATGTGAATCTGTTCTCACCTTCTATCTCATTAGTCTAAGAGAAATGATTTATCCCGCTCTCCCCTGGATCTCTCTCTCCTTGTCCTTGCCTTCCACAGTTCAGCACTTCTTCAGCCTCATCAGTAATGTGATGAATTGATTGGAGGGATATACCATGAGCACCATCTCATTTGCTTTAATTTCACCTAACTACATGTCAAAACAAGCTGCTATAAAACTCCCTCTTCCCCCTTATACAACCACTGGAGCACGTTACATCCTGGCGATTTGCTTTTGCAATTTGAGGAGTATTTTCCTGAACAGTGTAATCCTGCCAGTGTATTGTTGTTGTTTGCATGCGTTCGGAGAAGATCTGACACTCGAATAGGAGCGTCTCCTCTGCTCCTGCTTATATCTGAGGCACAGTTTGAAATCTGACTCCCATGTCTGAAGCCCTGTGTGCGTCTGAGGGGAATTGACAGCCGCTGTGTTTTGCAGAGGTTGTTGCGTGTTTTGTGGCAACAGAGGCGAAGCGAGCCGGCCCTCTCAGATGTTATTGCCTAAACAAAAGGTCGGCTAAGTGGTGGCGGTGGGCAGACAAGAGTTGTCACCGAACGTTTGACTGCGCCTGCTCTTCAGGGTTGCAGTGGACTACACTGAGTGTTAATGGCGTATTGAAAATTGTGTATTTCGGCTTCATCTTTTGCCATTGTGCGACACAGATGTACTCAATTGGCCCCTCACTGGGTTTGTGTCTTACAGAGAAATCTTTTTGGGGCCTTTAGCATTCAGATCAATTGCTGGTTTGCTGCGTTTCTTATTGATTTTTACTCTGTTTGGTACTGAAATACTGTATTTCATTATCCATCGCTCTGAGCATTGCTTAGTAAAAAAAAAAAAAAAGAGGGAGAGAATTTGTGCTCGCTCTCTCTCCCTCCCTTCCCCTCGCTCGCTCGCTCTTCCTTTTTCGGATTCCCTTCCTTTCTCTCCGCTCTTGTCATCTCAGATAAGCGTTGCAATTGCTCATGTTACTGACGACCCAAGCCAAATTCATAATGATGAGATTATCTTGTCAACAGTGCAGAGTGTATATGTCTGCCGTATTGATCCCCGCACAGTCTTAATAAATGAAGTACCGCGATGGAAGCGTTGGCTCAATGATAACTCCGAACACATCTTGCTATTTATACACTCTCAACACTGCTGAGATGATGAATGGAACTTGTGTATTATGCCCTTCTCCTTCTCTTTTTCCCTTTTCCTCTTCACCTCTCCGCCTCTCTCCGCTCCTACACTTCCAGATTGATGGGGTAATACAGCCCCCCCCCCCCCCCCCCCCCCCCTCTCTCCCCACACATTGTTTGAAATACGTCCTCTTTGAGGTCACGTTGACATGCTGAGTCGATGTACTCCCAGGTGGAGAGAGACATGGGTGCTGCTGCGGGACGAACCAATCAGATAGACTACAGGGGAGAGGGAAAAAAACAAAAAAAAGATCCCAGCAGCGCCGGAGCTCGGGCCTGTGTGTGCCTTTAAAGGTTTCAAGGGGAAGTTATCTGTGTATTTGAAGAGAAGGTCAGCAGGGTTTAGAGCTTGAGATTATGTGCGATTGTTTCTTCCGTGGGCTAGCTGATTAATGCTAAAGCTGCTCTGACAGATTCTTAATGCACAATAGACGCACTTAAAAGAGACTGAGAGGAAGTGGCGTCCGACTCTTTGACAACAGAGCATTATGCTAAAGCCTTTCCTGTCAGGTTTCAACCAGGTGCACGGACAGTATCCTTCCTGTCTTCCTCTCCTCCTTTCCTCGGCCCCTCCCCTGCTCAAAATCCTCTGACCCAATACATATACAGTAGATAGGTCACCTTGAAGTGAAATTAGACATAGTCCATCTGCTGTGGGTGTGTGTGGGGAGAGAGAGAGAGAGAGAGAGAGAGGGAGAGGGAGAACGCAGCTGTGTGTGCGTGTGTGTGTGCACTTGTGCATGTGTTGATATTAGACATATGTGTGCATGCTTCCTCTGTGTCTGTTTGTGTGTTTTCTTTTTATCTGCGTCTGGCCTCGGTTCTGGGCTTTGGGGAAATATCTACAATCCTTTCATCCACGGAACGGCTCTTCCTACATCAACTCAAATGGAATAATTTCTGTTTTTTAATGTTTTTGTTCACAAGCTCGCGGCTTCTGTCTTGTTAAGTCGCACACCAGAGCACATTTAGTGGATGGTTTGTTTCTAGAGTGAATTATAAAACGCTTGTTTCTTTCGTCAGATTTGATTCTAATACTGGATAAGAGGGCTTAATAATAATATCAGTTGGAAGGCGTAGTAAATATGTGTGCTTTTAGCAGCCTGAAAACAGGTCGACTCGGTTGCATTGTTCGTCTGCAAGGCTGCCAGCGCTCATATTTTATAGTGTCTTTAAAATCAATCCTTCACTGTGTACTGTTTTGTTTGCTTACTGTTTGTTCTTATTTAGACGGCACTCCAAACACGGAAGGATACAGATTTTTGTGTACTTCATGTTAGCTTCACAGTTCCTGATAGCCTTGTTTTTTGCACTTTGTAAGGTCATATTGATCATTTCAGCGGTAATTTTTTAAATAGTTTTATAAATATCTACATCAGAAGAAAATATTGTAGACACTGTGCTTCTCTTTAAACTGAATTTGGTAAACAAGCACGTTTCCTTTCTTGCCGAGGGTTACATGAGAGAGTAAACCACTTTCTACCACTCTGTACAGTTATAGCTCGCAGTGGGTTAGCATAGCTTAGCATGAAGACTGGAAACCGGCAGAAACGGGTAGCCTTCCCCATCCAAAGCTAACAAAGTCCACCTTTAAAAGTCCCCATTTGATTTATTTCAATCTTGTTTGGTTAACCACAACATGTAAAAATGACATTTTTAAAATAACGTTGTTTGATGTGAGACATGTACCAAACTATTTCCTGGAAATATCAGTGATTTCCTGGAGTCTGGTTGGTATTAAGTGAGCTGAGACTAGAACAGTATCTAGTTGGGGCAGCTGTGGCTCAGTGGAAGGTGAAATCGGAAGGTCGGGGGTTTGATTCCTGACTGCTACAGCCACATGTCGAAGTGTCCTTGGGCAAGACACTGAACCCCACATCCCCAGCGGGTACGAATGGGCATTGTTCCCGATTGTAGATTGGCACTTTTTTAATCAGTGTGTGATTAGAGACTTTATGCAGCGACGGCTGAAAGACGGCTACAGCGCCCGTGAAACATTCCAACGGGTTGCCGTAGTGATAGAAATCTCATGTCACTAAGCAACGATTTGTAACTCTTACAGGTGCTACTTCTGTTTCTTGCGATAACCGAAAACTAGCAGGTATCTTTAACACATACACCAATAATTCATACAACTACTAAAGGTAGAATCAAATATAAGCAGAATGGCGTATTATCACCTGCTTACACTCTGACGTTTCACTGACTACGGCAGAGCAGTCTTTCTCCAGTAGTGGTCAGCTGGGCTACAACGTCAGGAAGTGCGCAAAGTGGAACTTTTTTATTTTTGAATGCCGTCTTTTTGACCGTTGCAGCGTAAAGTCCCTAATGTGAGTGTGAACGGGTGAATGTGACATGTAGTGTAAAAACTAGAAAAGCACTACAGTCCATTTACCATTTAGTAATCATCCCAACTTTCTCCAAGAAAGAAAGCAAACAAGTGTATTCACCAAATTATGATCAGGGTTTCTTTAAAGTGTTTGTAGGCTTCATGCTGACTAATCAGACGACATCTGTGCTTATTCTTATACATGATAACATCCATGCATCCATGTCTGAAATGTCGATAGCAGGTTACTTCTGCACCAGCCTTGGATTTTTGGGCTGCGTTGGCTTTGGATTAATGAGGGTGACGCAAGGTCAGTGCTGACTCAACGCTTCACTTAACGGCCAAGCTGTTGTAACTATTGATGAGACAGTACAGAATGATTAGTGGCTAACCGAGATCACATTCTGCACCTTCTCCTCTTTCTTTATACTGCTTTCCTCACAGTTTCAGCGGCGGGTAAATAATTTAACATGAAGTTAAATCCTCTGTCTTCCGTTCCCCTTTACCCTCTTCTTAAAAGCTGACATATTTTTCCTTCATCAATAATCATGAGACTGATCCCAGCTGTAAGCTTACCACACCAGCTGGTTTAAATGTGTCTACAGAAAGTGTCTCAAGTAGAGAGTGAAAACAACACTGCTATTTTAGGACTGCTGGCTAACTGCTGCGTTAGGGCTTTTTGTGTGTCGGAATAAATATCTATGCCAAAAGCAACATTTATCACTTACTCCTGGGGCTCAGCTGCCACAGATGTGGATTGTGTTGATATGAGTACAAACACGGCGTCTTGTGTCGCCCCTCCTCTACAGAGCGGAAGACTTTTCTCTGAGCTGGCTTCAGAGACGGCTGCCGAGGCTGAGTTGGCGGCGGAATTGTTGTCAGTGTTGCTGTATTTATAAAAGACAGTGCTGGTAGGAGCTGCAGACATACTGAAGCAATATTGCAGAAGATAATTGCAGATGTAACGGGGAAGAAAGATTAAAATGACAAGTGTTTCTTGCCCTTTTCAACTGGAGACCATCAAAGACTTTTTCGCTTGTTTTAAATGGAGATGGGGTCGCAACCTGTTCCAGTCAGACTCTTTTTGTCTGCTGCATTTTGATTTCAATGCATTTTCATTTCATGTCCGGGTCCTATTTAATGATTTTTATGTCTAGTGTTGTGTTGACTGCCAACGCCACCAGACTGCCTCATTATATTGCACTGCACACAGGTGCGACTGCACCTCATAATAATGACTCATATACACACATACACACACTATTTCTCAGTTATCACTTTATACATATGTTTTTACAATTAAAAATACACGTGCTGTCTCACCCTGCAATCCACAACTGACAATTATGTATTCTTAGGTCTTGTTACTCACTACATTTCAGTAAAGTAAGATTTACATTTAAATAAATGTCTGTTAAGTCACTATCTATCGCCGAATGAGGTACCACAATGGTGATTGAGCCTATGGCCCACTGATGAAAGCCTTTGCTTTTGCAGTATTACAGACTGGGTGCCTGGTGCAACTTTCACAGAAAAAATCCCAAGCGGCGCCCAGTTAGTGACGCGTTTTCCATCAGCGGAGAAGGTAGGCGGAGCTAAGCGGCTGCTGTTCCGCTCACTGCAAGTGTTGCGAGTAAACAGTAATCTACTATAGCTGAACAAACAAAGAAAAGATCGATGACTACAGATACAACTTCAAAAATAAGTGAAAATCCAAAGTAAAAGAAGCAAATTGGAAGCTCAGATGAAGGCAAACAGTCTAAAAAGGAAAGCGACCGTCAGCGAGGAAAATCAAGAGTTACAACAGGAGCCAACCTTGGACAATTACCGTTTATCGCCAAAGGTGACGCCGAAGCAAACGCAACTGAAATCTTCGAGACTAGACTTTTAAGTATTAAGTATTTAAAAATATAACACTAATTAAAAGTTAGCTCATGGATATGAAAGTTACAGCCTAAAACTCCTCATTATGGTTGGTAGTTGGCCAGAAATTCCATTGTCGCCCCTTCAGCTAGCTATAGCAAGTATAAAGTGAACCTCCTCAGGTCACTACTCAAAATAAATAAATAAAAACTTACCTTAAAAAATTACATTAAAAAAAGTTGTGTATGGGGAAATACAACACCCTTCAAACAAACATCAAACCGTTGGACGGCTCAAAGTTAGTGAGACAATGTTCTTTTTTTAAACAGTTTGTGAATTGTCACATATAACCAGCAGACCATTTGCGCTCTTTCCCCATCTGGGTGAAAATCTGTTCAATCTGCTCTTCCTTTTTTTTTGTAAAGATGGAAAACAATGAGTCTTTCATTCCTTCACAAAGGTACGGGTTCCTTGACTGAATTCATTTGATTTCTAAGCACAGTTGCATCGTAAAATGGGTCACTCGGTTTTATCCACTTCCATTTAGCAGGGAGAAAAAAAAAGATGCTGCCAGTTTGCTGTAGTGTAGAGCCTCGGTTGTGTGTTTCCAATGTGGCAGCTTATTGTAATCTTTCCCTGAGGGGATGTTGGTCAACATCATAACACTTTATGGGTAATATCCTTTTTAGTTAGATAAGGGTGATTCATTCAATAATAGCTTAATCGTCCCATTAATAAATCAATTACATGCCGGGGCTCTAAAAAAAAAACATGATATATTTTTATGTAATTTGTGGTAAACAGATTATTCTGTGTCACTATATTCCTGTTAAGACAAGCGTTCTGAGCTGTATGTGGATGCAGGATTTCAGTTTAGCCCATCATTTCATTTTCCATGCATCATAAAAAAGGCTAGACTGTAAGAACCCGAGCACCTGTAATGGTATACCTGTGTGTGTGCGTGTGTGTGTAAATGAGAGAGAAAAACAAGTTCAAGGATACGCACTCTCTCAGGAGGTTTGCATGTTATTATTTTCTACGTGAGTTGATTCTCAAGATGATAATGACAGGCTTAAGGACAGACTTTAACAACGCTTTGTTGACCATCTCTCAGGCGCCGGCTCTGTTTATCCCTCAGAGTCTTCTTTTCATGCTCCTTAAAAGTAATTTTGTGTAAAAAAAAAAAAAAATTAAATGACAAACATTATTACCAAGGATGAATGTGCCGCACAAAAGTGGCTCTTAGAAATATGAAAAGAAAGCACAAGGATGGACTCTGTTACAGCTGTTGCTCTTAAAGGCATATTCACATGTATATGGAAGATGTCTTCAGGATGAGACCACAGTAGGTGTTTGTAGACAGAAGAGAAAATTATATCCACACTGGCTTGGGCTCGTCCTCAAAAGGAATAATAAAGCAGCAGTAACCGCACAGTTTGAAGGAAATCAGCTTTGAAGTTGTGTTTTTGTCTCATCTCTCTTGATGAGAAGACGCGGGCACGACCCCTTCAGCTCCTCCTCTTGCCTCCGCACCCCTTCTTTAGCTTTTTCCCTTCACCTATTGATGATTTCAATCACCTCCTCACTGTGTGCTTAGATTAACAAGTGAAAAACACTGTGATTTGCATGCCACTCTCTCTCTATATGAAGTGAATTTGTTGAGGCTGAGTATGATTTTAAAAAAGTTGCGCCATGGAGACGACTTCCTTCTTTCCACTGAGCCACTAATAGGCATCTCTAATGACACTGTATGGTCAACCAAAATAATAGGCAATCAATGTGAGTGGTCCCATATTAATTATGAATATTGTTTCTTTGCTGGTGAGCGGTGAATATGCAAGAGGAGAGGTCATGCTGTTTATGGAACTGTATATAAAAGGCTCCAAAGTGCTACTTAGCCCTATTTAATGAAGGAAAAAAGCACTATTTCTCACCAAATGAGCAGAAACACTGAAAAAAAGGGATGCAGTTCCGTCATGAATTATGAATAATGGCAAACCGTGATTAGCACGACGAGACGATTGAGTTGGATTTTAGCCGCCTGAGTCCCAAGCTTCAAAATAAAACGGCAATTTGTACCAAAGCTCTACAGTAGTGCTTTAAAAAAAAAAAAGAAATATCACACACAATATTTCAAGGAAAGTGTCGACTGTAAGACGTGCACATGTGGGCGACTGCATTCAGCTCGAGTTGTATTAGATTTGTGGCACTGGAGTCGAGTTCAGCACAATTAGAGAAAAGATGGAGAGGGGAGACTGTCCGTGAGCGAGATACTTTAAATGACTGATCACCGGGTGGGACAAATAATCGATATCCTCTGAAACAGTCTGTAGTAATATGTTATCCTACACCGGCACTAATTTCACAGCATGTTTTCCGGCTTTGCTGAAGTATTCCCTGCCAATATTTGTGAAATATTCCTCGAGTTCAATGTCAGCAGTTCATAAACAAAACTGAAACCTTTTCATGATGCCAGAAAAGGATGCAGAGTTTGTGCGTCAAGCCTATTCGCGGTAGTTTTTACACTTCTTCATATCAAACAGACTCAGAGCTTAAGTCACACGGATGTCAGCTCAATCATTCATGTGGCGGTTATGTCAGCGCACATAAACAGCGTGTTACAGCAGGATTCAACACTGTTTATGCAGGTTACTCACTGTAGCAAGTCATTCGGCACAAAATCCTGCTGCAGAGTCTTTTTTATCTTCTGCTGGAGTCTGAGCAGAAAAGAGCATTCGAGTCAGGCAAGAGTGCAACTGGACTTTGGACCTCCCAGATACCAAGCAACAGGAGATTATGCATCTTGCATCTCAACATATTCGGATAATGAGGGCAGTAACGCTACAAAAAAGTCACGGTTGAATATGCAACAATGCTTTGTGGTCAGGCCTCAGTATAAGCCCCAGCTGGGAATAAAAGCCATGAATTTCTTTTAGTTTATATTGAAAAAACAATAACGCCGGCCAAAAATCCTGCTGTCAACAGAATAAAAAAGGGGTCGACTGTAAGATCTCCAGCAGAAACGAGCAGAACTACGGCAGGACAGTAGAAGCTGTGTGGTTCAGATGAATAACCCAACAGGTTTGGTGCGAATGGTCCCTGGCCGGGAAATCACTTCAATTCAAAACCCCTCGTCCTCTTATAAACTTTATCCAGAGGTTTGCTCGGCATGCATACTCATTTTCAGCTGTGACCCATGTCAAATATACAAAAGCACTTGGAATATGCCAATTTCTGACCTTTGTCTGCAACACCGCTCACCAGTACACCTCAGAATTATACAAGTGGTTGTGTTTGAGGGTGGTGGAAGCAGGAGCAGAATATTACAGAGCTCATTTTTTAGTGTTAGGAGGACATCAATACACCATTTTTATACCAGTTTTACAACATTATGATCTTAAAATTAGATCACCATAGGATATTTTACAATTGGTGTACAAATTATAAACCAAAACCTGTCTAAAGAAATGGATGACAGCTCCCTAAAAGTAAAGCCAAAACCTCTCCTCTCAAACACGGTTTCTGTCGTAACAGTTAGTTCTTATCACGATGATTTACGTCCAAGTGTTCATTTTTCTGATGAGTTTAGTTTTGATGAGTTATTTGATGCTGTCAAAAGGATGATTGACAGCTCTGTTGACAAATATCTGTTCCGGATGAGCGTAGAGTAGCGGAGGAACGGTGAGAGGAAACGGAACTAAAACAATCACTACAGTCATTGAAGTTTCCATATCTGTGAACGTTAACTTCAGACCAACACAAAGGAGCTGTTCTGCTGTTAAATATGCTTATTATCTTTTTCCTGTAATTTAAGTGTGTGTTTTGGTTTGCGGAAGTGGCTACGGACTGCGCAATTCTGCCTCCAAGATGGCAGGGCCTACCACTAGGGCTATTTTGGCTCCAGTTTTGTATAATGAGAGCAGATGTCCATCTTCATATACAATCATTGGTGCAGACACAAATGATCAAACAGCTGTCACATACAGTATAAACCAATGGAAAAGTCCATCTGCGGCACACTATACTACGAGTATTGCATTAAAAAGGCCTTATTTAATGTCCAAACCATCCATAAAATCCAAAGTATTGTCAAATATGTAGCGTATCTTTCAAATTCCTATATATGATTAAGTCTTGTCACTTAGAGAGGTGTCCCTCTGGCCCGATAAGACCTCAATGTGGTTAAAGTCTCCGTTTAATGACATCAGCGGCACTTCCTTGCTTGTCTGAAAGTCATTTGAACCGGACCTTTAGTAAGTTATTTGGAAGATAGTGGATATTTAGCAGGCAGTCGACTGTGATGGCTTTAAGTTCACTTAAGCCCCATGATTGATTGGTCTGTTATCTGCAGGAAGATGTATAGGACCAGCTAATTAGATTTGATCACTTACAATTGCTCCTCGGCCACTCGGTAATCAATGCAGTCTAATTATTGTCTAGTTCCTCCACCCCTTTTTCCTTACTTCCTTTATCAGTGTCTCACTTTGCCAGTTTGATCTCCTCTTCCTCTGTTTTCGTCTTTTATTTCCTGCATCTCTCTCCACCAGTGTGTTTTCTTTCCTCTTAGCTCCATTTCAATCTGTTTTATCCTTTCCCCCCATTCTTCCCATTTGGCTGCTGCTGAGCTGCTTTGACAGTTTTCCAAGAGGAATAAACTAGAGTTCCCTTGTTGGAAACGTTCCTCACAAACACACACAGATTAACACACATTCATGCACACAATAGAGACATACAGTAGTACATCAAATTAAAAACAGCCATCCAGATCTGCATGAAGAAACACATACACACACACACGCATACACACAGCTTGAGCACTATGTGTGTTTTAGGAAGACAGTAAAGGACAAATACATGTATCATACCTAGCAGGGTAGGTAGGGTGGGGAGGGGTATACTCTCTTTCCTGTGAATAAAAGAGAGGTGTCCAATGATGTGTGAAAGAGAAGCTGCAATTTGTCCTCTTTCACCACCCTTACCTTAGATATCAAACACACAGGTACACACAAACACAGCCCGGTAGAAATGAACAGCGTCCCAAAATGCACCAACAAGGCCCGAGAATAGAAACGCACTCCAATATTCTCGTCCCATTTGTCTCAATCGGCCGGCTGTCTGCTCGGTCAGTCTTAGGGTCTCAGTGGGAATACAGAACAGAGTGCAGCTTTTTACACTTACTCAGCCTCACCGTACTCAGCGTCTCTCTGACCTTTGTGGCCTTGCTGCACTGGACTAGATGCAACACATCATTCACAGTACAATCCAACAACATGCGTCTGCAATTCACAGCCACGCCACCGATCAAACTGAGCTGATATCTAGACCAGTGGTTCTCAACTGGTCCCGCCTCAGGACCCACCACCACCTCCTTGCGACCCAAATTTCAGATTTATTTCAACCACTCAAATTTATTTAATGAAAAATTGCGCAGTTTGGACCTGAGGCAGAACGAAACATAAGTGCAACTACTGTAGGTGTCAAGTTTCAAGACGGTAAGTGTAGATGGGATTACCCAATCAGTGGATACATTGAGTGTGACTAAACTACACGACTACTGCACGCATGTCATAGGAAAACCATGTCCTTCAAAATAAAAGCGCGGCATCAACTTTTTGCCAGAACTTTTTTTTTACAAGCACACATCCGCGATCCACTGAAAACAGCTCTGCGACCCACTTTTGGGTCTCGACCCACCAGTTGAGAACCCCGGGTCTAGCCAACATTAATTGACCTAGACTGACTGAGTTCATTTGGATTTGAATGGGTTCAGTGCTTCTCTCAATCTTTAAGGTCACAGTCTCTAAGTTTTAGTCAACAAGGAAGTCAGATTATGAAACCTCAAAGGCCAAATACACGGATGCTGCAATTTAGACTATGTCCATTAAATTCAGCTCAGTTCAGTTCACTTGGGTTCAGTTAGTGCCATCCATCCATCCATCCATCCATTATCTATGCCGCCTATCCTGTTCGGGGTCACGGGGGGCTGGAGCCTATCCCAGCGGTCATTGGGCGAGAGGCGGGGTAAGACCCTGGACTGATCGCCAGTCAATCACAGGGCCGACGCATGGAGACAGACGACCTTTCACGCTTACACCTACAGGAAACTTAGGGTCACCAATGAACCTGACGAGCATCTCCTTGGACTGCGGGATGAAGCCGGAGAACCTGGAGGGAAGACCAAATGCACGGAGGGAACATGCAAACTCCACACAGAAAGGCCCCCTTCGTCCAAACCAGGGTTTGAACTAGGAACCTTCTAGCTGACAGCGCTAACCACTGCACCACCGTGCAGCCTCAAGAAGTACCATAATGGGAAATTAGAATGCAAGAGGTTTAGGTGTTATGGAAAATCAGTACATTCCATCTTAAACATTTGCATTCAATAGGAAAAATCCACGAGATATCCAAAATGTAAGCATGCAGCTCATGTAACTTACAAATAAGGGACGATATGTTCTTCCACTAACACAGGAGACTTTGGACGCCACACATCTGTTAGTCGTTTGGTGAGCTTGGCCTCTTTCCTGGAAAAAAAAACTGCAGACAAAAGATGGTTTTGGATCTAAAATGATGAAACAGCCATTTGATCTTCTTCCCCTTCTCACAGTCATGCAACATGAATACTCAATGACACTTTCAATGGCAAATTAATTTATGTACTGTACGATACACTGTCTAATAATGATAATAAAGCCACCAGACATCTATCTAGAATTTATCACCCGCCCCTGAAATTATCTTGTATTCATTGTGGGCTCTGACTGGCTAAGTACAAAGCAGCCCATACTGGCCTTTATCGATCCATTAATTGGAAAGTGGCCCATTGTAGAGCTGGGGCTGGGCAGTACGGACAGACAGGAAGAGATGGAGGCTTAAGATCAGCCTGGACTCTAATTGGCAGGAAAGAGGTCTCTATGAAGTGGCGTAATGTGCTTTTTATTGGCTTACTTTAAGTGTAACATGCATATATTTACTTCTTTATGGTAAGAATCTGGATTTCCGTTTAACACTCATTCATTTTTTGTACACTAAAGTAAGTGCACTCGTTGCTATTTCAGTTATTTAATGAATTGATCATTTTTTATGATCTCCTTTATGGTATAAAAAAAATGTTCTGTGCACACAGATATCATTTGTTCTACTGCACAGGTGCATAATACATTAAACCCCATAACAATCAAGGAGAACCTCTTTCTGTTAATGTCCTTTCATCCCGATCTGATTCAGTGCCAACAAAGCTGAGCATTTTAAAAAGTATGTCCAAGGACGAGTCCCCGGCCGTGAAAGTACAGAAGGGGCACATCAATATAAAGGCTTCCATCTCCCCTTTTTATTGAAAAGCTCTGGCTGTTATCATTTCAATGCCAAACTATCTCAAACATTCATTCTTCTTTTACTCCGTGGTCCGATTCCTTTTGATATATTCCGTGGGTGTTTTTCTTTTAATCTGTGGCGAAGGCTGAAGTGCAATCGAGTGTTTAGGTACGGATAAAGGTGTTGGCAGAAGCATGGAAGGTCAAAGTACTGAGGTGGCCTGTCTGACCTTCACACACCCCGCTTCATACTGAGCCGCCGCAGAGCACGGATGACATTGAAATACTCTATCGACTGAGAGTCAAGCTGTGCATGTGAAAAAGCCTGGCACAAGGAGACATTACTCACTGAACATGACATTTTACTGCTATCAATTCAGGGACCGAGAGTTGTGCGCTACATAGGGTAATTATTTGTGTTACTATGATGAATACGGCTACAGCGGTATGAAAGCTATTTCTCTTAGAGGCATTTGTTTTCCAGCCTTCCTGCCGCTGCACAACAGGGACTTTGAGATATTCCTGTCATAATTTAAACCAAATATAAACACATTACTTTGTCTCTTCCAATGAAGTTTGCACACTTGATTGCTTGTATATTAGTTTTTTCTATTATTAGCAAGGTTGACAGGGACGTCCGTAAATGCCAGAAACAAAATGCTGTCTTTGTGACCTTTTATCTAAATTGACATGATTAAAAACCTTCATATACCCTACTTTGATATAATTAACTAGAGAGAGAGAGACAGACTGGGAGAGAGAGAGACTTTCCAGTGCCAATATGATTGATCCAGTCTGTAATGCACTGCTGCATACACTGCTGAGTGTTTGTGCAGTATAGGGTTTGCAACAGTATATACTTCTGTATTTTCCCCATACATGCCATACTGTTTCTTTGTCCTGCTGTATACGTTACACTTTACTCTGTTAGTGTGTTTTGCCTGTAGTTGTGTTCTTTTCCTATCGATCCACATAGCATGAAGCCCCCTGTGCACGATCAGGTAGCCCCTATATCAAATAAACACCAGATGGTTCGACACATACAAGCCTGCATTCCTCACGAAACAATTTGTGCAGAGAGAGAAAAAAAAAAAAGTGTCGAAGCTCAGAAAGTCACCGGCTCCTCGCAGAAATGTTGTTAAAAGCACGAGAAAATTGCACGAGCGAATTGCATTTTAATTTCTGCACTAAATGTGCTGCCAGCGTTTTTACACTTCACCACAGTGGGTGCAAAGTTTTCTATGCTCATCAGGACCATTGTCCTAGCAGTTATTGATTACATTATGCCTGCCACATTTGATGTTCAGCTCTGCGGTTTACTCTCAAATGGCTAATTAGCCCGCTTTATGTGGTTAATGAAATGCTCAAACCTAAACGCTATAGAGCTCACATCCCCCAGTCTTTTATTTGCCCCTGCTCTGTCCTCTACCACATTTCTTTCCGCATAATTAATCATATGTCACTGGGAGATCTTGTTTCACAGCAGGATTTATTTCCGTAGAGCCCACTACATGTTTTCTCTCTCTCTCTCTCTCCTCTCCACAGACGGACAATTTCCCCACCGAGCCTAATTATATGGGTAGCAGACAACAGTTTGTTCAAAGGTAAGAGTTGGGATCTATAACCGTCACTACGTCTCACACCTTTGTTTTCTTTTCTCCAATAGTCGCAACACAGTGTTATTATTCCGACAGTAAGTAAGCTGACAATTAATGAACCGAGTCATAGCTGGGAGTTAAAGACATTAACAAGGTTTAAAAGTGGTCACTTGCAGTATTCTCTGTGATACATAAAACATGATCAGGAACAAGAACCAGCAGACTGGTGTAGTATTTTAAGAAGCATTTATTACACCATAAATCCTAATATTCTAGTTTTTCAGGGCTGCATCAATGTTTTATTTCTCTCTAAACTTCCACTGGGGTAAAAAAACAAAGCTTGGACAAACACTCAGCCACAGATCATGTACTCAAACAACTTTCTATTCTGTTTATTTGTCTAGTAGTTCAACATTCAAAGACCCAGAGCGAGCCAGCCTCAGAGACAGCGGCCACGGGGACAGCGACCAGGCCGACAGCGACCAGGACACCAACAAAGGCTCCTGCTGCGACATGTCTGCAAAAGAAGCCCTCAAGCTAAAGGCCACGGGCGTGAAGCCCCCACCTCTGGAGCAAGGTGAGCCCTCGCTGGCAAATTTGACTGCATGAGAAATGAAAGATTGCCAAACACACTTGAGCCAAATGACTATCAATCCGCTCCCCGCTCTGCAGTTATTTGTATTAACGATTGAGCTCCTGACTTGCCTGAATGCTCACAATCTGAACTTCTACTCGGCTACTTTATTCTCCCTTACTTTGTTCTCTGCACTTTTCTCATTTAATGTGTGTGTGCGGTGTGTTGGAGGGTGTGAGCGAGTGTGCATTCCATACACGTCCTCAGTTTATCAAAGCAGACAAGCCCATTATGTTTTTATAAGCCCAACTACTTCAGCCTCTCCATTTAGTCCCCCTTCCCTGAGCAGCCGTCTCTGAAACTTTGATAATGGAACATGGAAAATGACTTAGTGAGCGGCAGGCGATGTAGCTTCGTAGTGCGGTGATTAAATATGAATAATTATTCTAAGCGCTGTGGGTCGGGCAGATTACACATGACATGTGTAGAACAATAACTCCCCAGATATAAGTTGTTGCAGTCCTCCTCACCCCAGCCACCTCGCATGATTAGTGCAGGATGAAGGGAGCCAAGAAAGACAAGATTATACAGAGTATGATGGTATAGAGAGAAGAAATGGGGCAGGAGGGTATGGTAGATTTCTCACTGCAGCTTCACCCAGTCATGTCGCTCGGTGTGGGCCATTACCTGCTTGGCAAAACAGATATTCCCACAGAAATACAAATTCACTAAAGTCTCTATCCAGGAAGCATACATCTCACTGACTGGATCCAGAAGCTCAGCGCTCTACACTGAACATGGATCTTGTGTAATGGTGCTATTAATCCAGGGAACAGAAGGGCTGTTTTACTCCTTGCGGAAGGACAATGACAATTTGTGCAACACTCTGCTGCAATATGCATGTCTGACTAGATAGCAGTTTTTTTCCCCCCTTTTCATTGGTTTTTAGAATGAAAAAAAGCCACACACGTTGGCAAGAGAAATTGGCCAATTAAAAAGCTCCATATGTTTCTCATTTTGAAAATGTTCCCATTTAATTGTCCGTGGGGGACTGAAAGAATCACATTCATACGCACAAAACAAATGACAAAGTGTGTGTTGGGCCGATCATTAAAAAGTGTCCCCGCACGACACGACACTGCTACGGCCTGATGCTGCCAACCGCAGCCTGTCCGTCCACCTTCATGTGCGTGCTCCTCCATCAGTCTCCTTTTGACAGGCTTGAACAAGAGATTGTCACAGCCATCCACAAATAGAAACACACACATACACACACGCACACAAGCCCGGTGTTGCTTGAAACTCAGCAGAAGGCTGTAACCTGCCGTTGCCTGTTTCTCACTCATCGCTGCCCTCCCCATTTACTCTCACCCTGACGCCGTGTTTTCACCCGCGCTCCGCAACTTGCGTTCCACTTCTCCACCTCTCCTTGTTTGGGGAAATCGATTGATGTGAGATTAGACAGTTAACTGGCTGCAGCTGGCTGTGTTTAGCCAATAACATGTGGGCTTAGCTAAGCTGTGGGGGAGGGCAGGGGCAGGAGGCCAAGGCGTCGTTGCAAAAGCAGCGATGAGGAGTGAGGGGCGGCGAACATCACTCTGGCTCCGTTCCAGTGGGTCTTTATTAAGTTGCAAGGCTACCAATTGAACGCTCAAAGGCAGCAAATTATACCACACTTTGAGTTAATATTTACACAAGAAAGCAATATTAAAGTGAGATATTCTGCCTCTCATATTAATTTGTCTACTGCTTAGAAAGCTCTGTGTTTTTGTTACATATCCTCGCAAGAAGAATCTCAAGATGGTCCTCTGTCTGGTGAGCTCAGGAGTACTCTCGTGCGCTTTATCTTAAGCAGACCCGCTATTGTACTATGTAATTTATTATAGTAACTAGATGGCTTATTAAAGAGGCTCAGTAAGAAAGTAAAAGGGGGAAAAAAAATGTGAACAAAGGCCACGGAAAGCAAGCGGTTGAAGGAAATATGGTGTAATGTGCTGCTCTACATTTAGCTAACGCTAACTGGTTTATAAAAAGCTCCCTCTGTGCACACACATCAATTGTACACTTGGAAGCACACAGGTACTGGATGCCTTTTATCAGATGGACAAAGAAAAGAGGAAAAGGAGGCTTGTCATTGGTCACCGTCCCTGGGGTCGTCTTCCTGCAGGCTCTTTTTCTTCACATCCCAGCACTTAGCATCTACTTCATAGGTCTCTCTCTTTCACTCCCCCCTCCTCGCCTCCTTCATCCCATCTTAAGTCCTGTGTTTCTCTCCAAGCATAGCCCTCCCAATTACTATCTGTAGCTCTCTCTGCCTGCCTGCCAGGACACTGCGGCCTCGTTCACTGGCTCGGTATAAACAGAGGTACAAGTACCCAAAGCATGTAGTTCAAGTCACAATCAATCCCCAACCCTGTTTCAGTTCTTGGACTTTATAGTTGCTACTTTGTAGCCTTGAATGTGGACAATGTTTTGTGTTTTTTCTCCTTTTTCTTTCTCATCCGACCATCCTGTTTGGCCTATAATGCTTCTTTCCCCTTAATTTCACCACCTGGCTCTTCTCTGGTAATAGGCATTGTCAGAAAAAACACTATTTCAAGGCGTGTAATCTATCTTCTCTGATATTCGTTGCGGTTTCCTACCAGACAACATAATCTGGACATCTTCGCACCAGGGACTAGTCTCAAATTGATTAATTAGCCCTGCAAAATTGGTAGCAATGTATTAATTAAGCTTAAGTATATCAAATCCATTTTTTTTGCCAGTTTTAAACGGCGATTAATTGATGCTCCGACGCGTCTGCAGCAGACGTTGATACGGGCTCGTCTGGCTCCGGCGGAGTGGCTGGCAGCACATCGCTCGCCTCTGCGGAGATGACTGCCACAGTCGCTATCACGAACAGACAGGTGGCAGCGGTGTAGGGAGATGTTACCCACTGATAGGGCTGTCCGAGGGAATGGAGAGAGAGAGAGAGAGAGAGAGCGGGGGATGATGGAGGAGGAGGAGGAGGAAGAGCGTGGAGGGACGCTGTTTGACAGGGATACTGCTTGACTGTAGCAGCTGACCTAGCCTAATTAGCTGCGATCGGAGTGTGATAATCAAACCGCCTCCTGCCTTGTTTAAAAAGAGGAGGCATGAGTGGGACAGAGGAGGAGGAGGAGGAGGGGGGAGGAGGATGTGATACTACAAGGACAGCGTGGGTACAGTGAGGAGAGACAGCATGAGATGTGCTCCCGTAGCAGCGCGGTAAAAGGCGATGAAATTGACTTTCCCCTGTTATTTGATGGAACCCCACCCCACCCCCACCCCCACATCATCCCTCTGCTTGTGAATAGCTTAAATAAGGGAAATGTCAGGCTTTGTCAATTGCTCTTACACACGCAGACTCTTGGCACGCACACACACAATGAGTGCTATGAGTACACACACAGATATATACACTGTACACAAATATTTGATGATGTTGGCAGTAAATGTAATTGTTACTCACCAAACCGTACATTTATATGATGCTTGTCCTCTCTGTCGGGTTTGAGTAGAATACGGAGCCGAGGAGTCCTTTGAACTCGGATGCGGGCACAGTTTGTATTTCATTTTTTAGAGATGTTCATTAAACACGTTAGCTGTTAGCGTGCGTGATGTCTAAAAAAGCGGATCAGCATGACATTGGTGACGTCTGCTGAGAGGTACTGATGGCACAGCGTAGTCCTTTATGTTTGCTTTACAGCACTCTGTACTCTGTTTCCCTTCAACTCGAAGGCGTAAAAGAAAAATAACTGAAGGCCTTGGCTCTATTCAAACGTTTCATTTAAAGCTGTTTGAATGAAGAATTATCTTCCTTTAAATTACTAGCATGTAGTAGGATTTTGTAGCAATGGCAGAGCTCTGGAATGTTTTTTTCACTGGCTTCCTTCTGTTGTGTGAGTGGACATTTTCACCAGTAGTGAAAGGAAATCATCCTTATTTAAAGAATAGAGGTCCTTGACATTATGACATCACAGGATATGTTGCTGTAAAGTGTGAGCCACACAAAGACAAATGATTTTCTCCGCTAGTTTTATTCTCATTGTCACCAGTCACCATGACAAACTATGTGCAGAAGATATATTTTATATGCTGTTTACTGGATTTTTGAGTCCTTATTATAACATTGTGACACTTCTAAGAGAGAATAGGACGCAACTTGGCAATTATTCAGTCTTAAAACCAAGAGAAAATTAGCTCTTTCTTCGTTGTTTTCTTGAATAATAGGTTTCCTCCGCCTCTCCATACCGCCACCAAACAAACTAAGTGTCCCGACTTTAATCCATCTTAAATATTCACCCAGCTTCCCTCGTGGCGGTCTTAATCTTCCCTCGCTATACTCTACTTTTCCAAAGTGTTTCAAGTTCCCCGCAATCTCCGTCTCTACTCCCTTTCTTTTCATGTGCGGCAATTAATTTTAAATTATGACCGAACCTTTGATAGGAAAAAAAATGCAATTCCAAGATTAATTGACTGGTCAGAAGTCAGATCAGATGCCCTTTTCACACTTGTAGCCATGGCAACCTCTATCCTGCTAACTCTGGCCTTCAATAAACCTTTATCTGACTGTTGGAAAAGGGCATTCCATTCACCATCATTCATATTTCATGGACAGATGAATCCAGACACGTTTTTAACTGGGTGGCTGGATGCATATTACATCTGCTGTTTGAATGCTGCTGAATTTGTATTCAAGATGCAGCTCGATCAGCATGGTAGGAGTCTATTATTGACATGTTTGGCATTCTGGTTATAAATAGTGCACTAACAGTGCAGTATGTTTAGATTATGGTTGCAATTAATAATGCATGTTGTGTAGATTGGAGATAAAATCACATAGTTCCCTTAAAAATGTATGAAAGTATAAAATATTAAGTGGTTTTATCGAGGCAGACCAATTGCAACTTTATAGTATAACTGTGCGCCCATATGAGCACAATAATTACGTCTTTCTTGGTCCTAAAACAGTCATCTTTACGTGGGTTCCCCTCAGAGATGAATTAACGCTTGTGATGTAAAGTTTCCAGGCGAAGACGAACACAAAGACCGAGGCAGACAGAGAGGAAGAGAGACCCACGCTGTTCAGACGCAGCACAATTGAATCTGAAAAACAAATGAACAAAGCAACACAAAATCTGGCTGCTGAAAGACAGGCTGCTTGAAGACGCACTTCTTCTGAAACACTTCCAGCGGGCTTTGGATCCAAAGTGGAGATGTGACGGAGCGGCGGTTCTCAGCCAGAACGTGACTCAGTTTTGTGGACAAGAGCTGACTTTTTAGACTTTTATTCATCAAAAGAAAGCTAAAAAAACTGCGTCAGTGTTGTCAGGAGGGGCGGGGGAAAAAGTGTTCCCCTTAACTAAAGCTGGAGCCTTCTTTCTGGGGATGTAATATGCAGTTTTTGTGATACTATAATATGTAAGATCCACACCTTTCATACCCTCTGGCCTTGTGATGAAGCGGCCTTATTGCAACAAATCAAGCACAATAACTCCTCATTGATTTCCAAGAACCTCATTCGTTCATTAATCATAACATCTAAAACATAATTATTTTCCCCGACGTCTCCTCCTAGCACGTTAGCGCTTGTTTGTAGTCTTTTCTCCGGTGCAGCGAGGGCATCGTTAATGTGCGATTCCTCACACGATGTGCAATGTTAAAGTAATTGTTCCGCAGGTTAATGGTACAAACATCTGCTGAGAGAGGAGCCTCATTTGAGAGCATTGTAATTAGTTAGTTTGCAAACATTACTCTAAACAGGTAGCATATGGGGGAGTCATGTTTTCATGGGATGCCATCACATCTGTCTGTTTAAACGGGATTAATCGAGGCCATCAGAGTGTTTACACCCGTTGTAAAAGGAGCTCCTCTTTGCCTAGCATGTCACTGATTGCTCTTGTTAATATTACATTCTTAGCTTCTCTTTATGAAGAATCTGCTGTGCCAAATCAAAGCTTAAAGAATCTATCTGAGAGTCTGTAGCGTGGCCTCGGGGAGTAGCCCAGATTAGAAAAAAACAAGCCACATCTGAAAACCGCAGCCAGATGCTCATGTTTCTTCTTACAGTTTGTGCGAGCCGGATTTGTCTCTGAGCCTTTCATCTTGTCCTGCTCCTCATCTTCCCCGGCTCTCCGCGGCCCGTCCCTGGCTCGGCTGATAGCCCGATTCGTGGCAACATCACCAGTTACTTTCCTGGTGTTGAAAATGAGAAGCATCAGCAATGTGGACTTCTCCAGGAAGCGTCACTCAAAGTCAAATAAGATTTGTGTGTGGTTCTGTGTGTGTGTGTGTGTGTGTGTGTGTTTGTGTGCCCGTAGTTGTGCCAGAGTGTGCGTTCGCCCCGTTCTTAGAGGATATGGCGGTATCGCACAGCAGTGAGGCGATTTGCAGCTAAGCTAGTGGAATCCTGTGGAAAGCCTAAAATCTTGTGGGGTGAAGGGAGGGAAAATATCACAGTCTTAGGATTTCTTCTCTCTCATTATGGAAGATTTAAAGGGATTAGTCTATTTTCTTTAATACACCAAGTTTTATTAAATTCCATTGTTATGATTGTGGTTCATGAAGGGTAATGTCCATTCTTGTGTCCTTCCTCTCGTGTGTGTGTGTGTGTGTGTGTGTGATATTGGCCTGGGCGAGCTGTGTGGGGGTGTGATTTTCACCTCTAAACCTCAGCCCGCCTGCATGGCGGCTCACCCCCTGATCCTCATTCAGCCAGCGAAGCCCATCTCAAGCACTGTGGCACCACAGCGATGGAGAGGATTGATGAATATCTGGGACTCTAACCACTTGGGCTATAAATCTCTGACATTATCCCTGCACCCTGGTCGCTGCACTGAATAATTATGGCATGTTTATAGAAGCAATGAGTAAAAATATGTCTTATTTCACTCTGAGCACCATTACAGCCTCTTATCAAAGCATGATTGGACTTCTCATCTTTAAAAAAAATCTGCTTTAGATCCCATTGAGAGCGCTTTCCTCCTGAACCATCCAATAAAGGCCGCTGCCCCTAAATGCTTACAGCTGCCCGGCCCTCTCTCCTCATGCACGCCGCTCCGTAATGAGAACATTACAGGGTATTAATCCAAGAGTGTGCTCACTCATATTAGACACTGAAAAAACACACAAAGCCATTAAATTCCGGGGAAGGCCCATTAAAAAATGTAGGCACACTGAATGTGAGGATTAGGGCAGAGTCGTGCAGATTTCGAGTTAATCACTCTTCAAACGTATTGTTAAAGTTTCATCCACTGTCAGGTCCAGTAAAACCTCACAGATAGCATTATTACGATGATGAACTTTTGTATTTTGATCCAGTCTTCCTCTGCTCTCCTCTGAAAACAGATCTCACACTCGCAGCGTCGCACACACTTTTCATGCTGAAGTGTAGCTCCAGCTGGAGATGCTTTTGTCAGTGTTCTTGTCAGAAGAGTCGCCTGCAGACGCATTTGAATTTGTTTGCGCGAATGCCTCATTTGAGTGTAATAAAAGTCAGAAAGTGAGGCGAGGCAGTTTGATTAGTTTGCATATTTCATGTTTACAGTTTATACATGCACACAGGCTTGCTTGCTGTAAACACACTAGTAACCTACATTATCATCCAGAGTGCATGTTTGGGGGAGAATGGGGTGAGGAAACAAAACCCCTATGCCAAACTGGTTCCACCACAAACCAACGTGCACAAAATAAAGTCCCTGAAAGCAGCGACTAGGGAGAAAATCCGGTTTATTTATCTCCTTCATTATCAGGACAGACATGTTTCTGCTCCCAGTTGTTTCCTCTCGTTGTAATCACATGAGCAGCAACCTGGTAGATGCGGTGTCTGTGCTATAAATGAAATTAATTAACATTGTGTGGCGGAGCCCCATGGCACTGCAGCCCACGTTTCTGCCTTTATTTTATTTATTTCAGGCTTTAACCTGTAATTGAAAAGCTTAGTTAAATTTGTGATAGCAGCATACATAATTAGGACGCGATCATAAGAGTTGATGCAGAGATATTTTAAGATGGGAGCTCTGGCACTGGATTCAAAGAGTGGTGGAGATGTTGATGCAGTTTTTTTTAAAGCTCATGGGTGGAACCGAGTTTGCTTTTGGTGAGATCAACAAACAGGCGGAGCGCTGAATCACAATCAGCGCTTACGTCTGCGTGTCGGTGCGCAGACTGACTGACGGAAATAACTTCTGTTAGCAATCCAAGACTGACTCGTAAAGGGGCGACGTGTACTAGTTACACATTTGCACTGTCTTTGCTTATATTGAGAATATCATCATAAGTTTTGGCTGCAAAACAAACTTTCCCCATCTTTCTAAAGCCTGAAACAAAGGAGCTCTTACAGTACAAGACGGTGTTTTGTCACAGCACCTCTCTAAGAGTATGTGTGACAGAGCAGCAGAAGAGCTGTTCCAGTATCTGCTCGCAGTGGGTGAAACATGTTGTCCAGCACAGCAGTAGGGAGGATACTACGGAGCAGATTATAATGATACAGAACATCGTCACTTCCTGGAACAGAGCCACTCCATGGCCATCTGTCCTCTGTCCACGGACAGCCGGGCATCGCTGCATTTGTATGTGTGCGTGTTTGTGTGTGTGAGTGTGTGTCGGATGTAATTCCAGACAATAACCACACACTCTTTTGCATATGCTATGAGAGCCGCTTTTGCTTCCTCCATATCGTTTTTCAGTCGTATAGATGATCATCCTCCTCTGTTTCAGTGCTTTGTTATGTAGTTTAAGTAGAATTTGATGATTTTATAAGCAAGTTATGAAGTAAAAATCATAAAAAGTGAACACTTTTTATGAAATTAAAGTGATAATCTCGAAGATTTGAGATCGAAATAAATGCCTGTTAACCCAGCTAGCAGGGAACGTTCCCATAACATTGGCTAACATTACATACAAGTTCTAATTACGTCTGAAAGAAAACGTTTTAATCTAATATTCAAAGAACGTTTTAAGGATGTTTACCATTTCAAATAAAGTTCTTGTAACGTTAAAACTAAATGTGTTAACTGACTCATTCTGAAGATATTTTCAGGATGTTATTGAGGCCTGGGATGTCAGAACGCCTTTTATAACACATTTGCTTAATGTTACATAAAAACAAAGGTAGAACGTGCTCACTGCAACATTCTGAGGATCTTTTCAGGATGTCAGTACGGCCTCAACTATCAGAACGTGATTTATAAAACGTTCCTGAAATGTGATTTGAACATTCTCACTGCAACGTTCTGAAAATGTTTTCAGAGAACGTTCTCCTACTATTAAAAACATTGCACATAACATTCTCAGGACGTTCTTAGAACAAAACATTTCTAGCTGGGAAGTCACTATCTATCGCCAAATGATTTAACACAATGGTGATTGAGCCTATGGCCCACTCATGAAAGCATTTGCATTAGCAGTATTACAGACTGGGTGTCTGTGGCGACTTTTGCGATAAAAATCACAAGCGGCGCCCAGTTAGTGACGCGTTATCCATCACCCAGCAGTGGATGGTCTGCCAGAGAGGGTAGGCGGTCTCTGCAAGTGTTGCGAGTAAACAGTAATCTACGATGGCTGAACAAACAAAGAGAAGATGGATGACTACAGATACAACTTCAAAAATAAGTGAAAATCCAAAGAAAAAGAAACAAATTGGACGCTCAGATGAAGGCAAACAGTCTAAAAAGGAAAGCGACCGTCAGCGAGGAAAATCAAGAGTTACAACCGGAGCCAAACGTGGACGTCACACATGTGACACTGTCTGGATATCTGGGAAGTGTGCTTCTGCAATTACTGTTGATCGCCATAGGTGTCGCCAAAGAGAACAGACTGAGATCTTCAAGATTATAACTTTAAATAATTAAAATAAGAAATACAATGAGTTGGTTTATCTGTATTTGCCACGTCTAAATGATTATAATTGAATAACTCGACAGTAGTTGCAGTTTTCTGTCCCTGTAGATTTCTGTTGTTATTATCGCAGACTAAATAGAGCTGCCATTAGTCGCCTTTTGTCTCTCGAGTTGGATTTCATTCAAACCACAGAAAACTAATCTTCCAAGAGGCCGTGTCATAAAATTAATGAAACATTACGAAGAAAACGATAATGACATGTAACAGTTTAGGGTTTAATTATGTTCTCGGCTTGTAATAAAGATTAAGGCTCTGTGAATTGTACTTATATACTGTACTTTTACATGCGAGAGCAAGCAGCCCTTTATATCTTCTTAAGCTGGGTACAGTTGTAGGTTATTTCATTCTTTTCTTTAACTTTATATCTAAAAAAATTGGATCTTAAATCACGCATTCTACTTCACACTTACGAGACAGATGGAGAGGAAAGGACTTTAACTTTACAGCACTGATGTATCGCCTGTGACAAATTCACACCTGTAGCCTGTTCTCACAATTAGAGGAGCTGATTCTCTCATCAGCCCGGAACAATGTTGTGGGAGGCGAAGTCACGGGTGGCACAGATGTTTGTCTTCACATGACTTTGTGTGTGATCTCACCATACGCCTTTCACTTACAGTTTGACTGCTTGCCTGTCGAGTTCTCGGCCGCTGTGTGTTGGCGGTGCATTTTAAATGACTTACATGTTTTAGTAGCAGAACTTTGAATTAGCAAACTGGTTGGCACACTTTTTGTATCATTCCCTCTCCTTAAACACATTATTAGACATTATTAATTAGTGGCAGATTGTTTGATCAATTCTACGCAGGAAGTTACAAACTGGGGAAATTGCTCGGTTTGATAATGGTCACAATTTCCCTGAGCAGTGAATTCAGCACACATCCACTGATTTCAGTCGGATACAAGTGAAGAGCCCCCTCGTCCGGGCTGTTTTCTAGGCTGATGTGAGTGAATATTTGTGGCGCCCCGGAGGCATTGTTTCCCCCATGTTACACTGCATCAGGAACCAGGGAGATAAATGGGCCTGGCCTGTCCAAGGCATCAGGACTTCTTCTCTGTTCAACCATAACTAGCAATGTCCTTTTATCCACTGCCTGCAGTGCTTTAGATAATGGAGTCTTGACAGAGGAAATGCTACAACAAAGCAAGGGGCTGGATCATGCCATGACAGTGAGGGGGATGATCAGAGATGCCAGAAAAGAATACACATATGAATATATAAAGGGTTAAATCTAGAAAAGAAACAGAGAATGAATAGAAATCTAATAAACAAGGCTTCAATTAAAAGAAGAAGAAGAAACAAGGCAGCCATTTGGAAAGTAACTGGATGATAAGAAGGAAGAGCTCATGGCTGGATGGACGGATGGATGGATGAAGATGGGCGGGACAGCAGGCGGGCTCCATGGGAGATTGGCTTAAGTAGCATGGTGCCTGGCTTCCTGCCGTCACTGAGCCACTGGTTCAAAATCAAAAGAAAAACATGTCAATGTAAACACATGCCCTGCTAAGACATGCCTGAACCCGGTCACATGTGCGCGCACTCAGGGACACACCGCGGCTACTGTCATTATTCCGACCCCTACAGCTGTAATAAATATGCTTCAGAGAACGTGCACCATAAATAGTGCTTTGTGGTATCTGCATGGGTGGCAGCTGTATGAATTTCATCAAATATCTGTGCTGCACGTGTTGCACTGTACTACTGCTTTCCTCGCTGAGAGAGAGACAGTGTGTGTGTATGAGTATGTGTGGATGGCGACTGGGAGTGTTTTTCGCCGATAACCTCAGTTTGTTACTTTTTGATCCTGCTAAATTAAGATAAGGGGCTTGGTTAATTAAACTGTCACATGGCAATACCTTGAGGAATTGCGAGGCCAACACAGCTTTAATTGGGTGGCTGCTATTGTCCCTGCGCTGCCTGCCTTCCCCGGGAAGCAGCCCCACAGAGAGGGAGGGGGGGGGGACAGCCTCATGGCTAGTGGCAAAGGATGGAAGAGTTGATGGAATGACGAGCTTGAACATTTAAATGAAACGACGTGGGGCAAGGACAGACTGATCTGATCTTCAATGTGTAAAAAAACACTGTGCACCACTCACCCTTATTATAAATGAGGCCTCTCGATACAGTATATTCCTAACATGCGACGGCCCTAGAAAGGGCTAGAACGAGATTAGACTTAAAATAAGGAGCTTTAATTGCTACTTCGGTATGCATGAACAAGTGTTGTGCAATTTTCTGTCCGTTGCAGTAATCTCTGCGGTGCATTAGTTGCAAGAGTCTCCCGAAGCCCCACGGACAATGTCAGCAAGCTTAAGATGCATCTGTAATTACCAACAGCCAATTAACAGCTGACCTCACCATCCCACCTCAAACCACAACAAAGATCTATTATGGAGATTTAGAAGGCTTGCAGTGTAAACAACTAAGTGTGATGGATCTCCGTACAGTGCTTATGGGTGTTTGCGCCTCCTCTTTCCGTTTACACCATATGCTTCATTGTAATTCAGACCACGGCGAGCTCGGCGGTCGGATGTGTTGCAGATGTGTAGGTTGTTTTTTTTTTACTGGAACAGGTTTTAAAGAGAGCAGCGATGAGCTGATTAATGTATACTTGTAGTTGCTTTTAGGAAGCAACAGATTCACTCATGTTTGTGTTTTAAATGAGGGAATCAGGCATAGAAAGTTAAATCTATTTATATATAGTGTAGCAATACATTATTTTTTAGCAGCATTTTATCACATTTTAGATTAAATGCAGCTTTTTTCAATGTTTTCTAAGGCACACCACAATGCATCATATTAATCAAAATGTCTGCGACAATATCTGATATAGTTTAAGAGCATAAGAATTACTGCGATCAATGTGGCGTCTTAGAAACAACGTGATGTTGTTGCTGCTAGAGGACATATCCTCGATAGTGTAATGCCCATTGTATGGCGGTGTTTTGAAAACAGTTGTCCATCTGGCACTGAAGGTGGTCAAAATCTGCCTTGATTAACAAGTGGCAAATCTGGGTGATGGTCGCCTGCGCTGCCTCTCATCCCCCTCCCAAGTGGGGATCAAAGAGGATGAAGTTTTGAGCCTAGGGATAATCTAGTTCCCTAGATTGTGATAATGCTGCTCAGGATGATCATGTGGATGAGAGCGGGGTTTGGGAGTGCACATGGCGCTGGGTTCACGCCTGCATGTACTCGTGTGCCTGCGTGGTTAGAAGAGGCAGACAATAGCAGAGCAAGCCGGTGAATTAGCACACATGGAGTGATGGAAAACACGCTCTTACTGTTGCTGTATCCAGGCAACCGCATCAGAATTCAAGACATATCCAACAACAGGTGATTTCAACCATCTTCCCTTTTCAGCTGCTAAATTATGACAAATTTTGGTCAGATATGAAAAAATAAGTAACAGAAAATAATAAAAGGCACCTTGTTTCCTAGAAAACACATTTGCGGTGAGAAATAATCAGTGTATTTATATGAATATGATGTTTTGCCAATAAGAGACCTAGTTTTATGAGAGGCAAAGAAAAGAAAAATTCACAGTTTGCGTAATGACACTGAAATTAAGCTCTGCCGAATCTCATTTTGGTTTTAAGTTCCCTGTTGTTCCGCTCGGTCTCTTCCCACCCTGATCCGTGTCTGGTGTTGGTGTCCAGCTGTTCCATCAGCACGACAAGTGGTTCAGGAAACTCCCTCATTGTTCACTGACCAATCGCAAACACACCAGAATGCTGTCAACGAGCATTTTCCACCCAGTGGTTTGCATTCGCCTGCACCTGTGGTTTTAGCCCCGGGGGCAGGGGGGGGCGCAAGGGGGGAGGTGGTGGCCTGAATGAGGGTGGGGGGGTGGGTGGGCATCGGGGTGGAAAGGCAGTCAGGGTTTGGATTAGGCTGTCTTTCTGTCTGTCTGTCTGTCGAGATTAAACAAAATAGATTCACTGTGAGCTCCAACAACCCCCCTGCATTTTGTTGTGTCTTTCCTTAAAATGCATCACAGGCCAGCTGAGCCTTGCCACCCGAATTTGCATTTTTGTAATTTGCATGAACTCATCGGAGCTCGGAGGCAACTTACGGTTGTGTGTGCACGTATGCGTGCAGGCGTGTGTGCGCGACTGGGCATGTGTTTCGAAATTTGACAAGCAAAATAAAGAACTTGTCCAAACAATCCAGCAGACATGACTGGAAAGAGCCTGAGCTGCATTCATGGAAACCTCGCACTCGAAACACCTGGACAGTTTAAGAATGCGCCGTCCAAAATTTACTAGAATGTTAAAAAATTATGTCTTTACTGACTCCCAACACATTGTGTCACAGTGTAACGCCGCAGTAGAATCTACTGTGGAGAGTTACTATAATAGATATACTCTGCACTGCAGTGCTTTGCTAGCCTGGGTTGTGAATCTTATCAGGCGGAGTTGTGGTAGTGGATTTTGTGAGTATGTTTGTGTGTGTGTGTGTGTGTGTGTGCCTGCGTGTGTGTGTCCAGGCCCCTCTGGAGTCCATTAATCCCAAATCTAACAGACTTACTGCAGAGGCAGCCTTTGATGTGTGCTGAATCCCTCTCTGGAATATTGGATGCTGCTTCCATAACATTCACTTCCTATTCTCTCATCAGGAATACATTGTTTTGTTTTCTCCCCCACGTTGCCAGGATTGTCCAGCAGGACAGGTGGCGGCGGTGTTATGAGTTTGTTTACAATTCAGGTGTGTTTTTACCAGTTCTCTGATCTGTAATTTTACATCTCTGAGCTCTTTTAATCCCGTTCTTATCTTGTGTAAGCCTTCTAATCTTTGACCCTAATCTTAAACCGCCACATAGAGTGGGACAGCGTGGACTGAGTAGAGTTGCTTGTCTCACCTTCAGATTCAACGCATACCTTCATCAGAGAACGAGTCCTCGAGCTTTTTTTTTTTTTTTTTTACTCAAGCGTACTCATTGCTGTATATTCCTTTTTATTTGTGTTTATTGCCATGGCCTGGACTTGAACCCCAGCCTGTTTTAAAGCCTCTTGCTTATAACCCACGAGTCTCAGGAGTGCAGCACATGGAGAGGCAAAGAAAGTATAAATTAGATAGTGAGATGGAAAACACATTTCTATTTGAAATGATTATCCCCCCTGACGGGTGCACTAATAGACCGTTATTGCATTTCCGTCAGTTTCTTTTAATCTAATCATACTTATAAACAGACGTGCGAGAGTGTTAGAGTGTGCGTATGTTTATCCATACAGAGACACAAGCAACCAGTGTCTAGACGCCAAACACCAATTTGGCTGCAGCTCGGAGGAACATCAATGCTAAAGCAATGTTGCTGAAACACAAGGCATGTTCCTCCGTCTTGCATGGAGGGGAGATCGGAGTGACAGACAGACGGGCGAAAGGAGGAGGAGGAGGAGGTGCAGAAGTAAAAGAGGAGAGGTTGGCAGAGCTCACAGTGGCTAATACATCCAAAGTGTGTCAGTTAGCTCTCTAAATGTGTTAGGCCCCGAGGCTGAGAAAGCCAACACCATCGACTCAACCTACCTCTCTCCACCTTTCCACTTAGCCTCCGTTCAACACCCGCCAATATCCTTAGGGGAGCTACACTGCTGTTCATTGGCACAATTGATCAAATGCCGACATGCTAAAGTGTACAGTTTTCTTATTGCACGTATTAGTCTCATGAGTGCATATGCCAGGGGACGAATTCAGCGGGGTGTGCTGATATGCTGCATGGAAGGAAGCTTTAAAGGTGGAGTGTCTTCATGCCTTTCCCCATCGTTTGGCAGATGTATCACACTGTTACCTAGACAGTCAGGCTGAGGGCGATCCCATTCTATTACTCGAGCTAATGATCCTATTATTTTGGTAGTTTGATACTTGGAATATATGGTAAAAAAAGTAAGGATTTGAGCTTCACTATATATATTTTCAGTATTGATGGTTGTGCATTATTAATTAAGCTTTAGCTAGATTTTCTGAGCCTGGCATCAACAACCATATTCAGAAATAGAAGTTGTAGTGGAACCTCTTCATATTGATTTCCAAGAAAGCAACAAGCAAATAAGGACATGAATAGAGACTAAGTGGTAGTCTGCTGGGCTACGTAGCTGCTTCTAACCCAAGAAGTGGAGGTGGCAATTCAAAAGGTGAAAAACACCGAGGCACTCTTCTGGGAAAAAAAGTAAAACTCAATTTGCTGTTTCATCATGAAAATGCTTGAGAACCTTGACCGGTCGTGTTGCAAAACAAGCTGAGCAACAGCCCTCGCGTAGCAGCAGAAACAGACTTCTTCGGGGTGTGGGTGTAGCAACCATGGCATCATGTGTTTGGAGGCCCCACTTCTGAAGCTTCGTGTTCAGGCTGTCACCATGTTGGACAGTATCAGGATAAAGAGCATTGTTACCGCTACATCCTGATTAAGGGGCCGGCCTTGATAGCAACCTGACTTGCCCTGTTTATCTTTAAATAAGACCATTATTTACTAAATTAACATCATACTTTGTTGAAGAAGATTTGTAACTAGCTATTGAGATCATAAACTCATTTAGAAAATGTTGATTTATTACCTCAGTAAGCAAAAAAGTAAGGTTGATTTCCCCTCTGGTTCCAAGGTTACGTACGTGACGTTTGGCATATTACGATTTAGTAGCCAACAAGTACCACTTATATGTAACATGGACTAAAATCTAGTTTGTTTAATACTACCACAATAACTAGAAGATTTCACAATGATGGCAGCCATCTTGGTTGTTTACAGAAAGATTCAGTGACGTTTAAACATGTCACATAAGATAAAGTTTGAGTGAATCATACAACTTAAGGTCACACATGAAAATACATGAAAAAAGTGCTAATTTCCATGTTATTTAGTGCATTCAGTTGAAGGAATTGCAGGCTAATAAAACATGCAGTGAAACTTACTCTATGAGCTCGAGTGAGTCAACATTGAAGAAGAAGTAAAAAAAAAATATTTGTACACACGAGTAATCCAGTCTGTCAGATTAAGCTGTTTGAAAACATCTGACTGGTGTCACATCAGGTATGTGCTTAAGCTCCCGGTATTTCTACACAGCTGTAGATGCTGTTAGTCTTGCTGAATTAATGTAAGAGAAGTACACGACAGATCTTAATAAAGTGTCACAGCTGTTCTCCCAAGAAATACTGGAGCTTCTGGTGTGATATCACAATCTGCAGAATTGAATCTGAAAGAAAACATTGCAAGTGATCGGCACATCTGGCTTGTCATCCAACAATAGTCAGCCAAGGGATTCTGCTACAGCATGTTGGAAATTTGATAAATTTGTTTGTAGTTGTGCTGAAAACCTGATTTTTTTTCTATCCGAGATATTTTTCATAACCCCAGGTCAGAACCAGCCATGACTAATTCATTCTTCTTGGTATAGGCTCCTTCTGGGATTGCATCACGCTTCAGTGTGAAGCTTCTTGACATGCTTTACCTGCCTGGCCTGTCTGGAGTGAGTCTGACAGGTTTCAGCAAAGAAGAGGAAGCTACACAATTTTTCCTTTTGTTGATTTTTGCATGATTTTACGATATGATACATAACGATACATAACGATACAATATGATACAATACGATATGATACAGTACGATATGATACAATACGATATGATACAAAACAATGCAATACAATACACTGCGGTACGATAAGATACAAATGGACTGTACTTATATAGCGCTTTTCTAGTCTTTGAGACCACTCAAAGCTGCTTTTACAAGCATGTCACACTCACCCATTCACACACATTCATATACTGATGGCAGAGGCTGCTACGTGCCCAACTGTCAATCAGTTATCAGTTATACCGACCTTCCAATTGAAAGACGACCAACTCTACCACTGAGCCACAGCCGCCCAATACGATACAAAGTGTAACAATAAGATACAATATGATACAAAGCCATACGATACAATATGATACAAAGCCATACGATACAAAGCCATACGATACAATACAATAAACTTTATTGTCCTTATAGGGAATTTTGTCTTGGACTCGCATTATTATTATAGCATAGATTTAGCTGCCTCTGATTTTGATGAAATTCCACGTGGTGCCACAGCAGGTTTTGTCTCAGATCTTGTCCTCAATCAAGGTCAAGGTGATCATGATACCATCAAAATTATTCTGTAGCAAGCACAACACCTCACTATAGAATAGTGTATGTGTATGTTGCATTAGAGTGATGGTTCTGTAGAGTGAGAGAGAGAATGAGAACACTTCCCCTAATCCTGCTAAAGCGGTACACATGGGAATGATTACTTGCACAAAGCCATGACACCCCGAGTTGTTCAAATCCCTTTGTTCAAAAGAAAGCGACAAACAGAGAGGCAGACAGAGAGAGAGAGAGCGAGACAATAAAAGAAAGTGATTTAATTCAGCAAATGTGACAGGATTGTGTGGTGTCTGGTGGATCTAGTTATTGTATGGATTGTCTGAGTGAACCCTCCATAATGCTAAATGTGTTTATCCTTGTTGTTTCGGCCAGTTATGAGGACAGTGCCACCGCGCCTCATTTCGGGCCGCTAAATCCAATCAGTTTAAGAAGAGATCCTGTAAATCTGGAGAGTTGGAAATAGCAGGGTTAAAGAGTCATGCTGACATGTGAAGTAATGTTGGAGTGAAGCAATTCAAAAGACATCATGCTGTGAATTAGCAACAGAGGGTTTCCCTTCATTCTTTCTTTAACAGCGTGTTTTAAACCTGTTTTCTCCTTGGATAGAAGCAGGATTTCTGTAATGAGCTGGTGAGTCATAGCATCTCTTGGCTTAATTTTTTTTGATTCCCTTCCCCCTTTCGTTTTTTTTCTTTCCCCACCTCTCTCTCTCTCCCTTTCTCAGTTCATTTCTTGCGCTCACTATCTCCCTAAATGGGCCAAGGCAACTTTCCTTGCCGTCTACTGGGGAAAGGAAGTAGATTAAGGCTATTAACAGGCAGAAGGATGCTGATCAGCCTTTCTGGGCTCTGGTCTAATGTCTGGTCCATACTGGGCTTCCTCTCCTAGGGCTCTCCAGTCATAGGCACACTTCGAAAATGGTGTGTTTATTTATTTGGTGTGTGTTGGAGGAAGTGTTGTATGACTGAAACAGCCCATTTGACTCCCACAAATATGTCCAAATACGATCTATGGGTGTCACACAGCGACCAAAGCAGCAAAAAAAAAGAAAGAGTGAACTCTCATTCACGTCTGCAAACAGTAAGTAGTAAAGAGCAGAAAATGAAAGCACGGTGCAGGCACGCTGTGTCTGTTTATGTTGCTTATGAGCGAACATGCTGCAATGCAACACACAGAGGCGAGACAGACAAAAGCATGCTATATTTAGATGACAAACTGCCATAAACTCGGGCTAAAGAGGAAAGAAATAAACAAAAGAGAGAGAAAGAGGGAGAGAGGGGGGGAGAAAAAAAGCAAGGCGGTCCAGAAGCATCCCCTGTCACGGTGCAATCCCCCATGTCCTAATTACACAGGCTTAGAGGAAACGGAGGATTAGCCACTGATTCACCACGCTTCTCGCCTCATCTTCTAATAAGTCCCCTTCTTGTCTCCTTGCCACCCTTTGTGCCGCCCTCCACGTCTCTCTCCAGGTAAAGGTAGCAGGATGCTATTGACCTGAGGCTTTCTGTCACTCTTTGTTCCTCCTAGCTAACATGTCTGCCTCAGACATCACCACCTAATCCAATTTTTACAGTAATCCTGGCAGCAGACTTGTTTTGTTAGCTGTTCTCGTCATTTTATGTCTATTAGTTGGACATGGGAGAGTGTTTACATCAGTAATGCATTGATCGCATTCCTATGTGCACTCGCTTTGTCTTGGTTGCATGTGTTCGTGCGTGTGTTGGCACTGTTTACATTGTTATCATACGGTAAGTCTAAGTTTTTTTTTTATTGGTCAGCTCACCTAAATATCCTCTGGAGTCCTTGTGTTCATATTTGAATGCATTGACCGTGTTTTATTTATAGCAAAGCAGCTTTATTTATCACGCAGAGCCAAGCTTCCACACACATCTCATCCATCTGCAGACCTTTAATGTTATTTTACAATAGGCGCAATGTAAAAAGCACAAAACAAGTAAAGATACAAAACATTTTTATATGTAAATAGACTGTATTATAACTTACTGCTGCAATTTAAGAAAGGACAGCTGAAGAGAGACAGGAAATGTGGCATGCATCAAATCGTCACAGTCCGGGAGTCGAACCTGCGATCAGTGCATCGAGGACTGTAGCCTCTGTATATAGGGAGCCTGCACTACCAACTGAGCTAAAGCAATATTTGCTATACTCTTGAGCTGTTGTATTAACACATTGTTAGTTTGTAATTACTAATATAGGGCTGTGAGGGTACTGAGCTTTTCTAACCGCGGTGAAACACTAACGCTCCCTTGCGGTTCGGCAGTTAACCGCTGCCTCAGCCCGCTGCCGGACTATGTTTTTTTTCACTACAGCGCGTTCCCCAGACGGTAAAACATCTTCGACATGAGTGAAAAGAGCATAAGCGGTGGACGCGCAAGTTTAAGTGATAATAGCTAGCATGTCACAAGAATGCACACGGGCACGTCTGCGCCAATTAGATGCACAGAGGGTTTAAACAGCAATAAAAACGACTTTGTTGTTCACAATGTGTCGTTCTGTATGGAAAAGATGAGGTGCGTCCCTGGGACGTGTTGCTAGTGAGTTTACTGCCTCCCTTTAGATTTTAATGCGCCAGAGACGCAGGATGTGTACCTAGCAACATCACTTGGTCTATATTTAAAAATAAAGTGGTGATGACGGTGAAGACACATAACCGCGGTATTGCAGTCATGTAAAGTGTAAAGTTCCTTTTATTTAACGCACAGGTCCTTTTTTGAGAGGTGCTTCTTTCAATCATCCCAATTTTGAAAAGTATGTGGGTTATGTTGTTTCTATAAACTTCATGTTATTGTTTCCTGTTTCAGTTTTAATTAGCGCTTTTAAAAGATGCCAATTGTACTCCTGCGGTACCCCTTTCAAATGCAGCCGACCCTAACAGTATGTATTTTTTAATCTAATGGAACTGTTTTTTGAGCAACATAACCAAATGTTGACTACTTTCCTCTCACAACATAAGTCATGTAATTAATGCCAAAATAGCCCGTAGTACTTTTATTGTATATGTTATATAAAGATGAAGGTTAAACTTGGACGTAGCATTAATATCTCTACTGCACAATGTAGAGGTATAAAGACGTAGTAAGAATGTACAGTAGCTGATTAGCGTACACGCCTTCAGACAGTTAGTATATGCACAGATTACAGTCTATCCCTGTTCCTCTCTGAACTATTGTTATTTATTTCCTTCCAGGTTAATTGCCTGATAAAAATAGCGTGATGACAGCAGGAGAGATGTACAGGATGTTCCTCTCAGACATCTATATCTAATAGCTTGCCTGTGGCTTCTCTGCTGCAATTGCTCCACCATTAGAACACTTAAGGAGTGAGGGGGAAAAAAGAGTGAGCTGTAGCCAGAGGAAATGTGAATTATACAAGGTCTTAAGTCACAGGTTGGAAAATAAAGGTCTTTTGATTGGCTGAAGCAAGGATGTTCCATGACTGACCTTGCAATATTTAGTTGGTACTCTGACGGCTGTGAAGTAACAGTAAGCAGAAACTCAAAAATATAATCCTCTCTGTTTTCTTCCTCTCTATTTTATTTGGTCTCTATAATGAATGCAGCTCAGTGAAGTACACTTTAAAAATGGTTGAATGGGTTGCTCAAACACAGCGGTGGGAATCTTCTGAAGTGGGTTGTCACACGTCACGGACGTGGTTACAGATAAACATCGGTTTGTCTGTTCTCAGCACTTTTTGGCCTTGGACAGGTTCCCATGGCCGTTCATTACTGTTGAAAACCTGTTTGTGGAGTTTTTTTTCCTCTTATCTAAAGGTCTGATTGTCAACAGATAGCAGAGAAAACGATGAGATCCCTCCATTCCCTTCCCTTTTTTTTTTTTTCACACACAGGTGTCTCAAGGCCGACCTTCACTTACAATTAAAGCTAGCAGCAACCTTTTGATAATTGAGATTATAGCAGGCGGCGCTTGGCTCAGATATGAATGAAGAGTCTACAAATATCATGAAAACATACAGAATGCTAGTGGAAGCGATTCATATTTAAATGGAGTAGTTTTTAATGAGCTTCATTAAAAATAATCAATAAGGCCTCAAGTTGCCGACACACTAACGCTGGGGTTGAGAGCGCGGCCCAATCTGTCCTCATACAGGAAACACACACGCACACACGCACACACGAGACAGCTTTTATATAACCAGGTAGGTCACTTGCAAAAAATAATATTCATAAGGGCCATGCCGTGCACTTTAGGGCCCTCATTCCTGTTTCATGTTGAAGGGAAAGTACTGTTTGAGAACATCAATCCAGCTGTCCGAATGCCCCTCATCTCTCCAAACCCACAGACCTCTCTTGCCACCCACAGCACACATCCCCGCTCGCTCATCATTGATTAGGCTTTGTGTGTTTGTTTTTGTTTGAATTTGAGCTTATGCTCCTCTTCCTCCTCCTCCTCCTCTTGGGTTTTTTTATCCCCTCTTTCTCCTATGCATAAATACTCCCTCCTCCGGGTGTTCTTTGAACAACTTAGCCAGGCATTAGCTGTCGGAGGGGGCCTGCAGTGTGCGAGGGAATGCCTGAAGAGAGGACGTGTTTGATCCTGAGATATATGTCCTTGATTCAGTCTCAGTCTCGGCTTCGCCAGCCGCCAGGCACACCCCCCCCCTCCCCTCCCGCTGCTGCCAAGCATTTCCTGCTATGCATTGGTATTCTTTTGCCTCCCACTGCGATAAAAGCTATTACACTGGAAAGAGGTATCCGTCTCATTGTGCTAAGCTACCCACTGCACAAAACAATCCAGATCTATCCCCTTAAATGCACCACCACACTCACAGTGGATGTATCATAAAAATGTTTAATTTGCGCACAGCTACATTACTAAGACTGATTGCATTGATCTGGGGCTATGGAGGATATTAATGTGGAGCTTTATGGGGAAAATAAGGAATAAATGTATTTAGAATATCAGTTTATTCCAAATTACCATTTTAAATCACTTTACAGAAAGCATTTCCCATTGCTTTAAGTAGAAACGAAGGCCAGCAAACTGGAAAATGCAGGTTCAAACTACATTGAATACACCAAAAACAGCAGTTGCACAGAAATACTACTGCAGTGCAACCTCTTGAAATGATGTTGACAAAACAGACCGGCCAACTGTGGAGAACAACCTGTTTCCCCGGCACTGCTCTGTTTGAGAATCATAACAACATCAGACGCAGTATTACACTTGAGTAATGTTCTAATTTTCACCAAAACAATTCTGTGAAAAGGAGGAAAGGAATATAAACTCACATACTCTATTTGAAGTGCGGAGAAATATCACTTTTTTTTATGTCTCCGGGTCTGCGTCCTGGTAAAAAACCAAAATCACAGCTGAATAAATAACAGAGGGAGGTTCATGAGGAAACAGAGGTTCTTCTATAACACCTAATAATTTGTACAATTTCACAAAGCGGCAACTGAAGGTCTCTTTGCACAGTGAATACTACATTCAGTAATGTTTCTCTAGTGGTTATGGCCTCAGGACAAATTGGCTCTCCAGTCTACCTTGTGATCTGAAAATGTCCCAAGCTGCTTTAAAGGAACAATATGTAACATTGACAGCTAGCGTCTAAAAAGGGTACTGCAGTCCAAAATATTAAAGAGCGTTGTCTCCCCCCGCCCCCTCCTCCCCAGATTCGAGTGTTAGCCTTTCCTGCTTCAGCGTTCCGAGCGTGGTCGATAAGCACAGGGGAGACTTATCAGTCTGCCCCAGGGCCGAAGCTGCCGCTAGCTTCGGGGCTAACTCCAGTCACTTTACACACACAGCAGCGAGCAGGAAGCAGATGAGGAGTACGTGGCTTAAGTACGCACACAACCTTCGTTCTGTTATTTTCAGTTGCACTCTCCGCTGATCCGCTCCAATCCCCGTTCACTCTCGTAACTCATGCGCGCACACTCACTTCCTGTCTCTCTCACTCACTTGCTCCACCACCCACACTCGCGCACTCAGCTATTCCCAAACGGAGCTACGCTTCTTGTACAGAACGAAGCTCACGCGGGTTGCCAGGTTGAGAACACTGAACCTATTCTAGCGCAAGACGTGCGCTTTGACAATGACAAGCGACGAGTCCTGTGCGCCAATTTGTTTCATATCTGGTAACCCGGGGTGACGAAATGGACAGTGGGCGGGATTGCGTAGGCCAAAACTGGCTGCAGCATTGTTGTCGGAGAAGCCAGCATTTCAACTTAGCATGTTTCCTTAATCTCTACTGGAATTCATTATAAAGTGGCCATGATATGCCAGCAAATATATTACATACTGTTCCTTTAAATCCTCTTTTAACCTGCTTTTATTTTGTAGATCGGCGACCTGAGAAGTCAAAAGATATTTACTAAACATTCAGCTCAGCTCAGAGCGGAGACTCTCTCATCTGTGCAGTGCAAATATTTGGTCGCCCTGATTGGCTGAGAATTAAGGGTGGTGGTGGTGGGGGATGGCTTGGTGGGGGGGCTGCATGGATCAGCTGGGCGAGATAGCAGTAGGCGAGAAGATTAAAAAACACAATATCTCACACACACACACACATCATGCGCACGTAAACACACACTGCGCGCTCCCTCAGGTGAACAGGTGCAGTCATGGTCTGTCACAGATGCTCCGCGTGATTCGTCAGCTGCCATTCCTCCTGTCCACCTTGGGTGGGTTGAGAGGGGGGGGTATTCACAACAACACAACCTTAAACCACACAAACACACACACACATTATCCCGGATCACTCTCCATCTTCACAGGCCACTTTGCGAGCACGGAGAGCTGTCTAATGGCTACCCAGGTGTGCATGATGGTAAAACGATTCACCCCCACAGTGATGGATTCTAAATTGTTATGTGTTTGTAGCTTCTTACTTTCCTACGCTTGTGAGTTTGTCCTGCGTTTGCTAGCAATAGCCTCCATGTACAGCTCTCTCCTCCTCCTTCCCTCCCTCTCCGGGAAGCAGAGTGTGTGACAGAGGGACATTAATCACAGGGCTGGGTAATAAAGCGAGGAGGGATGGGCATGTAGGGCCAGGGGGGGCAGGCGTCTAGAGGGAGAAAAGGGTGTTTAGGGAAATCACAGCATGCTTTATGACACACACTGATACACAAGCACACTTTTACAGCCACAGGTTTAGGTGCACATCCTTCACGCAGCATACTGAAAGCTTCCGCCCTGAAAGTTTGAAAAATTAGACCGAGGAGGGCAGAGGAAAAAACAAGCCGAGGAGTGGTGACCATTTACTTTCTATTAGTCTGTGTGGAGGGGGAGGCCCGCGCCTTCTAGCCCACCTATGTGTGATTTTATGTGGCCCTCGTTAATTAAGTGTTAATTTACTAAAAGATTTTTCTGGAACGAAAACACAGAGGTGTTTTTTTTTTTTGTAATTTGGAAAGAGATGAGAGGCAGTTTATGGCTCAGCAGAGAAAGCACCTTCCCGACTGCTGCGATGGTGAGAAAGCTGTGGGAGGCTTTCATGATGCTGATAACTCCCATGATATCAGATGGTGATGAAATGCATCTGTTTGGACTTGATTGCTAGCTAAATGACAGCAGAACACAGTATTTAGTTGTCAGCTGGGTTTAACTGTATCATTTTCTTTCACTTCAGCTTTTATTTCTGACCCCTTTGGGTTATTGGACTTTTTTAATATCAACCTCATTTCATGTTGACATTTTACAGTGGCCACTGGGTCCTGAACCATATCAAGTGATAGTTGATTTTGTGTGAGTTGTGTGGAAGTGTGGGCGTGCGTGCCTGTAATGGTATGCACCATCACCCCTGGTTCTTTTTTGTGTATTATGTGTAGCAGCTGCACTTGCAGGTGCTCCTGCAGGAGTATTAAAACAGTGCATTGACTTTTCAAAAATCTGAGACCAATAATAGTTTCCTGTCTTTGCAAATGCATCATAACTTCTGTGAAAAGGTACAATGCTTGAGATCCTGCATACATTATGGTATTCAATTACAATAAGCAGAGGAGAAAGCTCTGTTAATAGACCTGCTTTTGACAAAGAAAAGTCATTATTCTAAAGGTTCTTGATAATAGCAAATAGTTATTATTCTGCTTTTATTGTGTCCTATTGTCACTGATGACTGCAAGTCTGTCTCTGTGGAAGTTGTGTTTAGGTTTGGTCCTAATTCTTCAGTTAGAAATACTTTGTTGAAGGTTTAAATTCCCTCATACATGCATAAATATACACTGTAAAGCATACAGACTGTATACAAAGATGGACGACATGACAGCTTCCTAAAAGTGGAGCCAAAACGTTTGGAGCGACCCCTGCTGGTTGGCTGCAGTATAGGTCGAAATACGGCTCCTGCAGCCGATCTGTTCCGGTTTAGCAGAGGAGGAACGGTGAGAGGAGACGTAACGTAGCAGTTCTGCTGTTAAATACGCCGACGTGCAGAATCACGTTTTAGGTTTTTTTCCGTGGTAAGTTAAGTGTGTGTTTTGGTTAGCAGAAGTGGCTACGGTGGCTCAACCCGCCGATCTCTACTGTGCAGCTCTGGCGCCAAATGACGTCACCAGCGCAAGATGGCAGCGTCCGTCACGGGGGGTATTCTGGTTTCAGTTTTGTACAATGAGGGCAGATGGAGACGCATCATCCATCTTTACATACAGTCATTGACGACACATACATGTACATACATACAGAATAAAAAATTGTATTTCTCCAAAATCTCATTATTTGCTTTGCACAGAAATGGCTAACATTTTTCCTGTGTGTTATTTCATCTGTCTGATTGCTGCATTGATATCCAGGGTGTCAGTATGTTCTCCAAAGGGTTTCCAGGGTTTTATAGAAGGACTCTCGGGGACAACCTACTTCTCTCAAAGCTAATGCACTGTCCTTCCCCTCTTGCTTTGAATACATTGGGCAGTCATTACGCACTATGTTTTAGATGATCTACTCTGATTTTAAATGGAATTCATTATTAAAATTATTCCTTCAAATGATTCATAATTCATTCTCCAAGAACTGCCTCTAAAAATGTCCCAGTCCCTTTAAAGAGCTTCATGTAGGGACAGATTTTTACATTTTAGATAAGGCACGTCATCGGTTCAGATAGGAATTAACAAACCTTTCATTCATCTGTCTTTCACTTCCACTGCTCCTCTCACCCCGGATGCAGCTATATCTGATGCTGACAAATAACGCAGTGAACCGGGATCATATCCGTCTTTTGCAGCGATGTTGAATTAAGGTCTGTCTGAAGTGCTAAAGGTTTCTCCGACACTGTGTGTCCTTTTGCCTTTAGCTCAAACATTTCTTGGAGCGGCCGTTGCTACTTTTATAACTTGTTTCATGTGCTCTTAGCAGTAAAGATAACTGGCAGCTACATAGCTATCCCATCTAACTCATTGTTACCCCGTCTTGCTATTCTGCCCTACAGCAACGCAATTAACCCTGCCAGTGGTAGTAAGATAGCTGTGTCTGCTGGCTCTTTAAAAAAGCGTCAACAAGTACAAAAGAGTGCGTGGAGTTAATTAAACTTCTTTTGTTGTCAATAGAGGTGTAATAAATATCTGATTTCAATCAGGGATTCAGGTCAAGTGTCTACAATGGGGCTGCGAAAGACACCAACATCAACTGAGCCTCCCTCCTGACGATTCAATCAGTCTCAGTAACACTTTACGTGTAAATAAAGCAGATTTCTGCCTCCTCTTTATTTCTGATGTCTAATACGTTTCAGTCACGCTTTACACTGAATAATCTAAAACTCTTGCTGCATATCATTTCGACGTCCCCCGCCTGTCCTCCATTTGGTTCAGGGCCAAAGTGGATATTATAAAACAAACCAGCCGTTTTCAAGGCTTGTATGCAAGACGCGATTTAAGGACACATTTTTCTTTCACCAAACAATATCCGTGCCCGAGATGGCAAAGCTGATAGAAGAGTGAACACTGAAAGATAAAATACTGTGCGCTTCTTGTAAACATAGATTCATATCTGGAGGCTCAAGCTATCTCGAGGTTTTGACTTTATAACAAATAGTGCTTTTGTGGTAAGGATGCTGCGGAAAAGAAAAGATAATGATGGATGGAGGACGTCTCAAAACAGGATATCAACAAAAAAAGACTGAATGGATAGAAAATATGTGCAGGCCTAACCTGTTGGAAACTTGTATGGGTTAGGGTTACATGTGGTAGTATGATTCTTTTCTGAAAGACATACTGTGTATTAAAAAAACAAACAAATTAAGCAGTTTATTAGTGTGTTTCATCACTGTGCCAAACCATGTTATTGACTAAAAGTTGATTAAATTATAAGAAAATATTGCTCGTTCCAACCATCAGTTTAATTTATCTTGGACAATATTCAGCAATGGGAAAGAAATTGGAGAGTTACTACACCCCTGGTAGCCAAATCATCACAGGCAAATATGTCCTATGTGGAGGCTTCTGTTGCCCAACCCAGAGAGCTTTTGGAGCCACGGTGAAGAGACAAAGAAAGAGAGAGAGCGAGAGAGAGTGAAGGGAAGGGAGGGGAGATGAATGTCACCCTTGCTCTCATATGTCATATTGTTAGCCATAGATATGAGGAGAACGCCTCAAGGTTGAACGTGCAGCTGAGACATGAATAATCTATCAGAGGTTTCCTCCGACTAAATAGAGGGAAATATGTCTGCATGGATTATTTATGCTTTAATATGCACTCGGTGAATGGACAATCACCTCTGAGAGCATGAAGACATCGCAGGGGCCGACTTAATTGTGTGTGTGTGTCTGGAACGCATGCGAGCTGGCTGTGCGAGAGCGTGGCAGTGGTTGTCCAGCTGTTAAGCTCGGTTACACGTAGGGTCTGTGTTCTGTGGCTCGGTGATGGATTACAGTAATAGCGTGTTCTGGTTTGGAAGTGTACTGGGGTTTGTATTATGTACGTACTGTACGGGCTTTCGACCGTATCATCGATCTTTGTGCTTTGACACGTTGTTTATACTTTCTTACTCAAATCTGAAATCACTCTTGCACAGACACACACGAATGCTCCAACGGCGCGTGCAGATGCATTCGCTCACCCCCACACACCATTTAAATGTAGTCCATTTCAAACTGGTCCGGCCTCGGCTTTTCCAGCTCACCTTATTTTCCTCTTCAGATGACTGCCTCGACATGGGAAATGTCAGGCTCTCTCTCTGCCAGCGCTGTTTGGCTTCTTCAAACATTTGTGAAGTGTTAAGCTCATCTCTGCAGCTTAGGAGGGCAGTCTCTCAGGAATCAAGGCTGCTGACCCGCAACACAGCAAAGACAGCCTAGCCAAGTGCACTCAAGCACATCCACTCTGTGCGCTCATTTGCATCCACGAAAGATTGTATTAGTCCCAAGTTTGTGGTCTCTAAAGCTGCACTCTCGCCTTGCTGTAAAGGTCCATGCATCGCATAATGGAAGTGATGGGGTGCCTTTACAGCTCCGAACAGTAATGTTGTCTTCTCACATTAAGCAAAAAGTACCGGAGCCGCATTCAGCTCCGAGTAGCCTTATTTGACATTGTTTTAGTTCGGATATTTCTGTCTGCCACTTGTGCTTTTGACACTTTCACTCGCCTATTCAAACATCAAAAGTGCAGAAATTAAGCTCCTATGAATAGCCTTGCCTAATTCCTCTTAACAAAGAAAGCTGCCTCAGTTCTGTTGCAGTTTGTTTTGTTCTAAAAAAGAGCTTCTTTTTTTTTTGCAGAAGCAAGCAAGTGTTGCATTGCTATAAGGCAGCGTGGTGTTTGTCTGCAGCGTTTGGCTCGACAAACAGGCAGAGATGCATCGCGTATCTCAAAACCAATATGCAAATTGGCCTGAGCTGCTGCATTTGGTTACGGGCCTGTGCAAGCAAGCTATGGATTTTACTGGAGAGCATTGTTAAAGGCTGCTGTGTTATTGCATTCTAAGAATTTTTCTAACCTGTATCTTGTCAAGGTAACACTTCTTAGAATGATTGATGGGGGCCTGTCAGTGCTGTGTACTGAAATGTGTCAGGTAGCAGTGGCAAATTCTCAGTTTGAGGTGTTGAATGTGTCACAAAATTATTGTTTGGACATCTTTCCAGCAGAGTTTAGGTTTACTGACCACTGTAATATACATTACACTGTCAGGTGTGTGGATGAGGATGGGAAACACGGAACTAGTTGTACCAATGTCATCCGTATAGTCTCAACGGTTAAGATTCTGTATTTCTGTGTATCTTCCCTTGGTTTCATCCCACCCAGCCAATGGAAAAAATCCATTTATGGGACAACAGATGCTCGTTTTTTTCTCTCTCTATTTTTCACTTCACGCCCAAGAGGAGAAAAAAATCTGCTCCTCTTTTCATTTTATTATTATTATTTTAACCAAGTTCTGGATCTGTTTGACACAGGCATGAACACTCCCATAATCAGCCAGAGTGTGCATCCTTCTGAATAGAGATGAAAGCGGAGAACACACACACACACACACACACACACTTATACACACATGCGTGTGCAGACGACAACAACAAGGAGCACACAAATAAACAGGCACAAATACACAGGGAGGAAGCACAAGCCATTTGGCACAGTCTCTCTGTCTAGGGAGGGCTTCAAAGCCCACTGACATGAATTTATGATAACGGCACTATGCCTTTGCCAAACCTCAACTGTTGTTGTTTTTCTCCCGCTCCCTCTCCATCCCTTCTGTATGCTCTGCCATCCCCTTGATCAGAGCTTTGGAAAATGCTAGCAGGTGTCCCCCAGTCCCTTGGAAAAGTGTGTGTGTCTGTGTGTGTGCATGCATTTACAGATTTTGGAATGGGACATCCTTAGCTGGCTCTTCCTTTTATGCATCATTTCATTAGGCTTGGCTCTACTTCCCTAACTTTGGGCTCAGATCTTTTGTACAATTCAGTTTCATAATCCTACTATGATTCTATTACCCTCTCCCTGTGTGGTTTTACTCTTCTGTGCACACTGCTCACATACATTTCTTCTCCATCCCTTCTTTCTGTCTGCAGATGAGGACTGTGTGAATTGTACGGAGGAGTGCAGAGTTCTGGGTCATTCCGACCGCTGCTGGATGCCCCAGTTCCCTGCCGGAGGAAACCAGGCAGAGGGTGTCGACTACCGCAACAACATGTTCGTACCTGCAGGGATGGAATCCGTGCCCGAGACGGAGACCTACGAGACGGTCAACCCCAACGGCAAGAAAACATTCTGTACCTTTGGAAAAGAGCGACGCGATCACACCATCCTGGTTGCCAATGTCAAGCCGTACTTGAAGGCGAAACGTGCCCTAAGTCCACTGCTTCAGGAGGTTCCCTCAGCCTCCGGCAGTCCTACCAAAGGCTGCTCCACCATGTCTCCCTGCTCCTCAGTCAAAAGCCCAGCCGACGGAGCTGAAGGCAAACCTCCTCCCGCCACCTGCTCCGGCCACTATGGGCCTCCTGACGGTCAGTACCTGTCACCAACCAAACAAAGCAGAGAACAGGGGGTCTACCCACCATTGCCTCCCTCAGACCCAGTAGCCAAGGTGCTCGCAGAGGCCCGCTCCAGGATCAGCCAGGAGGCTGCAGGTGAAATGGAGTGTGTCCTGGAGCAGGTTGAGCCTGGGAACGCAAACCGCGACAGAATGGACGCTGACCAGGTGGTGAGAGACATCGACAAACTATTGCAGGACTGCAGAGGAAGTGAGGCCACTGGCACACTCAGGAAGTGACACAAAAGGACTTAAACAGAAAGAAGTGTGGATGTAGAGAGAGGAATAGAATGCTATTCCAAAAACTCTCATGCCAAAACTGTCACCAAAACAAATCACAAAGGTTAAATGGCTCTTACGACAGGAGCTCTTTTCACTGTATTTGTTGTTGATAAGTACCGACTCTGGACGGACAATGGGAACATTTGCTATGCCCGTCATTCTGCACCAGTTTTAGTGCAAAGATCCTTTCCAACAAAAAAGGACCTGGGTTACAAACTTGTGGATTCTGCTGAATTTATAAACTCTTTGTTTTGGATTCTTAAGCAAATCGCAGAGGCTTATGCCTCTGGCACCTCGCAAACTATTATCTAAGTGCCCACCAGCTCATAAGTGTGTTGTTCATGGTCTCTTGTGAAACCCTACATATCTAAGTGTGTGTAGGTGGATTTTCTGTTATGTGTGATGGCCATAGAAACTGAATGGAAAAGGACTTTTAATGGTCAGACACGACAATCGAACAGAGAAACAAATTCTAATCTATTTGGGACGGTGAAAACACGAAACAAGCTTATCTTTTCTGACTTTATCGTAGGCGTCTAACATGTGATGGATCCTGTATCTGAATATGAAGAGATTGGTTGATCAGTGGTGTGTCCGCTCGGGTCGGCTGTGGACTTGGGGGTTGGAGGGGCTTAAATGCTTCGCTGAAGGAGAATTATTAACAGTGTAACCATTGTTTCACCTGTCATTTGTAGCCACATGTGTAAGTTGTGTCTGTCTCACGCCTCTATTTAAACATTCATGTTGCTGACTGGTGTAGCTGCACGCACCAACTTTACACACGTGCACTACACTTTGCGCATACACGTGCTGACACACTCACATGCACTGATCCAAACACACACACACACACACACACACACACACACACACACTAATGCTTACACACAAGTGGCCATCTGTGTAATTGTCTTCTACATGAACATCATCAGCTTCAGTCCCTTGTGTACAGTGAATAATCATGTGTGTGACTCTGCCTTAAGGCAATCACAAGTTGTATAAAAAGGGACATTTTTCCTCAACTGTGAAAAGATGATATCTATATGATTATATAGATGATTATATGTATGAATCCATGTATAGTGTCCAAATATTAACTGAATATTTATACATTTTTTAAGAAAAAAAGAAATGAGGAATCTCAGCAAAAAAGTGTCCTCAAGTAAAGGTCAAGAGCGGGGTATTAACTCAAAGAACTGCAAAGGACACTGCCATTGTTTCGAAGACAAGTATCCAAAAATATAAACAAACAAGGAAATGTCCCTTCACATTATCACTATACATAATATCATTATATGTGTAAATGTATCCAATTTAGATGTGTTTACATCAAAAAATTGACATATTTTTATTGATTTTACTGCAATTTCTGTGCATTTGAGCCAAATTGTTATGTGTACAAAAGCTATATTGTGTATTTTATTAAATTAATATATAGTTGTGTTGCAATATACATGGGCTTATATTGTATTTGGCAAAAGTTGCCTTAGTAGCTGTCGAACTCTGTGAGTTTGCTTTAGTTTGGGTTTTTTTGTTGGTGTTTTTTTTCCTCTCTATTCTGCATCTTTGCAGGCTGGCTTCAGTGCTTTTGAGATGTCGCCTCTTTTTACCCTGAGATCCAGCTGGATCAAATACAATAACTGTTAAAAGCTTAATGAGCCAGCTGATCTAGAATACAATTCAAACCAACAACAAAAAGCAACAACCACAAGAAAAAAAAAAAACAGTTTGAATATTTTTACTGAGCAAGATTTTTACCGGGCAGCTATTTTTCTTTAACAATAACTAGGATGCGTATTTTGTGTTCATTACGTTTTTACTTTCTTTCCAAAAAAGAAACCTGCCATATGGAAGGTGGAGTGGTTTCCTTGGTGATCATAAAACTGCCTTACTGTCTCTGCGGAGAGCTTGTTGTATCTGTGGAGCTTGTGACTGCTTCTAAAGCCCTGGTCCACCAGAATGTGCATTTTCTATAAAGGACCAAAAGAGGTTCTTTTTCAGCAGTCTGTGTCGTTTCTGTATGTACTCCTTCTCGATACATGTTCGACTTCTCATACTTTGCAGAGAAACTTGACATCTGAAATTCTATCTGAAGTTACTTTTGGATTTGATGTCTTAGCTGTTTAGGTACACGGTTTATATAACCAAGTGTCTTCGCATTCAGGCTTTCTTAAAAAAAAAATGATACAGACATTTATTTTTGAAAATTTTGGCACATTTCGGCCACTCTCTGAAATAAGAATGGGAGGTGCTTTTTCTAATATTCTCTGTGCGTTAAATAAGCAGAACAGTAGGCTATTAGATTAGATGTGTTCTGGGGGGAAATGACCACAATCACCAAATCTACGGAAGAAGCAGCCATGAGAGGGAACAGTGACTAACACTCATACAGCTCCTGGTGTGTTTAGTGTCTCTGAGCTGAGTGGGAATCTTGACAGCAGATATAACGCATCCTCCAAACATGCCGCATCCGAGCATTCTGGTATCTCTGCTCTTGCTTTATTTTCTTAATCGAGTCACATGTTTGGACATTCCCCTTGTCATTCTGCCATCATGCTGTATCTTTTGCCTACTTGCCATCGCTCTTTTATTTCACTTCTCATTCGCTTACTTTTCTCCGCAGCTGTTTGCTTTGTCGCCTCAGAGGAGCAAAGTAACTGTTAGCTTTTCTCCTCTCTTTCGTCTGTTAAGTATTTGGTTTCGGTTTACCCTTGCTCCTTTTTCCCTGGGAGACGGCAGACGCTGCTTTTAGAGAGGACTTGAAAGATTTGACGGAAGAGGAAAAATATTTATGGTTATTTTTAAAATCATCTTTTTTTTTTTTGTTTATCTCTCGCAAATATCTGGATAAATCAAGCAGGCCTGACATTAACTTCACACAAACAGTGCAGTTAAAATCCGTGTTCAAAGTGCAGGCTGCAACTGTGATCCTAACAAAGCTGCTGCTTTGCACACACCCACACATACAAATAACCCGGGCACTCCAGCAGCACACTGCCTTTCATTTGAATGCATAGCCCCTTAAAGGTAAAGCGAAGGCTGAAAGAGAGGGCAAAACACCACCCAGACAAATGTGACACTTCCACACTCGTGTTCATGCTTTAGTTTCTTTTTATCTCATTGTGCTCAGTCTTCATGCTGGATCAAGAATTCTCTACTCTGCGCGTGTGTGTGTGTGTGTGTGTGTGTGTGTGTATGTGTGTGTGAGGATGCGCTTTATTCCCTTTCATTCCCTTACTGTGTGACAAAACAATTTCCTCTGATATAATTTCTTTTATCTGCGTGCTATAGATTGAATTCCCACTCACATTAAACCTCTACTGCTGTGCTCTCGCTTTTGTTTGGGCATTATTTAAAACAAAGTGCAAAGGTTACCTCCAGGATTGTGTCTCTCACTCAGTCTGGCTGCCACAAACAGTCTCTGTCACATCTAAAGTGCTGTCCCCTCTAATGGCGTTCCACTGGCCCGGCCGCCGTCTGTACACTCACGACCTGTGGGCACGAAATGAGCCGGGTCCAGTGGATGGAAGGTTCTCTTTAAAGCCATGGCCCCTCTCTCAGGCGATTTTCTGTCTAATAGAGCAGTGGCCGCTGCAGAGGTCAACTCATAGTTGGAGATTGAGCGTAATGTAAGGCCGCTCATTATTGACTAATAACGCTCTGTTGGCATCATAGACTGTTGGCAGTGCATTACTCAGATCTAGAGTGGGCTATTTTTGCCCACTTCAGACTGTTGAGTTTACCAAGTGATTAGGACAGGGCCTCGTTGAATGTGGCTAAGCGCCTCTGGTCTCTGACTCACACTGATGCAGGTGCACACAGACTCAGACCGCCACTGCTTCACACACACACACACACACACACAAAGAGACAACATGCCATTTTGGTTAGTTAAAACAAGCACCCAATGTTTGTCAGTGTCCTTCCCTCACCCCCCCTCCCTCCCCCAAGCCCACACTGATAGCATAGGGCTCCACGCTATAACGGGCATCAGAGACATTCATTTGTATGGATTATTTCAACTGCTATTGTCTAAAGGCTGTGTTCATTGTGATCTATCTGAAAAAAATGATGAAAAGATCAAATAAAAAAGCAATTACTAATAATGTTTGTTCTCGTCCTTGTATGAGTTGGTTGAGGAATGGCTAGTCGTGGCTTTGATTTAATTTCTCTTTTCCCGAGAGATAACCTCGCATACCCGATATTTTTGTTCCCCCGAGCATCCGTGCAGCCAATTTCTCCTTGTCGAATGAGATGCACTGTTTACTTTCTAAGTGCCAGCACACTTAGGAAAAGATAAAAATTGGATTTTTCAATTGCGTACTTTGATTTTTAACGCACACGGGAATGCACCTCCTCCCCAAGTGCGCGCACACACACACACACACACACACACACACACACACACACACACTTAAGATTTAGCTTTGGGCAAATGATTCTTCATTCATAACATTCGTCAAACAAAAATTACTGCTCAAGTTTTTTTCTAAGGGCTCAGAGGCAAATAAATCAGTGCTTGAAATGATGTGTACTAATGCTTCTCAGATAACCTGTTGCACTCCGCCCTTCAGCTAGATTAGCATTCAGAGGCCAATTTGACGTGTCTTCAACACTGGCCCGTAGTAAGAGAAGTATTCTGTGTAACTCCCATTTGCACATTCAAATCTGGTTTGCTTAAAGCTCCTGTGAGGAGTTTTTCACTGGTTATTAAACAGATAATAACAGAGCTACAAAAGCAAACCAGACCATCAGCGACAAGACTAATTATTTCTATATAGTTATTTTTAATGCCTGAAACTGCTGGCGGGGGGTAGGTGTCAGACGAAGCAATTAACTGCACGCTGCCTTTATTTACATTTTCCAGGGTAATAATTTAAAGTGAGTGATACATAAAATAAAAACCACCACCGCATGTACAGGACTAACAGGTACAACTTCGTCCACAAAATCAGCACAAACTGAAAGTTCCTCACAGGAGCTTTAATTCTGAAATAAAGCTATTAGGTGTTGGATGCTTGGTGGCAGATGTGACCTCCTTTGTAGTTCCCTAAAAAAAATAAGACACAAACTTTTTTAGAGCTTATTGCAGCTCGACGTATTGGTGCTTTAAAATGGGTTTAATGCCCTATTTTAGTGTTTCTCAATGTAAAATGACAGACCATGAAAGCTAATGTAACCCCTTACATTAATACAACAAAATGGTTCCATTATTACGCTTTAATTGCAGACGTACACATGGTTGTATGCTCATTTGGTTATACGCATCAATCGGCTGTCTAAGGATTGGAGTTTGAAAAGTCCTCCTTGCACAACAATTTTGAGCTGGTGCTTAAGAGATTAAATATTAGAAATCTTTTGAAAAATTCAAATACAATACTAACATGGATACTCATGTCTCTAGTGTCTGCAGTTGGCTGAAGATCCATCTTAATACAATTGGATTTTCAGAAATAACTGGAATGGTAATGAAAGCGCTCGCTGTGTACAAAAAATTAATTTCCAAAAAAGGTCTAATTCAAATACATCAAGATAAATTACTGCGTGAATTATGTATTACTTGAAGAGACTCGATCAAATTAATTTTCATTTTGACCGCAGAGGGAATGTTTTATTCCTGATTTGCAGACCATTGGTATGCGCCAAAGATTTATTCTGTTTGTATCTCGCCAGTCGCCTCGAGGCAGATAATAATTAAAAAGATAGCAGAGGAGCGCTCTTAAAATCACCATTTTTTAGGAGTGCATTGGTAACGTGAAGTCTCATCTACAGTGGTAAGAGTGTTCTATAAACCAACAGCTTCCCTTCCAAAACAGAAGTGTTGAATATAAGAAAGAAGTGGATGCATGAATTGAACACAAATGGAATGATAATCACGGCAACATTACGTTAGAGTAAAACACAGAGCAAGAAACAGTTTTACTAGATATTTTGTCATATTTTTAAAGTGTTTTAGCCTTCATTGAGTCAGAGATTTCAAAGTAACGCTGGATGTGGAAATCAGATTTCTGCATTTTTACTAAGGTCCTTGTATCAAATAACTGTGCTAATGGGATTTAATCAAGTACTGTTCTATATAGAGCTGGCTAAAAGGGCAAATGGAGCAAAGATCTTTTCAACATGAAAAAGAAAAGGTATTCATCATATTCAAGTTAAAGGACAAGGGTTTCCTTTCATGTGTGGTAGTGTTTGAGAAGGTAGGCAAATTGAAAAACTGTGTGTGTGTGTGTGTGTGTGTGTGTGTGTGTGTGTGTGACTGAGAAAAAGAAAGAAGTGTGTGCCGTGTTGGTTAGCGTAAAAGAGAGGTGGGAATATGAATGTACGTCTCAAAAGAGGAACAGTCATGCGTGTCGGGTCGGTTTTGATGCCACTGACAAAAAATAATAATAAAAAAAATAATAACAGTGGGTTACTATGGGCACAGAGCTGGAGTGGGTGTTCATGAATAACACTATTAATCACACAGAAGAAGAAATGAAGGGACATACAATCATGACGAATAACGTGCCTACATAACGTGACATAACAATGCATGGCAGTATGAATGCGCCATGTTGATAACAGTTTTTGACGGTTAATATTGAGGTTACATGAGGCTCTAGTGAATTTCTTCCTTGTCATAAAGAGAGACATCTTTTATCCTGTTTCAACTTAAAGGGATAGTTAGGGTTCTTTGAAGTGGGGTTGTATGAGGTACTTATCAATAGTAAGCGTTCTACGTACAGTAAATAACAACACGGTCCCGGTTAGGAGAAGCCGGCTGGAGTTCCGACACAGAAGCTAAGCTAAGCACCGCTGCAGACGGGGTCAGGAGTACCACGTACTTTAACCACTTAAAAGAGTCCTACATATAAACAAACACTTCACTTGTATGAAGATATCACAGTTGGTGCTTGTTTTTTTCCGGACTGTTCAAACAAAGAGTGTCCTGGTTACCTTATAGAGTGACCATGGCCTTAGATAGCGGTGGCTAGCTCGCTAAATGTAAACAACACTCCATGCGCAACGATCTGCAACGATCATTTTTCTCAAGAGGATTATGAGGACTATCCCTTTAAACAGCATTTTTTTTTTTTTATGAAACCAAAGGAAATGTCTTTTATTTATGTATACATAATATTTTACTACATAATAAAACCCCAAATATTAACATATGCTTATTTCATTCACACAGTAAAGAATCTCACGTCTGCGCCCGACACCTCAGCCTGCCAGTTCTCTTTAGCATGCGAGCCCTCCATCGCAGTCACCTCGAAATGAAGCCGAGTGTTAAGTGTTCAAGTGTTTCTCACCGGAAGCAGAATGGAAAGCTGCGGAATAATGGCTGCAGACAGCCTCTGTGAAGGGGCCGTCTCACATCGGGGAGGGGAAAAAATGCTAGATGAAAAGGTCAATAAGCAACACGGGGAACTTAATATGAAGTAGACATATGAATTCCATCACATAGATTAGTGCCCCTGGCAAAGTGCGGCACTGACTGACACGGCTGAATCAATTCACAAATATCCAATGTCTGGTGTGTGAGACACTCAGGAAGTGAGGGGACCTTTCAGTAAATGTCATCTGGACTTTAAACCAATTCTATTAACCTATTTGTTCTTAATGTTACTTATATATAACTGTAAATATTTCAGTTTTTGTGTCTCTCGTATAATCTGATACAATCTTTCAGCCTTGTAGTTGCAGTGCTACATTGAGGTTACTTTATGACATGTAACAGTGTATTAGTCATACTACCCTTAATTCTAAGTTCTTCTTTTTGGCATTTGTTCACTAAAAGCAACCGTGTTGAATTTTAATTTCATGTCAACTTCAACAGCCTCTGTCGAGAAAGCGGTATCTCTTCGCTGATCTGGTCCTGTACATACCTAAGAAGTATTTTCCCATGAAAGAATCTCCTCCTGCCTCCTTTTAACCGTCTAACGTACCACTTATTGTGAAACTCTGTCGAGAAAAAAATGTAAACAAATGCTCCGTCTGGGTTCTGTAAATGGTTTCGTTGTAAGCTGAAATGGTGGCATTGGTGACAGGTATTATAAATAACTTATTGGAAACTGTCAATCTTCTTGATGATGGTCTGGTTTCCTTGCTTGTCAAAACACAAAGTACATTTTTAAAAAGTAACACAATTTTAAAGGAGGATGCCAAAGGACTTTAATGAATGCCAATATTTAAGCAATATCACACTTGAGGTTGTGATGTTATACTGAATAGCAGCCCTCTTATACAACTGTTGTAAATAGTAGTAAACAGTAATAATCAACACCAGATTATTTTGTGCTCCACCAACTCAACTAGCTCCACAACTCAACTGAAACTGGGCTTTTGTTGCCAAGCAACCCAAACATTCTCCTGCACTCTGTGTCTACAGGTTACCACAAATTAGCTGTTTTTAATCATGTACATTTATCGTTTGTTTTAGTTATCATCAACCACAATAAGAGTCTGCTGTGTGATTCAGAGGTACCAGCTTGATCAATGTAGACAAACACGGTCGTCTGTAATGGTAATTAACAGTATTCAGAACACCTGGCTGAGGCGGAGTGATACACAGAGTGAAAAGTCCCAGCGATGTTTTGCTCTATATCACCACTCATGGAGTGTATAATATCATCATATCAATTGTATAATATCATTTGAGTTTCCATTTTTTCTGGGATAATAGCATTGTGTCAATAATTTTAAGAGACATTACTGACGCGATGTTATTGTTAGACTTTGAGAAGTTGCCAAAGAGATTGTCGCACAGAGAGGATGTACTGGATGAAAGAGAAGACAGACACCTGAATGGCTGCACGATAACAACAGGATGAGATTTGGACGGAATGTCAGGAGGGAACAGGAAGGTCAATATTACAGTAACAGAATATGACCTTGGGGACGAACGTCTTACTATTGGAGCTGTTCTCCCTTGGCAGCGCTGCACCATTGATCCTTTACTCTAATATCAATTAGCTCTGGCATCATTAACTGAGCTTTACCCCAATGTCATTTTGACAGTGTTCTGAGATATATCCTCAGCTTCCCATTTTGTCTGCTCTATATTTAAACATTCTATGAGAAGAGAAGTTCGTGGTCTTTGTGAAGTCATGTTCAGGTTAAGCAAAGTTAGAAAAGTTTGCGTGACATAATCTCCTTTCAAAAATCCCTCCAGGAGAAGACTCATAATCTAGTCTGAGGTCAGTCATATCTACAGTTTTTAGCTATATTCACTCATCTAAGTGTGCATGCAGATATCTGAACACACACACATTGCTGCATGAAAAATATCCTGTAAGGAAACATAAATTAGAAGGGCAGATAATTAAATGTATCGACTCTTTATCTGCTGTATTGGCTTTGTTTGATAAAATAAGAAGAAAGACGACATGATGTGATTTATTACTGGAGTTCTGTCTGTTCAGTATTTCTCATCATCAGTGCTGCCGTCCTCTGTCAGGTTGTGTCTCGTGTGGTAGACAAATGCAAACCAGTATCACAGAAGATCCAGAGATTATATCATAGATTTAAAGTAGTTGAATAATTCAGTTCTTTTTTTTTCTTGGTGATGCACTGTTCCTTTTTTTAACATTATTATTTCATTGTTTCTTTTCTTCTATGGCTGCACGATGGTGAGGTGGTTAGCACTGTCGCCTCACAGCTACAAGGTTCGCGTGGAGTCTGCATTTTCTCTCCGTGTCTCTCCGGGTACTCCTGCTTCCTGCAACAGTCCAAAGACATGCTCGCTCGGTTAATTGGTGACTGTAAAATCGTGCCTGTGGGTGTGAACGTGAGCTTCGAGTGTCCGTGTGTCAGCCCTGTGACTGACTGGTGACCTGTCCAGGGTGTACCCCGCCTCTCGCCCAATGACGGCTGAGACCGGCTCCAGCCACCCCGTGACTCTTAACAGGATAAGCGGTTTAGATAATGGATGGATGGACATTTTTAACACATTTGTGATGCTGAAAAAGCAGCAACAATATTGTATTTTATCTGAATATAAGCTACTCTCATACTGTACTTCAAAAAAGGGCCGTGCGTCATCCACACCTGTCAGGCCTGCTTATACCTTTTCATCTAATAATATCTTGTGTGTCTCAGTTTACCCGATCAACCACCCCTTTCCCCACTGTTTTATCTCCCTCATCCCATCCATTTTCAGACCCATCGTCCTCCCTCCTTTTACCTCTTCCTTCCTTCCTTCCTTCCTTCCTCTACCGTCTCCCATCTCATCTTTTCCAGGTACCGTCTGGGCCTCTTTGCTTGTTGGATGACTATCCGTCTAAGACTGCAAAACAGACAAATTCCTCCCCCACATTCATCTCATTCCTCACATCCATCCTCCCCATCCAATACTTCCTCATTTCATTTAACCTTTAAGTCTCATTGCAGTGGTTTGGTCTTTGCTCGTAAAGTGTTCCTCCTTCTTACACTTAATCAAAGATTCAAAAACTCAAACGGCCTAGAAATGCCCTTTCACGGAGCAGAAATAAGGCTTGGAGATACAAGGTCTGAACATACCATTGTGAATTGTGAAAGAGTTTACACATTTTCTGTTGTCGTCAACCGAAGTGAAGTCATGGCGACTCACTATGGAGTCCACTTGCATGAAGGATGCTTCTGCCAGGCTAATACTTGGCTTTGATGGCTGAGGACTTTGGCCTTGCGAGTCAATTGTCCACATTAGAAATCTGTCAGGCATTTGTCCGTTGGAGCCTTTTCAAAGCCTTAGCCTTGGTCAAACCAAACTTTTGTATGGTATAGTACAACAACGGCAACGGGCAACTTTCAGTCTGATCAAAGCCTTCAGCCTCTGCCTTTCTCCCTTTGTTTTCAAAGTTTATGTATCTCCAGTACGAACGCAGCAGTGGGTATCACGCAGGGATGTCGGCCCCTCTCTGAACTCCGAGACATGGCTGACAAAGGCGATTAAAGCCTCTGACAGCATGCCTGCATGTGATTAGACCATCCTTTAGAGCTTTGAACCCCAACCCCCACAACTATTCCCCAAACTTATACACTGAGACAAAAAAGGAAAACGCAGTCTGCATCAATGAGGAGTGAGGGACGGAACGATCAAATGGGAATCAGCAAGGGAAAAACAAACAAAGACTTGCTAAATAAGCCGGGCGACAGACAGAGGCCTTTTCCTCGGCTAATGGCTAGTGCAAATAGAATGGGCCCTGCGGGATTTAAAGGGCTACGGCTGACAGTTAAAGCAGTCTAAAGCTGATCTACAACAAAGTGAGAATGTGATGCATCCGCACAGCACCAACCTAGGCAGGATGAGAGGGTGTAAATAACAGGCCCTCCCTAGAGATGTGTGCCACATAGCACAAAGACTCCCTGGGTTGGGTGTTTGATTTGTTCGAATGTTATCTGACATTTACTTATGCAGCTGTAGGGAAACTATCTTTAAGGATTCTTAATTTGGCTCAAAAGTGATACTACCTTCTGTCGCTTGTTCTCCATTATAGCTGCCATTGCACAAATCTGTACCACATGTATGAAGTCCTCCAGACCCCAGTAGAATTTCAGATGTTTACCGGGAGCTCGCACTCATTATTCGGCTCAAATAACAAAAAACTGCCTTAAAGAGAAAGGTTTCCTTTTATGAAGCAATCCATCTTTGATTTGACACTGAATATGTCACATTTTGAGCTTTTTTTAACACAGATTCTGAGTCATAACATAAAAAAAAAACACACTAACCACAAATAGTAGTACTCGTAATGCCTCCCTCACTTTTTTCAGCACACGACGGGTCAGGAAATCTCTCACGACAAAACCTTAGGGCTCCCGGAAGTAAATAAAGACAGGAACGCTTGGCAGACGGAGCCATTTCTAGATTTGCAAAGGAAACTGTGAAAACCAGGGAGTAAAAAAACACAGCTCAACGTTACAATGTGTATTTCCAGCTCTTGTTATTGACGACAACTTATATTATCTAAATCCAAAGCTTGGACATTATTTCCCATTGTTTGATGCAAAGGTCAGTGGATCAGGAACACTTGTTCATAACTGGTTGAAAAGTGAAAGTTTTCTCACCGACTACTTAAAAACGTTTTATGTTTAGACCAGATTTCACCTGCTTCTGTCACAAGATTCATCACACATTCACACACATATTAACGGCAATGTGAGCAGTGCATCACAGTGACCAAAAAAAGTGACCTGCATTCAGGTCAAGCACTCCTATCCGTCGTGCCACCGCCACCTCCTGAGACACATCTATCCGTCAGCTATCGATGAGCTACGTCAGCATCCAGGGGTCGCTCTGCCTTCGTCGTCAGAGCTGCACGGCCCGAGTACCTGGGCATGCGTCATTCTTCTGTGGGGAATGTTCAAAACTGCTCCCTTTACGATGTCTCTGAACCTTCTTGTTAACATCACACAGCCCATAAAGCGCTGTATTATTGATTTTTGTATGAAAAATAAAATGTTTTGAAATTACATCTTTTTGTAGACGGTATTTCACCAATCGCTGCAAAAGGATTTTGGAGAAATGTCGCTACAATCATCACTTTTGTCACCCTTTTGAAGCTTAAATGAACAAATTATAAAACAAAAATGTGTTTCTGACACGTTGATGTCGTAACCGTATCTTAGCCGGTAGAAAAAAATGGCTGAAATGAGGTCTTCAGACCTGATTTCACCCTTTTTTCAATGTTGAAATCCTGGTTTGTGCTCACTGGGCTCTCATGACAAAATCATCAAGCTTCCTTGAGTGAATAAAGACGGGAATGCTTAGCTGGAACCACTTCTAGATTTGCAAAGGAAACCAGTATAAAACCGTGAGAAAAAAAACAGAGCTCAATATAATTATGTATATTTACAGCCGTGGATATTGACGACAACTTGAAGTGTCAAAGGACTTTCTTCTTTCCTGATTTGACACACTGTAAAGGATTTTAAAATGATGGGTGCACCCAGGCACAAAAGTGACACAAAGAAAAGGTGTTATGGGGTCTAAAGGGTTAAAGTGAGAAAATTCTCTCATATTATATTTTGCTTTTGTTGCGTATAAAGCAGAAATGTTAAATAGAAAGCTTACCTAACACTGACAGAGTGCTGCAAGATTCAGAGTCACCGTGAATATCATGCTAGCCTAAGGTCATCGAGGGGAAAAAAAACTGTTCCATTTCCATTTATGTCTCTTTCTGTTCTTATCTGCTCCAACATCCCTGCCATCACATCTCTGTTACCTTAATGGAAAACATAAGAGATGCCCTTCTAATGTTTCCCCCCTTCAGATATACTGCTCTTTCTCTTCCTCTCACTCTCTTCCTCCGGACCACCCTGCGAGTGACGTGAGCGTGTGTGTGTGTGTGTGTGTGTGTGTGTGAGGGGAGTGTGTAGCTGTGCATGTGTGCGTGTGAGCTGGTGTTACAGCTCAGATCACAGCCCAGTGCACATCTGAACACCCTGTTTTCAAGTGTCAGTTGAGTGGCAGAAGGACAGTGACAGCGCTGCCTCAGATCCGCTGTCCGTGTGACACCATGTCCCTGACACCAGTTTACGATACGGTGTCACGCTGTACATCCCAGGGTATTAGCTCCGGGAAATTAGTCAGACCGGATGACTTTTTTTTGTTTCCCGTAAATCATGTGTAGATCTTAGTTGATTGATTTATGGATTTATTGATAAACTGACTCCTGGACAGATTAAGGTTATTGATTGAAAAATGGATTCCTCTCTCAGCAGCGTCATGCACCCAAGGTGCAAAGCTTATGGGCTAATGAAAGGCATCCATATTTGATGTCAATATTTGCACATAAACATATTTGTAAAGAACTGGGATGCATGTGTACATTTAAAATCAGAGACAACAAAACAGCAGCATTTCTGATTTGCTTAAACACCTCAAATAGGCTTCTTTTGTTTGTTTTCCTGAATGAATGACTCTCCAGTAGCAACAGAGATGGAAGGGATTAGCATGATATCCTGCATGCCCATGATCCTACTTTAATAAGTAGTTTTAACCACGGAGGCGACAGATTGGAAAGCACAGCTTTGAGTCATGTCTGTAATGGTTGTAATGGTTACATGGCTCATTTCGGGAAGGCAAAGAAAAAACATTCTCGTCTGATGTTTGAGGATCTAAAACGTCAATATCATATTTCAGCTTCTTAGAAAGAGCGATGGGAGCGACATGTTTTGCAAAAATAGATGCTATGCGAAAAAAAAAAATACATTAACAGGATGAGTGTGGTGGAACAACAGCTAGCCTAAAAAGGAAACAGATTGATTCTCTATAAACAGGAACTCCCTCTAACAGGAACTCACATTTAGAACTGTCTTCGCTTATGGGAATTGATGGACAGCCATTGAAAAATAGCAAACAGATATATCACAGCACAATGTGACACACTAATGCTCACAAACAATGGTACAACAAACGACTGACAAACTGCGGCGCAATAACAGTAAGAAGTAAATGTAGATTTTGCACAGGTTGTCCATTTCACCACCTCCTAAGTCATTTTTCCATTGCAGAAATCCTTCTGAGGGCCAGATGGTTCAGCCCTGACGTACATGAACCGTTAAATTTCAAAAGGTTGAGATGGTGCCACGGGTGGCAAAGCTGCATCTGGCATGGTACTGAGAGGCCTGTGTGGTATCTAGACCACATCCATTCCTGATGGCACCATGCAGGACCACTGGGGCACAAACTGATGCCCAATCATGACAAGCAGGGTCACATGAAGAACTTTTCAACGTCTATGTCAAGTAGAGGAGAAAATTATTATTTTTACCATCAATGTGGAATAGTCCAAGAAAAACAATAAACCTAATTTGGCTTGAAATTATGTTTGGATGTTGTATTTCAGGCATGCTATTTGGGCAAGCAAAAGCTGTGCATGCTCTTGCCCCCATTACTGAGACACTCTGCGTTGACTGATGCTTTATGCTTACATGCAGGTCAAAAAAAGACTATTCTCATATAATATATGAATTCTTTAAAGGATGAAAAAAAAATCTACTTGACATATTTTGTCTCTCCTGTATTGGACCTATCCAAATGTGTTGACCTAGATTCAGTCTGAAGTGTGTGTTGGATAAAGAGGCCTGTGATGTCATTACTCCTTCTGTTAGAGCCCAGTGGATCACAATCACATGTTCCCTAACAGTTGGTCATGGGGTTAGAGAACAGATTCTCTTTTCAGGCTAGAAATATTCCAATCCAGAATGCTGTGTATTTCTTTTCTAATAAAATAATTAAAAACACCGTAAAAATCCTTCTTTTGCTGGCGAAACATGACAAATATGACAAAGCATTGGATAATTTCACTGGAAATATTCTACAGAAATGTCAGACACAATGGCTGCTTCTTTGAATAATCTGCAGTGTGAGGAAAGGCATGTGGTTGTTAAATTTTTAAAATGAAAATTCTCCAGTCCTTAAGGACAACAACATTCCACTCACCCTCATTGTGTTTGGGCGGCGGCATAATTGTCACTGGCAGAGAGCCGGAAACCTTGGCAAATACCACCAAAACTATCCACACTGCTGGATACCGCTTTGTACTGAAAAATATTTATTAAATATTCGGTGGAATTGTTCCCCCTTTTTTCAATAAATCAATTGTTTGCACCGTTAAAACCGAGTACAACATGCTGCCATTGTTTGAGGAAAACAAGACTTTCCCTATGGGAGCTGACGGCACTATGCAGACGACTCCATGTTGTCACACATAGGTTATGTAGGTCACGATATGTAGACTGGCGAGTACAAAGGAGAGCACTCAGCACCACCTCTCTAAAAATTGTTCATAAATACTGCAGGGTGACGCTTTGTCTTTCTGCTGCACTGAACCTACCCTCGCTTACAAGACAGCTGTGCTATGGCAATGTTCTTCTGCAGCCGTGCACTGCGAACACCCTGACAGGCTCCATATATCCTGATGCATTGTGGTTAATGTTTAAATGCCTCTACTATTATGCCAATAGAAAACACAGTAATGTACTTCTACAAAAGCATGAGATGGAGGGAATGAAAGAAAAAAAAGGTGTGAAGCTTATTTGCAGATATTTGTTGGGGGATGATTGACTCGACTGCACATACCTACAAATCTGACGTCTTGGTATTTTAGCATTTCCCGACATTATTTATCTAGTTTGCACAGATGACAGCCTAAAGCTTTGCATGTACAGTAAGGCTCCAACGCTGGATGTGAGGGATGTTGCGCTAAGCTCTTTAAGGTCACAGGAGTTTCAAATAGCAGAGCAGGTGAATCACTCAGCAGACACACCTGATTAAAAACTTAAACCTCTCTGCGGGAGATGTTGCCTCGTTAGAAAAGGTGTAATTTAGAGGGGGAAAAAAGTCTCATTTTGACAGGTGAATGTTTGGGGAGGTTTAGCATTTCAGCACGAAGCCTGACACTTGTTTACCAGGTAAGTTCAAAGCTGTCCGGCTTACAACCTGATCTAGCTGCTTATTTGGATGAAAAGTAAGAACCTTTATTTGCATAAAACCTTTGATTTAGCACAGATGAATGCGCGGGAGAAAGCAACAGCCATTTTGTTGAGATTAGAAGAATTTATTTGTCACATTAGTCAGAATTACCTGTGTTGGTGTCAACTGTTTGGAAGAGGTAGTTACCGGTGAGAGGAAAGGTGAAAGAAGCGCAGCGAGGGAGAAACGCTGCGCGGTAGGTACACGGGAAAAAGATAAAGAAGAAAGAGATGCATTCACTCTGCACCTTGTTGCCTCATAAGGTGCTCCCTCACCTCCTCCTGTGGATAATAACTATCTTTGCACACTGAGCCACAGGAGAAGAGGAAAAAGCTCCCTTTGCTTCTGCTTCCTGCTTCCTAGGAGGGCCTGATGTGCCGGAGAGGAACCCAAGCAGCTCTGTCGGACTGAACCTCTTCTCCCCTCAGTGTGGCGGCTGGAAGGATCTCTACTCTGACAGCTGGAGGTCTGTTGTGATGAAGGAGGCCTGTGGAGTTAGATAAACTGCCAAGTGATGTCTGCTTTAGAGGAGACCGGGATCTGTGATACAGGCACTCATGCAAAAAGACTGAACTAGACTGAGAGTGAGGCACAAAAAAAGAGATGAAAGGGGAGAGATGTATGGCAGGATCATGTTGACAATATGTCTTCTTACACCCTCTGGTGTAACCTCTGCCTGTCCCCAGTGATTATTATAGAGGTCATGTCATCATAAATTCACCATGTAAACACAGAGAGGGAGAGAAAGGGCAGATTATTACAAACCAGTCCTGCTCACATGTCCTAATGCTTGTTTCTCTCTTTGGCGTTTTGTTCATGAGCAGATGCTTGAACAGATAAACATGACATGGAAAAGGTCGAGCCATGTTGGCCCGCCTGTGAATAACTGGGATATCTTTTCCACCAACATGGCTAACTCCCAGTGCAGTGATTATAATTAGAGCCCGAGCTCCGGATGCAGGGTAAGGAGCCTTTTATAATGCAAGGAGGCATTATTCTGTCTTCTTAATGCCAAAGTGCAATTCTGAGGGGCTTAAATGGGCAAAAATCTCATGAAACTTTGCATGTGCATCAGAAATGGTGAAACATTTGATATTTTATGGGTCTTGTATACGGCTGTGGCAACATGACTGCTTACCTCCCTGGAATTTTTTAATGATAAGCCCCGGCACTACATTTCACATAAAGGTATGACATTTGGTAGATGTGTCATGTCCAACCCTACAAAAAAGCCTCTTGGAGCCAAACTCATCACCAAACAGGAAGTCAGCCATTTTTTATTTATTCAAATTTTAAATTAATAATCTCAAAGATTTTCATTAAATAAATTGTGACTTAAAATAATGTTAAGTCACTATCGCCGAATGAGGTAACACAATGGTGATTGAACCTATGTCCCCACTGATGAAAGCCTCTGCATTTGTGCGACTTTCATGGAAAACAAGCGGCGCCCAGTTAGTGACGCATTTTCCATCACTCAGCAGTGGTTGGTCTGCCAGAGAGGGTAGGCGGAGCTAAGCGACTGCTTTTCCGGTCTCTGCAAGTGTTGCGAGTAAACAGTAATCTACTATGGCTGAACAAACAAAGAAAAGATCGATGACGACAGATACAACTTCAAAAAGAAGTGAAAATCCAAAGAAAAAGAAACAAATTCGACGCTCAGATGAAGGCAAACAGTCTAAAAAGGAAAGCGACCGTCAGCGAGGAGAATCAAGAGTTACAACCGGAGCCAACCGTGGACGTCACACTTGCAACACTGTCTGGATATCTGGGAAGTGTGCTCCCGCAATTACTGTTTATCGCCACAGGTGCCACCAAAGAGAACAAAACTGAGATCTTCGAGATTACAAATTTAACAAAATCCTTCCAGGCGCTGCATCGTATCCAGCTCAAACTTAGGGTCAGAGTATTGAAACTTTTGATGATTAAAGTTGCTCAAATCTCGGCGAAAGGTGTGGCCACCTGTGCAACACTAAAGCAATCTTTTGCCACCAAACAGGAGCCACAAACAAGTTGTTATTACTCGCACATCTAGTGTCCAATCTGCCCTCAAATTCAGTGTTCAGACAAAGTGATATCGCCACCTACTGGTAAGAGACAATGAGCCTGCTGTGACAAACCAAAATCAATGTACCAAGTTATTCACAGGGTGTGGTTTACACTTGATGGACAGCAACATATTGCAGGATGACTGCATGTTATAGCGCCACCGCATGGACACAGAAAGTAACATGTTACTTCCACATATGCTGTCCAAAACACATGACAGGCTTGTCATCCGCTCCGTGTCTGATGACGACTGATGAGAACACTAGGCTGCTGCATCAAACCCCAACGTGCAAAAGAGTGTCTTTAAAATTGCTTTTCAGCTTTATTAAATTTCTGTTTCTATCTGTAAACTAAATGTTTTTATTTGTGGTCTGTAGAAAGAGGTGAAAGCAGGTGGAAAGAAAAGATTCTGGATGTGTTCCTGGACCAAATCAAGCTCCTCTTTGTGCCACTGAAGTCCAATTTTCCCTACCAGGCGCTCATTGCTGTGCCAGTCATCACCTCTCAATTCTTGCAGACAAAACTGTTTGCTGCACCTGGTTTTGTTTACCCCTTCTTTTCATCAGGGTCAATTGGGTAGCCGAGCTCTGCTGGGATAGTACAAGACTTTCATGAGCGTTTTCTGCTCCTGCTTTTGCTGGACATGTTTTTGTTTGCTTCTGTCTGGACCTCTGGCTGCCGCTGTGTACAATGAGGCTGCTCTTTACCAGTGTAGACTCATAAAGATATTCAGCACACTGCTCGTGCTACCAGCTCATGCGATATTTCTTCCTCCCATTTTTCGCTTTGATTATTTCTGCTCCCCTTGACTTCACACTCTTTTGCTAACTTTTCCCTCCCCTCCCTGCCCTCCCCTTCCCTTTATATCTCCCCTCTTCACACGAATCCATAACAGCGTCTCGCCATGCTTCGCGGATTGCAGTGTTTTCCTGAAATTACAGTCACATGCCGCCTCTTATCCAAATGTAAGTATGTGGCAGGCCTCCGCATTTAGTTGTCAGTCAAAGCTACAAGCCTCCACTCATCACAGTGTCATAGGTGGTGATGAGAACGAGACCGTAACCTCTATTCTCACACGAGCGTTCGAGAACAGCTCAGCGGGTCCATCAATCCCGCCTCCATCAGCCTGACAGAGCCGTAATAACACAAATCGCTGCGACTTTCAAATGCAAAATGAAGGTGCATCAGTAGTCAGTTCACATCCTCTGCCGTTCGCACAATGATACAAAAACTGATGCTGAGGTGATGTAATGAATAATAAAATCGACTTTCACGGTTACAGTATATCTACCAAGACGGATTTCCAAGGAAGAGCTCCGTGTTATTTTTTCTAACACAATACATCTGATTTTATGATGTTGCCTTAACAAGACGAGCTGTTGTAGAGGATATTTTTACTCACATGGCATGAAGTTGAAAGCTAGAGAGTCTGACACCCACTCAGGGTTTTTACACTCGCACATTTGCTCAGTTATCTTTATGGCTTTCTCTCTGTTGGCAACTGTGCAGCTCCCCTGGAACAATTGATGGTTCAGTGCCTTGCTCAACTGCACTTTGATGGGAGCTGTTGAGGGTAAGAGCTGCATCCACTCAGCTTTTTGTAGTCGGTCCAGAACTGGCAAATATTCAGTTGCAGTGCTTTTTCTCTAACCTCCAGGCTGCTTCTCGAGTCAAGTGTGCATGATCCTAGAAAGCTATCAAAGCCTCTTTTGAAAATATTCACTTTGTTTGGAGGCAGAATGCAGAGTGGTGCCAGTTTAGGTTAGCCACCAGGGTGATGCAGAGTACACAAAGTAACAGACCTGTTAGTTTAAACTGGCTTGTTGTTTTTTGGATGTTTCTTTTATTACTGCCTCATTTATTTTTTCTGCTGCCTTTCAGACCGTCTTGTCTGTGATGAAGGGCTATTTAAACATGAACTTTAACAAGTTTCACCCGTCGGCAGCTTCCTAATGGGTTTCCTCATCATACTACAAACAGCCTACGTGTATATGCTACACAGATCCTGCCCAGAGGCTGTCCTTGGGTTATTTTATGAGCAGGAGCTAGCATAAGCCCAATCTGTCACTGCACAACGAGCAGCAACAGGACAGGCCCATTGTGGTTTCTAATGTTTTAGCAGGCCATTACTACTCCTACACGGCTGTGTCTCTGAGCATTACTGACCTTGTTAATATTGACTGTATATGATAGTATATATTGATGTTTTGTGCATACCAACAATAATCAGACAGAGGGATGTCCAAAGAAATCATAAAGTACCCCGGCAGCCCCAGCTGCAGTCGTGTGTTCGATTCTTACCAAGGCCCTTTGCTGCATGTCATCCCATCTGTCTTTTTTAAGCTTCAACTATCAAATAAAGGTAACAATGGTCAAAAGAGTTAACTCGAAAAGGAAGAATACAATTTTTATTGTCAATTTTTTTTTGCCAATTTAACAGAACAAAGTATTTGTCACCGATTTTCCACCCCAAATGAATGCTTCCAAAGATCGTTTTTCTGTGTCCTCCAACAAAAGGGCTGTAACCACAGCAGGACACGGGGTCCTCATCTGGCAAGGCTAGCTTACTACAGAAATGACTTACTGTACCCGACAGTGACTAAATAACTAAGGAAAATTTTAAAATAGTTTATTTTATAGTTGTAATTTTATGGAATTTAAAGATACCCTGTTTATTTAGTTAAAAAAGCAGGCATGCGTCCTTGGCTTTAATAAAAAAAAATCCAATAATGATAATATAAGCCGTACCTATCTATGAGCAAAGCCTTGAATCTGCACTTTGCTCTACTGTAATTAATAAGCTGATATCATCAGCTGTTTTTCTGTCTCTGCATCTGATTATTTTGCTGGAGAAAAAGGGTGGGGATCCTAAAATTAGCCCATTGTTTCCATGCTAACAACCTGCCATGACTCACCAAAGTGTCTGCACGGGTACAAGGGGTCTACTGCAACAATCACTGCCAGGCTGGTGCATTCCTTAACTGCAGTAATGAATCCATCTCTCACTTTTATAGCATGATAATGTCACACAGCACAAGGCTGCCGCTGGTCAGGAATGATCCCACAAACACGACAAACTCAACTTAGTGCTGCCTTCCCCTGTCAGAGGATCCCATTTTATAAGCAGCAGGCTGGTGTAAGCAGGGATTCCACCCTTCAGCTGGACTGGCTGGTTTCAGGACTCTGCGGCTGTAAAAATCCAACTTCTTTAAATATATTTCACCCAAAAAATGCCTGGATAGTCCATAGACGGGATAACGTTCACAATATTTACACAGCAGCCATTTTCTACAAGCTAATGTTAGCTTCCTGACACTTCCTAGCTACTGTTATGCTAGCTAATAAGTACAGTTGTAGCTACTAAAACTTAAGCTAGGAACTCACATCAATCCTATTTTATTTAATAACTCATTAGATGTCAGCCATTTCCTAGCTAACTGTTTAGTAGCTACCAAGTGCCTGAATGCTAATGTTAGCTGTTGTCAGACAGTAGCTAAGTTGGCTAGGTTATCAAATATGTTGTTATAACTTTAAATATAGGCTATTGCCACATTTCCTTCGGGACTCTCATCATCCGTTGCAAATTCAGTCGCAGATTAAAGAGGTGAAATGATTACTTGTTAGATAGCCTGAATTGACTCAAATTACAACCCGTAAAAACAGCAGTGTGACATTAGCATTTAAGCTTCCCGGCCTGAGCACGACAGCAGAGGAAAGCTGTTGCTGTGTGGAAAATAGTCAATTGAGACTGAAACATTTCACTTCAAGAGTGAAATGTTTCTTCAATCTCAGGCAACCTATAATGGCTGTAAGTATAGGAGTCACTATGTACCAGCATGTCTGAGATTTCATCACCTTCCACCATCTGCACTGCAGTAAGCCTGTTTCGAGGGCAAAACAAGGTGCTAGTCAGTGTTAAAAGATTACCCTCTATTTTCGTACCTTTTGAATATATTACACGTGTTGCATCATAAAACATCTGCCGGTAATACTACGATAATCACTGATTCCAAATATAGATAGACCTTTGCTGCCAGTATCTACCAGCAGAGAGCTATCAGGGGAAAGAGGTGTTTAAGGGAAGCTTGCCAAATGCGATTTTAGACAGAAATTCCCCGGGCCAACTGTTCCGTTGTGCATAAAAAGGCGCCTGCAGATGAATCAAGTTGCAATGGCTTAATGGAAACGCTGAGCTGCCCTCTGGTTTGCTATGTTTTACTTCAATTGACATCTTGTGTTTTTAAATCTATTATTGATACACGGTTCCTCCTTTGTGCCACAATGCTTCTGTTTGGATGGGAAGTACCGGGATAAAAGGATTGCTTCCATTTTTCCATGCATGAGATAGGGGAAGTTAAGCACACTGGCCATGTCTAGGATGATTGTATAGAAGAAATACATTTTGGATTCACATTTTGAAAGTCTTTTGAGAGCTACTTTATGGTAAACTTCTTAAAAGTCCAAAAATTTGAAAGACTATTTTATATTTCCCTTAAAGCGAGTTGTGATTGCTTTGTTTTTACTATAACTGACCCCTTTCCCCTGTATTTTTTTGCTTCCTCTTCCCGTTGAAGTTTATTGAAGTATAAATTCACAGTAAGGTACAGCACTAACAGTGTGTTTTTAAATAGCAAGAGGGCAATTTTATTCCTTTTCCAGTGTGAAAACAAGTTCTGTTACGTAAAGCACGTCTGGGCAGATATTCAACACAACCCTGTTATCACAACGGTGAACAACTCTATGCTTTTCGCACTTGATCAAATCTCAGTACATTCACAATGACGCACTGTATGAACTATTAGGCCAACAAGAGTTTAGTTTAAAACACACTTACAGATGACTAATGGTGGTTGCCCTAGATACATTTACTGCATGGATTTAACTCCCAGATCTGCAATGATTGCTTCCATGTTGACAAACAGAAATTGCCTGTCAGAACTCTGTCTTGCACATACAATGACGGTCCATCACCTTGTGAAGGTTGCAGTTCTTCCAGATAAAGAAATCCCTTTCTTGGCCGAGCAGATAAGCAGCTGAAAGAAAGATTGCCCAAATTTGGGAAGTCGTTCTTTGGCTTCGCTATCACCCCTCTGGCTTTAGGCGCTGTGTTGATTCTGACAGGGTGCATTTGCCAAACTCCTGAGCAAGAACAGCTGTAAACCCTTTCAAAGTAATAGCTTTTTGGCTAAAGATGGGTGAAGGAGCATATGGCGCAGGTGATGCATGTTTTCAAATGAATTCCTCCCTTATTTACGGACAAATGCTACAGTTAGACAATGCCAAATTATGCCTGTCAAAATCCAAACCATGGTTCTACTTTGATTTATGAGGAGCGGATAACACACAGCACAATGTAAGTGAATATTTACTTAAACATAATAAACTGTTCATTTACATTGTCTATATAATGCTTCACACTTGCTTTGGAGCCCCTTAAACAGCAACAAACTCAATAATGTGTTCCTACTTCTACAGTATCCTCTTTATTGCACTATATTAATCATTGTATAATCAGCGTAACCATATGACCGAAACAGCTGGAACTCCACAATAAAGAGGCACAAGACAAAAGTAATAAGCTGCCTACCACTTGTGGCTTTTGTTTTTTAATCATCACGTACCACCCCGGTGTAAAACGACAACACCTTCTTCAACTGAGAGCATCCGGCAGCTGTTCATAGATCCCTGATGCACATAATTGGCTGGAAAATACCAACCCCAGGCTCTTTTAATATAAAGGCAGCAATAAGAGAACGCAGTGTTTACACGAATTCAACACCAGGAATAAGTGTAATACAAGATAGTATTTACATGAACACAAACCCTGTAGATAGTTTGATAGCATCCCCCCACCTCCGTTTAGTGCAGAGCTTATCTGCAAATAGTACTCGAGCAAGTATTCATTCATACATGTAGTGCGTCTTCATATACCATGCAATCAATATAGAGTGCAGAGTAACATATATAGATCAGTTACAGGCAAAAGAGCCCTTGGGCTTCAACACTATAAACATTCAACTCAGCAATAGTGGTTTCAATGCCATTACTGCTTTTCTACTTCGCCTACTATACTTCAGTTGTCATACTTGTATTCATTCAGGCACTATTTCTTTGCATTTAACCCTTACACTTCAGTGTTTTATTTCACTTATATTTGATGCTCCGTTGTTTTCTTACATTCTGTTGTATATTTTGGTACTGTTATTTTGGAACAATCTGTCACCAGAATTTCCTTCTTAAAGTTATATCTCATCTTCAATGTGAGCAGTGTGAATATTTAACTTAACAAGCGTTCAGAAATGCATGGCAGTGAGTCCTCACTATTAGGGCTGGGTGATGGTTAATTGATGATCAATCTCGGATCCCAACGGCTGTAGTCTGATGACGATACAGCCTCAACGGTGAACATGCCGGGGCATGTAGCCGGCGGTTAGTCATAAGCAACCGCGTGCTGCATTGTTACAGAAAAAGAAACCTTTTCTGAAGTTTGCTGAAATTTCGACATCATGATGCAGATTAGTAAAAAGTCAAAATGAAGCTTTGTCAGGTCTGTCCTCAAGAGGAGAAGAAAACTACTTTCAAAATGCTCGTTTGTTGAACGGAGGTCGGATTTATCATTTCTGATGCATTCGAGGAAGTCGGGAAATCTGAACGCTGGGCGGCTTTGACGCACCGTCAGGAAATGTATCTCAAGTTGAATTTTAGATCTAGAGCAGATTGTTAGCTGTTAGCATGATGTCTGTTTATAGAGATTAATAAGAAGCTAAGTCATCATCAGATAGACGCTGATGGGAGCCGGGATGGCATTATGGCGGATTATGTTCCGCCTGCTTTTGCTCTCCACATGGACTGTTTTTCCTGCGTACACCGCAGCCTGCTGATACGTGATTGGTCAATATTATTGGACTGCTTAATCCACATCCCTGCCGACAGATTCTACATTTCCATGTATCATGTTTCTTTTTTGATTGGTCACAAAGTAACGCAAAGACACACACACACACAAGGACCTTCTTATTCTGTTTTCTTCTTTAACGATGAGCCTCCTTCACGAGCGGCTCACCTGCTGCTGTGGAAACGAGACCGCAGGTGAAAAACTCAAAACGTGTTATTTTGACCACTTTGCACGGCTCATTATGAATGTCAACAGAGCAGATACATGTAGGAAGAGACAAACAAACAGCAGCTGTGTGCAGTTAGAGGAGGTGAAGGTGGAGAACATATGGCGGGGAAGAATGAAGCACAGGTATAATGGTGTTATGATCAACTTTCTTTAAATAGGGCACCGTATTGTTCGCTGCAATTTTTGTATTTATTATGGGGGTTTATTGTCGACGAGGTTGAGGCCGGGAAAATAGATTTGATTAAGAAAAACACATTTAGTACTTTCTGTCATAGGCAAAAAAGTATATAAAAAGTTAGGGATTAATCTATTAATTGATCGTTATCGATGGTCGGGTTCAGGAGTTTCTTCAACCCTCTGTCCAAATTTGTCCTCCAGATTTTCCTGAACAGATGCAGAGATTTTCAATCTTTCAAACTTAACATTATGGAGGTTCATTACAGTTGTTTTGCCCTTTGTAAACGCAGTGAATTCAGAAAAACATGGCAGTGAATCCTCTTGTCTAAAGCGACACATGTCAGGTTTAACCCCACCCCTCCCCAGCATGCCTGCAGCCCAACAGGTCACACTCTGCCTCATCAACCCAAGCCATCTCATACATCAGCGTGTTAGTGTCTGGCCTTACCAACAGCAAGCCAATTCCCACGGTCACCTGAGCAGATCATTACTTTGGTCGAAATTATAAGTGGGAAATGTTTAGTAATAATCCTTGCATCTGTTTTCCCAAAAACTACCAGGCCTCGACAGGCTTCTCTCTACATTAACCACCGTCTATATGCCAACAGGCTGCATTTGCCGTACAGTACAGGGCTTAAAATCAACAGGCCATCTGTGAGTAGATGAAAGGGAGGGCGGCAATAATTCTCCATTCCAGATGTGACCCTACGCCAAGCCTGGCAGGACGAGGGCAGCGATCCAGAGGGGAGGGATGGAGGGAAGGTTACGGCGGTTTGGAGGCTGCCCGGGCTCGCGTTGAGTGGCGAAGGGCACATTTGTTATGTGCACATGACAATGAAGTAGAAGAGGGCACGGAATGATAGCACGGCTGGCTTTTAGGGCCAACACAATGAGGACTCGGAGGCAGCCAATCACAGGTTAGAAAAACAAACTTTGGGGACCGAGGTGGGGAAAGCAGATGGGGCAGGAGCCAGGGCGAGGCGAGGACAGCCATATGTGAGAGGCAGCTGATGTGTGAAGTATTATGCCCAGCAGTCACCCTCCCCACACGCCGCTGTGTGCGAGGGCACCTTGGCCCCCTCGGAGCCACATAGATAAACACTTTCCAAACCTCCTCGTTTATAGCTTCTCATTAGTTAGAGTGGGGAGGAGGAGGGAGGAGGGGAGCGCGAGCCTGCCCGTAACCCTGGCACTCCCCCTGGAATGAATTAGAATCTTTAATATTGTGTTGTGTTTTAGAGGTAATATTTTATTTCAGAGCTTCCTTGACCTCTATGTTCTCATGGAGGGTTTCAGGGCTGATTTTTTAATGTCCAATCAATCAGCTTTATTGTAATTCCAACTGAACATTATTGAGGGAAATTACAGCTTTTCACGCTTTGTAAAAATGTCCTTGTGAATTCTCAACGCTGCAACTTTGAGGCCATCTGGGCGAACTTTCATTTTGTTGCTCTCCATTTGAAGCTCTATATCTAACCACCTTTTAAGAGAACACTTGAGGAAAGTGTTCATCTCTTCTGTGCGGGGACCGTATGTTATCAGACGGGCACTCACCATTGTAAGAGAGCCTTCTTGTGGCAAAGCTTCTCTGTGATTAGATTTGTTTAAGAGCTGTTCGAGAGAAAACAAAAACGTATGGCTGAGATTCAGGTGAGACAGGGCGCCAAGGAGATCTTCCAGAATACTTCAGATTTTATGCTCTTAAGATTTACAAACTTCCACCCTTTGACAGACGCGTCACCATCAAGGAAACATACGGCCCGCAAGAGGCATAAACTCTGTGAGCTATCGTTGTTTCTAACCAGCAGCTTCACACGTAATTATCCAGAACGGCCGTGTTTGAGAGCAATATCTCAGATTCAAGTAAGTTAAGAGTTCAATAATTATTCACTAATTCCAAAGATGATGAACAGCTTCAGTAAAAGACAGCATATGGGTGGTGAGGATATTTATTCAAGGTAATCTGTTCCCTTTACAAAGGCGTACAGCTCTTTGAATGATGAACCTCACACGTCTTGTTTTGATCCTGCGCTTGCCCTCTTCTCCAATTCACCCTCAGAATACTAATGTGCTATTCATTTTCTAAGCTTTTCTGATTACATCACACTCTCACCGTGGGATAACCAAAGACCTCAAAGTTAACAGAAATCATTCACATTGTTTGGCATCAAGGACGTTGTTGGTATGCTCATAAAGAGACAAAGATAATATTACGATTCACAGAAACTCTCCGGATTTGAAGTAGCGTGTGTAAAGTGTATTTTTTTTTGTCATGAATCAGTTTAATCATCTTAATGTCACAATCTTTTGTTGTGGGGTTTTGCATGTTATCCATTATGGCAGGACCTTTAGAAACATTAGATTTAACCACATCTAAGAACTCATGGAAGGATTAACAGGAGAGCACAAAATGACAAAAGATCCTATTTTCCTCTTTGGGGATTATGAACACTGAACACACATAAATATACTTGTTTTTTTATGTTTGATTGACACAAAGGTCACAGAACTCTGACCTCGCTGACTAAATCATGCTTTGTTTCTGGGATTAATATCTCTCAGATATTAAAGTATAAGTCTTGGACATCTGATGACTGAGGTTGAACCTTAAAGGGATAGTTTGGATTTTTTGAAGTGGGCTTGAATGAGGTACTTTTCAATAGTAAGTGTACTCTGTGCGGCAGATATCGGTCAGCACGGCCCCTGTTAGGAGAAACCGGCTAGGATTCGTACACGGAGGCTAAGGCCGTGTCTACACGTACACAGGTATTTTCCTCAAAGCTTTTTCTCCGCGTTCACACACAAATGCGAATTTAGGTCACTGAAACTCTGTTTCCACGGAGACGTGTAGACGGGGTAAAAACTGTGTTTTTGGCTCATGACGTCAAGCTGTGCACCGTTATCTCCTTTGTGAGGCGCCACAAATGAGGTGACATTCCATGCAAAAACAGTGACAAAAACAGGGATGCTTCTAACCTTGCTAACAGGACTGTTTATGTTGACATATATGTGTACAGTTACTGGTCCACTATATTGATATATCAACCCCCTTCCTCCATGCGCCATTGCTGGCCGCCAGGTAGTCTTCCGGCAATAGATTTTTCGGACTTTTGATTGGCCCACGATTGTCTTTTCCTTCTTTCCATGACTGGGTTATGTTGGTGTGGCATTCATGACATCGTTTCTATTTTTTTTTAGAACCATGCTTGTGTGGACGTTTTTTTTTTTTTTCTAAACGAAGGAGGGAAAAAGTCCTTGAAAAATACCCGTGTACGAGTAGACATGGCCTTAGCTTTGCACCGCTGCAGAAAGGGTCACGAGTACCACAGACTTTGGCCCCTTAAAAGACTCGTACATTTAAGAGAACATTTTAGTGTAAGTGTAATTTTTTCACCGCTTCACCTTGGCGTCAGAAAGCCCTCTCCCTCTGGTAAAGAATTTAGCTTCCCTGTAGGAACTTATCCAAACAGGGACCGTGCTGACCGGCATTTACTGTACGTAGTACACTCAGCTACTCAAGTAAATGGTAAATGGACTGTACTTATATAGCACTTTTCTAGTCTTTGCGACCACTCAAAGCTGCTTTTATACTACATGTCACATTCACACACACATGTATATACTGATGGCAGAGGCTGCTACGTAAAGTGCCCTACTGTCAATCAGTGTCTTGCCCAAGGACACCTCGACATGTAGCCTGAGGGAGCTGGGGATTGAACCTCAGACCTTCCGATTGAAAGACAACCGACTCTACCACTGAGCCACAGCCGCCCACAGTACCTTATACAACCTCACTTAAAAAAAAAAGGACTATCCCTTTAAAGTCTTGTTTTGTTGACTGCAGAGTGAAGACTTCAAGATGGCCCATTGCATGTGGGTTTTATATTTCTGGTACTTGGCTATGAACGTGACTGAATTTGCCCATGTAGCACCAAAGCGTGTTTGCATCAACACTCATTCACTTCCACTTGTGCTGCGAACTGACTTGGACACATGATCAGTGGGCTAGTGCTGATAGTTAGTTTCACTTTACTGCAAGAAACAGCTTCCTACATTAGCAGAGGTTTGGACCATTCAACCAAATGAACCAAATATGTTATCTCCTTCCACGCTGATTAATTAAGATGCAGTAAATTTACTCAGCGCTCGTTTGCATGTGTTAAGAAAAACATCTGTATTAGAATTACTCTGTTGAGTGCACTGCACTTATTCGGAATAAAAACAGGTTAGCTAATGGGTCATGACTGATAGTTATGTTTTCCTCCTGATCCCGACGATTGTCACTCTGTGCCTCTCAGCACAAAAGCAACCAGCAGGATCACGGCGTCATATGTATAGGAAGAACTTGATTGTTTTAGTCACAAGCAACCTGTTCTGAATTTAACGAGACTACGTTCTACCTCGCCATGTGTGTGTGGGTGATGATTCTGCTATGAGAGTTCAGCGTTCCTGGCCTGGAATCTATGCTGGAAAAAAAAATAAGGGCCATCTCTCCACAAGTAAAGGCTTACTTGGCCATGAAACAAGATTTTTTCGGTAACTTTGTGACCACATCCAGACGGCAGCACAGTTGTTAAAGGTGTTGGATTTGGGACATAAATTAGCTTTGGGTGTGGAAGGGTCCCGTCATCATTCACGGCCAATTAAACCAGCTCCTCTCCTTCCCTTGAAAAGCAGCACAGTCGCCACCACAGTGCCTCAACAGTTTGGTAATGAATAGCAGAGTTCAGACAAGCCTCTCCTTCAGAGAAACTTACGAGAGAAACTAAAAGTACAAAGCGTGGAACTGTAAGGGTCGGAAATGTGGCACTACAGCTTCACTGGGAAGGATGTGTTCTGTCTCATTCTCCCTCTGTGGTTACTTTTGTGTCTTCATCAGCATATTTTAATGTAGAATAATGTGCATATGGAGTGTGGAAGATACTTATTCACACACACAAAGGCATGTGCAGTTACAACAAACCATTAAGATCCACTTCAAACACTTAATCCAAGCATAAACAAAGGAACATTTAATGTTAACACTTACAGACACCTCATCTCAGGTGTTCTCGCTGACTGTTTGCAAGCTAAACGATTATAATATTAACACTCGATGCTCTCAACATCTTTGGTACAAAATCTCTACACAGCAAGATGAATTGTGGTCCTGAAACACCTCTCCATCTACAACTCAGCGAATTCAGCTCAGCCGTACAGACTGATGGATTACCCTAATGGCTGTCAGCCTGTCTCCCCTCTCCCCTGTGTTTGCTTTGCTGTACTTTGATTTTAATTAAACGTGTGAAATAAATCGTAACTTCAAACGGCGGTTCCTCCTTCTTTGTCCAGCCCTGCGCGTGCTTATGACGGTTACAAATTCCAACATGTGAAATTATGAAGCTCCTGTATGATTGGACCTGACACCTGGAGCTAAGCTGCTGGAATAATCTGGAGACAATTCATACATACTTACATATCAGAACCAGCACCAGAAAAATGGCATGGCCAGCCCAGTCTAGATCTGCACCCCACTGAAAGCCTTCTGAATGTGATCAAGAGGAAGATGGACGATCACAAGCCATCGCACAAAGACGAGCTGCAATGTGAGAGACTGGTGGAGAGCATGCCAAGAACGCTGTAATTAAAAACCAGGTTATTCCACCAAATATTGATTTCTGAACTCTTCCTAAGTTACAACATTCGTATTCTGTTGTTTAAAAAATACCTAAATGACAATATTTTATTTGGAAGCAGGGAGAAATTTTGTTCACAATAAAACAAAAGTTCATTTTGCACAAACCTATAAATAGACTGCGGCAAAAATACGGTTTCAGATCATTTCACAGTTTTGAGACGTGGATCGGATCCTATTTTTCAGATAGGATATTTATAAGAACTTTTCTTCTCCTCAGCTTGCCATGACCGTCACTATACATTTGAACCACACTACAACAATGCATCTCCATGCATCTCAATAATGTAATATATCTTCAAGTATCTGTACAACCCATTGCTCCATGGCAGTAATAATACAAGCTGTCAGATGAATCTGTACAGCCTTCATATAGAAAGGTTTTGAAACTCTGAAACAGTCCGCAATATAAAAAGCAGCATATTTCCAAAACTTGTACCTTTAACCCCACCTGAGTACATAAAACATTACTAACACAAAAGAGAAATCTCAGTAGAAGTGTGATGTAACTGTGGCAACACGTAACATGCACTCCATGTCTTTAACAGTCGTGTGTGTATCTTTGCGCCGGCTACACCTGCACAGTGTGTTGTGTGAGTCAGGCAAAACAACAAATGGCAGACGTTATTTTAGGGATCATACCTTCAGGTTTTTTGGAGGCTGATTTTTAGATAAACGGAGCGACGCCCGGAGCAACTCGAGCTGCACTGATTTCACACTTGACACGCGTCATTCTCCGCAATCATCACACAAACTCTTACCCCCCCAATTTGGTCATATAGCCACTGCTGCCCTGCACCAGTACTGCGCTCATACCTTCAGTTCCACCGCCATTCCCGGCATCCACCTGCAGGCTCCGGCTAGGGGGGGTTTAGGATATTATCTCATCACTCCTCAAATTTCTGCATGTAAAATAAATCTGCGAGGAGTGATGAGGTCGGAGCCTAGACGCCAAACACAAGCATTGGCATCCAGGAAGTTGTGATCATGTGGCTTCGTCTGCCTGCTAAAAAAGACACCTCCTGACCTGCTGCCTCTTTCTGCTATAAATTATAACATACACAATTTTAGGATGCAAGGAAAGGCCTGATATAATATGTGTAGGAATGTTTTATAACATGTTTCAAGGTAAAAATGATTCCATTTTAAATTGAAATGACATCATTATCTATGCAGTCAATTCTGCCATTGAGAATAAAACAGTATGCCTTTAGCATCTGTGATATGAGGCATGAATTAATGCATCACTGTTGCAGCCTTTTATGATATACCTCAGTAATACACACTGAATCTTCTGTCATCATCCGGAGCACTTATAAAACATCTACAGTTATTACTGCTGGCCTCTGCAGCCCTGGATGTGGCCTTCATGTAGTTCCCTGCTTCCTATCTATCACTTTTTTAGTACGCTGCTCGCTCATGCAGCTCATGCACGAATCGCTGGCAACTGAATGAAACAGCTGATTGGTTCAAATTCATAATCCCGCTTTTATCAATCGATTATGTGTCAGATGCATAAGACATAAACAGCTCTGTGGGAGGTCACTCCATTGATTAGCTTAAGACTCATGCTGCATGCTTTCTCCACAATGACAAACCGCTGGTAGAAAAATCCTGCCTTTCTATCCGTGATTAAATGTGCGTCTTATAAAAATGGACCTTGTCATAATCATTAAATTACAAGAATGTAAATGCAGCAGGATAAAACAGCATGTGCAATACTTGTGACAAATCGTGTTCCCACGAGTCGAGCCTGATGCATCCATCGCCGAAGCAATCTACATACTCACCTCTTGACACTTATGGACAATATGTCCACAGATGATGAATAATTGCTGCATTACATTAAATGCCAGATGTTACTTAAATACCACCACAGGATTTTCAAGAGTATCATGGGAAATGTGGATGCGTGTATGTGTTAAAATGATGACTTCAGATGTGTGTGCGTCTACATATAAGTGGGTCTAAGTGTGTACATGCTCGCGTCCTCGGATAAATACAGTCCACATGGACCTCCATCTTTCTTCTTTATCTTGCCCTTTACACAACACATAAACACAGGTTTGTGTTTCTATCCTTGTGAGGACACACTCTGAATCATGTAGCAGGAGTTAGCTGTTACTTACATAGTCAAACACCAAAATGTAGGGTGCTTCACATCTCAGAACGCCTGTCAATCAAACACTGGTGAAGACTAAGGGCGCGTTCGCACCAGCCTTGTTTAGTCCGATTGAACCGAACCCTGGAGCGTTTGCACCCTCGGTGCGGTTCGTTTAGGTCGGTGTGAACGCCAGAATGAAACTCTGGTGTGGACCAAACAACCTGACCACTGTCTCGGTCCGTTTCCAATCGAACCACGGCCCGGTTTGATTCTGGTGAGAACGTGAACAGACTTAAAGCAGGACCAAATACAGTAAACAAAGCATAAAACTGTGCGTTGTATGCTTACGGATGCTGACATTTGCAGAGATATGCAGCGAGACGAGTAGAGGGCAGACGTGGGGGAGCAATGAGGAAATAGAAATATGGGGTGACCAAACAATTTCACAAATGCTTATGGAAACACACAAAAACACGGAGGTATTTAAAGTGTTCAGTGAAAAACTAAAGGAGATGGAACTGATTGATCTGTAGAACAATATCAAAAGGACGTTTTTTTCTTGCCACTGTTGCCAAGTGCTTTCTCAAGGTGATTAATGCTGGGTCTCTTCAATTCATATTACAAACAGAATGCTTCAGCCCTTCTTCCCATGGAAAGTGTCATGAGATATTGGGGTGGCTGTGGCTCAGTGGTAGGGCGTCCTCTAAACGGAAGGTTGGTGGTCAATCCCAGGCTCCCGCGGTCTGCTGTGGACGGGACATTGGAAGACAAGAAAAGTGCAGTCGTCTTTTTATATTATGAAAACGTGGGATAGAGGGAGATGCAGGATATCAAGTTGGTAGGGACTGTATGAAACCAACATGAGGTTTTAAAAGTGATCTACTGAAAGAGCACTTCAAAATCCTTTCAGCCAAAGTGCCCTCACTTTCCAATTCATTCATTCATGTCTTACACTTAAAGGGCCCCTGCAGAATTATAGACCTCTACTAGCGCTATGGAGCTATTTTTCCATGAGTGGGTCCCTGTTTAGTTTAGTTAGTGTATATGCATAATTAGGACCCATGTGCATGTGCACTCCAGTTACATGGTGCACACTCCTGCCAATGGTTTCACACTCTTTTACTGATCAACAGGTGGTGGTTACATGTCGACCTTTACTGCAGTGCGTCAGCAAAGAGGACCGCATGCTTATCCAAATAGATGTGGATTTATTATATGTATGCTTAAGCTTCATTCTTGTGTGTGCGTGCATGTACATTATTACTGTGTATACAAATATATATAATAGTATACAGATTTCAATATCAGACTCTTTTCTTCTGGAACTATACCCACACATTCTCCATACTTACTCTGGTATTCCCAGAACTGCTCATTGCGCCACACAGACAGCTGGCTCTAGACGTACGTGCTGCTGCATTTTAAACAGAGCCGATAAATCTATATCAGCTGCTTTCAGGGGCTCTCAAGTGTGTCTTAAAAACATATATGTATCTCCTCTTGTCAGAGCCTTGGGTAATCTGCTTTGGTCCAGTCGGGGCAACTGAGCGCAGCGTGTCTGTCATGTCAGTGAGAGTGCAGCGCTCGGTTATTTTCCTTTGAATGCACCTGAGATTTTTCATTTCTTTCAGAGAGAAAATATGCAGATACATCTGTTTGTTCAATTAAGCTTATGCCGCAAACGCCCTCGAGGTCATGTCTTTAGCTTGATGTAAGAACAATTTTGCATTCATGTGAAGTACCTTGATTTCCTTAAAGAAGAATTTACATGCAGCTGATGTGTTCAACATAAAATGGTGTGTATGCAAGGCTTTTGTTATGGATGATTCACTGGCTGGTGCAATGGGACATTTTTACTGTTGAAAATCAAACGCTCCATTTTTCTTCTCAAGTTAAGAGTTTTTCATCTTAAGTAAGAGTTGTAGACATCACTTGAAATTATTTCAAGTATCTGGCAAATTGACAGTACTTTTCCAGATGAATGACGCTGCAGGATTCACAATGTGCAAAGGTCTAAAATCATACTTACAGAGTACATGTCCCAAACCCCCCCCCCAGCATTTGTTGTGACACAGCGAAGCGTGGACAGCTGCATCGGCCTCCCTGACTTCATCACGCTGGTCGACCTCAGCAAAGGTTGTGCGCAGCTCATGAACGTTTCCACCAGTTTGATCATGGCCATTTCTCACCTCCTGTCATTCAAACCTCGCTGCTGAATGATTAATCTCTGATCATTCACACCTGCAAATAATCACGGCCAACATCATTAACCTCGTCGACCTCCTGTTCCCCAGTCCAGCTCATTTTTCCCGACTGCCGAGCCCGTTCTTCTGCCATTCATCACTCCATCCTGACATGATCCCCAAACACCACGAGAGGAGAACAGCATGTCGTATTGATCTCCCGTCAATGCCTGGAATTGACCAAGAGGGAAGTGATGTAATGTTCTCGGTTTAGTATTTTAAGTGTAAAACAAGGAAAGAGGGAGACAGCACTGTTACAGATTGAAAGTTGATCTGGCTGTTTTAAATACTTTATGGACCATTTAAATAGCAGAGCCTGGGTTACATTTCTCTGAATTGCCCCTTAGTCTTTTTATTTTGTTATCTTAAAAGGCCAGTTCACCGATATTCAACCTCAGTCCTATCATGCTATTATGGGGAGCTAATGCCATTATGGAAGAGAGAAAAAAGCAATGTCACTCTGTGCCTTTGGAGGAAGCTATCCGCTCGTCCAATGGGCCCTGGAAAACCTCCACCAGACTACGTAGAATGCGTCAACTGGCGGAGGCCAGGGAGCTCGCTGAACTAAATTTCCTCAATCTGGGACGCCCGCCTCCGATGTCATGTCTCGTTCAAAATCGTCAGGTTTGAAATGTAGACTGCAGACCTGAAGATGATTTAAATGATCCACCAGTATATTCTCGTCGTATTTCAGATTCTGTGCCACTCTGAGCCATCGCCCGCAGAGAGACGGTAGTATTTCACTCCAGCGTCTCTCGTTGGCCTGTTCCTTTTAGAGGGAGGGGCGCAATGCACGCTGGGTGTTGTAGGAATGTAGAATGGGCGAAACCACGAGCTGTTTGTACAACTTTCTCCACAGCTATGGCGCCAATTTCAAATGTTATTGCTTCTATCGATTACAGAGAACACCAGCTTTGACTGACAGAGGCTTTTTCCAGGGATGAATTGCTCCTTTAACAAATTATACCACATATCACACACATACATTGTCATACATGTTACTGTAGTTAATGTTATCTGAAAACTAAACATCAAAATGATGGTAAGAGGGATTTAGTGTTTTCTAATACACATTTATTTTGAAAGAGAGTCTCTTCTTCCCCTGGCATCATTTTAAAGACATGAATCTTTGTGCTTTGTTTGCTTCTTTTTCTTTTACAAGAAGCTGGCTTCGGCTTTTCTTCCTGCCCATTAGAAAAATTGTCTGCTGCTTTTAAAGTGAATAAAGGGAGCTGATGTGATGGGCCATTACTGAACTTGTTCAATTCTGTGTGCTGATAATGTATTTGTGGCTTAAAGCTGCAGCATCAATTTGGGGCATGTTGCACAGAAATAGCAAAACCTGGCCACACCCATAGACACTTAGAAATTAACTATTTATTGGCAATCAGACTGAGTACAATTACATTCTTAAACTTGTGCTCAAACTTAAGAAAAGTAGTTATTATTTTGTTAGTGCAAATGTTTTAAGGCTAATACTCAACTTATACATGCCATGATTGAAATGGATGATGCAGAGGCAAGAAACCACACAGGGCAAACCGAAGGATGGGGCATGGTTTGAATTACACTGTGGCTTTCGGGGAAGCCCTGTTGTGCGGGGGATGGAGGTTGGGAGAATACCGTACACATACAAAAGTATATGGTCAATACATGTCAATGCATACAAAGTGTGTTTGCTGCAGGAGAACAAAGACAGGAACAATGGAACCATTGAAATGGACCTGTTATCACTATCCCTTACAAATGACAGCACACAGTTGCGTTTGCATGACTTTGTTAACCTTGTGTGCATCACATGACCACAAAAAAAAAAGCAAGGTAACTTTTCTGACGGCTGCTCTGAGCACAACTTTAAATAATGGACCCCAGATAAACTCGCTTTAGGGCACGGCTAATTGGGTTCCTTACAAATGCTCACTGCATATATAATACATCATAAAGTACAATATGCATTACACTTTGTTCACGTAGCATTAATTTGTTCACAATATGTTCACTTTGGGGATCCGCAATGGCTTTGGGGTTAAGGCACCAATGCTGAACTGTCTGTTTAATTTAAGGCTACTTTTGAACATCCCCTTTAACTTCCCTATAATGGCAAGACTACAGTCTTTCACTGCACACAACCAAGAGCGGTCTCTGTACTCAGGTCCACAAAAAAACCCGTTTTGTAACTATAGTTATTTCAAGACCAGCGACAGCAGATTTTTCGTAATTATTATATTGGACAGTGACCAGCGACCTCTTTCAGAAACTATGCTAAACTAAGTGCTAGTTCCTAGCTTCATTACACAGCTCTTAAGGCGTGTCCACACAGAGAGCATGTCCAGCCAACGCTGACAGATAATATATGCTTCTATTCTTAACATCTATCTCCACAGGGTGCTAAATGGCCCATGTGTCACATTTGCAGTACGTGCCTAAAAACATGTTTATGCTTATAGTTCCAGGCTCTTTTCTTCTGTTTTTGCAAGAAAACTACAGTTAGTGTTAATTGGTATTTGAGTGCTGCCATAAATGCAGGTGACCTACACTCAATATTGTGCCTGAATGTGTTGTTCTGCTAACTGGGGTCATCATGTTGTGAAATAAGACACTGTGATATCGATGTCTACAGTCAGGAAACCTTCCCTATAAAACTAAGGCCGTATGTTTAACATCAGAAGGCTAGAAGCTTTAGGTGGTTGATTTATTTATATATACAGTATGTATTTCATATGTATGCTTACATATATTCATTTATATTATAAGTGTTTGTTTTTTTTAATACTTACGTTACGTAATATTCCTCTCCAACATTTTAATAATAGTAAAATGCTACACACCATGTGTGTAATTTCCTGCGCATCCAACCAAAGCCACTTCTGAATAAGTGAAATGTGTACGTACTGTTCATAGTTTATTTATTAATATTGATGTTAGTATTACTATTTCTTATTTCTTTTATTGTTGCTGTATTTCCTATGTATAATAATAATAATAATAATAATAATAATAATAATAATAATAATAATACATTTTATTATTTATATAGCGCTTTAAAAGGTACTCAAAGGCACTTTACATAAAAGAAAGAACAGAAGCAACAATAGGAAATACATTAAATACATTAAGAACATATACAATGCAGAAATAACAGGTCATATTTATCACTTTATTAACTTTATTAACTTCATTTCCTTTATTCTGACTTGTAAGCGGCTCTGAAGACGTGATTTTCCCCCAATGAGGGGTCAATAAAGTTGTTATCTTTCAACATACTGACCCAGGGAAATATAAACTGAACATCACACCAAAGGAAAAACATTTCTGAGAGCACGAAACCCTTTGAAAGGTCTCATTTTTGAGTCATGTAAGGGAATATTAAGGTGGAGAATGTGCAAACATGGAAGTGTGCTGTGGATATCCTTTAGCGAACTCTTATTAACTACGTTTTCCTGACATTTCCTCATTTACTACATATAAGGAAATGCAATATTACTAAAAAGTAAGAGAATCTCGCTGGTTTCAGGCACTGGCATACGTCTATAATCAGAGTTGTTGACTGCAAACTGAATACGATTAGTTCAAATCATCTACCTGTAATATATAAGAGGTGTTTTTCCCCTACAAAAGGCCAATATTAATCTCCTTCATATAGCAGAACGTCTGCACCAAGCCCAGAAGTTGTTTCTTCGAGTATTTCACATCTAAAATGTGAGCGTGGAGCTTAAATGTATCACTGTCTAAATATTTATTGAGCTCATTGTATAACACACAATTGCTCTCTTCCTTGAAACAGAAACTTCAAACAGCTCTTCCTACTCATCCTCATGCTCTGAGGCAATGTTTTAATTTCCTATTAACCGCACAAGAACCAAACATTTGTGCACAAAATACCACACTTACATAACGTATTTGTAGTAGAGAAGCACGGCAAATGATCAAAATAAAAATACTCCTCCAAGGTTTTTCATTTCAGACACGTCTCAGTTGAAATTAATTTTCGCACTGTTGTCATGACAGAAGGTCTCTTTGGAACGGTGCCTTAAGAGGTACAGTACATCTTTCAAACCCAACAAAAGGGAACCACTTGTCAAAAAAGTAATTTATCAAAATTTAGCCTCCTTTGTGAGCAGGGAAGTATTGTGCGAGTCCAGGTGTTGTTGTGATGACTAAAATACATCCCAGCTTCTCAGTAATGGTTGAAAAACAGCATTGTACTTTTGTTTCACTGTCTTACATAACTCAGAAAATCTGTCGTTCTCCCGTCACAATTTTAAACGTGTTTTCAATTTCTCTTTTACTCACGAGGCCTTGTCTCGGGGCTCCAGACCGAGCCTGCGTGGGAGTGATTGTTTCGTTCTGGGGACTGAAGATCCTGACATCAAGACATCAGTATGTGTAGCACTGCAGCTGCCAGACATCAGTATCTCGGGCTTAATCAAAATGGGTTTGGTGGCAGAACCGTTGAGTGGCACTGTTATATCAATTGGCACTTACATGCTGCAGCCATCTGGGCCGTGCAATCATGGCAGCCTTATGTAATCCTCTTCTGAATACTGTAACTCTGTATGTCCTATACCACAGCAGCATCTCTTTCTTCCCTACATGCATGCTCTTAGATGATCTGGGGATGACATCCAGTGTGTATATATTATTTTGCTTTTCTTTGACTGCATAACACAAAACTGCAGTATCACAAACCCTGTCAATAAATAAGGAGACTTGCTTGTAATACAGGAATACGTGAGCATGTTTGTCACTCAGAAAGGGAATTTTTTATGCCCTCTGGGTTTCTTTTAGTTTCTCAGAGAATACCCTTTGTCTGAGGTAATGCATGCATGCTGCTCTTACTGTGCTTTTTATTCTCTCTCTCTCTCTTTTCTTTGTCTCGTTGCATTTTAGCTTTCTTTGAGCTGACCACCTCCTGTGTCTTTCAAGCGCCACATGTCTGCCAGATGAGTTTACTGGTATTAACAGGAACATTCACACAAATTCAAGTAAAAAAGTGCATACATGCCACAAGTCAAGTCCTGTGCTCATCAGCCTCTGCTTACAATATTAATAAATTAAGACATATGCACAATTAGTGTGTTAAAGAGATGAGAAGTTTACAATTCAATATGACAGGATACTATATAATACGATTCAATATAACGCGATGTGTTACAATATAATCCGGTACAATAGAAAAAGTCACGACACGACACAATGTGATATGACACAATACAATAGAATATGATAAGGGACGATATGATACAGCACGATGCAATACGATGCGATGCGATGCGATACTGTACGATACAATTTGATAAGAGACGATATGATACAGCACGATGCAATACGATGCAATACGATGCGATGCGATACTGTACGATACAATTTGATAAGAGACGATATGATACAGCACAATGCAATATGATACAATATGATACAATATGATGTGATGCGATGCGATACGATGCAATACGATGCGATGCGATACTGTACAATACAAAATGATAAGAGACGATATGATACAGCACGATACAATATGATACAATACGATGCGATACAATGCAATGCGATATGATGTGGTACAATTCGATAAACTATATTGTCCCTGCATTGAAATATGTTTCGGGCTTGAATGCTGCACACATCTAGCTGTCTCCACAGTAATATTAGTAATAGTAAATAAAAAACAATGAAACCAAACAACAATCAACAGAGTTGCACATTCCAATCACAACCACAAATGACGCATACTGCACATTACCCATATTAAATATGCTCAACATGTGGCACAACATAATATACAGTTTAAATGTTGAAAACAGAATAATTAGCCTCATGTAACAGGTAACTACTGTATGTGGATGTGATTGTAAAATGGAGAGGAAAGAAGTGAGGGAGGAGCAGGTTTACAGCACTGTTTTACTCCTTGTTTTCTACATATCAGAGGAGATGGGGACGGCTGTTGTCCCACAAATGGAAAAAAATAAAAATCGGACACACTCATGGCCAATTTATCAACATGTAGGTCAGACTGCCTACGGCATGTATTAGCCCTTTTCCAGGTGCAAGGAAATTTTACACATGTGAAGTGTTGTTGCCTTACGTGATCAATCAGATGACCTGTAATTACCATTTAGAAGACTTTTCGGCTAAATCCATTATTGCGTGATGATTTGAACAGAAAAAGACAGAGTGGTTCAAAATGGATCTATTAAAGAAACTCATTGTATTAAATAAAGTTATTTTGTTTGCAAAAGGAAAGAATTGAAAAAAATGCAGCTTCTCTGTAAAGCAAACAACAACAGCTGAGTGGTCTTTACAAGTCTTTAGAAAAATGTCTAAAACTGCAACTCTTTGATTTGGCATTTCAGTTTTTCTGAAGGATGTTCTGACTTATTCTTATAACGCATTACAAAAAATACATTTTACAATCTACTTGGCAATTTTCAGGAATGTTTGGCACATCTATGAAAGCAGTTGTGTTCCTCCAGTTTGACTAAAGTTATGGTAATTGACAGACATGTGTTTTATTTGTCGTTACTTCACTGACCTTTACTTCGCGGAATGATATAAGTCAACAATTTGACACCAGAAGGCTGATTTGACATTCAAGAGATAAAGGTATGAACATGATTTTGCACACAACAAAATCCAGAATGCAACCGTCAGTGTTACAGTGAAACTTAAAGCCTCCGGTGCACGCAGTGGACTTTACAATTAGACATCTTCTTTTCCGTAAGTAACCCTTTGGACAGGAAGAATATTCAGTGAGGAGCAAAAGTTGTTAATTAAGTGAGTTAATTGAAAAGTACATCAGACATTAATTATTACACCCAGCGGAGTATTTCTCTATGTGTTAAAAGCTGTCTACGGGGATCTTTAAATTATGGCCCCAAAGTGTTCTTTCAATGTAATTATCTAAACATTATCAGGAACTGAGGTTTTCATTATCATAAAACAAAAAGAAAGAGACATCTCTGCAGGTGTCAGAACAGACTGCTTTACTACAATAAATGCCAAAGAAGGCACAGCACTTCCTCTGCTCACACAGCATGGTGGAACTCTTACTTTGGGTATGGAGGAATCAATTTAAAGTGTTTGTTAATGAAAGAATGTTTGTCTAATGCTGAGAAAGACAAAAAAAGCACTTAAAATATGATAAAACCATACTGTTACATTTTCTTTGAGAGAAGAAGAACCAAAGTCGAGCCATCACTTTGAGCTGTTTCTTTCCGGTGTCATTCATCCAGCTAAATGAAACTTTGCTCCGACTGGCTACAAGGGTCCATGCTGAGGTCAAAAGCTTTAATCTCTGCAAGGTTCCCATATGGATTACCAACAGTCTCTACGGAAACTGTTACAATTACTTTTTGTTTTATTACTAACCTCAGCCACATTGTTCTGGCCCGCATCTGTGCACAGTGTCTCCCCCAGCACACTTAAAATAATTACATCCATTTTTAGTGGTGGAAAAAGCCTCCATCCAACCCAGCAGATGTAGCCCATCCCACCCCATTAAACTGAAGAAGCTGGTGAGTGCCCTTTATTTATAGGCCACCAACATAATGAATTCGGATGCTTTGGTAAATAACTGCCATTGGCAAACGTGTCACCAAACCTGAACAATTCTTTAATGGGTCTTCAGGATGTAGCTGCAACTTCCATTCTGTTAATCAATGAACATAGAACTCCTTATATTATGTAAGTTGTTACCTTATAGTAAAATTAATGAATACAACTGTTGAAGAACCAGAATGTGTTCCACCTGGAGCCTTTACTTTAAGCGACACGCTGTGCGTTACCAAAGCAATTTCCCCAAATCCTATGTGGTTGTGCTTGATTAATTTACTACAGAGGCGGTAACTGCATTAATACTTATTTGTGGAAAGTTTCAAACTAAACTGTAGACCATTACAGTTGGAAATCCCAGTGATCACACTTTTATTATCTTAACAAACTTAAATTCAGTTTTAAAGGGCACACTACCTGACTTTGACAGCATAGTTTAGTAGTTGTTTATTGGCCTGCAATTCCTAATAAATGATCTCAGCTTTAGAAGACTGCATGTATTATTACTAGTAGAAAAGGCTAGGCTCTTCTAATGGAAATGTGGGTCCCTTGGACTGTTGGTCAATCCAAAGACAATTGGGCACAAACTAAAATACATCACCAACTACTGGTTAGATAAACATACAAATTTGTACAGACATTTAAGTGGCCCTTAGGCATGAATAAATTATGAGGTAAGAGCTTTGTTTATCTCTTAACTAAATTAATTATGTCGTTAATAGGGCCTTTTTACCATTTTAAACTTTGACCTTTAATTATGTTAAACACTAGAAAACAGTTCCATAATGCATTAGCCTGCACAAGTACTTGCTCATAGTGGATTCATGTTGGGGCTTGGTAAATCATATAACAAAGAGGACTGTTTTTGTAATGTGTCCTGCGATAACTTTGCAACATTGGTTAGCATTTAACATTTTAAATATGAACATGTTGACAATGTCATTGTCAGCATAAAATACTACTGTTTGCAAGCTCAAACGTCCTCTTTCTCTTGTTGCCATGCATGCAGATGAAAGGAAAATGGACTGTCTAAGCAGACAGTGACTGAATCTCTTAAATTTGCATCACTAAAAAATACCAAGTGAATTTTGATACACCCTTGTTGCCTCAAGTGCACGACCTTTGCATTGGTCATTGTGATTGGCTGCTTAAAATGGGCCCCCTTCATCTGTTATCCAGCCATGCTCACTGAGCTCAGAAACAATCACGTCATTTGTTTAATGAAATGTTTTTGACCATGTATGAATGATGTGTTGGGACTCACAAGATGAATATTCTCTTGGTCCCTGAAAGAACAGAGATTTGTTTTTTCTGATGCCTTCCGATGGAGCGAGCAATGTCTCGAGGTTTGGAGGTAGTGGGATTAGGTCCTTCCCGGAATTGAGTTCACCCTTCAATGCACAAAAGGTCCCAATGTTTATTGAATCAAGGTGCAATTCTTCAATTTAGATTATGTGTGCGAATTATAGATTTGAACACAGGAAATCATTTCTTTGTGTTCAAACTGGTCTGCATCAGAAGGAAAGGGGAGGAAGGTGGAGTTCAGAGGGAAACTGCATGTTCATTCTATTTGTTCAGCTCCTTGCATAATTTGTCCATTATCCTGAGAGCAGCTCCGGTCTGTGACATGCTGGCAGAGGTCATTGTTGGCTGCCGCTGGAGTGTTCAGGAGTGACAGAAGCACACAGAGGGCACATAAACAGGCCTGCACAGTTCAAAAGAGTTCATGTGGGTTAAAGGTCAGTGACCCCTCCTATTCAACGAACACGCCGTAATGTCTGCACTTTGTGCAACAGGGAAGACAATTACTTTTACAAATAGTACATCAGACAGGTGCTTGAATATTCTTTGTCTTCAAGTGGAGGAATCATTTAGCATGGGTACATTTCTACAATCATTAGCCCAGGAGGTTACGCTTTTGGGCCATTTTTTAGCAGCGGGATTACGGAGAGTCTACTGGCCTGACATTTGTGAAAATTGGTGGAAGAGTGTATCACGGGCCAAGGAAGCACCCATTAAATTAAGAAGCAGCAGGAATAAATGGCGCCGTTTCATTGTCTGTTTGTCAGCAGGATTACGGAAAACTACTGGCCCAATTTTAATAGAACTTGGTTGAATAGTGTAGCTCGGGCCAAGCAAGCACCCATTAAATTTTGGGGCAGATCCGCATCCAAGTCACAACTAACAATAATATTGGATATGAGTCATGACAAAGTTTTGGCGGAGGTCTGGGCTCTCTAAGTGCCCTTCTAGAAATCACTGTTATTGCAGTGTGTTTCTGATAAATGTATCCAAGAAATGTAATGTTATAATGTAGATATTCTTATTAACTTAACCTACACTGTGAGGTTCCACCAATACTTGCAAGAGCCAATGTCCCAGAAATCAACCTTGTTTGCCAAGAACTGACTGCAACCCCATGCAGGCAGCATACAGTAAAAACTATTGTGCACATTTTGCATCATTAACTAAAATAAATGCCACAGTCACTTAACAAAAAAAAGGCTAGAGTATGCCAATACTGCATACCAGCATATTTAGCATGCATCCTTCACATCCAATGTTTCACCAAATGAGACAAAAATAATAAACACTAAAGTTTGCCAAGGACACCCTCCTGTTGATGATGCTCTTGACAGTTAAAGCGCAATATACAAACTTTTCAATAAGTTATTATAAGTTTGCTACAGTATAAGCCTCTATTAAATAACAGTTTGTTAACCAAAGTTGGTAAAGCGACTGTTAAAAAGAAATATGGTTAGGTTAAAGAATAATAAGGTAAGAATAACATTCATTTTTAGCTATTATGGGGCAACAGTTGCCAAGTCATTAAAGTGGAGCTAGTGGATCTAAACTGGAGTTGAGTTATTGGTCACAATTGCCCAGCCTTGCCATCTTTTTTAATATCTTTTTTCATATAAGATAACAGTGAGATATACTGTGTATTTTCAGCAAGTCTAGAAAGTGTAAAATCCTTCTTTTGTGGAAATCCCCCCAGCCTCCCGTATTTAAAGCCTGACCGCATCATTTTGTTTCTCCTAAAACTGGAGGAAATAAAGTTCACTCTTAGAGGCTCTTCTGACTGTATTCTCACTGGAGGCCACCGCTTAATTAGATCAATCAACTGCCCCCTAGAGAAGTGTCACCCTAGTGGTCCACCTTCAGCCTGCCTACGCCGGACCTGCCTCTTTGTGCCTGCCCACTATAAACGCAGCCAGCCCAGGAACAAGACTCCCTTGACTTAGGGCGGCGGGCGCTCATGGGTGGTTGGATACTAACCTTTGTATCGGGTCTACTGACTGTATCCTCCTGAGATCTTCATTAGTCCAACATAACGGCCTAGCTGTGAGCAGCTACTAGCTTTTCTTATCCATAATTTGTGTTCAATGATGCATATGACCACTGTTATTACTTTTGATATTCTCATTATTATGATTTTCCACTACTCTTTTATTTTATTTTATTTATTTACCTTTGTATTTATTTCTATACTGGCTACCATGTCACTTTAACTCTCTAATTACCACCCTGGTTATTCAGCTTAGAGGTTGATGTTTAAGATGGGATTCGCTGGGAGGGGAGTTAATTAAGAAAAAGGGATGTTTGTAAGAAAAAAGTGACTACACTTCATCTGTAATGTATACCTGGGCTTCATATATATATATATATATATAGACAGTGTATTATAATTCTACATAACTTCGGCAACACACTGATTTTGTTATATCAGTGTAAATCATTCATTCAGGACTTGTTCCACAGTGCTGGCTATTCTCCGACAAATGTGTTAGATTCTGTGACAGTTTGATGAACACTCCCCCACATTTCCCCCTAACTAACTTCCAATTATAATGAGTGAAAATGGAGACATTCGGCTGACGATGCCTCATGATGTAAGGTACAGCGTTTAATCTAGAAAACAAGTTTCTTTACGAGGATCCGATCAGCACAACACTTGGCGCCAGCTTGTCTGCACTGAAATGTTTTTCTCTACATCTTGTGTCGTTTCCCGGCTAATGACAGCTGTACAATTTTTCAGCTGATGCTATTTATCATGTTAATTCACTAATGGGCTTCATGTTGAGTCTACTTTTCAATGTAAACGAGATAGAATATGTGCACCTTGTAGGAACACAACTTTTAGCTGGGTTCATTTAATTATAATTGATTGTAAAACACATTCTCTAACTGAGGGTTTGATTTCACTGTGGTACAACTTATCTGCTGCGCACTTGCAACTTGATGTATAGTGAATTAATAGGATGGCCATCTCTGTTTCTGTGTAGTAATTCTAATTAGGATGTAGGGAAAGCACTTTTAAATCTATTATTGAAACTAGTAATATTGAGTTCACAGGGGTCAGGCCAAAATGATAATTGGATGATAAAATTGATTTCCACTTCTGTTTTATTTGCTTCGGGCTTAGCTTGTCCTATTTCTATTTCTTTTTCCATCCATCCAATTTCCCTCCATCTGTGGTAGGAGCTGGCCACCATCAGAGTGTGGAGGAGGTTATTCTGCGATGGTGCACCCTCTCAGACATGAGGGAATAAGCGGGGCGGAACACAGAGCTATTTTGGTGGAGCTCCTCGGTATCTAGGTCTAAGTGATTAAAACGGTGTCTTATGCCCAAAGTTCTTCTCATTGAAGGTGTTTATGTTGTTGTTTCTCTCTCTGTCCTTTTCAAAAAACCAAGACAGAAAACTATTTCACCTCTTCGGAACAAACTTCCCTTTTGTTTTGTTTTCTTCCTGCTCTCTTTTTATAACATAACCAATTTACATTATACAATAATACTTTTTAAATGGCTTATTTCATTTCGTTGTCAGGTTTACACAAATTTTTCAGTTCCTATTAATGTTTAGGTCTATATTAACTACTCCTACAAGGTGCCTATAACTGGTGCATCCATTGTTAAAGCAGTGTCCCATGGCTCTTATCATATTTGATTGCACATGTATACACATATGAATATGTAATCCCCTACAAATCCGTTTTTTAACTACGTATAAATGTGTTCACAGTTACTCAAGACATGCTTTCAAAAGCTTCACGGCTAATTTGTGACTTCAGAATTCGAAATTCCAAAAAACACAATCCTAAGTCGAGGTCCACTTACGAGCTCGCAGCTCAGTTGTCGTGGAAAGTGAATTTAGAAATACTTCAGATTTTCATGCCAGAGAAAATGTTCCATTTTATTGGATTAAGTTACGTTGCGCTGCGTCTCTTTCTTTGTGTCTATTTCTCTATTGCACTGTAACACCCGTACGATATTCTTTTCCTTTCCACAGCAGGTACCCGCTGCATAGTGCAAATGCCACATTGACTCTCCTGGGCCTCCACATCTAACCCAAATCCTTCTTTTAACTTGAAAAATGGCTGGCTGTGCTAACCACCAGGGACAGAGAAGAGGAATGCCTGCTCTGCCCACCACTGCTGTATTAGGTTACTTATTGACTGTAACATCTCTCTTCATTCTGCCTTACTTCATTTTCCTTGTCTCGCTCCCCTAGCGCTTCCTCTCCCACCCCTCCACCCCCCTTTCAACCACCTCGCAGCCCCTGTGACCAGAGCGCCATACAGGCTGGTTTTAAGCTCTGTACTCTAACGCTTCCCTCAGTCAACACAGCTGAGATTTTTTTTTTTTTTTTTTTTTTTTTGGAGGCCCAGTTAAGGCAGCATGCATTGGGGCAAAGCCTAGTGGGGCCAGGCTGGATGAATGAGCTGTCAGACAGCCAGTTCTGTGATGAGGGACCCAGACTTCATGCAGGCTCAGATGGGGGAGATATCGGTTCCTGTCAGCCCCCAAAGCAAAAAGAGGATCCCATGTCAGAACTACCCCCGAAGATTGGTGTGAAAGCGGGAGGGGCAATAGCCTGGGGAGGCAGAGAGGAGCTGGGGAATATAGAACCCATCTGTGCATTATCAAGTCCATGTGTAGAACGCGTATTCTAAATGCAAAGAGACACATACAGCATATATACAAACGTCCCTCCTTGGCTGCTTCACTAACTTTTAATTAGACGGGATTTGGAGACGCAGCATTGTTTCATACATACTACTAAAGCTCTTTATTTCCAATGCAATACCCTCGATCCTCCCGTGCCTATATTCCTTTTAACTCTGTCCATATTGCATTACTGTGTCTGGGTTGTTTGTTCCGCGCTGTACAACTGGGAGCCCAGGAGGTGACAGGAGACTCCTGGGGAAGAAAGAGAAAGTAGGAAAGGGAGGAGAGGAGAGGAGGATGTAGAGGGAATAAGTCGACAAACAGGGATCCCAGGAGAGAATGAACAGATGAGACAAAGATGGTGTCTGATAGCGGGACGTGGAGTGACAACACAGAGACGCATTAGTAGAGGGAGAGAAGCAGGGAGGACAGGAGTTGAAAATAAGAGAAAAAACTGACAGTGAGGAGCAGAGAGCTGCGATTTCTCTCCTCGTCTCTGAAGGTAAAACTCTCACATGGTCTCGTCACTGCATGTGGTGGATATAATGTACGGATTCATTACGTTGTGCTGCTTTTAGCTACATACAGACCGTTTGTCTGCTTCAAACACATCGTTCATTTAAAGCAAAATCCATCCGAAGAAAATATCCAATTTCTTTAGAGAGCCAATCTTCAATTCTTGTATTTTTTCACTCTGAGGTAGCAGAATTTTTTCTGTTCAAGGTAAGAATGTCTTGCATGTGGGTTGTTAGGACTGTGGAGTTTTAAAGAGCAATGTTTCTATTGTGTGTTTTCACTTGGCCAAACCAATGGTGACAACCTTAAACCTGAGACCTTCATGCAGAGGAGGCAAAAGTACAAAGATTCTTTCTTCAAGTAGATGAACAGAAACTAAAAAAAACAAGTAAAAGTAAAGGTACTGATTTATCCTTTTTACTGAAGTTACAGGGGAAAAGTAGGCTGAAAGGTATGGGCAGATATTTGTGTCAAATCTTGGTTCACAATTCAAATTTAGTTCTTGAAAGTTTGTTTTTGACCATTCCCTTCACTACATGAAGCTTCTGGAAGCTACTAGAGCTAATGATATTTAGTTATATTCTTACTTCTGGTGGCTAACGAGACCCGCCAGAACTGCTGTGGACTATTATTAGTTACATTATTAGATAGTTTGTTATATTATAAGTGATAGTTAGTTTATTAGCTATTTGCACTAAGGCAGCTCTGTTTGGGGAAGCTCCAGGGGGCAGCTGCCGCAGACTGGCATTGTGGTGGGGTGAACTGAATTTGGAATTGGAATTTTCAGATAATCTGACTCAATATTAGTGTTACATTCAGTTTTACAACTTTACAACTCAGTTTCAAATTAATATATTCAATAAAAAAATTGTGCTATTTCAGTTTTTCAATGCAATTATTAAAGCTTTAAGGTATGGTAGGATTTTTCCTTGCATTTTGTCAACAACACATTCAAACTGGGCCCCTCCTCCTGGGCTCTTCGTCACCAGAAGCTCACTCTCACTCTCTCTTGCGAGAACACGCCCACCTCGCCCAGCTAACACCGACAGCATCACCGTTAATTTTGTGCTAGCATGCTAACCCCTGGTTAGCTTGTCCTACCCGGTTTGAGGCACCTACCTGTCCAACAGAAAGAAGGCCAGCTCTGCATCGCTCTTTCGCCATGTTCGTTGCTAATTTGAACCACTCCCTCACTCACCTATACGCTGTGATTGGCTCAGGGAACAACAACAACAGCGCCCCTACTGAAAACGTCCCGTGCAAAGCAAAACAACAGAATAGATGCAGAGGGATGGGTCTCACAAGGGTCTGCACACACACTCACCAACACACATGTATAGAGACCCATAAGTGATGATTTATATTATATTTGTAAAAGTCTATATTCTATTTTTCTCGGAAAATCCTACTTATTATACCTTTAACCATTCAAATTCAAATTATGTGATACGAATGGATTTTTTATTCAATTTTTCAAGTAAAACTATTAAAATTCATATTGAAATCTTTTCAATTCAGTTTCTACTGACACATATTTCTGCCCATAGTCACCGTGTAAAAAGTCAAAAGTAGCCCATTAGACATCTTAGACATTCATCCCAGCTGTTTATATGCAAAGCTAACTAAATTTCATGTCATTTTTGGGAGGCTATTAACTTAAATCCTTCTAACGTCAAAGAATGTTCAACAAAACACAATTTTGGTTGAAATTGTGTCGCAGCCTCTCAACGTCAAGACCGATCGCAATGATGCTAAATAAAAATGTTCTATCTATCTGCTCAGATTCATGAAGCTAAAATGAGCCTCTTTTCAAAATGTAGAAAGTAGAAGTAAAACAATCCTCAAGTGAAGTACAGATACCTGAAAACTAAAGTTGATTACAGTACTCAGAGTATTTATTCCTCTTTCCTTCCATCCTCCGCCTTCATGGAATTGAAAATGCACAGAGATTCAATATATTTGTTGCCTGCAGTTGTTGATGTTATTCGATTCATGTCCACACTGGTTGTTCGGTCAGAGGAATATTAAGAACAGGTGCAGCACAGTAGGAAAATATGTGCATTTGCTCACAGAAACCCACACATAAGAAGAAACTGTGCAGAAAGATAGACACATAAGTTCAGCTTGAGGATAGACAAAAGAAGCAGAAAAGTACTAGACATATTGAGAAAGCTATACTACGCCCGGGTTGAAGACAGGCAGGAGAGAAAAGTAGATCTGGCAGAGTTGAGAGGAGCGCAAGCTGGAAAACATCAGTGGAGAACTCATCACAATGCAGCGCAGCAGAGCAGCTCCCGGCCTGCACCACAGGAATCCCATCTTCAGGGCTCAGAGCAGGTAATAGGAATGCTCCAGCCATTAATGCTGGGAGAAGAAGAACAGGAAAAACCCTGTGTTCTCTGTCGAAGCCTTAGCCTTTCTATTGCCCACCTCTGATTCAGCAGCAATCCGGCACCGGCACACCAAACAGAAACGGATTAGAAGGAGTTCAAGGTGTGTGTGGAAGCAAACTTACAAACAGCGCTACATGAAGAAGAGAGAGAAGAAGAGGAAGGGTTTGTTTTTGTTTGGAAAATGACTTTTTATACATCTTTACTTCAATTACAAGGCCAGGTACGGGAGCTCTGTGCACTGAGATGGTTCTGCACATCCATTAGTTTTTAATGCAGTTGATGGAGCTGGAAGAACAGGTATAAAAGCATATTTTGCATGAACATTGGACTATTATCCAAATACATTAAGGTGAACGCCATTATAGACTTTTAAGAGAAACACAGAATCACATTATACTCTTCATAATATTTTCTTCAAAGGCATTACCTCCAAACAATACCATAAAGCTGAGTTACCAGGCCATTTACATTCAGGATGAACCTCCTTTCACTTCTCTGTAACACGGGAAGTCATTTACAAGCTCTTCCCTGCAGCAGAAACTCACTCTTGGGTGGGATGGAGCAGGTGTGTTAGCATTTTCATAATGAAAACTGTATTTAACAACTTTAGTTATCTTAATTTACAACCAATTTGTAATGTAAGCGATGAGGAGATAAGGAAAGCTGGTTGTCTGCCGGAAAATATTCTCTGTCAGAGGGGGAACAATCTGGTTTTCTCCTCAGAGGGAGCTGGGTGCTTGCAGCAGTGAGAACAGCACCACAAAAGAGTCGCTGATGAAAAAGATTGAATCCATCATATAAAGGCTCACGATGCTTCTTTTCCTTCCAACGCAATGGAAATATTTCAGACTTTTTTGGGCCTTTATGTTTTGCACACAAATTCAAAATATATAATTCTGTAAAAATCCTTTGATAAAACATTTCTTTGGCCGTCTTAATATTTTTTTTGTATTGAAAAACATCACAGTATTTCTCTGCAGATACAAGTAACACTCATAGCAGTCCAGTGCATTACACCATGAAACATATACGTGAAGTCTTTTGGGACCCAGGACCATTTTACAACTTGTCTGCTTACTTACTGCCACTTACTTAGTTAAGCCCATATGTATTTTATATTCTTTAAACTTTGTGTTTTTCACAACAGTCAAAATGGCTTTTTGTACTTTTCCAACATTTCTCTCCTGGAATTTATAGACATAAGTTATGTGTTTCTTTGCAGTTTGCTGGTACAAGCTATAGTAATGTGTCTTTTACTGTTATATTTTATTTCATGTCACAGATAAATCAACACATACAGGGATGAGGATGTTCCTTTATACCTTGTAGCTCACAGTCACAGTAACACTATGGTTTGGCAATAGTTTGTCTGTGACAGCAGGGGTGAGACGTTTTTGTATTATTTGAAGTAATGGATGATAGTAACTGAAGCAGATGAGTCTAAATCCACTGATAATGTGGTGTAATGCAATTGCTCTGTGCCTTTGGAGGATGCTATCCGCTTCTCCAATGGGCCCTGGAAAACCTCCAGAATGCCAGACTACGCCAGGGACCGTCATAAACTACACTTCCTCAATCTAAGACGCCCGCCTCCGATGACATGTCTCGTTCAAAATCGTCAGGTTTGAAATGTAGACTGCAGACCTGAAGATTTTTTAGACAATCCACCGGTATATTCTTGTCGTATTTCTGATTCTGTACCGCTCTGAGCCATTGCCTGCAGCGATCAATGACCTTGACTGGAAAACAGTATTTCACTCCAGCGTCTCTCGCTGGGCCGTTCCTTTCAGAGGGAATGGCGCAATGCACGCTGGGTGTTGTAGGAATGCAGAATGGATGAAAACGAGCTGTACAACTTTCTCCACAGCTATGGCGCCAATTTCAAATATAATTGCTTCTATTGATTACAGAGAACACCAGCTTTGACGGACAGAGGCTTTTTCCAGGGGCCAATTGCTCCTTTTATGGAAAAAAAAAATCAAAACTATGTTTTGAGGGGATTTAACTACTGTTAGTACCATGTCAGAAAAGTTTAAAAGTCATTTACATGTGTAGGTCAAGTCTCTAGTGTGGCAAAACACTCTTCTGTTAAAGTTTGTCAAAGTTTCCTCTCTCATAAAAGTGCGGTATAAGCTCGCTGTTATTAACAAAAAAGTTCCTGGACAGAAGTTCCTAATTGAGATTTATAATTAGACTTTGACTCGTTATGTCAGAACAAAACTCCTCTATTAGCCCATGCCCCCAAGTCTAAGCATTAAAATAAGCAGCTTATAAAAACACAATGGTTCTATCTACTCGCATGTCCAGCAAATAAGACAGCTGTTCATTAAGAAGGCAGGGTCTCCTCCTCCATCCTGCTATCAGGGCTGCTTGTCTCTCCTCCTGCTAACACAATCAGCAGCATAATCAGCTCAATCTGTTTCATGGTCTCCTGCTACTGGAAGAGCTGAGGCCAGGCTTTCTGGAGCGCACATGCCATCATCCAGATCAGTTGGTGTTCACCCAGCATCTCTGATTGCATTCATGAATTTATCGGAGGCTGGCGTGGTATCATGTTCTCCCATGCCTCTGGGCATTTTGTCTTCATCTAAGTCCAGGATCATAATCACATTCTTGATACGTGTTTCACTCTTGAAATAAGCTCTCTGAACAGGTAAATACTCCCTTGTTTCTCCAAAACATTTCTGATCTTCTATTCTGTTAACTAAAATGTGAGCAACCCGGATCCTGACACCATCTGTTGGTTATTTTCCTCTGCTTTGCCTCCTCCGTTCACAGCCACCAATATTCAACAACCATGTCCCCGCCAATAAAGCACAATCATAGCATGACTAAACAAGATTTCACAGAGACAACAGTTATTTGGCAACGACAGCAGCTAAAGCCACCACCAGTGCCTGCAGGAAAACACTGCATTCTGCTACAGTGTCCGTAACAACTTCAGGGTCATAGTTAGATATTCATCAGGAGCTTCCCAAAGATTACCAAGCCAAGTGCTTCGCCATGTCTTATGGAAATGAAGGGTTGTTTTTAATAAGCTGCCTGTTCTCTCTCGCAGGATTGTGAGACTAATATCTCAGCCTAAGTAGGAGGGTCGCTCGGGTCAAATCCAGATGAAATTGCTGCTCACTTTCAATTCTGAAATCTTCAGTATCTTTTGGAACATGAAAGAAAAAAAGTGATTTAAATATTAATACCTATTCTGTGGTCTTAAAGGACCAAGATAACGACGATTTTATTCTAATCAAACTTGTGTTTTGTTTGAACGTTCGCTTTTAACACTGTAAAAAAGGGTTGCGCAAATATTTATTTTTTTTAAAGAACAGACTAGAGGACTTTTCAAACATGAAAGTGACTGAACTTTGGGTTAAATGTTACTTTAATAGAAGCACTATCAGATTAGATGAGGGATCAATCTCCTCCACCTGGGTAATAAGAGCTCATCAAACACTACTTTAATTATCAGATTCCACTTATCAAATATAGCTTTGAGACTCTTAAAACATTATTGCACATTTTAATAGATCAAAGTGAACTAAATTGAAGGTTATTGTTAAAATCTCAATATGATATCTTGATGAAAAGTTCTATTTCACTCAGACTAAGCCCCCCGTTACATAAAATACCTAGATAGTTTGAAGTGAAGCTCACTAGTGCAGCTGTTTCAAACTCTAAAGTGCCGCTCCAGAGCTCTCACACCTCTCACACCTCTCACATTTTGAGTGTTGTGCTTAGCATAGATGAGGGAAGTCACATCTGCCCCCGTGTTTCCCTCCTCACCCTTCAGAAGGCCGTCCCCTCCATTTCCAGAATTAAGCAAGTATGCAAGAGGGACCCGAGATCGATGAACGCTCATCAGCCTCGCCATCTGGCCCCAGTTTGTTTTCTTAGCAAATGAAGCTGATTATTGAGCGGGGTGGCTAATGGTATTGAAATCTACTGGGCTGCTCCAGCTTTCGTTGGCCATCTGAATTTTTTTGCAGAGAAATTTGTATAATAACAGGTACTGAAATAGCCTCAGATGCAGCCCATTCAGAGCATAAGTGTGCTGACATAATAGCTGATAATGCATGCAGGTGTTTTCAATCAGCACTTAATGGCTTTGACATCACTGATTGGGGTGTGGCCAGAGAGTGCAGCATGCTTGGAAATACTGTGACGGCCTACAGAGAGCAGTCCAGCTGCACTCCTCTGAGTTATCGCCTCGTATCACTGGGAGACGGACAGGGACTTCCCTGGATGCTGCTACAACCAGGATTGGCTTCGAAATGACAATTTAAAGCATCTTAAAACACAGAAAAACAAATTGCTTATATATTTACTTTTAAATAACAGTAACTTAAAGCAACCTAGTTACTATTTTAAATGTACCAGATGGAAACCTTGTCATGTATCTAGCCAGAATAGGCCCTGTTTGTTCCAAGCTACCTACTGTTAGCTGTTATCTGACTGTTCTTATTCCCACTTTGTTAAATACTATCGCTAGGCTACATCACGCCCCTTGGTGTCTAATATAGATGCATAAGATAACCTTTGCTTCTTTATTAGCTTTAAAACTATTTGCAGCATTATTAGATGCTCAGAGAAACTGCTCCAGTCATCCAGCATGTGTGAAATCATGTGACATAGGGTTAAGATTCATATGCCCTGTTGCTCGCTTACAAAACAGCGGCAACAACAGCTCCTGCCTACGTGAACGCCCTCATCCAGGTCTACACTCCCTCCCGCCCACTACGCTCTGCCAATGAAAGGCACCTGGTACTCCCATCACAACAGGGATGGGAGTCGCTAACTAGACTCTTCTCCTCTGTAGTCCCCCGGTGGTGGAACGAGCTACCAAACTCCATTCGGGCTGCAGGGTCCCTTTCACCTTTAAGAAGAAGCTAAAAACCCAGCTCTTTATAAACACCTCTGTACTTGATGATATTAATGTTGTTGATGATGATGATATCGAGGAAGTAGTTTATGCTGACTAGGATTTTCATGATGATGACGATGACTATACTGATCTTGTTGATGTTGCTGATGACGACTATAATTATTTAAAAAAATAAATACTCACTGACTTCGTTCCCTCCTGTCTTGATTGTTGCTTGTGTTGCATTAATTCTCCGATGTACGTCGCTTTGGACAACAATTGTAACATTGTAGCATACAGAGAAGGTTGTGGTGGATGGATGGGTCGTGTCCCGTGTGAAAAGTCAATGTTAATTTATCCTTTGATGAGGAATCGTGATCTTTTCCAAAATCGAACCGAGTGGTTTTGGTGCTTAAACGTAAAGAAGTGTTTCCTAACGTTAACGACCAGTCAGAAATTCTGTCTGGCAAAAAGGGGCAGAAAACAGTTGCTAAAGGGTAACTTGTGCGTCTCAATGAGTTCCAGAGAGGCGGGACAAAGCGTTGCTACTTGATGAGCTAGGAATACAAAGGGGGGTGAGGCTGTTAAGTCTGTATGAAGTTAGAGGTCACTCCTTATTGACTCATGCATGTGGATCCTATTGCTAGCTGCCATGTTTGTTAGTGACAAGATATTATTAAGAAACTGAAAAGTATTTTTTTTTCAAGGCAAATGGAGGATTCTATTTTGGTGTGAAGCCTTTCTTCGATGGGATACACTCAAGCCCCCTCAACCCTGAATAGAACCCTGAAAGGAAAGGAATGAATAAATCATAATACATGTTCATAAACAATACTAACAGCTTTATACACCAAATATCATCTACCCACACTACAAAAATTGAGAGGGTGAAAGGCACTAGAAAGGAAATACTTCAGACTATTGATGTTTAAGTGAAAGTGAAAGAATTTTCCATTCACATAGTTGGCATATTTGTCCTTCCTACTGGTACAGCGGTAAAATAAGACCATGGACCTTTCTCCTATTCATGGCTTTGTTGAAAACTGCATTTAAATACCACACTTGTATTTCACTACTGCTGAGATTTAATTGGCAACATGCCCTTGAGACATAGGATGCAGAATTAACATCATAGATGAGTTTAGTCATTCCACGATGTAGAATACCTCATCCTATGTGGGAACCACGGTTAGTAATTCTTGCGACCAGCCCCAGACTGTTTAAAGTATAGACACAAGCTGCTGTGCATCTGTGCAATATAAACTGGTTTGACCCTTTGCTAAGCCTATATTTGTAGAATGCCATTCAACATACGCCGTGGAACACTTTTACACTATTCAATTAAAGATATTCCAACATTTCCCCCCTTTTTACAGACTGCCCCCAAATTTGCCTCCGCTGTTGAAATGTCCTATTATCTGTCCGGCAGTTAGAATACACAGTGCTGTGCCTTCTCTGATACTCACTGTGATCCCAACTGCTTCTTTTCACATGCCAGCAAGACCCTTCCCCCTTCCACTTGATCCAATCCCCCTCGGTGCAGGCACCCAAAGCAACCGGTACAAAGTGATTACAGTGCCGGGAAAAAGACATGATCCCACAGCTTCTTGACCACGAGTGCTTCAATGTGTGTTTGATGAAACACAAGAGGAAGCCCATTACACTCTTCAGTATTTTGCCCCTGTATTACCACTACTCTAGACATTTTCTCAGCAACAACCATCTTCAAGCAAACGTGTTGCTATAAATTCTGGGGCAGCTCCATCAGCCCCTCCATGCCAACCCCCTTCCTTGGGGGCCATCTTTGTATCCTATTCCCCATACACTATTACTGGATTAAGCTGGATGTACAGGCCAAGTGGTCATACTTAAAACTCAACAGCGGTCCATCTTGAAACCCAAGACTCCCAAGAATCCCATCAGGTCAGTATTTGTTGGCCCTGCCAGCAGTGGTGCCATTGCTGGCCAACGGTATATAGCCAACAGTATTGTTGGCTAGCAATGTGGCCAGAAAGTTAAAAGAATGGTACATTTCTTTAATGCATGATCTGACTGCCCTAAAAGAGAAGAGTTCTCTTCACCACGATTCAGAAACTGTAGGCCCAGAAAGGAAAAGGAATGCTGAATCTATCTTGGCAATTTTCTGGTTCCAAATAAGACATTGGGCTCATGCTGTACCTACTGATCACATGCAAGCCTTTTTGGATGGTCACACTACAAGAACCACTGGATCTGGTGAAATCAGATGACTGACTTACCATTACAAGACACTTTCAGTCCTTTGATGTTTTAGAGGCTCCAAGATTAGGGGGAATGGGCAGCTCTATCTTGTATGAGTCGCAGGGTCCCTGGAAAACATATAGACACATAGGGCTTTGCTGTTTGTTTGCTTGTAGTTTTGTTTGAGGTCAATCTTTCTCAGTTGGCACAGCCTTGCCTAATGCACCTCTGGCTAAAAGCTACTAGAGTAAGAGTGTGAGTACAAACAGAGCCATGTAACCTTGTCACCCTGCTGATGGTATGACGGCCAGTTAGACAGCCGGTAGTGAAGTGTTGGCATGTACAATGCAAGTTGAACAAGGAATTTCATAACATAGCCTACAATGTTGTTACAGCTCTCAAACTCTTTTAACAATTCTAGATTAATACACATTTTATACCCCCCAATAATAGAAGTGATGTGATCCTAAATCAATGCAAAAGAGCCAAGTTTTGGTCTTGGCTCTTTTCACTGGATTGAAGTGGGTGGTGCTGTAGCGACAGAGCACCAATCAGGATTTAGCATTATTCAAACCAAAATTGGATGACAGTTGGTGGGTCTTTTTGCAGGTGTTGCCGGGCCAACCAAATTAGATCTAACCCTATCAACAGATTTCCCCAGGAGTTTTTAAACGCCTAACTCCTCATTAATAATACATGAGAATGTTTTTTTATATACATTTTATCACATTTTTTTTCCAGATTTAAGGTCATAGAGAAATGTTTTTCACACAAACACACACACATTATCTCAACATATGAGGACAGCATAGCAAAACAACATACAAAAAAGCTGTGTGACCATTTAGGTTTGTAATTAAACTGTACAGCAGTAATTCTATTTCCCTAATGTTACTGCTGACTTATGTTAATTTATCATAATAACAATGTGTTGATTGACTTCCTTTTCAGCACATTGGTGAAATCCAGATTCCATTGTCCACTTTCTTGTCCCAACATGTTCTCAATCTACATCTGTCAATTCCCAACAATAAAACTTTCCCTTCAGCCAACGGAAATAAATTCCATGTCTTTAAATAACCTCTCAACACCCAACCCCCCTCATCAAAAAAGGCCACGGGACAGCCCCTTGAGAAAATAATTACTTTCAACGGTAGAAATCCCCCATCCCCCAATAAGTCTATTGACACCAGCCTCTGGCTCGTGCCCAAAAGAAGTGTGTGTGTGTGTGTATGAGGCACACTTACAGATGGTCAACAATAGAAAGCAGTCCAACCCCTCCCATTCAGAGGGGTTTCCTTCATCAGCTTCCTCAATACCCAAGCTGCTATTATTACTCTTTAACCCAGCTGCCTGCCCATTTAAACCGCCCATACATTTTCAATTGAGAAATTCAAATTTAAAAGCCTTGACCATCATCGGGCGCAACAAAAGGAGGGGAGGATGTATTTATAACGAAAATTCACAGGCAGCCTTGTTCAAATTAAAAATGCATTGTTAGGGAAATTCTGAGTGCCATAGAATAAAAACTGATTTAAAGTATCCATATTTAATTATCATTCTGAGTTTTACAGAAGAAACTGCTTTCGGCTTTGCGTTTATGTACATAACTTGTCAGAATAACACCACTAAAAGATGTTTGCCTAATGTAATACACTGTGCTTCAGCCTCTGACTAACCTTTCTCAAGGAGTTTTTAGCTTTTGTTTAAGAATGACTTTTCACAGTCTCAAATTACAAGGTAACCACCTGATTCTTTTTGATCCGACAGTGACAAACCACCTTTCACAACACCTCCCTTTTAATTCAATGAAAGCTTTTTTTAATCTTGTCAAGGGTTGAATGTCATTCAGAGTAAAAAAAACAAAACAAACTTGAACTGAAACTAAGACATTTGATTGGTTAGAACAGCAAAACACCACCAAATTCCATGATGTGATTGGTCGCAACTGAAACATCACTTTCCTGTTTATGTTCAAACGATGTAAGTACCAGACGCCGGGGTCACAGGGCCCCGCTCACAGCTGAAGATTACCAAGGAAACCTCTTCATCCGTTAAAATACCGAGAGGCCCCGTCACTCAACATCAATAGCTCGGAGACAGGATGTGATGTAGTTTCCTTGTCAGCTGATGCACACTGTGTGAGTGAACAATAGCAACAATGCAGAGCGCACGTGCCCCATTGTGGCAGTGAAACTGAGACATAAGGCCTTTCCCCTGGGGCTTGCTTCCACCTCCCATCTGTCTTTGTTGACTTTGATTGGTGGACAGCATGTGGCTCCAACGGTGTTTGAAACAACGTCAAGACCAATGACGATGTTATGGTTTAAAAAATGCAGTCAACTGAATGTATTCACACATCTGACTATGTGGCTGTGACCACTGACTACCACCAGTGCAAAATGGCAGTAGCTCATATACTCCTTAATGTTCAAGAGGTACATTTATTTGGCAAATTAAATTATAAAGTTGTTAATAAATATTTTTAAAATTGCAAAAACATTAAAAAAAAAAAAATTGGGTAAATAATGTTAGCAAAAAGTGTGAGACATCCAAACCAATAGGGGGCCCTGCTGCCACAATAGGATCATTGCTTTAAAGACCAGCTCCAGTCATGTTTTTAGACATATACTCTGCTTAAAATAATAAATTCTGTCTGATATGTTTTTTGTGCAAAATATGTCTAATAACCTTATGAAAATCTCCTCCTTCTCCCTCATTAAAAATTCCCCAATCTACATAGGCCCCGCCCACTATGTCATACACTTCTCCTTTCATAAAATTGCAGCTAAAAACAAAACACAACTCTGCCATCGTTTAGAGGCAACTTGTTGAAACTTAGCTAGTTTCAAATTTAGTCATCAGTAGTACTAATGTTAACGTAAGTAGTCAGTAGCGAGCTTGCAAAAATTACGATGATGGTTACAGCTGGCTCGCACATCCCCGAATTGGTAATGATAATAATGATATGCATAGCGTCACCCCGCCCATTAACGGGATTGGCTCCTTAGGTTTGTGATGTCTCAAACCTGCCAATCTGAAAACGTGTTGTTCAGCCTGTCCTTGGTACACTGCAGTTTAAAAGCAGACAGGCCCAGCCATGGAGATGACTGCTGATGTTGTCCCTGATATGTCTTGTAGCTCATGAAGAACACCACATAAAGATGTTTACAAGGTTAAACACTTGATTTTCACTGGAGGGGGTCTTTAAAAGCCCTATGTTATATTGTTCTTACGGTTAATTCACTTTGCGACAGTTCTACTGCACACTGTTTGTCCACATGCACCTTGAAGCGCCTTTAAATCCAAGGGGGATTTGACAAATATAAACCTTCAATTTCAGAAAGTCTGAGTCACTAGTATATTCACACTATAGTCTGTTGGTAATATATGAATGTATAAATGTAGAAGTATTCAAATAAATGGGCTTAACCACACGGGAAGCACCCAGACCACAATCTGAGCTGAAGAGTCATACACTTATTCTGTTACCGGGAATCATATCTCTCCATCCAAATTGTTTCAGTCTGATATGGGGAGGGTTGGAGATGTCTGCAGGAGATATATGCCATCACCCTATTACAATGAACCCCAATGGCAAAAAAAAAAAAAAACTTTTGAAAAAGTCTGCAGCAATCCAAAAGTTGGCTGTTCTTCTACTTCTTCTGCGATTTCAGAGACCTTGATTCCTTTTCCCAGGAAGTCAGTTCAAGTCTGTGTCTACATTATATATTTTCTTATAAGGAAGGAAGTCAAACAGCAAGAATAACTCTGGCTCTAGCTATAGATTAGTGTAAATCACGACTGACATATTTTATTTTTTATACTTTTATTTCGGCGAGTGAATATAAGCTTTGTTCCTGTCTTCCTTCCTGCATAGGTCTTGTCTCAGACATTTCCTGTCCCCGCCTCCCTTTCTCCGTTTGTGTCCCACTGAACAATAGGATGTGTTACAGACTCCAAACACAACACTTCTGAGGTCGTGCTGATGCTCTGCCCTGTAAAATATGGCCCGATTGGAGGCCAGGGGAGGATGGACCACATCAAGCGGATAAATTGGCCATAACACTCCTGAGAGCTCCCAACAGCAAGCAGCCATTTATATCACTACGATATGTGCCACAACATATGTACAATACAAAGGCCTGTGTCTTCTGCTGATTGCTTAAATAAAGTAAAAGTTATGTTCCCAACATGTATGTTTTTATGTTGCATGGTGAGCTCTTTTATGTGGTCATTTGTTTTCAGTTTTAGTGTCCTTGCATTTATACCAGTTAAAGTCTCAACTGCCAGGCCCCCAGTATGATCAATCACATGGCTTTGCGATTCCATATTTTTTTCCCAGCCAATATTACCTTTCTCATCCCCAAAATGCAGAAGCAATAATGAGCAGAAGCATCAATCCTACTTTTCTGACACTTTACGCTTGAAGAAGAATTTTCATGTCAGGCAATAACTGCTAGCAAGCCTCAGCGGCACGAGCTCTGGGCTCGCGCCTACACCAAAGCCTAATGGGATAGATCAGCTCTTGCATAACTGGGGGCAATCACTCACTCCGTCTCCTCTCTGACAGGACTCAGTTATGGCTTCTGGGTAATATCATTTCTGTTATCTTAAGATATCAAATTTCTGTCTTTATTGGCAAAGACCTTAGCAAATGGAGGATAGTTTGCTCGGCTAAGCAGGAGAGAGGATGAAAAATGAAAGCAGATTTATCCAGCCCTGCGAGCAACACTTAGGATGGAGTTCTCAGGACTTACGGTGACATTTTAGGGCGTCAAAACATTTCCAAAACTTACATGGAACTTTTGTTAGAGCATAAGTTGCACTCTCTATCCGAAACTTTTGTTAAGACCGTGCCTCAGGTGGTGTTTCACAATGCTTCGTGCTCTCCTGCTGCTCAGTGTACACTTCTAATACCGATATGCAATATATCTTATTACCACTTTATCACAGTGTGAAAAGTATTAACAAAACAAGTTTATAAGTCTGTCCCTGTCAGCTGTATATTTCATGAATAAAACAACACAATGTGCAATTTCATTGAGTCTTTCTAAATTAGATAGCCTCTGTCAGTGAGTATCTGCGTCTTGAAAACTCAACAGTACTCTTACTTTAACTCTCTCTGTGTGTTTCTCTTCACATTTAAGAGAGAAAAACTGCAAAGCTGTGTTTTCCTTGGGTACATTTTACCCTTTAACGTTCCTTGAACTGAGCTCCACAACAACTTTGTGTGCACTTGACTGTTCTCTGTTCTAATTTAAGCAGCTCGCTTTGAGCCTTACCCGGATTGTACATGCGTTGATTCATTTTCTCTCACCTCCAACCCTTGTGAAGTTTATTTACTTTTCTTGCCTTAGATTACATTATAGAGTCCAAAAAAAAAGAGTGAAAATCCTTGAGAGAAAAGAAATACTTCTGGCATTTAAACTGTGATGAGGTCAACACACTCATCAGAAAGCCTGTGGTTCAACAAAAAGACTTCACTTATGTCAGATTGACGGCCGTATATGATATCCAGCGTGCCAACTGTGGAAGCGTTCTCTGCACACGTCTGCTGGCAGGACAGGGTGATGTTTCAGTTTGAGGCTCGGAGCATTCAACAAGGGAGACTGAGTAAGGGTTCGAGCAGCACATCTGCATCCCTTCAAAATAAAATTGGCAATAGCACTTCAGGAAAATGACCCTGATGTGCTAACCCTTTCCGCTGAGCCTTAATGATTTGTGCGTGAAATACTGTTACAGCTGCTTCCTTTCGCTCTCAAGGCTGACCTTTAGTTTAGTAACACAAGTAATAGAGATATGCTTCTACATCCATCAACCCAGGCCTCTTGTTGCTGCCGTTGTGGAAACGCGTGAGTCACCTGGAAGAAAATCAACAGTTCCATCCACCATTGACCTCACAGTGGGTTCACCCATCCTTGGCTTAAAAGCACCACCCTGCCGCCCTCTCACCCCTGATGCGTCCTCTTTGCCCACAGGCCATCAACAGTGGAGATGACTCATCCACAATCTGCTGCACAACAACCGCAACTCAATCCACCCCTTGCATTTATTTTTATCTTGCAGACAAAAGCTAAGTGAAGCTAGGATAAAAGGTCAAAGGAGTGGAGGTTAATCCTCTAGGGATCATGAATGTTCACGGCCTATTCTGTAGAAATCTAGCACATTGTGAAAAACAAAAGTGTTGATTAAAGTTACAACCTCTATTATGGCCCGATATTATGGGATATTCAGATTAACTCAGGAAAAGTAGCTATTCGGCCTGAAAAATCTGCGAGTGCATATAAGCTATCACTGTTTTTCTGTCTGCTGTTCTGCATGTTTTACACAACACCTGTGTTTGCAGCATGAACCCAAAATATATTCAACATCAATCCAAAAAGCTGGGGTTTTTTTCACCACTAAATCGACACCAATTAATCTGAGGGTAGCTAATAGCTAGCTTGGGCGTCATCTGATTGCATCAGGATGATGTGAAAGCAGGGCCATTAAACCCAGGGCTCCATCAATTGGTAGAATTTTCACATTTTAGTGAGTGAAGCTTGTGTAACCGCCGCCGCCACACAACTCCCCGTGTGAGACTAACTATATTGGAGTGTGTTTGAATGTGCGTGTTGGTATGTTCCTGTAGACGGGATACTTTGTTCATCTGCTGCCAGCTGGAGAAGTCTGACTGGTGCAATGCGCAGAACGACGCACCAGAGGAGACCACTCACGACTTCCCCCTTAAAGGTTGGGCCGGCCTGTAACTCAGGGCGCAGTATTTTTATTTTTATTCTAAGATTATTTTTTGGGCAATTTTCGCCTTTATTTATAGGACAGCTGAAGAGAGGAACGAAATATCGGGAGGTGGGAGTGGGAGTGGGAGATGACATGCAGCAAAGGGCCGAGGGCGGGAGTCGAGCCTGCGACCTCTGTACCTCTGTATATGGGGCGCCTGCTCTACCCTCTGACCTAAACCAGCGCCCCTTTTACATGTTTTTTTGTTTCACTTCAAGAAAGATAATTGGTTATTAGTTTTAGTTCAGAGTCCTCCTTCTGTTATAATTATTTATTGATGTGAGCAGCACCCACATGCCCACTTTCAGTTACCAAAATCACCTGGTTTTATGTTGCTTCCCTTTCCCCTCATGAGCTGGGTCCTAACAGTTATTGATTGATTCTGACTTTTGCGATAATGACAAAATTGGATTTATTGTGTCGCCCTAGTAGCTATATGAATTTACTGTAAGTTAAAAGTATAATAAGAAAAATAAAATATAGACTTTTACAAATGTAATATAATATAAATCACCATGTATGGGCCTCTATACATGTGTGTTGGTGAGTGTGTGTGCAGACCCTTGAGAGACCCTTCCCTCTGCATCTATTCTGTTGTTTTCCTGTGTACCGGACGTTTCTCAGGAGGGAGCTGTTGTGGTTCCCTGAGCCAATCACAGCGTATAGGTGAGTGTGGGAGTGGTTCAAATTAGCAACTACCCTCCGGTTCCCAAGCCAAGTCTCTACAGACTGAGCTACCCTCTACTGTAACGTTTAGTTGTTTCCCAAGCTTTTATTCTGAAATAGTTTTGTGTTAAAGTCAAGTTACCTGATATATAAATTGTACAATTAAAACAGGAAATGGAGATTGATTGAGATTCCAGCAAAGGTTCCAAGAGATACAAGAATATATAATACCGCTACAATCATTATAATTTCTTCTATATAATCGATACAAATGTAGGCATGAAAATATACACTCTCTGCTACGAGTCTATAATAACATCATGGCAGGGCATGAACAGAACACACTCCTCTGGGACTAATTTGCCCACCTACTACAGCTAATTACATGCTGACAACAACACAGCTGGCTGAAATGCATAAAGGGACAATAATGCTCTGCTGTATGAATCAAGCAACTACTGTGGAGGTAAAAACGTCATGAAATGTGTGCATTAGACTAAACCTTGCATTCAGAAGCCAAGTGTGGAAGCTTGTTCGCTTTGTTTGAGCACGTGCATCGTATCATATCACATGTAGCTCTTCTGCATTTTGCTCTTAATGAGAGAAACCAGGAGCGCTGGAATCCTGGGCTGGATCACATATGAATATTTCAGCACATATTACGCATGTACTTCTGTATATATATATATTACTATGTATGCATTTTTTATCAATCAGCATTCTGTACAAGTAAAAGTGATAAGTATGACCTTGAATACCAACACTGAAGGAAATCTGTTTATCAGAACAAGAACATGGAGAACGAGTGCTCTTACTGTGTATTAGATCTGTATACTATTAGAGTTGGACCTTGGGCAGCTTCGAACTTATTACTGCACTGTTATCTGCACTTTAACTGTATTTTCTTTTTACATATTTTATTTCATTTGATCTTATTTTCAACAGTTTTTTTTACAAGTCTAATGCTTTTCTTTACAATTTAATATGTAAGGCACTAGAAATACTTCGGTGCTTTAAGTGTACTGTATAAATAAAGCTGCCGGCTTGACTTACTAATCCTGTGGCCATTAATTTCCAGAGGATCCCCATTAGTTTTTTACTGCAGTAACAACTATTCTTCCTGGGCTCCGTGCTATAGAAAACAAGAAAATAAACATTCAAGATCACACAATAGACAACACAATATACATGATCAGAAAAAGAAACAAAACAAGTTTCATCACTGTGGATGGTTAAAACAGTACTGAAGCACTGCTCATGATGATGCATGTCAGGATGATGGGGTTGGGACGCAATAGCGGACCAGGGTTGTCTTAACCAAAATCGCAAGCGATTAGGTGGGAGAGAGGAAAAAAAACTAAATGATAACAAGCTAAAAAACAAACTAAACTAAATAACACTTCAATAACGGGAAACTAAACCACTGCTGCCGAGCAGCTCACAAGAAACTAAACTTTCGGGGGAACCAGGGAAACGCTTCTAAACCAAAACACAATGGCCGCCAGGGATGCCTTAAAGACAAACACAAAAAGCTGGGGTAGAAAAGACCTACCGGGCACCAACAAGCTACTCGAGAGAAAACTAGAAATGGTGAGCAATTCACACTACCGCTGTCTGTCCCACTGTCTCTCACCACCTCTGATGGTGAGATAATGAGTCAGCACAAAGCACTGGAAACGAAAGTACTGTATATAGGCTTCCCACACCTGGTCTTTATCAGAGGCAATCAGACACACACACACACACACACACACACACACACACACCTCTCCCTGCACTAGAGACCTTAGTTGTTAGTTGTTTTAGCTTAGGCTAAATTAAAGTGATCATCTCAAAGATTTTCATTTAAATAAATGTCTGTTAAGTCACTATCTATCGCCGAATGAGGTAACACAATGGTGATTGAGCCTGTGGCCAACTGATGAAAGCCTTTGCTTTTGCAGAATTACAGACTGGGTGTCTGTGGCGAACTCACAAGCGGCACCTAGTAAGTGAGGCGTTTTCCATCACCCAGCAGTGGTTGGTCTGCCAGAGAGGGAAGGCGGAGCTAACTGGCTGCTTTTCCACTCTCTGTGTTGCGAGTAAACAGTAATCTACTATGGCTGAACAAACAAAGAAAAGGTCAATGACTACAGATACAACTTCAAAACTAAGTGAAAATCCAAAGAAAGAAAGAAATTGGACGCTCAGATGAAGGCAAACAGTCTGAAAAAGAAAGCGAATCAAGAGTTACAACCGGAGCCAACCGTGGACGTCACACATGCAACACTGTCTGGATATCTGGGAAGTGTGCTCCCGCAATTACCGCTTATCGCCATAGGTGCCGCCAAAACGAACGAAAATGAGATCTTGGAGATTACCACTTTAACTTACTTAGTTCCCTAAAATATTATTCCCCTTAACAAATAAAATGCTATGATTTCTTTTTTAATAACTGAATTTTTTCCAGTTCAATATAGCCCTATACATGATGTCTTTAACACGTTGGATTCAGGGAGAGGTAACGTGAAGCGGCCATAAAGGCGTGTCTGGTGTCATAATTATGTGTATCATTGGTGTATGTTAGCTTTGAGTATAAGCATGAAGGTTTTATAGAGGTATAAAAGTTTCTAATGTACCGGTCCAGGCTACACTCAAGTCTCTCAACCTGCTCCAGCCTTGCATGCATCCCTTCTACACTGTCAGACAGGCAGCTCTGTTCTGGATGAGCTGGATGTTATTTAGCTCCTGTTTTGAAGCGCTGCACCAGATTGCTTGACTGTAATCAAGGAGGGGGTAAGACGAAAAGTTGTCTAACTTGTTTTATTGCTGTATTTTTGCAAAGATAGAGCTCTGTCTTAACACACGTTTTGATGTGTCCCTGCTTGTGTTTTTTAGGCTTAAATACCTTTAACTCCTCCGGGGATAGATAAGTTCCCCAATCCTCCCCTCACGTGCTGCCACAGGGGATAAATTATACACAGATCTAGTTCTACTTCCTCTCATCATAATAATATGCTTTGCATGGCTTTTCCACTTCATCTAGAATCATGGTAATCCCTGTGCTTCTGTGTAATTATCTCTCCTCTCGGCTGATCTCAGTGCTCCTCACCTGCTCAGCCTTAGTCACATTACCTCCTCACTTTTATCTATGACTCTTAAAGCTGCTGCCAAGGGTCCTCTTAACTCACCCCACAACTCTTCCCTGCGCTCGCCCCTCCCCGACACACACCCTTTCTCTCCCTCTCCCTCTCTCTCCTATCCCCTCCCGTCTCTCACTCCTTCAAGAGGAACGTGATTAGCAGAGAGAGAAGAAAAAAACAGCGCTTCACGGTAAATTTGTATTGCGGGTATATCCCTCATTAATTTCCCAACTATTCTAATAAGTGGAATGAAAAGAAAATAATGGAAATATAATTTGCTAAATTGACAAGGAGTCATTGGGTACCTGAGGGAACAAGGGGGCTGTTCTCTTCTGTTCTGCATATTATCAAACCATTGTGGCCTATTATTGTGGCTGACACTAACTGTTACTGCAAGAGAAGATTCCCTTTATTCTCAGACTCGGCTTGTCTTCCTGCTTGTATCCAGCGGCAGAGAGAGATGATTATTTTTTTATACCTTAAATTAAACTTGTAATGATGGACATGTTAAGCAATGGGTTGTGGTGCACTGATCATAGTCAATCCGCGGTCCAAACGGATTACTCCTCACGGTTCGGCATGCGTGTGATCCCCGGGCCGACGCAAAGCTTAACATCATGTTTTAAAACACAATTTTACTGCAGCTAAATCCCGATGCAGAGTTGCAGTAAGACGAGACAGAAGCTGGGTTTACATGCACACTTCTTTGTCATTCCGATTGAAGATTTCAGGTGAGGGGGAAGATGTTCAGATGGAGGATCTTGGACATATAAAATAAGAATTACCTATACCGAAAAGTCCAACGTTTCTCACTTTTCTTCCGTCTGGTCGTCCAATGAATTAAAAAAGTGCTCTCAGAGGTTGTCCACTTTAACTTGGATGCCGCCGTCTTGTCAGCAAGTCGGAGGGCATGCGCAGAAGAACGCAGTCAGGACGCGATTGTCAAATTGTCTACATGGTACCATTTTTCATGTGATCGGTTCTGCAGCCGATTGAAGGCTCGATCAGTTTGGGCCATTTTATTCTGACTGTTTATACGGATATTTAAACCAGTTATAATTGGAATATTAAGCTCCATGTAAACCCAGATACAGTGTTGTGTTTGACTCTCAATTGTAATGATTACACCTGCATGTGGACGTGAATGATACTGCAGTATGCTGTACTAAAGAACACAAAAGATATACATTAAGATGCACCTTAGATGGTTATTCAGTTTAGATACAGGGTGGCAGCCACAGCTCGCAGAGAAGTGGAAAAGTTATTACACATTTTATTTTGCTGATCTGAAAAATGATCCGATGTTTGACTCAAACACCATGATACGATCCAGTCCACTGATCCGTTGCACCCTGAGCCATGGGAAACATTTTGTATACAGGGTTTTACTTCTGATGGCAAAGGGACTTTACTACACCAGGTTTAAGATTTACGCCAGATTTTTCCAACATGCATCTTCTAATAGCTGTCGGACACCTAAACATTATTAAATATAAAAATAATAATACAAATTACTACATTATTGATTATCAATAGTTATAGGGGAAAATAACTTGGTTGAGCCTGTGCGACTGACCCTACTGGCCGGCCCTGGAGCTCCCTGATGAGGCAGCAGTTAGTGGACGGGGCATCACTTCCTCTGACTTTATAGTATTATTAACACTATTAATATTTCCTACATTTTGTTATCACTGTAATAACAACTGCTATACTGATATAAGCAGATATTTACCTACAAACCTTCCCCATCCTCTTTATTTTTTTATTTGTATTTATCTATTTTAGTATATTTTTTTTCTGTCTCCCTCCCATCCATCCATACAAAAAGACTTTCATTCTTGAGAATTAATCAGACTACACACACACCAACATCAGACCAACACACACACACACCCACAGCCGCCCAGTTTTTCTCCACGCTCACTGCTGTCGTTTCTCCTGTGTTGTCCCGTTCCGCTGTCTTTTGTCTTGCATTTTAAAAAGTCACTTAGACCATCTATAATGTTTCCTGTAAATCCATCAGGGGTTGGGTAAGACTTAAATACAGTATGCAGTCATTTCAAACCTTCCCCAGTTCCCTCGCAGACAGACTGTGGTGACTGATTTAAGCAGGCAACTTTGCTGAAGGCAAACTGTGTTTCCAACTTTTCAATTCCAACATAATGTTCAATTTTTATGCTTTCAAACAGTCAGGTTTAATTTAATGGTCCTGGCAGAACTATTCATTACTTGGGCACTGAATCCTACGTCATACTAAGAGGCGACTAACTGTGCCTGGGGAATGGAGTCGGCACTGAATGGCTGGACTGAGAGTCTCCAGACAGAGATGGAGTCTGAACTTGGGCCCCCATCAAGCATTTGCCATATTGATCAGAGAGTACACACTGAGATTTAAACAAATGTTGTGTGCTGCTGTAAGAGATAGAGGCAGGACTGAACAACCAGAAAAACCTGAAGAGAAAATCTGAAAGTGTTATTTTCAATAAAACCCAAAGAAAAGAAACCAAAATGTAAAATCACTAACCACTTAACTCCAGAGTAAAACGTAAATGGAGCAGCGAACAAAGCAAACAACACACAAAGCCTAACTCTGTCAAAGTGCTCCTCATCCTCTTAACTGCTCAAACTATGATTTCACATCGACAAAGCGACTGTTCTCTTTTTTAACTGGAAACCTCCACAGCTTCTCTCTGTGATGTTTCCAGGGATCTCATCTGCAAGCTTTAAGAGACTTTAGTGAGTGCGCTGTTGAACATGTGTGAATCGTGGGTTTATTACGGCCGTGGAAAAGCTTCCTGCAGCCTAACGCACCAGCGCGGTGCAGAGGGTCTCTCCTCAGGGAGAACAGGAAGGGCAGAGGTGTTAATTATTGTACAGATCAGCCGTGTCAGCATAACTCTCTCATTGCTCTTAATTGTCCCTTTGGGGGCACTCAGGTCCTCATTACAGAAACGCTTTGTGTCAATAACATCAACAGCACAGTCCATGATGTTCCCATGAAGTTTTCAGGAGCATTAAGTTAAATAAAGTTAAACGAAGGTCTTTTCTGATGCTTTGGTGGAGGATAGTGTAAAGGGAATAAAATGCTAAAGAGAGAAAGGCGGAAAAAAGAAGAATAAAAGGCAGGAAGCAAAAAGAAAGTGACAAGAAAGACAGAAAGAAATACAGACAGAAGGACACAAAAGAAGACAAAGAAAGAAGAAAGTGACAAAGACAAAAAAAAGGAAAGAGAAAAAAGAAAGTAAGGAGGAACAACAGAAAGACAGAAAGACAAAAAAAGGAAAGACAGAAAGAAAGAAGGGAGGAAGGGAGGAAAGAGAGAAAGAAAGACAGAAAAACAGAAAAACAGATAAAAAACAGATAACGAAAAAGAGAGAAAGAAATGAAAAGAAAGGAGAAGACAGAAAAAAGAAAAAGCAAAGAAATTTATGAAGAAAGGAAGGAAGAAAAAGAAAAAAGAAAGAAAATAGAAAGACAGAAACACAAAAAAGGATGAAAGAAAGAAGGAAAAACAGAAAGACAAAAAATAAATGTATACAGAAAGGAGAAAAAGAAACTAGATAGACGGACAGACAGATAAATAGATAGACGGACGGATAGATAGAGTAACTGACTGATCCCAGAGGATAAATAAGATAATAAATGAATATACAGAAAAAAGAAAGAAGAAAAAGCAAAAAAGAGAAAGAAAGGCGTTTGATGAACACTATCTCCTACTGGCCTACTTGCCTAATAAATCCAGAGGAGACAGCTGGATTATTGGCAGATCTCTCAAGTACAGAGGATAAATATTTGAACGTGCTCCTCTGCTTCTCCTCAAACACCAAGTGAAGAGAGAGAAGCTCAAATCCTGCGAGCTCCACCTCCACACAACCTGAGCTCCACCATCCCATACTTTACTCAATTCTTCAACTGTGAAGTAAATAATAATTGTTGTTCATCGTGTGCACTTTGTGTCTCTGTCTGACTCTGCCAAACTGGAATAACTTTGAAGACGTTGTGCGTGAAACAAACCTGGTGGATAAGGCTGCTCCTGTACTAAATATAAGCTGTTAGACGTGTGTGTTTGGAGTGTTTAAACTGTGCAGTCAATCCCCACAGGAGTTCATTCCTCTTGCTTAAATCCACGACAGTGACATTCATATCATCAAGCGTGCCTACATGAAACGGGGACATCTTTTTTTTCTTTTTATCAAAATGCCATTTGTGCAGATCTCTAAATGTGACAAATACAGAACATATTCGAAATGACAGATTGTATCAATTCTGATGTCAATTTTTATGTTAAAAAATGTTCCGTTCATGGAAAAGGAAATGGTTCTGTGCAAAAGTGGCTGACTGAAACAGCATTTTGTTATTGCAATTTGTCAACAGCCCAACACTCTATCAGTCGACTTGTCAACAATAATTATTTTACTGCCGTCGTTTTGGGATTCTAACAAACTGTTCACATTTTAAATTACTGACAGGGTATTTTTCCTGTTTCAGCAGCAGCGGCTCAGACTGCCGGCTCAGTCATATTCTCCCTTGATGCGTATCTACAGTTTCAAAGGCATTCTTCTCAAACCATGCATTTGACAGAATCGTTTATTAAAATGTATGATTGCTCCGCCCGTCCTGCATTGAAATGACTCTCATTGCTCATCCAGATCACATCAAGATAATGTGAAAAGCAAACGTCAATAGCCTCTTGTCTGTTAAAGCAAAAGGCCATCGTACATTAATTTCAAATAAAGCCGGTTCAAGCACACTTAAGGTTACCGCTTCCCCCCTGCGAGGGTAACAGGCGGGCAGCAGCCTGTGAGCCCGTGACAATGTGAGTAGTTCATCCAGTCCACAGACGCTAAGCGGCGGCTTTGAAATATGCAGCTGGCTCCGGTTTAAAGCGAGGACATAAGCAGACGTCTTTCCTGTGAGGGTTGATCTGTGGCGTGTCTCAAAATGTCTATTGATTGTGGTGCTCTGTGAGGACGATCCATTGATGGCTGCAGCCATCTTCTGAATGCAGATGAAGGGATGAGATGAAACAGCAACAGGATATAACGTCTGCATGTAAAATACAATTCATTACATCCTCCTTATAAACAGTAACTGATCCAGTGCTTGTGAGAATGTATTGACTGTGTAGTATAATTAAAACTAAGCTATAGGAAAATTACATCAGCTGTTTAAATATAATCAAGAAGTCTGAGACAGGAAGTGTGAGATAAAGATTTTATTCTTCCTTTTCCCCCAGATAAGGCTGTTTAACGCTGACATCACGTGTGTCCTTGAACGCTGCTACTAATCACATCCTAACAAGTGGATGTAGAGATTCAAATATTTATAGCAATTATCTAGTAAGGTCATTTTACCCATACAGACAGTGAATCACTGCATTGCTGCTGGTCATACAGCACACTGATGCTGTACATGCATCTTTTCTGATGTACATTACCATATTATGTTATCAAGCAGATAATTAAAATCGGCTAAACAAACTATCAATCTCATCTGAGTTCACAGGGAGCTTCAATACACTGCTCAGGACACCAGTGCAATACAAATGTAGGCATTTGGCATGTGTGTTATTGACGTCCTATGTATGTAAATAGTTTGTGGTAATATGTATTGACTGATTTACTTTGACCACTAGATGGTGCAGACTGGGTTGGCAAATTGGTCAGGTGATTCAGGCAGGTTTTGTAAAGGTCAGAGGTGAACAGGACGTTTAGTAGAGCAGGTGGCAGGAGACACTTTTCTTACTGTCAGCAGGGCAGTGTTGATTCATCGGCACAACACACAGCAAATGATAATCCGGTAACTATCGGGATATCATCATCAGTGTAATCATTTCTGTCTGTTTTTTCATTGTACAATAAACGAGAACATCACCAAGACCATCCTTTACACCGATGATGCGACTAAAATAGGAACATTCAACACAATGACAAATCCAAATTGAGTCATTTTGACAAATACTATATTGGTACATAATACAAGAAGCCTTCTATCATTTGCGTGACTCACAATGATTGTCGATCCGGAATAAGGGACACACTTTTGTTACTTTGTTACAGAGCCACTCAGTTAGCCGAAAGGAGGAAGTGGAGGTGGAGGGATGGATTAACAAAATGTTGGACTTGAATCTTCAACACAGGCCTCTTTCATCCCCAACCTATGATTGACCTTCACCAGGTATTTACTCGAACCAAAACCATAATCTTTCTCTGACCCAAAACATGTAATTTTGTGCCTATAATTAAATCTGTGCCATTGCGGTACCCTATTGAAAATCCCTTTTGGAAGGCCAAAAACTGTTTGCTGTTTAGAGCAGGAATAGTAGCAGGAGTTACTTATACAATTAATGATGTCCCAGTAAGCCAAGCCAGTGGGTTATCGTGCAAAGTAGCAGGACCCTGAGACTCGCACACCTTAACGGTATGCAAAACGTGGTGTGAAAAGGTCTAGGCACGTCAGTCAGGAGGGGAATTATGAATAATGTATTTTAGCATTTATTTGCGGGACGTACAATACAATACTGGAAAATTGATATTCAATATTTGTATTAGCAGGTGGAGTAGATGTGCAGCACCTCATTGTCATTTTTGTTTATTTGACATGAACAGAGGCCTGCGACAACCTTACTTTTATTTTCACACAGCGATCCTGGCGGCAACAGCGGATTGACTTCAAAATCCTTCTGCTCACCTTTAAAGCTCTGCCATGACATTCAAGCTGCACTGCAGCCGAGCTCTGAAACTCCTCCTTTTCTCAAACACTATAAGAACATTAAAATGATGCCTCAGAGAAGACAAGTTCAAGCTGGCCTATTTACTCTGAAGAAACTTTTTCTCTGTCTAGTTGTCTTACGTGATGTTTCTGTGCTGTCATTTACTCTGGCAGAGACTCTGTGTTTTTTAACATTCATACATCTGTGCTTTTGACATTTTGTCAAAATAGCTTGATGCTATTCCCAACTGCTGTGAGGAGTACTATAAAAAATGGTGAACAAATAGACTCATGTATTATCTGTGACGAAAGAGACAAGCTATTAAGATGATTGAACAGAGTAATAGAAATGGTTCTGTATAAGTGTAAAAAAATATTAGTGTACACCTACATATCAAAAAACATGTAACAGAAAACATTCACATTTGCAAATGGTTAAATTATTTTTGGTATATACATTCTGATAAGGGATTAACATATGTGTACTATAGGTAACTAATTCAAAATAAACTTGTCAAAAAAATGAACACTTGGACGTAAATTAGTGCGATAAGAACTAGCTATAATGACAGAAACCATGTTTGAGAAAAATTTATTGGGCGTGTATTTTGATTTTATAGTTTGACCCATGTCCCATCTGTTAACATGGAGGAGGCGGGCTTTATGACCTATACTGCAGCCAGTCAGCAGGGGGCGCCCGAAATGTTTTGGCTTCACTATTAGGGAGCTGTCATGTCGTCCATCTTTTTATACAGTCTATGGTAAATACCAAGAAGCAACCTCCAAGGCTAAAAATAAAACCAATCCAGAGGGTCCAAAAACTGCAGTACCCCAAATGGCCACTTGAGTTTGGCTCCAAAAGCGAGTCAATCCCCATAGAGCCCCATGTTAAAAGGCCAAACTACAGCAGAATTAAACATGTTTACAGCCTCGTTTTCAAAAAAAATGTTAGCCTCTAAACTCCTCACTCACTGTACGAGGGTAACTCTAATAATAATTCAACCATATTTAATCTATTCATGTTTAAAGTTCTGCATGATTAGGGGCGTAGACGCTAGAAGTGACAGTTAGGTGGCGCTTCCTGTAGTGCTAACAGAACTGCCAAGAAGTCCATGCTCCAGCTTTTTAAATGAGTGATTTCTAGTATGTTTTTTAGCGAGTTATCTGTGTCTATTCTCACCATACCTGCCGTGTTAGCTTGTTTAGTCTTTTTGTGGCGGCCTGTACTTGAGAATGTGGATTGTTGTTGACTTTTCGAGAAGATGTCTGGTTGTAGTGATAAGAAGACCAGTTCTTGTAAATAACCTGGTTTGTTTTGTTAATCTGCCGCTCACTCTCTTACCTGAGCTTAGTGCGAGCTACCAGTGAGTTTGTTCTGCTCAACAAGCTCACTAAGCTTTTTTTAATCTGATAGAAAAAAAAAAGAAAAGAAAAATCCAGTCAGCTACTGCCAGAAAAAAGAATCTCATTCTTTAAAGAGTGTATATCTTGGATTGCTAAGTGTTTGCCCGGCTCACTCCTCTCCATCTCCACCCTCGCGTCCAAATATTGTCACTGCTGGCTCCTTCAAACCAACATGGCAACAACCAAACGCCAAACAAGAGGCTATAAAACTGCAGTCCACAAACCTGTTGCTAACACTCAATATGTAGTTGACACAAAAAGGGAACATTTAATTTAGACTTTTGAAGGAAGGTAATAACAGATTGAAGTGGATCTTTATGACTTGCTGCCAACCCGTGATGCCCATCTCTGTATCCCCTTTTTGCTTTACCTCTTTCCGAAATACTTTCTCCTCCAACAATCTGTTTCGCTCAGAAAACCTCTCTCCACCACTTAACATATCCTCTGCCTCCATCTCAATCCTCTCTGCAAAAAAAGGCTTCTCTCGTCCTCATAGCAATGAGGAAAAGAAGAGAAAAACAGTCAGCCTCTCGCTTTCTGTCCCACCCATTGAAACATCGCTCATCTGTCTGCCCAGAAAATAAGCTGTCAGGTTGGAGAAAGCCACTTGTCTAAGGATCATATTTATGTAAGAGTTGTGTCTGCTTCCAATTTCACGTAGGCGCAACATCTTTCACCTTCACACTCCACTCCAGGAAATTCATGTATTTTCTCCATGTGATTGCAAATTGCTCCTGCACTCCACGTCCCTCGCTCTTATTTCTGCCGCTGCTGCTGATGGATCAGGGCTGTGTTACTGGCAGCTGCATTTTCCATATGGATCAATGGCAGCGTATGCATTGCTGATCACAGATGACTATGAATATTTGATGCTGCGATATTGTTTTGTTTGGGACACATAAATCTTACGTAATCTAGATTCAGCGTTCACACCTCAAAGCCTGCATCGGGCTGAAGGGAGGAACGCTGCAGGAGGAGGTTTGGATGAGGTTCCTGTGAGTTATATTACTGGGCTGCTTGTTTGATTAAATAACCTCTGTTTTGACTCCCACAGTCTATTGAAGGAGGACTTCAGACGAGTGTGTTGGAACACCACTGCGAGAGGTCAGGGCAGGCATTGTTGAACTTCGAGGGCTCATATTAAACTTTATTCTCCAAAATTCTTCTGCAGCACTCCCCTCTACATCCCCCACATTAGGAGCATATCAGACTTACTTCTGTGCTGGATTCAAAACTTTAAACCGGTGCGATATTTTCATTGGTCGGTCGCACACATCCGTATTTGTTTTTGAGGATCGCTTATTCATTTTTATCAGTTTGACAAGTCATTATTCACTCAGACCTGGGTACTTTACCTGCCATATTCTTGGGTTTGCCTCGCTTATAACAGGTGTGTGTTGCAGAGGGGCTTGTACAGGATGCTTTTTTGGTTTGTCACCTTCATGCCCAATTAGCTCCTGTTTCAGGGATGGAACATCTGACAAGTGGAGACTGTAGGAATGCCAGACAGGTGGTGCATCCCTGGAGGGAAGCATGTGCAGAGGGTCCCATGCTGCCAAAGTTGTGCTTTAAATTAACGATAATTAGTCCTCAGGTTGTGTTGGAGTAATATTTCTTCAGGTTTCAAATTATATGTGTTGGCAAACAGCCAATACTATTTGTTATCAATCCATTAATAATGATTATAATCCTGCATATTGGAGAGAAATTCCTTCATTAGAAAACCCAAATGTATTTCACTTTGTGTTTCAAATCTGCTTTGTTAATAAAGTTGCTGACACAGTCTGTCTTGGCCAAGGACACTTATACATGTAGACTGAGGGAGCTGGGTATTGAACCACCAACCTTCCAATTGAGAGACGACACAGCCACAGCCCCAATGTAGTATGCAAACAAAAGCTACATTTACAGATTGCCGAAAATACCTGGATGCCGCACTGATTCGGAAATAATCTCCAGCATGCATCGGACCGGTCTACCTCGCCTACTGTATCCCACCATGCAAAGCACTGGAACGTCACAACGGCAGTTGAAATGGCGGATGGCAGCATCATTCGAGCAGAAGAGGGCGCTACGGCTAAAGAAGTGGGTATTGTTTAATTACGTTTTCCTGAACCGGAAACTTGCGCCTGGCGTAGCATACTGCAAAATATATTGAACAGCTCCGTACTACATACGACTGCCGAGCGCAGTATGCACTGCATTATACAGTGTGTTGTACTGTTTATTAGTATGCGATTTCAAACCAAGCCTTTCTGCCACATCCCTGCTTCCTGTGTCTCTGGCCTTATGTGCCAACCCCACCTTAATTGGACTCACCTGTGTTCCCCCTTGATTAGTGTCTTCCCTCTCGTTGCCAGTTTGTTGTGTGTTCCTTCGTGTCGCCTCGTTCCAGCATTTTCCTACTGAATGATTTCTGTTTATTGACCTTAGCCTAATTATTTGACTTTGCCTTTCACCTGCTCCTTTTGGATTTTTGCCTTTTGATTAACCCTTGTATCGAACTTGGACTGAAAATTAAGTGATTAATGTGATTTTACTACCAATAGATAATTACCAATTTAGCTTTTTAGGTTTTTTTTGTTGAGAAACAAAAAACATTTTTTTCTCTGTTTTTTTTTGTTTTTCACAAAACCAAATTACACAAAAAATCCTTGAGCAGTTAAAAATAAAGCAAAAACGGTTTTGGCAGAAGAGGGGTGGGGTCATAATGAAGTAGGTTACCAAGTTCGGTCTGCGCAGGTCATTAACAAAAAGAGCAGGACACATAATTTTCCCGGCGACCCAGTTGCAAAAAAAGAAAAGCCACTCGGGGGGACACTAATGAGGACTAATATCACCTTGGAATATTCATTACACAATGAGCAACAACAAACCCTGCATGTGAACCGTGCACGTGATACATGTGTGAGACAGCAAAGCATCGGGTCACATGAGAGTATCTGCTCTGCTACCACACTTTGATGTTGTGTTTTGTCAGTTTTCTCTCCCACTTCCCCCCACCCCCCCAGAACCCATTTTGCTTGTGATAGAACGTAAGCTGTCTCTATCAAAGCGGCTCAGCGTGACACTGTTCTGCGTGTCCGTCGGGACCCTAAAAGCCTGAGCTGGTGTGAATAGTGCAGCCAAAGTGGGCATTGCTGGTGTGTTATATGGTGCTGGTTGAAATGCATGTCAATGCGATGGTGTGAGCCACGCACCACAGGAAGTAAAACGGCCATGGAAATGAAATGAGCACGCTTTGATGTTAGCGCTGCGTATCACATTGGAACCATTTTAAAGATTCTCTGTGTGCGTCTGTGCATTTCTTTATCTGATGTGTTTATGATTTGTTTTTCCTTTTCCTTTTTCAACCTCACTTTGAATGTAGCAATAAGACCAAGACAGCCTTTAATGTAGCATTTTTTTCTTGAAGCAAATAAACTTTATGGTAATTTTATTTTGAAGGTCAGTTGTCACCTAAATCGGTAAAGCTTTGTCCTGTGATGCCGTGGATACCAGTAAGTCTTCTAGCACGGCCTCCTTTGATGCTAAATAAAGCTGCGCACTGTACAGCCTGAAAGTTTTGCATAATTTGCTGAAGGTTCTTTTTAAAGCGACACGACGGCACAGTAACAAGGAAAATCATTAGAGATCAACAGAGCCAAACTGTATCTAAAATCTGATTAGGACAAATTCAAAGGGAAGGGGCTGTTTCTACAAGAATATTTAAGTCACATTAAAGAGCTTTCAGACGCCGTTCATTTCCATTTTATGTGCAGTGGAAAAAAAACATCACTGAATTTTCATTACAGACGTGTGATTCACAGGCAGCAAATAGACATTCAAATTAAGGAGTGCTTTTTCAGAAACGGGGCAGATAACACGCGTCTGATCACAGAGTCTCGGAGACTATAAAGGGTCCTGTTTTAATGCTGTAAAAGTCAAATGATGGTCTGCTCTCTTTCTGACAACAGCAGGCCTAGAAACCTTGATCAGAACGTTTCAAAGTAATAATTATGAAGCCTAACCATTACCTTAAAGAGGAGAACTGATAACGGAAATGAAGACGGATGTTTTATTGCTTTCTATGAATAATTCTTTTCTTCTGCTGTCTTGCAGACCATCTTTTAAAAGTTTCATTTCACCCTCTTTTATATGAAGACGTATTTCCCAATGCTTACAAAAAAGCAAGCTGCAACAGTCCACGTTGTGCTTTTACCGCACAACCCTGCATGCCACCGACAAAATCCCCCCAATACTGTGAAATCCTGCCCGGTAAATAGCCGTCTTAAGAATTTGGACTGCTGCCTGCTTTGTCTACACTTAACACCACTGTGACATAGACATGAGCACCGTGGGAGAGAGACAATCTGAGGCGGAAAGACAGGCAGAGGCCAGGAGACAGAGATTAGAAAGAGGACAGCAGAGACAGATGCAGCTGTGGAAGGAGGAGGAGGATGAGGAGGGTGTAGGGGGGGGGGGGTTAATCCTGTCTGTGAGTGAGTGATCATGTCCATCCACCCAGCTGTGGCGCCATCAGGGGCCACAGGGCTTGCTGGCAGTCTGATGAGGCGTCACCGCCGTCTGCTGCGGGAGAGATCTCTCACTCGACAGTTCCTGTCAGCGAGCGAGACAGCCAACCAGGTAAGAGGAGGGACGGGGGGGAAAAAGAGACTAGCGACGGGAGTTAGAAAGGACTCTATTTTTCTTATTCACATCTTTTGGGATTATTCGGAAATTGTTCCTCATGTTTTACTTCATTTTCAACACGGATCTAGATCTTCTTCCTTTTCCCGTGCTCCCTCTCTGTGAAGAGCAGCATGAGGGATGAATCGGCTTTCATAATGAGATAATTAAGGCTGGTGTGATTAATTGCAGAGTGAGGTTATCTGCAAGGTCCCAACATAGGCAATAATGAGAGACTGTCCCAGCAGGATGTCGCACAAATGTCACCTTTCACCTGCCCAGCAGAGGGAGAAAAGAAGCCTCTTAGTGGTGCCTTTAAATCCTTTAATCCTTCAGAAACACGTTTAACATCAGTTAGTTAAAAAAATCATCTTTGCTTCCACAATCGTATCTTAATTCTCACTTTATTTAACCATTCTGAGAGGCAACTCTGCCTGCACTTAAGGTCACCTTTAGCGTATCATTCAGTGACCTTCCTCATAACATTATGAACAGCTTTCAGAAGCTATATGCTGCATAGACTGGATATCATGTGACGCCGGTGTAACGAATCGCTTTCGCCTGGCTAAGCAGGAGCAGGTGATGACAGAACATCCAGAGGGTCGCCTCTATCAATTGCTCATGAATAAACTGTAACATAAACAGTGTGTACATGTTTGCAATAAAAAAACGGCAGCATTAAAACAAAGCAGAATTCATAATTCAGGCGATCATCGAGCGCCAAAGGAAAAACATGCACCTCACAAATCATATTCTTATGACTGAAATCTTCAGTTGTTTGTCCCCCCCACCCCCAACCCCCCCTTAAGAGGAATGACGAGCAAAAGCAAAGATCAATTTCAGACAAATGATCCAGGCGTAAAGAGAAAAAAGGAGAGGCGGCAGATAAAACAGAGAAAACAATCTTTGACAGTTAAAACCAGGAGACGGGGGAATTGAATCTGGTCTCTTGGGTGATGGGCAGCTGTTTTTTTTCTGCTCACTACCTGCGCTACGAGCACTGATGGGATTTATGTCCCCATATAAAAGGTATCTGTTATGAATCAGGTGTCAGGCCACAAAACAGAGGCTGAACCTGAGAATACACAACTGTAAATTAAAGGGAAATTCAATTTTCGCTTTTACAACCTTGTTCTTTTGTACATAGATATCGCCATGTTGCTATCTGTCATGATAATATCTGAGTATGCAGTGACAGTGCTCGCAAGACAGTGTAATGTGAAAAAAGCCTATTTTATAAACCATACTGGTCCCAATGTAAGACAGCCCTGATTATAAGACGACACCCGCTTTTCAAGACTTATGTTTTCAAAAAAGACCAAATTTGTTTATTTGACTTTTTAAATAATATTACGTTTTCAATATCACATTTAAATGACATAAAAGTCCATCAAAGTGAAGTGACGTCTATTTGTAGAGCAGTCTTGAAACAGCTGGATGACGGCTCTGGTAAAGGGCATACTTATTTCAGTAACTCATTCACACGTTCTCCTGTCGATCTCCTGGAAGAGGTTGCTTTGAGGACCGCGGTACAATTGTCTCTGTCACCATCTGTTAGGTTAGACTGTACGCGTCGGTATGGCGGCCCTGTGCTGCGTTTTTCCTGGCTGCGGAGGGCAGGTCTGGTCTTGACAGACTCGCAGGAGCTTAACCAAGGTGTGGAGGGCCGGGCTAAGCCCGCTGAGAGCGCAGGAGGTCGGGGATGTGCGGCGCTACGGTGGCCCGTGATCTTTTAGGGCTCGCCATTTTCAGACATTACATTGACAACAATCATCTTAAAATTGACAAGGATCCCGCAAGCCGGCGTGTTTAACAGCAGAACAGCTTCTTTGTGTTGATCTGAGGTTAATGTTCACAGATATGAAACTTCAATGACTGTAGTGATTGTTTTAGTTACGTCTCCTCTGGCCGTTCCTCCTCTACTCTGCTAATCTGGAACAGATCGGCTGCAGAAGCCGGAGCTGTCAATCATCATTTTGACAGCATCAAATAACTAATTTTAAAAAAACGGAAAACTGAACTTTTGGGCGTAAATCAGCATGATAAGAACTAACTATAATAACAGAAATCATGTATGAGAAACATTTATTTGGCATTTATTTTGATTTAATAGTTGACTCATGTCCCATCTGTTAACATGGAGGAGGCGGACTTTATGACCTCTACTGCAGCCAGTCAGCAGGGGGCGCTCAAAATGTTTTGGCTTCACTTTTAGGGAGCTGTCATGTCGTCCATCTTTTTATACAGTCTATGATTCGGACTAATAATGTATTTACAACCTTTGAAAGTAGATGATCCTGCATAACTCTTTTTGGATTCTGATATTCAACAGCTCCAGTAGTGTCGAGGTTATACTAAAACCATTTGGCAAAGATGAAGGTTGTCATGGTTAAATATTAATAAAGCAAAGCAGCATTAATTGTTGATGTGAGGGAGAACATGAACCCTGGTATCAGACATCAAAGTGGGAAGCATAACTGATGTTTTTTTCACAATACTTTAAAAGAGAGACATCCACTAAACATAGGAAACGGATAAGAATAGAGCTCAGAAGAATTAGCAACTATAAACAGAATTTCCCTCGAGATTGCACTAAGGAAAATTAAGTTGAACTACAAAGTTGCCCTGCCAAATGTAGAAGGCATTTACAGCTGACAATCTGTCATTCTAACATCGGCTTCTCTTTTCTCTTTTTGTTTGTGTTTTGTCTGATTGTCAAACCACTCGTGCTTTTTACGCCATGATCTCTAGAGCTTATACTTCCCATACTGTTTGCCTGTGTGCTTGTCGTCCTGTTAATCTGTTTGATCAGTGAAAAAATAAAATAAAAAAAAGGTTACAGCGTTACGTCTCCACCGTTCCCTTATGCGCTCCCTCCTGTCTAATCATTTATCCATCTCTTGTGAAGCCTTGAGAAAGCTCCATTTCTGTCTCTACCAGGAACATCTTTCTGCTAGGTTTCCCTAACACATCCTGAATATGTACACACAAATGCCATCAGTGCCCACACGCAGCCAGATTGCCCCTGTCAAGCAAACACACTCAGCCCAGACGTTCTCGCTTACTGGATGCGGGGCGGACTTGAAAAGTGAAACGATTCAGAGATATCGCAACCCATAAGAGACAGCGCCTTATGAAATCTTAAAGGGAGATGTGTTAAAGTCTTGGTGAAGACAGCATTTCAGTTAAGTTAGCAGCTCGCTGGAAACTGATGTATTTTTTAGTATGTGTACTATCAGCAAGGAGTGGATCAGGGGTTTCTTTGTCTGAGTTTTGCAGGCTTGAAAGCGAAGAAGTGGAGGAGGAATGGACACAAATATTTTGTTCCATACTTAAAAATATACTAAATTTATTATCAATGTCAAGATAGATTCATGTTGCCTAATAACCCCCTTCATATCATGCCTCTGTGTAGTCCTCCTGTTGTTAAATATGTCACATTAACATGAAGGAATCTCCAGCTATAATAGCTTCCTGTGCCCTCCCTCTACAGGTCAATGGCCACATCTTCATGTACTTACATACTTACACATTAAATCCCTCCGACTTAATTCCACAATTATTCAACATACTATATAAATTCATAAACAGATCATTAGTTCTCCTCTGCCTCACACCCAGCCGCAGAGTTCTCCCCTCATGTCGACTTTTCCAGGTCAGTGAGAGAGGGTCGCTCCGCGCAACCATCCCTCTCACTCATTAATTAGGTGCGATGGCACCTTTCTCCACAGGATCAATCAGTGTGTCTAATCCAGTCATTGACCTAAGACCCTCTCCGACGGCGCCCCCGGTTTGCGCACCCACCAACCCTCTCCAACTGGGAGGATGTCAGCCTGTCAGAGACACCGCGCCTACCTCTCCACAGGGGGATGAGCTCATATTGAAATGAACTAATATGCAGCATTGCGCAGAGGCCTGCAGGTGACTGGCCGTTATGCATTATGTATCACTTCTTATTTGGGCTTCTTTTCCGGACTTTTTCCTCTTTAAAAGCCTTCATCTGCGTACGTTCTCCATATGCTACCCCTAATCAGTTTATCTCGTCTCATCTGGGTGAAGTGAACCAGATAACGGGCCGACCAAGACACTAATTTATTTCCAGTAATCCTACTGTCTTTAACGATCACTTCTGATTCTATCTTTCCTCAAAGCTAAATTCAATAGCGGACCTTCTTGTCCTCTCACATTAGCTCCATCCTGGTCCAGGAAATGATTGTACACATTGCTTTACTGCGTTACATCACCTTTAATCCATCCATTCGACCAATCAATTCATTTTGGACTCCACACAGTGCGACTTGTAGATTTACATCAGTAAAAGGAAGATCTAATAATAATTTAGCTCTGTGAAGAGTGATGCTAAAGATTTAGAAGGAACAAGACCTGACTCTGGATCCTCGACGTGGAAGGTGCTTGCTTTATTTATTGGAGGAGTCCTTTCCGGTGACATTCATTTGTACCTCCTGTAATTTACTAATGCCATTAAGGCGCTTATAAGTAGTCTACGAAATTACTCTGCAATGTGTTTCATAACCTAATGTTTCCTTTCAGGCACTACTTTTTTTGCCTTTTCTTCATCTCCTTCTTTTAATCTTCTTTCTCACTCCCTCTTTGTATCCCCCACGTTCTCTGCATGCAGAGCTGACATAGCCAAGTGGACATGTTGAGTTATTGTGCTGGAGGCGATGCTACTCTGCTGTGCTTCACAGATGATCATTTCCCAATTCCACAGCCATGGAGCGCGGGCCTGCAGTAATTGCTGCAATGCATCCAGCAGCCGGTCCTTATCTGATGCTGTGACAAGAATAGGGCCCGTTTTATTGGCCTCACACCCTATGTAATTCAGTGAAGCTTGCATCATTTCCTGCAGAAGAGATGACCATGATGGTGTCACCCTAGGGTGCTTGATGCTGATTGGACGCACAGTGTGGCCCTGAGCGAGTAAATCACTTCGCCTCTGTTCAGAGTAGAAACATAAGCCCTATGGGTGACCAACCGCTCTCATCATCCCAGACACACACACAATTCGTTAGCACAAACAATTACAGCCTTGATTCCCTAAGCACTAATCAGAGCCAACATGAGGCACATGCAGCATGCTGGTGAGATCATAATTAAAACCTGTCTCTTGGCATATTATGTGGCACATCCCAGAAGAGGACTCTGTGACTGTAAATATATATCACACTTAACCACCGCAACTCCAAGGAATTACAACAAGCTAATTCATACAAAAGTCCAGTGTTTTCCAGCGATTCCATAAACATAAAAAGGTTGTATTTTCAGCATTTAAAGCAAGATGTCAAAATATACATAATGTATTAATTGGAAACACATTTTCATGTGATTGTATTGCAGCAATGGGAGGTTTGCCAATGAAACTAAACACGACTTTCCTTTTTTGTCATTGTACAGGATCCCATTACGTTCCAACTAAAAAATCCAATAACTGTTTCTGTCTTTTTATACAATTTAAATTATTAAAGTATAATCTTTTTCATTTAAATAAATGTCTTTTAAGTAACTATCACCGAATGAGGTAACACAATAGTGACTGAACCTATGGCCCACTGATGAAAGCCTTTGCATTTGCAGTATATCGTATTGGATAGCATATGGACTGGATGTCTGTGGCGACATTCATGGAAAAAAAGCGGCGCCCAGTTAGTGACGCGTTTTCCATCACCCAGCAGTGGTTGGTCTGCCAGAGAGGGTAGGCGGAGCTAAGAGGCTGCACTTCCGGTTTCTGTAAGCACTGCGAGGAAACGGTAATCTACTATGGACTGAACAAACAAAGAAAAGATCGATGACTACAGATACAACTTCAAAAATAAGTGAAAATCTAAAGAAAAAGAAACAAATTGGACGCTCAGATGAAGGCAAACAGTCTAAAAAGGAAAGCGAGGAAAATCAAGAGTTAGAACCGTGACAAAGGGAGCCAGCCGTAGACGCTAAATTGAGAAGTGTGCTCCCATAATTACAGATTATCGCCAGTGGGTGGCGCTGAAGAGCATGAAACTGAAACATTCGAGATTGTATCTTTAACTATTGTTTATCTGGCTGAAAATTCTATTTGAACACACAAAAAACTCCATGTACCAGGAGTGGTGGACGCATAATACTCTAATCTACTCTCTTTATGATTTACAATCTTCAAAGTCCAAACTGTAAAATCATCAGAAACAAAGGAATCAACCAGACTCAGGTAGGAAACCTTTTGAATTCCGCCCAATGGTGTGACTACAGACAGCAGGATAACTGCAAACCTCCAACCCTGACAAGTTACCGTTTTGTTCAACGTCAACAACCTTTACACAACCCTCCAAACCCTACATCTACACCGAAGTCATTTGGAGACTCCATTAAAAAACCCATCCAACCACAAAACTGAACTTACTTTTGTCCAAAGACTTTGGCTTGAGGACATTTTAATAAGGCTGTAAGTGTTTGGAAGTAAAGCTCCAACCGTATTTATGAGCTTAAGCAGCAAATTACTCAACCTCCCAATTATAATATGGATTTAAGTTTTTTAAAGCGTTACAGAACCAATTCTCTTATACGGCAGCAGAATCTCAAACACATTAATTAAGGAGAGAATGGGACTTTAACTTAACCATGCATTTAGGTTAGGTTTTGTATATTATAAGTTCACAGAAACTGTTGTAATTGTGGAAAATAAGCTGATTTCAGGCAATATCCAATTAGAATGAGATAATGCAAAATTTTGGAGGATCAAACTTAAATTCTTTGATTTCACTCAAGAACTTAAGATTTGAACAAGTTCAAATTTAATAATTCAAAATCAGGTATTTTAAAGTCAGTTCAGCAACCACTTATGCAATCCAATTTAAAATCCCAAAGCATAGAATTATTAATGATTAAAAACTGACTGCCGAAATTGGTTGCCAGAATAAGTAATGAATAGATTCTGTTACCAAAGAAACAGGAAAAAGGAAAAAATCTGTGACGGTCCGTCTCTTCCTAAATGGCGTTTTTAACTGTCACTGTCCTTGGTACTGCAAAGGTGGATAGAAGATTAACCAGACACACCAGGTGAAGTTCCTGCAGTAACTGAGTTACTTTTAAATACAAGCAAACAATGATTTCCTGATATTGGTCACCACTCCAATCAGCTTATTATAAATGGTGACTTTTATATACAAACCAATGAAACCTTTTTTTTTTTTTTGAAATTACATGATTACATTTTTGGTAGACAAGGAACAACAGTCAGAAACCTCTTGATCTGGGACATCAACAAGTTGTTTGCTCAGTCTGTACAATGAAGCACGTTGGTTACAAAGCAGGTTTGATAAAAGAGAAGGACGACTTAAATTCTGATTCCATTTTTTCCAGGCGTTTTGAACTGCTTTACCAATATCTCCATAAATTAAATTTATTAATGTTACATTTTATTAAGTACAAATTTAGATCAATAAAGCAACTAAACTGTCCAATTGGTGCACAAAAGTGGAAACAAGATGTAGGACTCGCATGCAGACAGCAGGGTGACTTCATTAACTTTTCAAAACGTATCTTTTTCTCTGCGTTTTGGCCTCATCATTTTGGCATTTTGTGTGGCCTTGTCCACACACAAACACCGTTTTAGGTCATTGAAAATGGATCTTTTGTAAATGTCCGACCAGCGTGAAGACTTGTAGAAACTCAGTTACCACAGAGGCGTGTAGATGGGGTAAACAGCGTATTTGACGTCAAGCTGTGCACCGTTATCTCCTTTTTGAGGCGTCACAAATGAGGCGACATTCCATGCAAAATGATGGACGTGACAAAAACAGTGATGCTTCTAACCTAACCTTGACTTTTTACATGTTTACACATATATGTACAGTTAGTCGTCCACTATATTGATATATCGCCCCCCTCCTCGATGCCATTGTAGCCGGCCAGGTAGTCTTCCTGCAATAGATTTTTTCAGACCTTTGATTGGCAGCAATTTTCTTTTTTTTCTTTGCATGACTGGGTTATATTGCCACCTGTTGGTGTGGTATTCTCATGACAGCGTTTCAGTTGTGTTTTTGCATTTTCATTTGGACGGGGATTTTTTTTTTTATAACCGTGCATGTGTGGACGGGGGCTTCTTTGGAAACAAGAAACAAAATACCCGTGTACGTGTAGAAATGGCCTGAGATGCTTGAAGGTAATTGGATAGCAAAGCTTACAGGTAGGTACAGATTCCAGGCAGGTGGGCGAGCAGTTAGGCCTTTTTTTTTTTGAATAGGACAAAAATGTTGAAGGCATAAACAGCACAAAGCAAACAGCAACAAGGCACATGGCAACTCGCAATGAACTGGCAATGGAAGAAAGGAAATGTTCCAGTATGTATTGAGTGAGGCTGATGAGAGAAGTGGAGATAGCTAAGCAGGTAGGCGGGGAAGGTCAGGTAACTGCAGGGCTGCGGAAGAAGTGGGAACAGGGAAGAAGATGGATGGGAAATTGCTGTGGAGAGGCCTTGGGAATAGGAAAACCATCTGGAGAGGAAGGACAGGACTGTGATGTCATCATAAAAAAAAATTAAAAGTATATTTTAAATTAAATTTACAGCTAAAAAGCTAAATTCTGGATTGAGTCACAATCCACTGCTTCTCTATAAAGATCTACCAGTTTGCAGTCCCTCATGAAGAGTGCTGTTGTAGCCAACTGTGTCAACATGATCGGAGACGACAGCTTTCTCTACGTACTATCATTTCTTATAAATATGTGTTAGAACACACACAAACACGCACACAAAGCATACATGTGTGTGGCAGAGAGAGAGGAAAGAAGGGGGGGGGGGGGGGGGATAGAAAGAGAACAGAGTTGAACAGCTGCCCAAAACGCCTAAAGGATTAGACTGCTCTCTTTTGATCCCTCTCTCACAACATGCACCGATGTTAAAATATCATTTTGTTGGATTGGTTTTGGTTTTATCTGCGAGTTCTTTTTGTTAGCGCTTGTTTTTTTTCATCTGATCGAAAAAGATTATCCCTGTATCCGAACGGCTTAACATGGCTCGAAAGTGGCTAAAAACAAAAACAGGCCAATTCTAAATAAATCACATAACGAGATAGAAAGATGCAATTAACATTTGTACTTGTAATAACTGAAATAGATAGTGAGATTAAATGGGACATTTTTTTAATCTCCAGCGCTGCAAAAACACTTTGTTGTTTTCAAGAGATGTGATGCGTTCATTGCTAGAAAACATTGTGAGGTCAGGAGTTACAGTTCAGCAGAGAATAATGTAAGCAAGAGAGAGACAATTGTGTTCACTGCATTTGTTTTGTCATAGAATATTTTGGGTGAGTTTTTGCTGACTCAGACTCTTCATGCTTGTTTTGTTTGACAACGAGGACCAACCAACAAACCCTGCAGGGTACATACAGTCCAAGATGCTTGTACCCACCTGGCTACGACTTTCTTTCCATCCATTTAACCCAGGAATCCATTCTCTATCTTATCTAGGTCCGTCTAGATCACAGTGGTAGCAGGTTTAGCAAGGTAGCTCGTCCTTCTTCGAACATGTTCTCCAGCTCTTCCTGGGTCAATCCTCAGACATTCCCTTTGTACATGGGATACACAATCCCTCTACTGCATTCAGTACATCCAGGGTGGAGGTACCCTTACAAAATGACTGAAACACATCATTATCAGTTTTACTGCAAACTCACATAACTTATTTTTGCCACAATCTGGTTCTTTCACAGCTCAGGGCCATTGACAAGGGTTTGAACAAAGGTCGGCCTTCACTACAACAGTCTGGTACAGTGTTTGCTTTGCTGCCATCGCCACCCTAGTCCACTTGTCTATCTCACGGTCCATCAAAGGAAAGGCCAAAATATTTCAACCCATTTCAATCAATTGAAGAGTCAACACTTTTGTTAGCATGATTGGAGCCTGTACAGGTAAAAGCTCTAATTCCATTTCCTGGAACCCACCAGAGACTCGGGCTGTGTGAGTTATTCAGCTCCGGCCCTCCTCCTTGGCAGTCGTATTGATGATGCTCAGTGTGTTCAACACATTTGGCCCCCTTATCAGCAGAACATAGTCAGCTCGTCCTGTGTAAATCAAACATATGATTTTTTGCCATTGTCTTGTTTGTTGGTTGTGTTGGTCAGTTGGTTCATCTTTAGCCAAGGTGTGTGTTTCTACTACACACTGGTTCCATGCTCAATCCTCTCTTGTTGGTGAGTACATTATGGCTTTATTTCCTGTGTTTTGTAAAACGCTCTTGACTTACTTTTGGTTTGCTACAATGCATTGTTATGACCCCTTGCTTTCCTGCCTGTGCAGTGCATTCTCCTTTTTTTTTTGCAGGGGCTGGCAGTCCAGAAGGGTTGTTCACCTTACACATGATTGAATCCAGAGCCATGACTCAAAACTGTGGTCCGACCAGTGACTCATAACATCCCAAACTTGACTCAAAACCGTGACCTGTACTGAACCTTGAGTTTTGGGGTCCAGGGTTGTGAAAACTTCTTCATTAGGGGAAGAACCAATGACTGTATATATAGATGGACAACGCGTTTCCATCTGCTTCCATTGTACGAAATTGATGCCAAAATAGCCCCTGTGATAGGCGTTGCCATCTTGCGATGGTGACGTCATACGGAGCCAGAGACTGTACAGTAGAGATGGGCAAGTGAAGCGGCCGTAGCCACTTCCGCTAACCCAAACACACACTTAACTTACCGAAAAAACAGCAAGGATCCCGCACACCGGCATGTTTAACAGCAGAACAGCTTCTCTGTGTTGGTCTGAGGTTAACGTTCACAGGTATGGAAACCTTTCCACTCGCGGATTGTCCGCCACTCTGCTCAGACTCAGGAACCAATTCAAAGATTCTAGGGGTGATCTGTTCTAGAAAAGTGGGAGTCACCAGAGTAGTTCCTAGTTCCTTGCTCAATGCAACAGTCGGAAGCTGGAATGAGCGCTCTGAGGACCTCCTTAGATATTGTGTCTTCTTGGGAAGTCCAAGAAGTTTCAGAGCGGGCTGAGCTTTGGCAGATGCCACAGGTGGAGTCAGGAAGCTCCTTTGATACAAGACAACAGGTGGAGATCAGGTTTGAACAGAAATGATGAAGGCTGTGGACACTACTATTGAAATGTCAAGTCACTCACACCTTTTTTTGAACGGTGCCTTTGACAGGTAGATGGGTTGCTGGCCTCTTGCTCAAGTTGACAGGATGGGAATAAAAGGTGATAATTAAAAGGTCATGGATATATGATCGACCAGCCTATACCTACAATCCTGAGTAGTTTAAAAGTAAAGCCACACCTCCAAGAACATTCTCTTCAAAGCTGAAAGAATATGTTGTATGAACTGTTGCTCCAAAAAATATGATCAAACAGGTTTTCAGTCCCCTACAAGGATGCACATTTCCCTTCTCCAGTTCTTTATATTCATGGACAGGATGTGAAGTTACTGCTGAGTTTTGGAGAGTTCCTGTTGGTCGTGTTATGATGGCATCTCTGCAGATAATGTCAGTCTGGTTTCATCAGACCATGATCTCTGTAGTGTTAGTGATAGGTATCTCCTTTAGCGAGACTTCCACAGAGAGACGGATAGATTATTTGGGGGGATTTAAAAAAAGGGGGGGAAGGGTTAGAAATGCTATGTAGCAAAGACATGAAGGAGACAAGGAGGCGACATAACTACAAGGAAAATGAAAAAAAGAGAAGATTAAACATCAGGCCTTATACTGCTCTCAGTCATCAGCGGGGAGAAAAAAATTACTCTGACATCACCGAGCTAATGTCCTGCAGTCTCTTCCATCAGTAGCACCCGAGATGTGCCTCTCCTGTCTACTCTATAAACCTTTCATGAAGAGAAAGGGAGAGAATGTGGTTAAGAGAAATTCGAGAGAGGGGAACAGCCAAAAAAAAAAAGCCAGATAAATCAAATGTAGAGCAGAACTGAAGGAGAGGCAAAAGAGACTTTGAAAATAAAGATAAAGGAAAGTTGAAGGAGGGTGAAATAAAGGAAGAACCTTAAGGAAATAAACCATATATATTAGGCGAGTGGATAAGGAACGGATGCAAAGCAAAGGCTGTAAAGGAAGCTAGAAAACAAGTACGGGAATAAAGGAGGATTAAGGGGATGGAGCAAGTAGGTCACTTTCTGGAATTACATACCTTTCAAATTATAGAGCTCACCACATACATCTCGTACCATAACGTCTTTATCTTTCTGGACCTTCACCAACTCTTGTTCCTCAAATTTGAAGCTTCCTTAATATCCATTAGATTTTTTTTGGTGTGTTTGCCTGCTATTGCTTACACTGCTTTTAGAGAGTGAACAGTTGCCACTGCGGCTGCTGCCCAGCAACATCTGCGTTCAGTGTTTTGAATCAGCAGCAGCAGGGTGCAACTCTGCCCCCGGGTACCTCCGATCCTATCAGCCTGTACATCACAGACTGCTGCTATCCACCAACTACAATCTCATCACACAGCTGAGGAGGCTGATTTTAACTGAAAAACAGAGGAAGTTGATAGCAAGATGATACAATTGTAATGCAAGATTTGCAATCTACTACAGCTACTAAGTGTATATTCCTTGATCCGTCTGTTAGTTGGTGAGAAGTTGAATGATTCAGGGAAGTAAGATACGTTAAAATCAGCCCCTGTATAATATCGATCTTTGTAGTTTTTGTTGTAACCATCATCACACAGCGAGCTACAGCGCTAAAGTTGAACCATCATAAACTTGAGCAGCCACTCTCCCTTCCATAGCTGCTGCAAAAAATGGCTGCCTCCATGTTTACATTGAAAAGTGCCAGACATGCCGAAACTAGATGTTTATGTTGACATGTGCATATGTGATGGTACAGTTAGAGGAACATAATGTGCTATAAAACACATTGTAATCCAATCCCAATGCTGGATGCTCACTTTCAGACGAGGCTAAACTTTACTCCCCCTAACCCCACAAACTCTTCGTCATAATTCAACCCTATTTAATTCAGTTCCGTTGGATTCAATTACATTGCAACTTAAGTTGTTGATGTTACTGTTTATGTAAATCAGACTGCTGTGTTAAAACAGAACAGGTGAGTAAAAAGGTTGCAGACGCCTGCAGTCCACTTATAAATATGTAGAATAGCTTCCTTAATGCTTAAATCGAACAGTGCGAGGCTTAGTCACAGTTTTATATAGTTCAAATTAAGTGTGATCTCACTAGGCGGTCGAGGCAGTCACGTAGTTTCACAGAGGTAAGTCTGCCCTATTTTCACTCAGCTTAGCCAGTCCATTAACAACATCCTCACCACCTTTTTCCAGGGTAAATGAGGAGACTGCAGTTTTTCTTTTGTTCATTATGATTACCTCAGTAGGCATCGTGTAGCGGAGGTGACTATATTGGCAGCACTGCGCAGGAAAATAATAGCTTTGATAGAGGGAGTTATGTAAACATATTATTCAAACTCTGGACGGATGTTTTTGAGGGTTTCGGCTTCCTCTGAGAGCTGAGGGACTAGTTATTTTCAAAGAAAATGTGACAGTTGGGCACTATAAAAGGGGATTCAGAAAAGGCTTTTTTAATGTCAGCTCGTCCCATGCTGGTTTACAAATGACTTCTACTCACATTTTCCAGCTTGTGAAATGACTGTCTTTCATATATGTACTCTATGATTAATACTTTACTGGGAAAAGTGCATCATCAAATAATCATTTCTTGAACAAAGATGTGGAAGTCAGGTTGAAGCCGCAAGAAACAACTGCGCTGCTGCATTTTTTATCCTTCTTTTTCACTTTCATAAGCTTGAAGATACTTAATAACGTTATCGCAGTGAACTTTAAACACCAACATATATTTTATATTACATCACATTAAATGTTGGTTTTGAGAATGTAACGTTTAACGGATACAAAACTTCTGATCATTTCAAAGGATTTTGGGTGATATAAATGTTATGTAATCATTGATTTTTTTAATAAAGTCCATAACCCTGAAGATATTTTTTTTGGAAATGACCTTCTACTTCAACCATTAATTTCTAATGGCAATCACAGTAATGAGCTGGGCCTCAGTAACTGATGGACTGATCTGTGTGGTTTAAAATCCCTGTTAGTCGGGAAGGTCACTCAGGCAGCTATTAAAACTAAAACCTGGAAATAGATTAATGCCAATAATTCATGAATTGCTTTTGGTAAATTGATTTAGTTAGATACCTTAATTTCAGAAGAACGAGACCACTGCTTCTTTAATACAGTGAAGAATACCCAGCCCATGCTGCACAGTCTATAAACAAGAGGCATATCTCATCTGTTTCAATATTGTACAAAGCTCCCAGGCTCACACCTCCCCAACACCTTCCAGAGAAGCGGCAAATAGATAAAAATGACACACCTTTTAAGTTCCCTATGGATAAATGCTCGGTTAAGTGTCCTCTCAACCAGTATATTGTTGGCTTGTAAAGAAGATTTGTTTGATATAGAAACCAATTTGTACCGTAAGTCCTCCCATTGGAAGTAAGACAGGATTGCCCACTCACTGTTATCAATTTATTTTGATCAAGTTACAGCTCTTGTCTGTTTTGAGGACACAGGAAAAGGAACGGCACAACACACTCTGATGTTGTCCTCTATTGAGGCCTGCCTGCAGCTTTTCTGTCACATCTGATCATATGATTTAGGCGATGCAGTCGCCGAAAAATGTGAGGTTGTTCCTTAGTGTTTCTGTCCACATACTTATTCCTATTTGTTTTATCCACGGGCAATTCCCCATCCCACTGACTTGATGTTATATTTTGGGCCTTGGTAGCTCAATAGAGAGCCAATGCTGTGGGGGATTTATTTAGTATATTTCAGTCAGACAACTCATGTTTGTAAAAGTTTGAAATGTTTATTGCAGCGGCAGAACATAGCTCGCGTTTGGCGTCGAGGCTCCGACCTCATCACTCCTCGCAGATTTATTTTACATGCAGAAATTTGAGGAGTGATGAGATAATATCTTAAACCCTCCTAGCAGGAGCCTGCAGGTGGATGCTAGGTCTGAAAGTATGAGTAAGTTGCTGGTGCAGGGAAGCAGTGGTAAAGACAGAGCAGCGGGAGAGATAGGAAATCTTGCAGCTTAAATAGGCCGCCAAATTGGGAGTGTTTGTCAGGTGATTGTACAGAAGAAGAAGAAGAAGTATACTTAATTAATCCCCGAGAGGAAATTCAATCTTTTCGCTCTGTGTGTGTGTAGCATGTTTGTAAAAACAAAGGCCCGAAATACACACATGCACAAACAGGATCCCATGGACATGCACTAATGGAGAGATGTCAGAGTGAGGCGGCTGCACATGCGCCCCGAGCAGTGGGGGGTTCGGTGCCTTGCTCAAGGGCACCTCGATGGAGCCCAGGAAAGGAACTGTCACCTCTGCAGCTACCAGCCCCCAATTCCATGCTGAGTCCATATCGGAACTGGAAACGGCCACCATCCGGTTCCCAAGCCAAGTCCCTACAGACTGAGCTACAGTCTACCCCAGAGTGTGAAATCAGTGCAGCCTGAACTAGCTCGCGGGCATCGCTCCACACATTTTAAACCTTACAATGCACAGTACATACATACATGGCATGCAGTCAGAATCAGTGTCAGTTAATGATGGATATTGTATGCATAATCTTAATCTATAAATTATGCAAATTATGCAGGACCCACCTTTGTGTCTTTCAACATGATGAAGTAAATGATAATAACATGCTTTGGTAATAAAGTGTAATTACTTTACCCAGACCTTTTAATGCTACAAAAACTATGAGAGAAATATTTGAAAGAGAGAGGATCAAAGCTAATCTAAGGCGGGCCAAGGCTGCAGGAATAAAGGAACTCTGTATTATTGTTACAGGCATTTTTTTATTGAGTGGAGTCTGCTACACCGAGGCCGAGTCCATCGTAATGCATTGTTCTGAAACTGCCTGTTTAAAGGGATTGATTTGTGAAAGTGCAATAACTTTACATTTAACCACTTAAGTAAAATCAAGTTTCATGCATTAAACATTTGATCATATGTGTTAATAAACTGAGAAAAGTTTGAACTCCGGTAGAAACAAAGCACCACCTTAGTTCTTTATTAACTTCCGATGAATGAGGTGCTTTAAATAAGGCTTTTGTTTGATTGTAAAATGTATTGCATACAATAAAAGTGTGCCACTCTATGGTGTGGTACAAATTGACTTTTATTTTGAAGTGGATAGGCCGCAGTCGTGCACTTCATCTGATTGCAGAGGCCCGTGAGTTACAAATCAAATAGCAAATGCATAAAGATGCAGCAATTTCATATTCTTCAAAGTTGTATTCCGAAGCTGAAAGCTCCTGAGTAACACCTCTGCACTGGTAAGCCACAAGGTCCTAAAAAAACTACAAGTATGCAAATCATGTTCGCCAAAAAAAAATCGCTGGTATTTTCTGCCAATTTTGCCCTATGAGAAGGATAACACTCTGGTACCTCTTCAACATCTGGTAACACACAGCCACACGCACACACTTAACATCCTCTGTGGGTTGACGTGTGATGAAATATTGATAATTACTAATGGTTCTATCGTACATTTCCTTGTGTGCCTGATAGGTGCAGAAACATGGATGACACGTACGAGACAGTGGTGAGTCATTAATATTCACAGTGAATACTGAATGGATCCTTCTTCCAGTGAAGTGCTACTAATACCACAGACAGAGACTTTTGGCGCTTTGATCAGGATGTCTTTCTATCCCCCCAATGCTGTAAAACCACACAGATGCTGCAGTACGCTGTCACTCTCGTCACTACGGCAACATTTTACCAATCTTTCAATAATATATGAGCGCCTTTAAATTCTGCAGTGGGTGGTCAGCTCTGATCCACGCATTCCCTTTAAAGGAAACGGGGAGATTATTTTCCATGACAAGTTTTCCTCCATTACTCTCAGCATTTATTCCTTGGTGTGGTTTATCATTAATATTCTGCTCGTCCTTAACCCCTCCTTAGTCGCCATGTCTTGGATCAACGGTTATGTTGGCAATAGCCGGAGGATGTTAATTTGAAAATCAACAAATTAATCAGCTCAGGAGGGAAGCATGGGTGGACGAGGGGAGCTGTTTTCGTCGGCAAGGCCTTTTCTGTACATTTGGCCGGACTAGAAAATCCCCATGGCAGCACACTGGAGAAGGGCATGATGTAGCAGATGGCAACCCCCTTACTCTCTTCATTCGGGCTTGCCAGACAGACGATGCTACAGGTGTGACAAGATGTCCAAACTGGACCGAGTCCCAGGTGTCCCTCCCCCCCCTGACTTCCTCCTCATTCTCTCTCTCTCTCTCTGCAGCACTCTCCCAATTCAACCTCTTGCTCCTTCCCATCCTCCCTTATTTTTGCCTTCACTTCCTACCTTTCAATTCCTTCTTCCCTCGCTTACCTCAAGCCAAAGATCAGCTGGCTACATTCACAGGCCAGGTGAGGGGAAGTCAACTGCAGCCAAGGAGAAAGCTGACATATCTGTTAGCCTGAGGGGCCTGTCCAGGTGACTGCTCCAGTAGGTAACAGCCAGTTGCTGACGGGAAGCTTGGCAAATAAGAGGTGATGTGGATGTGATGCTTTTCCAAGCCAACATGAAAAGCTGCTTGAAAGCAGGGCTGTTGCCACAATAAAGTGCTGGCAGTGGAATTTATTTAATGAATAAATGCATTTTTTTCCCACTTTTACCATTTCATGTCACGTTGCAAGGAAGCGTGAAAGCAAGACCTTGCATCACTACTTACTCTGGTTCACCGTGATAACTAAATACCTTTACAGATCATTACCAAGTATGGGATGGATATCATCCTATACATGTTATAATTGAAGATGATATCATATGTATCATATTTCCTGTACCACCCCAATTTCCGCTGCCGCAGCACCCCAATTTCCTTCCCATCGATTTAACAATACAGCAATTAAACAACTGACACTAAGACAGTCCATAGCTATGCTAGCAGCTCTGTCTGCCTTAGGCAAAGTCGTGTCTTGACCTTAATGTTACTGTCAGTGTGCTAACATGCTCACAATGACAGTATAAAAGTGTGGAATTATTAATTGTGGGGTATATCTAATTTTGACCTGTTAAGACGCTAGGTGAAGACTTGATGAATAACCGAAGACATACCAGGACCCCTAAATATCCCAAATACAACCGCAAAAACAAAATCACAGTGTACACAAAGGGTGTGACCATCTTATAGTTTAGTTAAATTTCTGTGTTGTGCAGTAAAGCACTGTAAAAAAAAAAGAGCTACAGGGCCCGAGATGAAAGGAAATGTAATTCAATTGCAGTGACGTCTTGAAGCCTTTCAGGCTATATTGTGTGCAGAACACTGTCCCATAAAATATCTTGGGGCCCATTTTCATGCTGGTGCAAATCAACTGCAGTGACCTTGCACGGGGGAAGTATCAATTTCACTGACCAAACCATTTTTTATGCTCGCACCAACGCCAGCAAAGGATAGAAAACTGCTCTTTAGGGGAATGAATGCGGCTGATTTGATGTCCGTGATTGACGCCAGCCCACGCCTACTTACAGTTCATTTTACCCAAACCTCACCGAACATGTTGTGTACACACTCAGACAAGCTTGCCCTATGACCCTCTGTTATTGCCAGCGCTGAGGATTTCACTGGCAAACAAGCCCCTTAGGTGAAGAGGTTTTACAGTGTTTACTTCAATACTAAATAATATGTTGGAGTGTCATTCATACAAGGATTGCTCTACACTTATTTCTGACAACTTTTAATTTCAGCCCAGCCACATGTTTCAAAGGAAGCAGCAAACATTGCACAGTCATTCACAGAATATAACTGTGTGAGTGAAAAAGACAGAGGTGACTGAGCAGAACAGAAAGAACGGGGTCAAGAGAAGCCCGCAGGAAGGTCTGAACATGGTTGTAAATCCACTCTTCATCTGAGATCCTCGGGGGAAAATTGATGAATATTGTATTTGTTTATGGTATAAACGCTCCTGAGGTATTGGTCGCGTTCAAAAATATGGAACACACTCTCTCTTCAAGCTTAGAGCTCTCATATTGTAACGCTAGACTTGCTACCACGTACAAAAACCTCAAAATCAAAGAGAAAATAAAACAACTGCTGTTTTCCTTCCGTGCCCTCCTCCTAGTTGTAAAAAAAACACAATGAATCAGAATGTTTGGCAAATGGTCACCAATTACCTTTCTGTCTCCAGACAGCCACGTCTGAAATATCAGCATGTTCACTCTTTAACGCAGCGTGTGTGGAAGCCCTGTAAGCCCTTGAGAAGAAACCAACTAGAAGAGTCTGATGGAACTCCAGGGCACCGAGTGGCACTTCAAATGGCAACTATAGCTAACAAGGCTGAACAACATAACGGTAGATGGTCCTTAATGGATCTCAGAGCCCAAACAGTGGTTTCTGTTGAAAACTAAGCAGCCTTGTAGGTGAACTTAACAGGTTACTTTGGTCTCGGTCAGTATTTTTGCTTTTGGCCTCAGTAAAGAGAGAACACATGACCTTTAAAACATACTGTTACATTGATTTATTGGTTACTGATATGACAAACAACGGTGCCTGCTTGGTGTACATTTTATATTCAAATTGTGAAGTTATAAACCAGCAGTGCTCTAGCAGTCAACTATATACTAACAGGAAATGAGTTGGCCATATCCTCTGAAGACCAATTGGTTGGTATGATTTAAGAAAAACATACATTTTCTTCCCTGTATACCTGCAGTTTGAAAAGCACTAGTCTTTTTTACTGCTTACACCACTATTGACCTGTTAGAGGAGTTGAAAGATATTTTCCACCTCCATATCAACCACTTGATTTCACCTTCCCACCGCCACATGCAGCCGGATGCGACTCTTTCAACATATCTCGCCTTACTACACGTAAATATGTCAAGGGCCTCCCACCCACTGCTGGAACCCAAGCTGAAGGAACTGCTTTACATCTGAGGGTCCAGACTTTAAATCAAGGGTAATACTATTTAATGAGCAGCACAAGGCTGTGTTGCTTGCCCGCCGCATGTGACCAATTCGCCTAAACTCGCATGAATAGAGTCTACTCAATCCAACCATCTCCCAGAAGGGTGTTCTATGTATTTAGAATCAACAGTATAACACAGGCGTCTGTAAGATCGAGGATTTTGACATCATGTTAAAAAGTGGCACCAGCAGCTTTGACAGGTATGCGCTTTCTTGGGCAATCAGTTGTAGTTGCATACAATACACAATGAAGGGGAACGAACCTTGAGAGAACTGCACCATCTTGAATCCAGAATTCACTGTGACACAGTATAATTAAAGGTTTGAGGCAAGCATGGGTTGGCGATGTCAAGTGTTGCCATACTGTAACTAAATCCTTATAGACTTTTATTCTATCATGTCCATTTATATCTTTTAAATTGGGTATCAAAGAACTACTAGAAGACATCTTATTTTGGAATTCATGAGTGTTGTCCTAATGTGAAGTCAATTCCACATTCTAATTAACGGTAGATTAATAGATTATTTCTTTCGTTCAAGCACGCTTTATACAGTATACATCCTCCTCCGCTTGTGCTTTTGATCTATTTCCTCAGAGTGTCTATGACAACTTGTCTCCCTATAACCTATAGATAATAAACATTACACTAGAAATAGGTGTCTTTCCTACTGCTTTAAAGACGTAGCAAGTCTCTATCAAAGAAAGCACAGCAAGATGTAAGCATCCTTAGAAATAACAAGCTTACATCCAACCAACCCATTATGATTCACAATATTGAGAAAGTGGTTTTTAATCAACTTATTATCATTCTCGAAGATAACTGCATCTCAGAGAAGTCGGGTCTGATTTTAGACTTCGACTTCATTTTATCGGTTGTCTCTCATAAGGTATATGCATCTGTAAAACATGACTTTCACTTTGGCAGTCCACAAGGAAGCTGTCTTGGCCCCCTGCAATTTTACATATAAGGGCTTCCGTTAGGGAACATCATCAACGAGTTCAATACAAATTCCCACAGCTATGCAGATAACACCCAGTTATACATTTCTATTAAGCCAACCAACCCAAATGGCCAACTGTTTCTGACTGCCCGTTTTACCTTAATAAAACAATGGATGTGTTTAAAAGAAAAAACTGATTTTTGCTGGTCAGATACGATACAGAGACAATCCTTAAAAGGCGTGGGAACCCGGCTCACCAGATAAAATTAGAAGTTTAATTTTATGGTGTCATTATGGAGGTAAAATTTGAAGCTCATGTGAGGAGAGTGACAAAGGCAGCATTACTCATCCGATACACGCATCAAAAGATCTTCAATTTGTCTTAATGAAAAAGTCAAATATTTGACTGTTAAAAAAATAAGCAGAATTGTGATAAAGTTAAAGTCAAGGTTTTGACTCTTTGACAAATCAACAATGGAGTGATACATTTGTGTTTTTTTGAAACAGCCCAGTAGAGCTAAGCGTGGGAAGGCTGGTAGCAAAGGTTAATTTCACTACACTTATTTTAGAAAACTAATTACAGAGATTTTACATGATTCCATAAATGCCTAAAGGGATTTAATGTAAAAAGTAAAGACAAAACATTGATAAAACAAAGAGCTAGCTTTTAATGATATGATATGACTAATGAGTAAATATTTCTCCAGGCCTTCAAAATATTAAAAAAACAAATTCTCGAGGTCAGTTGCTGGAATACTCGGCAGTATTTCATTCATGTCTAAAACAATTAACTAGAATTTATCTGAGAAAAATATGCTTCTATATTAAAATACATGATTTTGCATCTTTGTGTAAAAGCTTGCCACGAAAGTTGCAAAATTGTAAATTGGCTGCTGTAAATCAAACAGTTCTGTAAGCCTACTACTAAAATGGCAGTAGCTGGTATGATCTCCTGCATACATTTCCTTAAACACACTGATATCCCTGTCCCTGATACAAGCAGACACAGATATTACCTTGGATTCATTATGAGCTGCTGGAGCCTTCCATGGAAAAAAGGGACAAACGCAGCTTGCCCTAATGGAATATTCATGGACCTGACAGTGTGCGTTCGCCCTTGGGTAAGAAATCATGCGCTGGTCATGTGGACATACAGTATGTGTAAGAACACGCTCTTATTAATCTATGTTTCTTTCTTTGTGCCACACACAGACACACACATGGACAACGTGACACAAAATTACAGTCTCAGATAAGAAACTAGAATTTTTTTTTTTTCAAAAGGACAGAATATGTCGCCCTGTCATTCACACAGAGTATACACTCCCATAATTATAGGACCACATGCAAACAAAGAAAGAAACCCATGTTTTGTCTACACTTAAGACGCTTCACACTGTGATTTCAGGATTTATTTCTCACAACTCTTCACTTCCATTTGGGCAGATTGGATGCAATGGTTCCGCTGAGCAAACAGAAGATAGTATTTGACATTTATTCAGGGGCATTGCAGTGTGAAGGTTATCGGTGGAATTTTTTAGGCTTGTGCCATATCTGATGTCTTTCTTTCTAGTAAGCCGTACATTTGAGTTGAAAGGCATGTTCCTTTTTGTAGTTTGATATCAGCTTCTTTCTGTTTCACTGGACTGGCAAATGGTTTCAAGGCTGCAGATAATATATGTCACCCAGTTACGTGTTGATTTACATTTACAAGCTGCCGCTTAGTTAGCTGTGGGTTAACAATACTTTTATATCTGAGGATGAGAGAAACCATAACAAAGACTGCTGTTGTGCTAATTCTGAGTCATCAGAGTTAATGCATAATGTGTTCCTTTCCTCATTGTAGCAGTTGTCAGTACATGTCTTAAATCTGTGGTTGTCAACTGGTCTAGCCTCAGGACCCATCACCACCTCCTTAATGACAAACTGCATCCCAAATTTTTCAACCACTCAGATTTATTTAATGAAAATTGGTGCAGTTTGGACCTGAGACGAAACATCACAGTATGTCAACATCACAAAACACAACGGTATCATAGTCAACCAAAATGAGCACGGGTGGCAGTAGGGCTGAACAATTAATCCAAATGTAATCGAAATCGCAATATGGCCTGCTGCAATCATCAAATCGCAGGAGGAGCAATATTTATTAAAAGGTGAAACGTGTCAAAATACCATTTTAATTAAGATATTGTGCTGCAGAGATGTTCTGGTCTACGCATTATAAGCAGACCAAATATCTTTGTTTGGTACAGATCCCTGCAAAAATCACACCATAATCATTTTAATGTGTTTTTCAATGAAAATGAGAAAAATGATGAAATTATCAATTTAATATTGCAAATCATATCGAAATCATTTCAAAATGGTTCAGCCCTAGGTGGCAGTGCATAAGAGGAAACTAGTCTAGACTTTTTGCCACACATTTTTTTTTTTCAAGCACAGACCCACTGAAAAGAGCTCCGCGACCCACTTTTGGGTCTCAACCCACCAGCTGAGAACCATGGTCTTAAATGGAATTATTAAACCTGCAATAGCAGCAGAAACAAGATGTAGAAAATAACTATTATCAGCTTTTAAAATGAAAGGGGAACTTGATTGCGACACATCCAGCTGCTACAGAGAAATACAAACACTTACTTTGAGTAGCATTAGTGGTCGGCTGATTAATGCAAGTCACCAAGTGCAAAATCTTGCTGTTTTATCTGCTGAATGCTCCACTATGTTCACCAGCTAATCCCTGAGTGTGCCCATCTGATGTTTGGTGCTGGGCAAGTGGTTGTATGCTGGCTTTGAAAACAGCTCCTACTGCGGCTAGAAATGAAGATATGAAAGCAGTGAACAGGGCGATCATTGTATTTGGGTTCATCACAAGAAGCTACTCTACTCTACTTTCATTTTTCACATTGTTCTTAAATTGTCATTTGATACACTCAAAACATCAATTATCGCACGTTAAGTCACATGGCATAACCTTCTTATTAAACAAATAAAGTATGTCTTAAGAGCTGAATGTCAAATACAGGAAAAGTAGAAAACTACCATGTTCGAAACAATCCAAGATAATCACTCATAATATGTATAATTATAAGCAGTGATATTTGCGGAAAAGATTGCCAATAATCAAGGAAAAGAGCCACCACCATGTGAAACCCTAGTTTTATCATCTCTGCTGCTTTGTCCAAACATTGTAGTTTGGGCCGAACAACAGGATTATCTCTTGTAGGAAAGGATATCTTCATAACGAACATCCGTCACTGGTGGCAGAATAATTAGGCTGGGGTTATTTTGGGGTGCCTGTGATGAATACATATGCAGCAGTAATAACAGGAGCTTAATTCAAGAAAACAGTAACAGGACATTTAGATGGTTCAAGTGTGTCTTTACAACAATATCCAGGAGTTTTAATCCTCCAGGCCTTATGCTGAGCATGATTAAGTGTGGTGAAGGGAATACTACGCTCACAAAATAACATGGGAGGGAATAACAACCTAAGATAACATGATACAGACAGTATATTAATCTGCTTTTATTGGGTAAGTGTCACATGCAAACTGCTAATGGGTTTGTTTCAAATTGAATTCCTCATCATAAAATGAACGCTAAATTGTAAATGATGTGTTAAATCACTTCAATATATGGAAAGCGGGATTCAGTACACTTGAATAATATGTCAATTATCAAGCAAGGGCATGAAGGTGTAGTGAAATCACAAGAAAATAAACAAGTCAGCATGCAGTTCCCTGTTCTGCGGATGTGCCTCTACTTCTTTCGTCTATCGCTCTCTGCTGTCTTGACCCTGAAACTCAAACCCCGTATTTATATGCACATGTAGTCACATAAACACAAGCATTACAGAGAAACCCCGCTTTGAATTTTCTTGAAGGTGTTTGATGAGCACAGCTGCACATCAGCCGTGCACAAAGGCCTTCATCAGGAGAGAATGTAACCCAGCAGGTCTCCTTCCGCTGCCTCACATCTTTCCTCTGTCTTGTGTCCATCCACTGCTCTCCACACCAGCGACTCCCACTTCCTAACCCTCGGCTGAATAAAAAGAAAATATGATGATTATTAAGCTGGTCTTCTTCTTAACTTGGTCGTCTTCTTAGTCATCTTTGTGTTCATGCTAGGTGACCTCCACCCACCACTTGTTCCTGAATTAATGCCATTGAATTGTCAAGTTTTTCAGACAGTCTGCTGAGAAGTCTTTCTGATTCAGAGATGATAAATGAAGGGTCAGTGAATAGCTCACAGAATAGCACTATCACTGGTTCATGAATGCAGTTAAAGGATGTACGGTAAATCTTATGTAAACCCTCTGATAAGGTCTCAATCACTGAACCCATCAGCGATTGTCTGACAACAGTATTGCCTCTGGGAGTGTTGGCCAACTTTTCGGGCATTCCAGTGTAGCAAGCATTTAGCGATGAACAAGTTCCAACAAAGACTTCCTTTTCCGCGTGCTGCATTTGTTTACAGTCCAGTCCAATCAAAATTTAAGCGAAATTTATCCGTCCAGATCTGTCTGTAAAAATAAATGGCGCCACTTCTTGGTTCATTACATCCCCTGGAGGAGCGCCTGTTCATTTGTTTCTGGAGAGTCTCAGTTTCACTGTAAATAGTAAGTTACACTGAGGCTGCACTCTGGCTTACTTCAGTGGTATGAACCCAAAAAAGAAACCCCTTTTCGTGTGATTTACTGTCAATTAACAGGTTTTAAGTTTGCCAAAATTTCAACATCATGATGCAGATTTGTAAAAAGTAAAAATGAAGCTTTGTCAGGTCTGTCCTCAAGAGGAGAAGAAAACTACTTTTAAAATGCTTGCTTGCTGAACGGAGGTCGGATCGATCATTTGTTGATGCACTGAAGTCAGCTGAAACGTAAATGCTGATTGGCTTTCGCGTTACGGCGTCGAGCGAATTTGTCGCTGACGTTAGAATTTTTGAAGTAGGGCAGATTTTTAGCTGAACTTGAGTTTATTAAATCTTCTTCAGATGACCGCCGATGGAAGCCAGGATGGCATTAGGGCAGATTAAACCAAAGCCTGCTGGTATGTGATTGGTCAATACCATTCAGACTACAAACGAAAACCAGAATACTTCCCATTATAAAATCTGGCCCCCGCGCCTACATATTATAGCTACATTTTTATGTACATTAGAATCTGTCAATAGAGTGTAATATGGTCAAAGCTTCATGGTTACAATCTGATTGGAAATGCTTTGACATGAGAGTAAAGTTAACTGAACTCTTGGCACTAAAATCAGCAGCTAAAACAAATAAAACCTGGAACAAATAAAAGCAACACATACCTAAACGAGAATATCTCTAAACAAAAATGCTCAAAAGTGCTCATACAGCACGTACTACTATAAGACTGAATAGCAATAGTTAAACTTCTAATTGAAGATTGAACTCTAATTGACACCACACAGTAGCGCTACACTATTATCGCTGCGCTATTAGCAGGGGAGCTAAAAATCCACCCAGTGTAATGCCATGCTCATTAACCCATGATAATACCATAAAACCACTACTCCCAACATGGGCATGGCAATTAACACACTCATTAGATCTTACTCATTAGTAGTGGTTACACCAAAAGGACTATGGTGTCAAAGCACACACCAACAGCACAAAATGTAGTTCAATGTTAAAGAAAGGAATATTTTGCGAATGCATGTCTCTGAATTAAAGCAGAAGGATTTAGAAAGTGCCAAATTCAGCAGGATGTGATTTATCACCTTGCAGCTCCTGAATGTTTGCCTAACACCTGAGGCATCCGAACATATTGTTCTAGGGCTTACTGTGCCTTAGAATAGTGTTTCTTGTAGGAGAGACAAAGTGAGAAAAAAGGCTCATTACAGCGTGGTGTGTGTCTGTAATGGGGATCTGCTTCAAGACTAGCATCACTGTCACTGCATCGCATACGTTTGCCTGATAACATGTTACTTATTTCAAAAGGTAAAAACCCATCCAATCACACAGTAAGAGAAAAAAAGGATGTTCCTTGATGCAAGTTTTTGGCTCTGGTATTACAGGACAGGTACGGTAGTTGCCTCAGGGAAGCGGTCAGTTTTCATTTGATTTGAGTTATGTTGGGATTTCACTTGAAACCATGTTTCTCCTGGGGTTAATTCAAAGGACAGTCAATGTAAAACTGACTGACACATAAAATATCTCTGTTGCTTTACAAGTACAATCCTGCAATCTATCTTCAGACTGGTAACAATATTTTTGTCTGTAACCAGCCAGTCAGTGTGATGAAACTCTGATGAAATGTATTCTTTCCATTTCCTGTCCTTTGACAGAAAGAAGGAAAGAAGGATTTTTGAGCTAGCACTAGATAACAGCTAATTCATACAATGCACACAATCTTGCTTTCCTACCACTTTGTTTTTCTTTTATATATGATTTGTTTTTTTTCCTGATTTCTTGTATGATGGAAGTCATCACTGGTAGTACCGTGCTGTACTGATAAAAAAAATATACATTGTGCTGTCAAGTGTCTTCTTACCTTGCAAGCAAGCTGTTAAGTGTAGATTCAGGAACAACCTGGGTTTTCTTAAGAATTGGAGGGCGAGCGAGTGCAGCGTGCAGTCACCAAGGCTTACTAAGCTGTTGAAGGTCAGTAAAGCTGTCAGACTGTAGGTTGGCTGTTAAATCACTATATCAGGTTTTTTCAGTTTTAAATATAAAATATATGACTTTTAGGTTTGGCAGTGTGTTAAAAGGCATCTTTGAGCAATCCTCAGTCCCAGGTCATCAAATATTGATACTTTTTCATCACCTTTGCTTGCTCACACAGACATACAAGGTGCCCTTTAGCATCTGATGAGCTGCACCAACAATGGGGATTTTAGATGCGCAGAGCAAGTTCTCCGTTCTTCCGAAAAAAGTATGAATTCTTGTGAGGTTGTATGAAGAGCAAGTAATCTGCATAGGGGAAAGGTTGTGATAGACAGATGGGTCAAAGACAAGACTTTAACCCAAGATGTCTGTGAAGGTTTTCAGTCCTCCAGGTCATGGAAATCAAAGGTTTAATCCAAAGGGCGACTGGGTTTGGTTGAAGTTCTTAACGACTTTTTGACTCCTTTTCAAAATATTCTTCAGTTCTAAACTGACCTGTGGACGGAGCTACAAATATAAGCCTCTGTGGGTCAGTAATATGCTAACAGATGTAATAATAATAATGATAAACCCAAGGGTGTAAGTCCAGTGTGAAACTCTTTAAACCAAGACTTAACCAACTTCTGACCGGTTCATAAAATACACCATGTTACAGGTTTCTGGCAGAAAGCAGCAGATAAAGGGATAACATGTTAAAGGAAAAGAAAATAATTGTATTACCAGGTTAAATAACTACAAAATATTTATTGTTCTTCTACATTGCGCTCAAGTGAATAGCACCATTTTATAACACTGATATCAACATCTTTAAGACCTACAACTCAACTTTAAGACGGACTTAACAAAACTTCACACGATTTTTCAAACGTCTTAAGAACAAAAGTTTTATACTCTTGGTATGACCAATTTAAAAAACACATGCTTTATTATTTTGTCCATAACAAGATCATTTGGTGAGTCATTTTCAGACACATATAGAGAAAGACAGCGAGTAAGAAAAGAGATGGAAGGCTAGACTTTGAACAAAGGTGCAACCAGGCTGAATAAATGTTTTCTAGTTTGCTCATTAAAGGCAACATTTTGCTGGGAAGAGCCGAGGGATCTCACAGACTTTATATAAACCTTTTTAAGATAAAGTTTTTCCTTCAGATAGTTTTCTCTTTTGGGAAATTAATGTAAAACTTAAATCCAGGTATGCTACTTTAATTTCAAGAAAATAAAAAAACAATGTTTTTGTCTCTTTTATTGTGAAGTTCTAAGCATTTCAAGGCTCAATCCAAAATTAGCTACATATTACTTGAAACATTAACTCATTTGGAAAGCAACCAGAGAAGTGATAACTTTATGCACCTCTGTATGCTGAGCTTTAATAGCTTATTGCCTAATCTTACAAGTGGGACTTAATTCTTAATCCCATGTGCATTGCTTTCAATTACACCGTATTGTACCACCGGGTTGACAATAAGCACACTTATGTGTTTGTGCAGTTGTGCAATCATGCTTTCAGGAAATAAGAACATTTCATGGTCAACATCTATATCTTTTATTTATGAGTCTTTCTCATGGTTTCATCACACAGAACGCCGGAGCACTGTGATGCTAAGCAAGGCTGACATGTTTGACCACACCTAAGCAAAAGTGTGTAGTCTGATTATTAAGTGATAAAACTACTGTATGTACAGTTTCTTTGATGAATAAAGTATTTTTGATTCAGTTCTGTAGTATCATGAATGGTTTCACTTTCAGTTTTTAATACGTGTTTAGGCTTTGCAGCTCAAATGCATGTGTTCATCAACACATAGTTCCCACTCTAATACAAGGTATGCATTTATTCTACCAAAACAAGTATCAGTTAAAGTTAAGAACCTATTTTAGTTATATTTTGAACCCAAAATTGGATCGATATGGGACAGTTATCATGCTACAGGACGACAAGAGATGACATAAGTAAAAGCAAGACAGTGATATTAACTCCCTCTTTGTTACACTTAGCATTATATTGTTTACCAAGCATTCAGTGGTTTAATGACTTTTACCTCCTGGAATTTCACCTCCTCTGTTTCTAAAACTACAGTAAAGAAGGATAATGACGTGAAATACCTGCTCATCTTCAGTAAAGCCAAGTAGCAAATACGGACATTTAGAGGAGTCAAACATTCCAATCATCAGTTGCCATGGTGAGCAGGAAACACAGCTTTCCGTGCCTCAGAGCAGCCCATTAGTACGGCAGAGGAGAGTGCCCCTTTGCTTCTTCACAGAGTCCACTATCAACGCTTTACACTGACGTGACATTCCAGTGGGTCTCCCATTGTAGGTTTGCCTTCAGGTGAGATGAGGGTACGGTGTTAATCAAAATTCAGATCAAGGTGAAAATGTACATGGATTTTTTGCACGTATATCATGTACCCTGAGGCACTTATATAAAGGCAGATTTTCAATTCAAAATATTCATACTATTTAAATTCCAGTGGCGTGATGTTCCAGTGGGGTGTAAGGAATTACATGCAGCTACCGGAAAAATTTCACCTTGGTTATCTATGAATATGCGTGTCGGGAGACAAGTGCAAAAAAGAACCAGTTATGCTTTGGTAATAATGATTTAGAAAGACAGGATGTCCTCAAACAGTAAAGCAATTGTTTATCATTATAATGTATCGCAACATAGGCCTTAAAGGGACAGTTCAGTTTGTTTGAAGTACTTAACAATAGTAAGTGTGCTACATACAGTGGATGCCGGTCAGCATGGCCCCTGTGTTCAGATACTGGCAGGAGAGCCATCACGGAAGCTAGGCTTTATGCTGCACTTATAAGGACGTCTCATCTAAAAATCAATAGTAGTATTGATTGTACGCTATATTTTAATAAATTACCGCGTTTCACTTTTCAGTAAGAAAGCCTCTTTATTTGGCACTACTTTGTGTGGACTGCAACACATACGTATTACTACGCCTGCAGCGTATGGTGTCGGATCAGCTGTTTGTGTCAGCGCTTTGTAGAAGAGACAACAAACTGAAGAAAATACAATATTATGGAAACGACAAAGTGCCGTTCTGAGTCATGGTATTAAGAATGGGTAGGCATACTTTTCTTACCTTCCTTTTTTTTTGTCCATTCTAATGGAAAGCCAACAAAATTGCATTGGTATTCCTTTTCTCACACCTTAAGGTAGCCTGTTTGTACAGCAGGGGGTTCTAAGAAAACCATTATCTGTCTTGTGACTGCAAAATAATTTCAAAATGTTAAATTCGAGGTCCTGAAAAGTAAAATCTTTTTATGTGTCGCTTGTTCAAACCCTTCAAACCATCCATGTTTTGCTGTGACATAAAAACTTTCTTGGTAATAATTTGTCTTTTTCTTTTATCTCTTTAAAAGCAAAGGGTTAAAGTCAACTCTGTTTTCTGTTAGCCACAATGTTTTCTTAACCTAAAAGCAGTACTCCTTCTTTTAACCATGACCTTGAGTGATCTCTAACTTTTGCCACAACATGTTTTATGTTTTTGAAGACACCCTTGAGAGGAAAACTCAAAAACTTCTTTGCATCAACATCTCACTGATATTTACAGGTTTTAGGAAGTCCTACTGCATAGGTTACAATAATCTTATTCTACAGTGAGCTCTGTGAAGTCTCATTATGGCCTAAATTAATGTCACTTAAGTCTGAAATTGACTCAACTGTTCATTAGTGGTTACTAGCATTCTGGGTAATGTAGGCTCAAGGTTTAAACTAAATAAAAGAATGCTCTCCTGCAGCTTATGATTAAGCTGGCCTGTTGCAACTTGCCAAAGTTGAGTATAAAGAGCAGGGGAGAGGAGACAGCGGGTTATCAGTGGGTCATTTGCTTTTGTGTGTGTAGGATCCAGAACAACTTTTTTCAGTGTTTTTTATTGGTTGTGATTTTGGTTTTCTTTTTTAACGTAATAGAAAGATCGGCTTAACTTTTGGTTGTTTTTGAAGTAAGCTCGTATTCAGTTTTTACTTGTAACTACCTTAGTAATTGTACCTTATGTAAACGTTCCCCTCACCCCCGAAACCCCCACCGGGACGTCACACATGGAATAAAAAGATGAGAACTCTCATTGTGATTTATTTATTCATTGTGAGTCGAACGACAATATAGGATTGCAAAATTAAATCTGAAGTTCTCTTTCAACTAAAAATTGTTATTTCAATATTTTTTGGTCTGGTATTTCGTTTATGTTTTGGGAGGCAAAAGCAATATCATCCTTGCAAGCGTATTTACATGATGATGATGCTGCCATCAACATTCTTACACTGAAGATCGTCAATCATAAACTTTTCACAGTCAAAAGTAGTTGTCCTCAGGGAAGCTGACACAGAAAAACTATGTAAAACACTGTCGTGCATGGCTGCCCTCAGTCTGTGCCAGCTGTACCAAATCTGTGTTCCCGCCCGTCAGGTGTGATTGGACAGTTGTTTTTATTTTGGCTTTTCACAAAAGAAGAAGCTTCCTCGTCCCTCTGTATAGAAACTATCAACAGTGCTATGCATAAAGCATTGGCATCTGTATGCTGCCCTCCTTTGGATAGCATGTAAATGCAATGGAACACATTACATTTAAACTTTTTACATGTATTTTTCATTTATGCATGCATAAAAACATATTTGCAATGTATTTTGTGTTTGGATTCTTATCCAAAGTTGTTTTTAATTAGCCATTTTAAATATTTGTCTTTCCTTGATGCATAGCCAACATGTTTCATGCATTTCCTTCCAAATAAGTATTTGTAAAGGGATTTTTCTGAATGTTTGTGAGATATTTGTTTTCCCTGTTTACATCAGGAAACAGGCTCTTTATTCTCATCTTTGCTCAGTAAAGAAGTGTGAAAAGGGGACATCATATAGCCTTCTCTCCGGCATCGCCCATGTTTGAGGTAATAGCAACTTTTATACCATCAGCAATGTGATGCAATGTGATGGCAAAAATACGGCACATTTCTCAAAGCATGCATGCACTACATATTCGCATTACAAGAGCCAGCAAGTATGTATATCACATCTTGTACTCTTGCACATACATACATGCATAAAACATTTATGGACACATAAAACATAAATAAAATGCTACTCATTAAATCTTTATACCGTATCATGTTAGAGTACTTGAAGCCCCGCTTGGTGAAATGGCAAACTGTGCAGGATATTTTGTAAAAGTTAGAAATCTTGTAAATGGAAAAAAAGGAAACAAATTTAAAAGCTCTCTGCCGTTAGAGTAATTCTCCTTCACCTGCCAGTCAAAGCTCACCTACTTTCCCTCCATCTCCTCGTCATGTCCTTGTCTGGCTTCAGAGTGGGACATTTCTTCTGCTCCACTGTTCGTGTCAAGTACCATTTCTAAAGAGGGACGGCATTTTTCTTCATCATGATAGTGCACTTATGAATCCTTATCTCCAACTCCTAAATCATTGTTACCTGTGCTTTTGTCGTCTGGAAGACTTGATTCAAACCTCTTCTTTACAATCTTCTTACTCTCTCAATTCTAATGATATTTTCTGCCTTCTCAACCTTGTTTTTTACTTCTTATTTTGCATCCAGATATCGAGTAAGCTCTTGTCTGTCCCCTCGTCTCTCATATCTCCGTACTTAGAGTGCTTCCTTTCCTCTTGATCCTTTGAAACCTTTCTGTTTCACTGACACTTTTTTTTAGCTTTTTAGCTTTCCATTTTTGTTTCCTTGCTCCTCTTCATTTTGTTTATTCCACTCCCGTCTCATCTTAAATAACCTTTGGGCTGAGCAGCTGTGCTTCTGCTCTCTCTCACAGTGTTCTGTATGTGTGGAGCTTGTCCCCGCTTTCCCCCTATTCTCACTTTTTTGAGTGCATGACGTACTACACCATCTCCTGCTGATTGCTCTTACTGATACTTAAAAACATGTCACTTCCCGACCAATGCTTTCCAAAGAGACAATTTGTCTTTAAAGTAGCCTGTTAAATCCGACCTGCATTATCATTCAAACCATAATTCGGTTGTTCTGTTTTAAAAGCTGCATTAAGGAAGTTTTTATTGCTGGGCGATAAGAGAAAAAACACTTAATACAAACTTTTAGCTCTACCTTTTCTTTGCAAGTTTTCTAGCTTCAATATAAAAGTAGTAAAAACATCTTTAACTGATGAATTACAAAACATTAGTCCTTAAGAGCACTCCATACACAATAAGGTTGTGTGGGCAGAGAAACGCAGCATTGTCATTGTGACACAGTTCAGGCCTTTCTGTCATTAGCTGTTTTTGCAACTAGCTTAATGCTACTGTCAGGTTATATTTTTACATTTCATTTATTGTCAAAAGTCTTTCTTCAAGGGAAGCACCGATACCAGTAACGGGCGGTATCGGAGCCTAAGTACTCAGTACTCGTAAAACTACGCTAATACAACTGCACCTGATACCACTTTACGGCTTGACCTTAGCCTCCCATTAGGTAAGCAGGTAGGCGGAGAAGGAGCAACGTCACTTTTCAGAAAAAGGCTTAGTCCTCACAGACAGCACTAACACGTACACTCACAGCCAAACTGAAGCTAACAGAGTGTAACATAAACATTAAGGCAAACTAACTTTAAGATTCATGGACACACACACGATAAAAAGAGTCCGTCGTCTCTGTAGTAAACAAGTCCGGGCATGTCTCCCTCTACTACCGTGTTTCGGGGGAATGCGCTGTGTATTGCTGCGTTTAGGTGCGCTTAGAAATGGGAGTGCTCACCACGTGATGCTTTTTTATATTATATGTGGTATGTTGTGTTATACTGAAATCCACTGAATGTTTTATAGGTTACACGAAAGTAAAATGTGTGGCAGTGTCATGTTTGTTTGTTAAGTTATATAATATTAAGAAAGTATATTTAATATAAAGTAATATTAAGTATATGTTGTTAAGAAAATAAACATGCTTTTAAAGTCATTATGAGAACTGTAATGATATTATTAAGTACTCAAATCGGTATCGGCAAGTTCCCAAATGTAAGTACATGTACTTGGTCTGAAAAAAAGTGCTATCAGTGCATCCCTACTTTCTTCATAACCCAACATTTATTACTACACTACTCTACCAACAAGCTAACACACCCTTCACCATCAACTCATCCAACACCCTACTATCCTCATCGGATTGTGCCCATCAAGGTTCCTACATTATCAGGTCATCTAAAACAAGTCCATACACCATATACCACAGAATTTGATTAAAATTGATGTACTTGCATGAGTTTTGAAAGTCCTTGCTTGTGTCCACATGATTGAACACACTTATTACAATTTGCTTTGAATTAAAAGATCCGTTAAATACATGTAATGTCATGTAATATCTAGCCGGGACAGAATAACGTAAGGTCTTGAGTCCTTTCTCGCCACTTGTCAAATGCAAATCCAATACTCAAATTTTTACTGTGTTTGAGTCTGCCACTCCAGGTTGCCCTCCCCAGTTTAAAGCTCCAGGCTAGAATATAAAAGGAACAGATAGGATTACCAATCCAATCCATAGTAGAGGGAGCTTTTGGTTTATTGGTAACAAACCATCTTTTTCCATATATAAAAAGCTGTCTTGTATTTAGCATTTTTAGCTTTTGATGCTGTTTTACTCTTGTGCCCAGGACCAACTTAGCCAAATAACTTCTGGCTTTATTTATCCATGTCCAAGGAAAAATCACCACACTTCACCCAATAGGGAATCTTAAATAGCCCACCTAAACAGCAGGTGTTGTAACTCTAACAAACAAACCCATGTACCTTCTCTGCAGAATGTGTGCTGTCAGGGATGAAAGCACTAAAATCATCATCTTTACAGGCGTTGTCTTCAAATTTGCAAAGCTTTCATCCTAAACCAGCAAAATGAACAACAATACAAAACACAAACCTTTCCTGTGCCAACATTCATAGACTTAAAAGCTGTTTGTTAGTCGTGTGTTACAATGTTTCTTCTTTCATATCTATGATTCTATTTTACTGTTCAACATTAAGGGGTGAAATCCCTGCTTAAATAGGAAGCTATAAGATTTCCAAAACAAACACAAGGAAATCTTAATGCACAATGGCAGAATCTGAGCCTTGTATTGACTTGTTCCAGCTCATTATTGACGCTGTATGATGTTTACACTGAGTAAAATATCAAACCCAGCACGTTTTATACGGCTACACGATGTAATCAAACAGTAATATTCTTCAAGCTGTGTGCTTTCGGCATAAACAAATAAAGAAAAATGCAAACCTATTCTTGTGAGGTGCTGACAGGCAGACGGCCAGAATGACAAAGGGATGGCATACTTATTTGGGTTTATTTCAATTTCGCATTCAACTGATTGATTTGTAGCCTGATTTTGCAAGAAAGATTTGATATATGGATTCTTTGTCTTCTTTCTTTACTCTTGTCCTCTATTTTCCTGGTTGGCATGAGATATCTTGATTCAGTGGATTTGTGGTTGCAGGCCTGCCTTGGGTTGCCTCTTAAATTCATTTAAATGCAGCAGTTGGTAAAAATGTTAGTCAGGTGACTGTTGAATTTAATCCTAAAGTCCTAAAGAAGTGTTTGCTTAAAGATCAGACTTGTGAGCTTCCCCCATCCTTTCCTGGTGTCTTCAGCTGGTGATATTCTGTATTTTTGGAAACATTTGGATCCTGACTAGAATTTAAATGTTCTGTGGGTCTGAACGGAGTTTGGCTTCGCAGCATGAATTTGTAATGAGTAGCTTAACTGCAGGTCAAAGAGGTTTAAGTGGGTAGAAAAATTATGAAGGAGAATGTTAGGATTAGGGTTGTGGGGAAAAAGTGAGCCTTGTAAACAGGAGATAAGCAGGCTAACCTGACGGTTTGTGGAATCAGTGGACAATATTTCCCGACATCACCCGACATTGTTTCAGCTCAGCTCAGCTGTGCAGTCTGGGTTGGCGTTCAGATAAGGTAATGACCCTGGGCAGGATGTCTTTGTCTCCGACTCATACTGCGGAGGAACAAAAATAGTTTTAGTTTTTGTGGATTGTCTCCTCTGCAATGACTTCCTCCGCTAAACCATCATTTTCTAAACAGCTGTTCAGGATCATGGTGTTTTTAGCCCCTCACAGCAAGAAATGGGCGACATATTGGTTGGCTGTAACCAAGGTCAGCAGTCTACCACAGGGCTGAAGCATACACAGAGATATCACTGAAAACATGAGAACCTGATGACTTCACTTAAGGCTATTTGTAATTATGTGCAGTTTCGATCCAATTATTTCTATGTCAAGAACACACAGGCTTCTTCAGGAGATAAAAATGGTAAATGATAAATGGACTGCACTTATGTAGCGCTTTCAAAGTCTTCAGACCACCCAAAGCGCTTTCACACTACATGCCACATTCACCCTTTGACACACATTCATACACTGAGGGCAGAGGCTGATATGCCAATCTGCCCATCACTAACATTCAGGCACAGTCACATTGCGATGGCTATGCCTTCAGCAGCAATTTGGGGTTCAGTGTCTTGCCCAAGGACACGCTGACATGTAGACTGCAGCAGCTAGGGTTCAAACCGCTAACCAACCACTTTAGGCCCCTTAAAGAAGGACATGCTGAAAATAGGAGCAAATTAGGGAAGATACTTTCTCATCAGTAATACTGGCTTCAGTTAAACAACCTTATTCATGACATTAGTGCTTAATTCAAATAGAGCCAATCCATTCTCACCCTCTATTCAGTAAATGTGCTCAATAAGGTGTTGCCAGTTAACTTAATTTGGATTAATTTCCATGAAACAGTCCTCCAGCCTTTGAATTAATGTTATATATCCAGTCAAATCTGATAGTATTGTATTGCCAATAGACACAGGTCTGTCAGTTTGCCCGTAGGCCCTGAACGCTGAAGCTACTTAATGAGGCTAATAGGTTCGGCTGGATAGAGCTGTGTTGACCTTGCCGTTGCTCTACTCTTGTTTTTAAGAAGGCTTGAGAAAGGCAGGAAGAGTAGTCCTTGACAGGAAGGAAGAGACATAGCCGTAAGACCCGCTTTTAAAATGGGGCTGTTTAATATAAAGCTCAAAAGCAACGTGACGCATAAAGCGGCTGTGAAGTATGGCATTTTACCATAAGAAATAATGCCTTTGTTCAGCTTCTCACATTTTCCATCCAACTGATGTGCAACCATCTTTCACAAGTCTGTGTGCAAGGTTTGTTTTTTTCCTTTCTTTGGCGAAACACTTCTGTGAAATTCCAAAGGTACCATGTCGCAGGTCTATTATACTACAACAGCTATTGCGAGTAGTGTTTATGCAGACCAAAATAGAGACACTTAACATCTTATTTCTGGAGCTCACATCACATTCCTTCTACAATCACTGTAATACAAACAGTATCACGACTTAAATATGACAGCAGTGTGAAAGGAATTGCCTTCCAAATATGAATTTAGAAGATTATTGATGTTGAATTAAGTTAGATTGTTGTAATTGAAGGGATAAGATGTAGAAAATGAGACCAATATAACACACACAGTCAAAGTAATGAAATAATCTTCACATGCAGCAAATCTGGGCCATGAAATGTTGTACAGACATGCAGAGTTTCCAGAGGATGAAACTCAATGACTTTGGTAATTTCCTTTTTTAATATTCAAGCAACTTTGCTAGAGGGTTCCTGGTTCGAATCCAAGCTCGGTCGCAGGGGGCCATTCTGTGTGGAGATTACACGTTCTCCCGTGCATGCATGGGTTCCCTCCGGGTACTCCAGCTTCCTCCCACAGTCCAAAGGCATGCTCGTTAGGTTTATTGGTCTCTCTTCTTTGCCAGTAGGTGTGAATGTAAGCGTGAAAGGTTGTCTGTGTCTGCGTGTCAGCCCTGTGATTGAAGGGCGATCTGTCCAGGTGTAACCCCGCAACCAGGAACAGGATAAGCAGTATAGATGGTGGATGGATAATGGATATCCCCAAGCACCACAAGGAGGTGTTTTTTAATGTGATATTATTCAACAATGAGTGGATGGATTATTTAGTACAGGCTTCCGTGTTTCCCAAATGATGTATTTGAAGGATTACTGTGATATCCAGACTTTTCTGTAGCACCAGTGGTACAGGTTGAAATGTCGTCATGAAATGTACAGACATTTATATTCCTGTTATAATGAATTATAGATTGCTCTGATTGCTTGATGCCATCATCAAGTTCTAATTTTGATTCGTCAAATACTCATTATTTTTAATTATTGTTGTTTTTCGATATTATTGCTTTTTTAAAACCTGGTATCTAATTTGGTTAACTTTCATGTACTACCATGTTCCTAAAAGACAAACAAATCATAGACTCATTTCAAGAATGAAAGGATTTCCAAGCTGCACTTTGTTTGTAGAGCTAAAAGCACCACCGACTGACCACCAAGACTGTCTCAGAGTACTGCTGTTATTGCTGTAAACCATTAGACCAGTCTCTCCCTAACATTAACTAAGCAGGTTTGGTTGCCTAAATCCAACCAGACCTAAAAGTCACATCATATATGTCGTAGTAGCCTTCTCACCCACATAATGCTCTTTTGTCAGATATATCACTTTAGATGAAATTACTATTGGAACTAAGCTTCTACCATGATTAACTAACCCCTTTACTACTCCCACCGCAAATCAATATACATAATACTGTTGTAATGGACCGCACCGAAAAGTAAAATGTTTCTATTATCTGACTGCTTATTCACACAAATGACAAAACGTCACATCATAATCTCGTGACAGGGATACAGAGAGCAAAAGAGATACAGTGAAACTAGAAGGAAGGAAGAAAGACATTTAGAGAACAAAAAGAAGACACTCAGGGATATACATGGCACGTCAAACTGCTTCACATGCCAGTATAAAAAATGGAATTGGAAAAGGGGTGTGTGGGTTCACAAAAGAGGAAAATGAGCCCTAAGTACCCCACAAAGGAAAGACTTGGTCATTATTACATATGACTGCATTCAAGGAGTGGAGGTGCAATTATGAAAATGAAAGGCATTTTATAAATCATACTTGTAACCCTTAACATCTCAAGCAATAAGGAATTATAGAAATTCCTCCCATTCATAAAGCCCTTAGGAAACAATTTCAATTCATTTATCCTGAGAAGCTAATTAGCCCGTACCAGCATGTTGGCCGGGTGAGTATAAATGCACTAATCTGGAATAAACAGAAGAATTATGAGTTCAAAAGCAGCTGTACCTGACTAAATGTTAAATCATGCACTATGTTATAAAATGCTGAATTTATGATTTGTTCTAATTCCATCCATGAAAAGAGAACCAATAAAATAAACTGAGACAAGAAATGAAAGAAAGGAAGGAATTTAAAATAGTCCACAAAGGAATTCAGATGGAAAACTCAACGAGGTTCACTGCTCAAGGATCTAAATGTTACACCTGCAAATTGTGTATAATGCACTGCCAAATCAGTGGGCATGTGCATGTGAGTTTGAGCAACACGTTTAAGTAGTTTCAGAAACCAGAGGCCCAATACCCATCCTGACACAGCACAGCACATTTTGGATTAGGGTTGGAACAAGTTGAATTCACTGAGTGAGAAAAATACAGTATCAGCAGATGCAGTTTGGACGGACTTCAAGCAATGTTCATCATCTCCTTTAAACCTTATTTAAGGCAGCGGACACTTCCTAATTAAGGGACCCATGAGGCGAGAGGAGGGTGCACTCTGGCTCTATGGCTTCTGTAACAAAAGCATTTCTGTCTACAAGGTGCAGGGACATAAAAGCACCCAAAATAATAGCATACAGAAGTTTTGCATTTGAGAGTCCAGGACTTTGTGCACACATTTGGACATGAGAAATACAGTAGAAAAAAAAAGTTTGGATTATTTCTGTTTGGAAAGTTTTGGTTTAATAATAACAAAAGGTTCCAGTGCATCGTCCCAAACAGGCCAAGACAATACACTACAGTACGTGCATACCAGTTAGGATGACGATTTTGAAAAATATCTAATTGTGATTATTTTCACTTGTGTTGCGATGTCGATAAGATTTGCGATATTAAAGGGAGTGATCATTTTTACATCATTATTCTAATTTTAATTGAAAAACACATTAATATGATTATGGTGCGTTCTCTGCGCGGATCTGTACCAAACAAAGATATTTGATACGGACGTCTGTGTATGATGTGTAGGATGTAAAACATCTCTGCAGCACAACATTTCAATTAAAATGGTATTTTGACACAAATTTCATATTAAGGTAGGCCATATTAAGATTTGGATTAATTGTTCAGCCCTAATACCAATGCAAGTTTTCAATAAAAGGAATAAAAGTCAACATATTGTCACTTAATTGTGAAAGCTGGATCAGGTAGTAGTTCTGAAATCAATAATCTGGCATGGATTTAGGACCTTGTGACCTTTCTCATGGCCTGCGTGGAGACAGAGCTCCAGGGTCTTTATTAGCTGTTTGCGTCCTCGCGGCCTTCACGCTGATTCAGACAGACACTTCTGACTGTGGCGTTTCCATTGTTTTAACGACTATGGCCGGTAATTGAATCATTTCCTTGCTTTCTTCCAACAACTGGACATTCGGGAAGGCCGGGGATGAATACAGGCGTAAAGAAAAAATGGGATTGATGGTTGGCAACAAAATGGACAGCGAGGTCGAGGGAAATGTCATTTATCACGAACAACTCAACAAATACACTATTTTGCGGCTCTTCGAAAGCAGTGAAGCACCAGAGTAATCAACCACGCCCGCAGTCATTTCCATCGCATGCTGCATGACCTTAAAACATCATTTTTTTTGGAGTTGTGCGGTGAAATAATGAGACACGCACTTGAGTACATAGGATGAGGCGCCACAGACAAGTCAGTGAAGCAGTTCGAAGAAAGAAGAAGGCGAGTAACGAGGGGAAAAGAAAAGAAGGAAAAAACCTAAATGACCACTGGCACATGACTGTGCACAACCAAACAACTAAATGCCTGATTCGCCCTTCTGTTGGAACATAAAAAACACATTTCCACAAAGGACAATGTTTTTCTCTCAGATGTAGAGTGTTGAACTGCCCATAACCTCGACGGCGGTTTAATGTGACAGCTTGTATGGAGGCTGGACTGTGCAACAGTCAGTCAGTGAAGGTATACAGAGAGCGAAGTTGTCACAGATGATTTTACATGACAGTAATTGGAAAAATAATCAGAGACAGCGAGGGCGGATGGATGGGTGAAATAGAGGTTGACACCATTTTCATTTTAGTATTGTGAAATCAACCAACCAACATCAATTATTTTTCACATCAAACCAACATCAATTATTTTTGGCACCGGGAATTTATTCTATTCATTTTTTATCTTCCTCTGTTTCATTTTAAGCATATTTACTCTGGAGTGAGCACGAGGAGGAAAAAGGAATCAGTAACAAGAGGGGGAGGACAGCTTAATGTCTCCAGTGGATGTTTTTCATCATCTCTTACTGCAGCAGTCTCAGGACTCGTCAGTTTTTGCCAGATCTCTTCGCTCTGATTGGAAAGACGGCTCTACAACCTTCTCTTTCCTCTCTTATGGCAGCCATCTTTTTACCTCTTGCCCAGAAAATGCCATGTTTACAGATGAAGGGCGCTCCACAGTCAGGGCACGTTCAATGAGTCATTACTGAGAGAAGGAAAAGGGGGAGACAGATGTGAAGAAAAAGACAGATGAGGAGCCATGTGATTGAAAGGTAAGAGATAGAAATAAGAGAAATGGAATGGGGATGAGGTGAGTCACAGAAAGAGGTTTTGAAAAAGGAGTTGCAACAAAGGAAGACAAAAGTGTGTTCCGACGTGCTCCCTCAGCGCGGATAGAAAAATCAGAGCATTTCTCAAATTGGAAGGAATATTTGGTTTTCTCTTCTTCTCCAGCCCGCAGAAAGACTCCATCCTTAGACTCCATCAATCCAAATTAATGAGCTCCTTGAAAAAAAATGGCCATCAGTCTCAATCTTTTTTCCCTGTTTCTCCCCCCTTTCATTCGTCAATATCTTTCCATTAATCTTGTAAGACTTAAATATGCTATCATTTATGCGCTACTTAGACTGGAGGTACACGTCATTAGGGAGAAATTAAATGTTAAGGTCCAAAATGTATGAAAGTAACGTCCAAAAAAAAAACAAGCATGCAGACCTAGTTAGAAAATCATTTCACACTGTACGCATAATGTCAAGTTTGCTGCTTAATAAACTCTAAATTGAACTCCCAGAGCATCTGTTTGGACAAGTGGTTTAGTCTCTGCATTTCAATGTCTTAACCGTCACCACCCTTAAGGGAAGTTTCTTCTAATGAATATATAACTCCCGGGTCCAAGTGTGTCTTGCTTGCTTTTAATTTGTAAGGAAATACCTCTTCGGTTCACTGAGCCCCCAAGTTGTCATGCCTCCTTATAATTTTCCTGACTCAAATTGGAATGGCTGAAGTGAAAACACTGTGGGATGTGGGAATATTTCTATATGCCCTGGTTGAAGACAGATGCAGCATCTCGTGTAAGTTGACTGCATATTTTAAAGCTGAAAGTCAAAAAGACTTTAAGCAGAAAAGAATCACGAGCATCAGTCATCTAAGCAAAGGCCAAAAAAGCAACATTTGTAAACGCATTTCGTATTCCCTCTAGCGGCCGTTGGAATTACGTTGGCAGCAAACGAGATAGCCGGGTTTTTATTGGAGAGCCAACAGTCTGCACGAGGAAAACGTTGTGGTTGAAATATGGGTCATCAAATTGACTCGGCTACAGACTGCTGGGTATTATGCTTTTTAGCTTTAAAGCATAATCTTTCTGAACTCAGTGCTTTTTACTTTAACCTTGATCACATGGGTTCCCTTACCTCAGCAAAGTATGACACAAATCCATGTTTTTTTTACTTTAACTAAATAGTTAAATAAATTCAACACATTTTTGTTGCCCTAACCGAGAAGTTTTTAAACTACTTCCCTTGGATTGAAGAAAAAAGGTTAACAATTGACATTACCCAGGAGGTACTTACTATGTGTTTCCATTAAAATGTATTAAGCAGAGCAAATTTGTAAAAGATCGATGTACTGTACTCTCTGGGAAATTCTAAGGTAGTGAGAGTCTATGTCTCCATGAAGAGAGCTTAGCCTACCCCTGTTGAGTGTTTGACACTAAAAGTGCTCTGGAGTAATGTTTTTCAATGGAAGAGGCAAAGATTCACATCCAATATTTAACAACACTCAACATTAGTTCCTTTAAATGATGAAGGGCAGCCATGACCATAATATTTCACAAACCTTAACCATGACCGTCTCTTCCCCATTTAAAATATTTCATTACACAAGCAAATATAACATTTTGAACCACTTAAAAAGTGCCTCAGAGCTGGGTATTTACATGCCTTTCAACTGGATGTTCTTATTCTTTGGTCGTTTCAGTCACCCTCACCTCGCCCCTCATCAGCATCTTTACAAATTATCCACTGAATACATGAGTGTCACTTACCACGGATTATGAAAACATCTGTACCAGATACGGTTGCGATTCCCTACAGAATTCTAACAGCCTTGTGTTTTCCTAATCACCTTGCCAAAAAAGTAGGGAAAACAATATTCCCTATTCAGATTTATGCAGCGCTCGCCCACATCTTTTCAAATCCAGACAGATAGAAAATGCCTTTTAATGCTAATGGAATGTGCAAACAGTAAACACAGAGAGGTCTTATCATGAATGTAAACCACAAAAGGGAATTCTGGGAAATGTATTGTCCATTGCTGGTATGTGGCTCCACAAGACAAAATCACTGAAAGCTTTTCCAGTAGAATCAATTATTGATGCTCTTCAGAGATGTTTGCAAAAGGCAGATCAGTTTGTATCAAATTAAAAGAAAAGTAGCAAAAGTGCTGCACTTCAAAAAACCAAAAAGCATCACTCACACTGATAACCCACCAGGTTATCACTTCCACCTTAAGCCTCTCCTTCTTGTTCAAACGGATGCTTCTGCTCTAAACAGAAGTTTACAGTTTATAGGACTACAGGAAGCCATATCGACTATCAGGAGTCAGAACTGTGCATAAAGAAACTATCACTCCTATGGAAGTGTAATGTTTAGCTGTGGTCTGGGTCCTTGGAAGCTGGTTTACCTGCTGGGGAAGCTCTTTATAGAGGCAAAGGATGACTCACTTTTAAACCATTAAAATCCCAGCACCCAAACCGTAAGTCAGTCTGTGAGGCTGCAGAGATTCCCTTTAAACATGAGATTTCAAACAAAAGACCTTCAATTCTCCATTCAGTCTGTATGGGGGCAGTAAGGCTTTGAGAGCCAGGCTTTCCACCAAGCCCTTGCAGATAAAGGCAAGTTATTGGGAGATATAACAGTTCTCTATGGCAGAGAAATGTAATGTCAAAATTCATCATTGTAGAGTCTTGGATTGTGAATTTCTTAATACTAAGTTCTACCCCTGATGCTGTGTGACCCCAGTTCTTCCATCAGCACCCTTGAGTGTGTAGATTAGTTCTTACTGGGGGTGGCTCTATTTCTAAGAATAATCAGATAAGGTGTTACACAATCAATTCTGTCTTGGTGTTAAAAGTGACAAGTTCAGCGTGCTGACTTGCTTGATTTAGTAGATTTTCTTTCTCAATTGGAAATACCCAATTATGCGTTGCCTGACCCTGTTCAAGTATATTTAATTTAATACCAGTGCTTTTGTGTTGTCCTGTTGGCCAAAGACTTCTTCATTTGAGCTGAACAGGTTGTTTTAATGGAAAGCTTTGAGGAATAGAATATTTTTAAAAAGGCAAGACATGAATGCTGACAGAAATCTGCTTAAACTGTGTTCATTTATAAGTTATCATTTAATTCTAAAATAAACTTAAATTTGACATTGTTCTTTTAAAAAATGTTTCCAAATACAAAATAATAAAAACACATAAGCCTGCTGGATTCAGTGTTGCCAGATTGGGCGGGTTTCCTCCCAAATGGGCTTCTTTTGATTACTTTGGGTTGGGGAAAATAGCGTTGGGATGGTAGATGAATTTTGGGCTGCTTCTGTCAACATTTGGCGGGGTTTTGAACACCAAACAAGCTGTCATTTTATGGTCAAAAACAAAGATTTCATGGTTTCCACTCATGCATTGTTGACAGATTAGATTGAGATATAATCCTATGATTAAGGAGGACCTATTTACTTTGACGTCATTATAATTGACAATGTGACATAAATTTTCCTTTTACATTTCTGAAATCACAAATATCAATTTAAGTCACATTTTATTACTAATGAATGCCTCCTTTTTATTTTTATTTTGGCAGTTTCATTCTTCCATTATCCTATTGTTTTTAAATAGGTTGGATTTTGGTGTAGTTGATCACTTTATTGTGGTTTGGCCACGACGCCAGACACCACAACACCAATTCGTATTTGGTTGTCTAACTACACTCCTTTTGGGTTGCGATAGCACATTTATCTTACATTTTATCTTTGGTTATTTGATGCAGATATGAAGCTTTATATGCTTATGATCTGTTTTCTGTTGCATATGTAATGGTTTTACGGTTTTACACAGGTTTCTGGCAAGGTTACGTCTTGGGCTGGTTTTTATCTAATTGGGCTGGTTTTGAGTTGTAATTGGGCTGGAAACTGTCAATCAGATCTGGCAACACTGGCTGGATTATCCATTGTAGCTGACAACACAGGGTCATTTGTACACCTTGGCTTAAATATATTGGAATTTTACCAAATCTGTAGTAAATCTACGATTTCCTAAATGTTCAAGTTTGGCATGAGGTTATCAAATAATGTTTAAAATCGTGTTCAGAGACACACTTTAAGGAAATGCTGTTTGAGATACGTATGAGGACAGTGATAGAGCTTGTACAACAGATTGGCAACACTGTTGTTTGAGAGATTATCTGCCTCGGCTTTGAATGCCAGAGTACTTAGAACATTCCTTATTTGATTATATAAGCATGTTAGTTTAAAACTACATATGTTTTAGGGAGAGATGGAGGAGTGAGGGCTGGGAATCAGGTTTCTAGGGCAATGCTGTTTTGGATTTATGACTGTAATCAGTGACAAGAGTCATTGAACCTGTGCATGCATTAACAAGGCGGGGGAGGATGGAAGATGTAAGCCATGAAATCAAAGGAAAGTGGAAGGAAATTGAGTGATGGAGGTTAAAATCTGATACAAACATTTAAACTGAAAGAAGAATATTTTAATAAAAATGCTGTTTCTCATGTGGGAAAGCTTTAATTGCAATTCTCCAACACCGCATTTAATCAGCACATCTTACAGCCATCTGCTTCATTCCATTCAAATGTCAAAGGGTGTGAATGAGTCAATCATCATCAATATAGTGGCATATAGTGTTGCCAAATGGAGATTACTGTTAAACGGGTATGTCTCGGAATGACCGCCCTCTTCTTGCTTTGTTCGGGTGTTTGTGTTGAAGGGCTGAAGCCGTGGTAAAGATTGTGCCAGTCAGTTAATTGATGCTGTGACAGGGAACATGTCAGAATACTGTGTCATGTGTCGGAGACAGCTAATTAGATCAGACTGTAGGGCTTTCTCTTTTTCCCATCCTTTCGCCCGCCCCTTCCTCTCTTTCGCTCTCTCTCTCTCTTTTTCCCAATTCTCAGGGTAATTTTCCCCCTGCCTGCTTTAAAGCAACACCAGCCATGAAACAGATAAGACAGCAACACAATTATGAATATATTTGCATTCTGCTTTTAATTAGAACTTTTGTAATTGCGGCAGCTAACCTATTTTGTAGTGACAATTTCAAAAGTTAAATCAATTTGAACAAGCATGAAAGTGGAAGGGAGGAAACAGCCGTGCCTGAATAAATAAATGAAATAGAGCCACTTGAGTTTTAATTATAAAAGGCATCACCATGTGTCGTTGTTTGAAATGAAGGCTGTTGAGAGATTCTTGCGATAACAAGCCGGTGCCACGCAAGTGCAGTTTTGCTCTCCCTTGACAGTTCATGACCAGACAGTCTTGAAGGACCCACTGTGTATTATATGCATGCGAGTATGTGTGTGTGTGCACGTGTGCGTTGATGTCACGGGTCATGAAGTGCACGGTAACAGTTAAAGGCATCAGGGAGTTCTGCAGAGTTGTACTGTACCAGGAGGCCATGCATAATTCATTAACTTATCGATCAGAGGCATTTGGTTCAGCAAGCTGTTCGCCGTTGCATGCCTCTTGGCTATTTTTCGCCATGGAGAATGTTCCCAAAATAACTGTATTGATTTTTGATTGGGGCAACCAATAAAACTTCAAGGAAAGAGATCTTGGTACATTTTGGGCTCGAAAAACTTAGAGGAGATTCCAAAGTATCCGCTTATGTGACATTGAACTTGGAGAGGCCTGAAGGACGTGCCGTTTCTTGTAATGAACCAAATAATTTGTGCATTCAGTTTCCGTAGTGTCTTTTTGTTAAAAATAAATGTGCATTGGAGAACGCATTAAATAAGAAAATGTGCTCTCAATCTATCTGTTAAACATCTGTGGAACTCAAGACAAACACATAACTCCAAGAATGTTTAAGTGAACCGATGAGGTATTGTGTACTAAACCACGACTTTCATCAGTTTATATCCTTTCTTTAATGCATGTATCGCGTGGCTGTAGCCAATTATCATGGAGAAGTAAAAGAGCAGGTAAAGAAGCACTAACTAAGGCAGTTAAAAGGTGAAGACGGCTGAGTTTATGGGTTTAATTATCTCCTTTGCCATTAGATTACTGGTGTGTGAAGACACAGCACATATACATGTATGCATTTGTATGTAGAATGGCCATTTGTTTCAGCAAATCTTATTTGGAGGCAGCTTTAGTTAATAAGAAGTTAATGCAATGTTGTTTGTTAGATCAAGAGGTGCAGTTGTTTGCAGTTTGTTACAAAGACATAAACTGAAATGTAACTGAAACATTAAAAGTCAATGGCCTGCACTAAAGCTCAATGGCCTCTCATTTGTTTTCACATTTTCCTTTATTTCATGTATTGTAGAGCGGAGGACTCACGTTTGTGAGGGAAAATATTCACTTCTTTTGTAATTGTTAATCTTATTGATGTAATTTCAGAAGAATGTGTTGCCAGTGTATAAAGTCATTTCTCCAATTTATTTCATAATGTTACACTAAGGATGCATTAAAATGAAACAATGAAGCAAAAACTCTCCATTAAAAACTATGCATTTGTGTGAATATCAAAGCAGTAGCAAAACACAGTCTGATTATATGGAGATGTGGAACATTTGATAACAGACATTATGACACTCGATCAGGACAGAGGGAGGGGTAATGTGCTCATTTCAAGCTTCATATTTCACTCTGTGATACCTGTGGAGTAGCTTAGCATAATTTACACTTTAAAAAAACTCACACTGGTGCTCTGTGCAGGCCCTCATACAGCCTCTGCCTGAAACCACTCAGTCAGCTCTGTCCCTTTAAGAAAGCCCGCCCCTACTAGCCCACTTTCTTCTGATTGTCTCTCCGAAGCCTGCCGAGGCTGCACTTTGTGACGTCACAACCCTAACCAGTGTAGAAAAAACTGTGTGAAACCTGGTGTTCACAGCAGCCTGCAGACTGAGCTGAGAAGCCTGGGGATTACTCCAACATACTTTTACAGACAGATTTGAAGCTTCGTATGAACATCCAACATTGTGACATTATATATATGTCTTAAAATGTAAAAAAAAAAACAGCATAATACCCCCTCTTTAAACATGAACTCCTATGTTTGAGTATTTATGTATTTATTCAGTGATCATCACCATTAGCCTTATTCATATCAAGCATATAGCCTACATACAGCATTTCCAGGGGAGGCCTACATCTGACTGGCCACCCCAGGTGCCACCCCATAAATTATAATTGGCTATCTGCCTGGTCAGATGGGGGACTTATGTTCAAACCACCTTATTGGGTTGATCTTAAATGTTGCACATTTTCTTTGGTGTTTTTTTTACTGCCAGGTTTTCAAATGAGTCTTCCTTTTGAGTCCTTAAAGAATTCAGCATGGATGATTTATATGTTGCCACTCTTTCGTGTCATTCTTTACAACTGTATGATGCCTGAATGTAAGTAGTTAAAGTAGCCAGAAATGGTAAATGAATGGTATTTGGTATTTTGGAGTGTTTGTACGCACACTACTTCATGCCACCCCGGCATAAATCTGTGCCCCAGTTGGGCCACCCCAAAAAAATCTGGATACGCCCCTGTTCATTTGACTCTAATTCGCAGTCCTTTATGGATGTTCAGTTAATTGTTCTATGGTATTAAATATTCAAATGCTATTGAAAACCCATAAATATAAGCTGGCTATTCTCTGCTGTTCTCCAATAGGTCTGATCCACTCAGGCCTCACACAGATACATGTCATGAAACTAATGGAAAGTTTTGTGTTCTGTTAACAACACCTGAACCAGTTAATCTCACCGACAAAGAACACGTTCTAACTCCAGGCCAAACCGTCTGAATCAAAACCCTTCAACATTCACAGCCTCTCCATCGATCCCGCTTAAGCTGTGTTAAATGTGATTTTCCACACAAATAGGTGATCCTCTTTTATCTCTTATGGGTAGCTTCAGCATTCCCGGCTTTAGAGTGAAGCCTCTGTGGGACTGGGCCTCAGCGATGGGAGGAGCTGTTTAGGTTCCCCCTGAGAGCGACACCTGGGGGGGAGACACGTGTAAACATCGATATGTGGGGGAGGGGGGGATGAAAGGAAGTGATTATGTTTAGTGTTTAATGGATCTTGAAGGGATTGTAATCAAAGGCTGATCGTATTCATCAAACTAACCCCACTCTCTCAGGAGCACTTTGGAAAAGGGATGGTCTCTCCCTGGACTCTTTCTTTGGGTTTGATTATTTCAGGTTAGTTGTTTTTTTTATTACAGGTGACACACATGGAAGGGCAGTGTCTGATTCAGCTGTGAAAAGCATCAGAATGGGATGTTTCATAACCTCAAAGAGAGACAGTTGGAGTTTAATAGGTTGTGTAAAACATATTTTGAAAAGCATAATTTTAACAAAAGGCACAAAAAATTATATGATTAAAAAAATAAAAGGTAAATGAAATATCGCTCGAGTGTAAGTCCTTGAGAAACCACCTTATCATGTATTGCATATTGTGATTCAATGAGGCTTTTGCTACAATTTCTACTAAAGCTATTATCTCTTTAATGAAACTGGTTATATAAACTGATTGCTTGCAATGATGCAAATCAATTCAGACATCTGCTGTATGGAAATATTGCATTGAAACAGGGGTGTGTCTCGGACTTGACTACATCCAGAGCCTCCAAACAAACAATGGATCCTCCCCCTGATTTTTTTTTCTTAACAAGCTATAATTTGATGCTTTTTAAAAATGCACTCTGGTGCTTTATTTACATTCTCAGCACACGTCTCAGTAATTGAAAAATAAACGGTGTTCCTGAAAAACTGTTGTTTACTGTCTCGATGAATTATGAATTGTGATGTTAAAAATATATGTAGTTGCTAGTAGAAACAGAACTCAACATTTATAAGGGTATTTAAACAGTCTATTGGACTATAACACAAACACACACTGCTGGACGACGCGTCTCCATCTGTTCTCATCGTACGAAATTAAAGCCAAAATAGCCCCCGTGAAGGGCGCTGCCATCTTTCGATGGTGACGTCATTTGGAGCCAGAGTTGATATAGGCGAGTGGAGCCGCTGTAGCCACTGCCGCTAACCAAAACACACGTAACTTACAGAAAGAAAAACAGATTGCCCACGTCAGCAGAACAGCTTCTTTGTGTTGGTCTGAAGCAGGCGTTCACAGGTATGGAAACTTCAATTCTTGTAGTGATTGTTTTAGTTACGTTTCCTCGCACCAATCGTCCTCTACTCTGCAAGAGCCGTAACAGAGCTGTCAATAATAATTTTTTCAGCATCAAATAACTAATTAAAAATAAACTCAGAAAAATGAACACTTGGATGTAAATCATCAGCAGCTAACTGTTATGACAGAAACCATGTTTGAGAAACATTTATTTGACCTGCATTTTGATTTTATAGTTTGACTCATGTCCCATCTGTTAACATGGAGGAGGCGGGCATTATGACCTATGGTGCAGCCAGTCAGCAGGGGGCGCTCGAAATGTTTTGGCTTCACTTGTAGGGAGCTGGCATGTCGTCCATCTTTTTATACAGTCTATGGTTCTGACACAGTAAGCGCTGCCAAATCAATCATGCTGCACAGTTTGTTTGATCTAAGGGAGGATCATTAGAGTCTGTTTAGATGATGAGTTACAGAAAACTTTATAAACTTTATGAAATGCTGTCTCAAACAGATTATAGTTTTGTTGCCTCTCATAAATTCAGCATATTAACATGTTATTTCTTTCTTTGTATAAAAAAACAGAACTACTGTGGTATCACGTATTGCAGTACTGTCTTGTATAAAACGTGCATGTGGTGTTATCACTGTTCTGAGGGCTCAATACCTACAGTCACATGTTAGGAATTCATAAGCTTGAATAAACATATTGGGGGGAAATATTTTTAAGCAGTACAGCCAGATGATTTAAAAGGGATTTTTGCATCAATAGTACAACTTGTAAGCACCATGTCGCCAGGAAAACAAGTTAATATATCGATCTATTTTGAGGAGACAAACCTAATCGCAGTTTTTTTCCAGTATAATGAACTACAAATGTAGAATACATGTACAATATATCTGCATCTAGAGACTGTACAGATTAATCTGACCCCAATTAGATGTATGACTGTATTTTACACGCTCAGGCAATTAAAGTCTTTTACACCAGGCGCCAGATGTTCATCAATGAACTTGTCTTACATGCTTTATTTCTAAGTTTGAGAGCAATGGCTTTTGCTGGCATAGCTAAACAACACCGAATGCAGTCAGAGTAGAGTCAAAAACTGTTAAAATCATGTTTGAATATCTTTAAGCAGGTGTATTTTGCGGTAAGTTGGTATCTTTTCCCTAAAGCTAACGGGAAAGCCTCTCCTCTTCTCCCTGACAATGAGCCAGTATGCACTTTAAAAGGAGAGGTGAAGAAAGAAGAAGCCTGATGAAAAAGGAAACAGCAGGAGATAGCGAAGGTTCATTTTATGCTTCCATAATTACACTTAACACTTATCTAATACGTTTAATTAGAAAGACAAATAAAACTTTGCGTTAAACTCAAACTGATTTGTCCGTCGAAGTTGCTCGTTGGACATAACAGCAGTGTAGCTGCAGTTTCAGTGCAGCCTAATATACCGGATCACTTACTCTATCCAATCATTAATTCATTTCCAATGTGCCTATCTGATAAAGGTTTCCACTTAGGACGATCCCTTTACTCTAATCAAGCCTGTGCTCTCCTCGCTCCTCCGAGCAGAATTAAGAAAATTGAGATGTCATTTATGATGGCGGACCCAATCAATTTCCAAGGGTCATTGGAGGACAGCGGGAAGCGAAGGGACATTAAATGAAATGAGACGCACCTTCAGTAAGTAGTAACAGAGCCAGACGTCTTTAAGAGTCGCAGAAGCTCGCACACGCGGGAATAGTTTACGTACACGGGTGATTTTATTAAACATAAACAACACGACCGAGGCTCATCTCGCCACTCTGCACGAAAACAACTCAGGACTTGAGGCTCATGCTGTCGGCGCACATAATCACCAGGAGAGAGGCTCCATCCTCGCTGCAGGGGAGATAAATAGACAAGATTACTAATTACCAATTTACCTGCTGCTGTGACTGCAGCGCTGCGCCTCCACTGATGCCTCCCACCCAGACGGATACAAAAAAACCACACCCTGCTGCCACAGTATTATCTGTCGATGAGTCAAGCACATTAGCGGCAGACAGTCTGTTTGTTAGGGAGGAGGGCAGAGACAGGGTCCAAATATGAAGAGTGGACATTTGTTAGAGGGGTCGGGTTGTTATGGCAAAAAAGGAACGTCAACAGGATGACGCAGGAGCCCGAAATAAAGCGTCTGGTCTTGTCTCACTAAATATATCAATTTTACATTAAATATTGATTTGGAAATGCTTCTATGGATTTATAAATGATTTATAATTCTTCCACTGAGAAAAGTAGTCCCTTAGATTCTACGTTTCAAAGTGAATCACCGCCGCACCTGATTGAGGAAGTCTGATGACGTTTCCCTTTCTGTTAAACAGTCTTTAAAAGCTGCCGTAGTCCATACCATGTTATGCTTAGTGTTTACTTCATGCGTCTTCTTCTACTTTGTTGATTTCTGTCGTCAAGCTCTTCTTTTTTGGCTACAGTGTTAAAGGAGAAATTGGCCTCTGGAAAAAGCCACTGTCAGTCAAAGCTGGTGTTCTCTGTAATCAATAGAAGCAATAATATTTGACATTGGCGCCATATGAGTAGAAAGTTGTACAAACAGCTCCTGGTTTCGCCCATTCTACATTCCTACAACACCCAGTGTGCATTGCAGCCCTCCCTCTGAAAGGAACGGCCCAGAGAGAGACGCTGGAGTGAAATACTACTGTTTCACTGCAGGCAATGGCTCCGAGCGGTACAGAATCAGAAATACGATGAGAATATACCGGTGGATCGTCTAAAATATCTTCAGGTCTGCAGTCTACATTTCAAACCTGACGATTTTGAACGAGATGTGACATCAGAGGCAGGCGTCCTACATTGAGGAAGTGTAGTTTAGCGAGCTCCCTGGCCTCCGCCAGATGACACATTTTATGTAGTCTGGTGGAGGTTTTCCAGGGCCCATTGGAGAAGCGGATAGCGTCCTCCTGCATTTTTTTTTTTACCATAATAGCATTAGCTCCCCATAGTAGCATTACAGAACTGAGGTTGAAAATCGGCGAACTGGCCCTTTAACAGACTAATTTTACCATGAACGGGCTGACGTTTAATGTACAGCACTTCTTTCTGCAGATTGACATGATGAGATGTGATACTGAGATCTCTAGTGGTCTGCTATAAAGAAATAGCAGACCTCAGAATGCCGTAATTGACCAATCAGGATAGAGTACTCAATGCAGCCGTGTAATAAAATCTATAGATCTACAAGAAAGTAGTCCAGATGGTCTCACTGACATTGAGGACGCTCTCAAGTGCTCAGTGACTTGCCCACCATGTTGTTGGGATAAATGATGAGAATCAATACTGAGATAAATCGTCATAGTAACCTCCTTCAGGATTTCACCATCTGTGATGAATTAAACACAATGTGTTTACCATAAAACAACAGCACAAATCAAAAACGTCCAATCTGGAGGTGGAATTTTGAACGCATATACTGAGATCTTAAAGCCATTGGAGTATCACTTCATTAGCTCGATCTGCCTGTGGGAGGAGATGGTATATTCTTTTAGCCTCAAACTGCAGCCTTGAAATGCAGCTTTAATTGCCTTCTGATTTTGTATCGTTGGATCACAGAGTATCACATCTTTTTATTTATAGGCTCTTGTCAGGTTGTGAAGAACGCTTTTATAATGCCCTGGAAAATACAACCAACACATCTGAAGATACAACACAGTGTATGAAGGGCAGCAGGTGGTGGAGTGAGGAGGGACATGTTCCTTTAACTCGAGGAGGCCTGTTTAAACCTAAGTGATAACAAGCGTTCATCCTGCTGAAGTGTTCTTAAACAAAACACAGAGTCCCTACGAGTCTCAGAAGTGTAATTCTCGAGCTGACCCAGCAGTCTGACTTGCCTGCGGACAAGGGTAAGCAAAAAGAGAGTTCCATATAGGGATCAATAGAGGATAGCGTAATTATTACACACAGACATTGGCCCTGCTTCTTGATACAGTCGGGACGAGCAAAAGATCCAGTCAGACAGTATTTTCTGTTTTGAGCCTTGAGTCTGTATCAAAGGAAAAGCCTGAGTGTATTGTATGCTGTACATCTGGGCACTTGACCACACTCAAGCTACTAGCCTATATAGTACTGTGTTTGGCAGGGAGAGAATAATGACAAACACAATTGATAAAAGGCAACGCAAATAAAAAAGAAAGCCAAAAGATGAGGAGGTATGGTCACATAGTGTATTGAACTGCAGAAGTTATAATATTCTTTGCCCCTATGTTTCAAGGTGGAGTGGAAAAACAGCCCAGATCTGAATATCTGAAGGAACTGCAACAAAGCTCTTGATTGGATTGTCTGGTCTGGTCTTTCCTTTCACCAAAAGTGTCTTTGATTGTTTTTCATACAAAAAAGTAACAAACCTTCTTTTACAGCTACTCAAAAGTGGGATCAGTCTAAAACGCTGTCATAAGCATTTTTGCAACTCAGATATCAGGATTGCTGCATCATAAAAAGGGGTACCTGGTAAAATAATAGTGGGGTTTGACAGATTTTAAGTAATGGTTTACTTTCTTCAAGCAACCATGCTACACTGAATTAAAAAAATTAATATAAGCAGAAAGATGCATTTTATGTGTGCTTCTAACAACTCAATCAGTTACAGAGCAACTTTAGGGTCCATCTGGAGTAATGTCTTTAGCCACATGATGAATTTAAGTCCATTATTGATTGTCTTTTTAGCACTGTTTTTGGTCTCCACCACCTTCTCAAAACATGTGCGTGCAGTGAGCACAATTAGCACATTGTGGCCCAAAAGAAATCAGACCCTTTTCTCCTTTATCCACATGTTTAGAGACTTGTTATCATGCGACTTATCTTTTAATTCTTCAATTGCTTTTATTTATATTTATTTATGTTCACATTTTTCTTTGTTTTTATTTTATTTTTTCTCCTTTGTCTTCTCTCTGTTAAGTTTTTGTGTCTTTTGTCTTCTTGCTTTGTCTTTATCTTCACTATACCTTATTTCTTTCTTGCCTTTGTTTGGCCTTATTGTTTAGCTTTCTGTTGTCTAATTGCATTCTAAGTATCCTTTCAATCTGCAATGCAAGATGTCTGCGGTAAGGCAAAGTTTCCTAAACAGACAGCAAGGTTGCTATTTGCAATGTTTGCTCAGCATCGGTCATGTAAGGAGGGGCCAAATCTCATCATCCAAGCCTTAGTTGTATGAATATTACAGTTTTATTTGAGAGAAAATGTTACATACAAATAAATATGGCATTTTGTACATAACCTAAGTTCAAGCAGTTTTCTCATAGTGAATGTGTACATTTTAAAAAGCACTGTATTATGTTGTTTCTGCATCTGCCAGTGGGCCACTACAACAAGAGTAAGCATGATATCAATTCCACTACAGTGGAGACTTGATGTCCTCTGCAATTAGGTGGAAAAAACATGGGCCTAATGTATCGGTATCGAAATCGGAAAAAAGGGTCGGAAAATATCGGCATTTTGGATATCGGCAAAAATTCCAATATCGTGCATCCCTAATACAATCATTATAATATAATATTTATAAAAACACCAATCTGCTATGGCTAGAAACAACGTTACTGAGAGTAAACTATAAGAGGAAAGTATTGGCATATGAGCGTCAGCCTCTACGTTGCGGTCTTACCTCTGAGGGAAAGTCTAGACTTGTGATAACTGTCTTTGGGTTTGTCATTACAAGCAATACTTTCCCTTTTTCTTTCAAATCTAATCTGATCGACTGTGATGTAAAGATTATTGATAAGTGCAGTGTAAGATTGTAGTAAATTCAAACATGTAGGTCAGTATTTTTCAAACCATGCCCCCAATATCTCTTTTTCTGTTGTTTATTTATGTCAATTCAACACCATCCAAACCATTCTTGACAGTAACAGTGGATAACAGCTATAATTGGCAAATACTGCACCAACCTATCTAAATTCCCTGCAGTATATATCTGTCTCTTGAAGAAGCAGACCAGTGGCAGCAACGCCCCGGGGCATTAGGAGTTACTGATGCAAGTTAAGCTGTTAGTTGGTGAATAAAGTGAGTTTCTAATGGGTCACTCCACTGCATCACCTGAGGCCATGTAGAAAATACCAAAGGAGTGACAGGGGGTGAAGAAGAAAGAGCGAGAGTGACACTTATTGTTATTTTCTGACTGTCCACGTGGCCTCAGGCTGCAAGTCTCAGTTCCTCATGACAGGACGATGAAACAAAGGAACGTGATGAGGGCGGTGCGTTCATGCCCGAAAATGTGTCTAATTGTCTTCTTACAGTAAAGCAAACATCCCTGTAGGGTTGATCGTGAGGCCTTCAGGGTTATCTGTCACTCAGAAAATATCTGTACTTAGGACTATGATGAAATTCTCTGGTAAAGGTAGAAAATTGTAGCACTGGAGGCAATGGTCCCCATGTGGACATTTGTTTCATTTTACACTCCTCTAACTCTCTTCCCACGTCGCTCTCTGCCACCACATTATCTTCCTACACCTCTTTCTTTCTTTCCTTCAAAATCTCGGCTCTTTTCTCGAGATGACCCAAAACGTTTCTAATTATGATCCTCTCCCACAGGAGTAACCTGCTGCCAGGGGCTGCTGGAGTTCACTGAACCTGCAAAGTGTACAGCTGTTATCTTTGACTGGTGGCCAAGACCAAAATTGAGCTTCTGTAGGAGGCTGGTGTGAATTCTGTCTGCTTTAAATACAAAGGCTACTCTTTTTTGTATTTGTTTCACTCTTTTAAGTCGCTCAATCTGATGACAAACACAAGTAAAACCAACAACTACAAATGTTTTGCATTAAGCGTTCAGTAAGAAACACTCAGGTAAGTGTGCAGAAACAGCAGGTGAGCTTAAAGGCTTTGTGTAGACACTAATACAAACACATACACACTCTGCAGGAAACAATTAATGCTACAAATATGCTAAAGCTTTTCTTGCTGTGCGAAGACAAGCTACAATATGTTATATAATACACAGCATGTTGACTTGACAATGTATATTCATAAATGTACAGTATTCTGCAGTAGAATCACAGAGTGGGAAGCAATGTATGTACAGTACACTCAGGATACACAGAAGACTTGTTTGCATAATAGTGAGTCATTGTGTCTAGCTGACCACAGTGTAGACGATGTAGTGCACTGACCCCCTGACTAGCAGACTTTGTGTCTGCAGAAGTGGCTGGAACAGATAGTTTATCAATATTTGTTTGTTTCAGCTGCAACATTTAAGAGAGACAGAGTATTTATGTAAGAAAATATGTTATCCAGCTCAAACTGTGCAACATCTAGCCATTTTATACAAGCAGCAACAACCTGCTGCATCCTCGGTGCAGCATCAGAAGGCTGTATTATGCTGCAGGACACAGTCAGTGACAGACTGAAGTAAAAAGCAACCGACCAGCCCTATTTTCAGACCCCAAATGAACCCCAACAAAATGTTAACATTAAAAACTTGAGGTAAAACCATCTAGACCAACTACAATGCAGAAATTCACGACACAGAGCACGCTCAAAAGACAGACACCATCATCACTACAGTCCTTGATGTTTGCTGACAACTATTTAGCACAATCTAAGTGCAACAGCGCTCTAGCAGCTACAAAGTGTTATGCTCCACTAAAGGCACATTCTGCACAAATACATGGGGCTAAAATTAAGGCAAAGTAAATTAAAAATACAACAGCTCCGCCAAATTATGAAAATGTCACTATACAGCATGGTGCATATAACAATAACATCACCACAATATGATGAGAGCACCGCACACAGCCGCAGTGTAAAATACAGCAACTTCATGAGGATAGGAGAAGAGCACTGCACAGCCACAGTGCATATCAGCCTACAGTAACTTCATAAGGATATGAGGAGGGCACTGCACAACCACAGTGCGTTTTACAATAACTTCATAACAATATGATAAGAGCACTGCATACAGCCAAAGCATATATTAATAATGAAATGTGTCTTACCTTCATGTAGCTAAAATGCGCGTTGTTCTGCAACCGTGACCCATCACATCATCAGAGACTCTTCAGGATCTCTCTCCCTCCATCGCCATCAGCATGACGGCCTCCAAACTGTCCTGTGACATTCTGCTCCTGAGGCGATGCTTCATTAACTTCAATGTGGAGAAACTTCTTTCACACATCACTTTTGTGCAGGAGAGGTTCAACAAACATCAGAAAAATTTCTCCTTGATCTATCTCTATTTTATTGTCCTGTTCCGTCATCTCAGATGCTGCAGGTTGTTGATAGTCTGACCGTGTATTAATTTACTGGAGACTTTTCAAGTTTCCTAGTGTGTGGCGAAGGACTGCAAAGTCACAAATGTTGCATCTTCGTCAAATATAAGTAGGCATTTACTTGTTTCCAGAAGCTCACTCGAGGTTAGTCCATAGAGGCTTTTATCATTGAGAAATTAAAACGAGCAACACGCGCGAAATTAGCATAAAACTGCAGTTTGTTTACGTTACACGTGCTAGCTTAACTTGCTGAATTTCCGGTTTTCGTCCTCACGTGAAATGTTTACCGGCTACTTCGGGGGAATCATGGAAAAATGTGCGTTTATTCATTTTTAAAGGCATATCATATGATTTGGGCTGCATGCAATAACATAAGAAATATATGAATTATTTTAGTTTATTATTACTACTGAATACAATGATGACACATTCTGAGCGGCCCAAGCAGCCCAAAATCAGGATGCCATCCCTGCCTTTGACCAATATCCAGATGGCCAATCAGTCAGTGAACACAACAAAATACTTTGGCCACTGTCATGCCAAGCATACCTGCAAAACATCCTCACCTGCTGCATCTCTGTTGTATCTGGCCTGATTCTGGCACCTCCTGGCCAAAATGTGAAAAAAGTTTAGAGAAAGGCAGATTATTGGCACAATGCTGGTGAGATACAACAGCATGCAGAGGTGATTTCTTGGGTCCGTTTCCCACTGTGCCGGCACTTTAGCAGGAACTGAGATGATTCTTTCCGCTATTTGGGTGCCACAGAATCAATTTTTACATGGAAAAATTGAAACAGTTTTTTCACACACTTACACTCCACGAGAAAGTGTTTCCACAGGCAGGAGAGGGTGTTGCTTCTCCGTGGTGGTTTTGTCACATCAGTTTGTGGATTTAATCAGGAATAATGTAAAAGCTCCAACAGAGCAATCATTAGTTTTAGTTTTTCTGAAGTGTTATTTTGCTACATCTGAGCCATTTATCTATCTGAGAGTTGTTATATTAGTGACAAAACCCTTTTTTTTTTTTTTTTCAGTTTAGTCAGAAAACTAACCTGGTCACTTAATGTTTTATTTTAAAGGCACAAAGCATGCGAGCCAGATAAACTGCACGTCCACACAGCCTAAGCCAGAAGGAAAAAAATGCATGTGAAAATGATAAAAAGGTAAAAGATGATGCTTGGCACTTTTCCAGTGCCCACACCACGTCTGCGCGCATTGGACACAGAAGACTGAACAACAATTTTCACTTTGTTTTTGTTTTGTTTTACTAAATAAAAAATGTGTCGACTCCGGGGCATACATGCCTCAAACCCACATCAAAAAACCTGTCTTTTAGATATTTGCCTTGAGGCAGAAAAGTAAGCTCCACTAATACCGGTGGCTATGGAATTGTATGTCAGTTTATGTCATATTTGAGCCATAAATATTTAAGGATTTAAGTTTTAGTGTTGTTCTGTTTTTGACTAAGGCCGAAGCACTATACTGAACCACTGAGGCAATAAACAGAACGACTCTACATCAAAACCAACAGCATCCAACAGAAGCTGCTATTATAGGGTGGCTAAAAATGATAATAAATCACAATAAGATAAAAACACATATCAAGGCATCCTTATTTCGACAGCGGGATGACATGTTAATAATCTAATAGATGCGATCTGTTGCTGAGACACTTATCTCCCATTTATTTTTGGAGAAATTGGTATGAAAATCCTGTTTTTCATATTTCCAGGCTGCACACCTGACAGCCTTGACCTCTTCAAGAAGCTCACATTGCTCATGTTGCAATCTAACCTTTATGAGATGCCACTTTCTTTGTATTATCACTGTGACTGATGCCGACTGCCCACCCCCGCTCGCTCGTCTTTCTTTTCATGCTGTGTTCAGGTGGAAACACATCCTGGATGCTGCCGGTTTAAACACTTTTTTCATGTTGTTTATGCAAACTGGGTAGTCGTGCACTTGTGTGTCCTTTGGAGGAGATCCAGGCACACCTGGATGGGAGGACACCTCAGGGAAGAGCAAGGACACACCAGAGGGATTACATCTCCCAGCTGGCATGAAAGCACCTGGGGATCCCCTAAGTGTAGCTACAGAGAAGAGGCTGAGGGGAATTGGCTCTAGAGTTTAACTTGTTGCCAACAAAAACATGACATAAATATGGGGCTGCTGCTGCTGCTCTTGGACAGATGGACAGATGGAAGTGTTACCTAGCTAGTATTCTGGTCTAGCAAATCAGTGTCTTATTAAAAGTACAGCTATAATAACATGTAATCTGTAAGCAAAAGCCAAGCAACTTTTTATCACTCCTGATTTGCCTAACATGCATTTAAAATAAACCGTGCCACATAAGAACACAACTACAAATATGTGTTTAAATGTCATTTACACCAGTAATGTCTGTAACAACTTAAATACATCAACAACTTCCAAACATCAACATATTTCATCATGTTTTCCATGACTTTAGAATACTCCAGTTCACTAGATGGTGGCTGCATGGTGGTGTAGTGGTTTGCGCTGTCGCCTCACAGCTAGAAGGTTCCTAGTTTGAATCACGGTTTGGATGATGTGGGCCTTTCTGTGTGGAGTTTGCATGTTCTCCATGTGCATGTATGGGTTCCATCTTCCTCCCACGGTCCAAAGTCATGCTCGTCAGGTTAATCGGTGGCTCTAAATTGCCCATAGGTGTGAGTGTGAAAGGTTGTCTGTCTCTACGTGTAGTCCAGGGTGTACCCCGCCTCTCGCCCAATGACAGCTGGAATAGGCTCCAGCCCTCCGCGACCCTGAACAGGATGAGCTGTATAGATAACATATGGACATGGATGGATTTGTCTTTGAGATCTTTGCCTTCTTGAGCAGCTGTTTTACCTTTCACCTTAAGATGCCATTTACTTGGTTGCATTAAAACACAATGTGTACATTATATTAACTGCATCTATAGTCTGTGAAGATTCGCAGGCATCCAGGTCATGGTAATTCAGAACTGAAGAAGCCTTTCAGATGAGAGACAAAAGGTCTTCAAGAACTTCAACCATTAAATTTAAATTTGCATTTGCAATTGCACACAACTGACCTTTAAAACGGGCGATAAATGGACGGTAAAACTCATTTTTGTGGAATCAAATAGTTGTGTGGTTCAGTGTGGAAAAAAGTTACAAAGTGACTTCTGCTACAGGTAAACCAGTCTCAGGTAAATCAGCACATTTTCTGAATCGCAGTACCAAAAATATGAAACGTCGTTCTCCGTTGTCATTTCACTGATATTGTCACACTTTTCTGTAATGCTCATGGGATCGTGCTAAAATATGCATCCCACTGAACAATCAGCTTAAAAATAGATACATTATACAGCGGATGAAGCAGTTTGGGTGAACTTTGAAGGATCAGAATCAGGGGAATTTGTACCATCTTCAAAGCGTTGGCTGATTGATCATTTAGGGGTTCATGTGACACGCAGTATAAAATAAGAATCTTCTAGAAGTGGTTCATTCTAATCCAAGTGAGTAATTATGGTGAGAAGCACGAGGCTGTGATGTCAAGGATGAGTCACAGATACAATGCATTGTTTCTCACAAAAAAAAGGCGAAGAGAAGCGGGAAAGAGGAGATGTTTATCACTTCCCACACACATGGCCACTACACAGAGGAGATGAAGAGTGATACAGAATCCGATGAGACTGACCACAGAAGGGTCTTTCAAGGACTTTCTCTCTGGATTCCTCGGGTTAACCGAGAGTGGAATCAGGGCAGAAACTCCCTGTATTCCCCATATAGACCAGCAGTTGTCAAGTGACCTCTCAGTAAGCCCCGTCCCCCTTAGTTACTGTTACTATGTCTTTCCATCTGTATGTTGCACAAACCGTTTTACGGCGACGAGCATGGGAGATGTACTGCTCAAAATGCAGAGTGTGTTTCACACAGAAGTAAAGCAGAGCAGATTTCATTTAATCCAACAACTGTTGATTTTATCAGCTTTAACTTGCAAATTGAATAAACACAAAACAGCTGAAATTTTACGTTTCCAGCTTAAAGGTTTTATTCAAGCAAAAAGTCTTCAATTTGCAGAATAATAACTGACATGATTTAATGCTAAAATTGAAGCTAACTCGATGTATCCAATTAAAAACTAGATGACCCATAAAAATATGTTGGTATTGCAGGGCATTAGTTCTATTAAAGTGCAATATCTTGACTAAAAATTCAATTAAATGTTATTCTTTATCAATGGAATTAGTTTGAAAGCTTACATTAGACTGCTGTTGGCACATTGAGGTAAACTTTTCGCTATTAAAGTAAGATGACGGCTGGGTAGATAGCTACAAATGTGAGACTGCATCCATCCATACATCCATCCATCCAGGATACTCCTGTTCAGTGTTCCAAGCCAATCCCAGCCGTCATTGGACGAGAGGTGGGGTACACCCTGGACTGATCGCCAGTTAATCACAGGGCTGACACATGGAGACAGACAACCTTTCACGCTCACACCTTCGGGCAATTTTAGAGTCACCAATGAACCTAATGAGCATGTCTGTGTGCCCGGAGAGAAACCACAGTTGCACGGGGAGGACATGCAAACTCCACACAGAAAGAACCCCTGGATTCGAACCAGGAACCTTCTAGCTGTGATACCACTGCGATTTATAATGTTACTACTGCTGACAGTCAACGGTTACTGTCACTTTAAATATGAGCGTCGTTCTGTTCTTGTGCATTACTTAATTGGCTGTGCTTTCATCAGCAGTAGCTAAAGCTGTGCTTCTTTTACAGAGAAAAAGACGAATAATTATCCTTTTCACACATTCTGATTTTCCGAGAAAGTATCTTCAATCTTTGTGATTTTGAGCATCTACGATTTAACAGAGGATTTAATGTTCTTTATATAAATTTCTCCGATCATTCAAGTGGAATAAACAACAAAAACAAACTGAAAAAGTGTTTTGCTTTATGAAATGCAACATTGAGGTGTATAAAAACCATATAAAAGAACCATATGTAACAATGGTATTTCATTATTTCTGTTTAATTTGTTTCTACTTAGACGTTTGAAATCTTCCATACACATTAAACTGTCCTGCTGTCATCGAAAGTGCCCATTGTTAAAACACATAATGCCTCTTATGACTGTAAAAAGGACATGATGTTTTGTCCCTAGTGTGACCATGGACAAACATACACAATTTACAATCACGCTCAAGTGTCTCTGTGTCGGAGAAACATTGAATGTCTGCTGTTTCCTCTGCAGGGTTATGGTTTGGGTTATTCTACAGAGCTTTACGAATCCAGTCCTTTTGTCTGAAACGCCGGCACTGTATAAGCACTGAGTCATGTTCCTGATGACCCACTCACACTGACTATAATACACACCTGTATTCAGATCGTGTTCCTTTTAACTGAAATGATTTAACCCTTTCTGATTACCTTCACTGACAGAATACAGCTTTACAAAGAGAGGGCAAATGACTTAAAAAACACATAAAGACGTAGACATCATTCCACCTCGTTTCAAGGGCAGCAACTTATTTCACAGGGTGCCTTTGAAAGGTCCGTTGTGTACCGAGCACACACCCAACCCGTGCTCTTGTTTTTCTGCATGTACCATTGTGGGGTTTTTTTCAGCGGGCATGGGTATGAGAGGGTCTGAGCTGACCCTGACAGCAAAAGAACAGCCTTTAATAACAGACATCTAACTCTGTAGGGAGCTTCTGTTTGATTTCATCGCTTGAGGCAAAGCTGTCTGAATATTACCCACACCCCCACCCCACCCCCCCTGTGCCGGCGCGGAAAGCTCCATCTCGCTGTCTTCATTCTTCATATTTTTATTGGCAGCGGGAGGAGGGGGTGTGAGCGAGCTGGGGGTGTATGTGCTCGAGCTGCGTGACTGGGCTGAGCAGAGGGAAGTACTGCTGGTAGAGGGTTGTATGTATGTGTGCGTCTGCATGTGCGAGTGGTAGGAAGTCTTTTTTTTTTTTTTTTACCGAGTGGTCCGAATAAAAACATTCCTCGGGTGTCCTTTGACCGCGGAGGTCAGACATGGCTGGGAAAACTCCGTCCCTGGGCGGAGCAGTAAAGACATAGTAGAGATCCGAGCGTGGCAGGCTATAGCGGGGCCAGCCTTCATAACAACACCGCTGATTTGTAGCAAACTCCCCGGCCTCAATCGCCTCATCAATCAAGGCTGAAGCCCGGCTGATAGGAACACAAGCACTCTGAGATCCTGTGCCCTCTCATGCAATACACATGGCATTATTGCACTGGTGCTATATTTATGCCCACTAACACTTTTACATCCCAGACCTTGGGGATGATAATGTCCATGTGGCTATAAGTGATTTTGAAGGAGAAATCTAACACAGTGTGGTGCCAGGGAACGATCCAGAAACTCAGGAACTATTAGACATGCATGTATGTGACTGTGATTGTGTGTAGCAGAGACGTTAACAGGCCTGATTAATACCACCATGATGTGCATCTGTGTACTTAGAGGTGCAAGATTTGGTGCGGGGTGGGTCCTTTTCAAACTGATAACATTAAAAAACTTGAGCGTCAAAGTTGAATCATCCACTTTGTGCTATTCTAACTCACACGACAGGATAAACACGATGTAGTTCAGAGGCTGCACACTCCTAACAGGAACGTGAACCAGCTGCCGAGCGTCCCCGAAGACCTCTGGCTTTGTCTGATGTAGCTGTTCAATAATCTAAGAGCATTATACAAGAGGAGAACATCGAGGAGATAAAGCACCTGCGTTGTTACCCATACAAGACAGAAAATCACTTAGCCAGGGGGACTACCAATGAAGCCGAGCTGCATTGAGAAGCTGCATTTATCTTTGCTCTGTGGTGACACCCAAACTTCCCCAAACTGAGACTTTTAAAAGCCTTCTTACAACTTGTTGTGTTTGTCCTCCATTGGGATATGAGCTGTTAAAGAGGCCATTAATGCTATAGTGATTATGTCAATATGGTATCATACCGTGTGACTTCCACACATGTGAGAAGGGTAAAACTTCCCGACAGTAGATGACATGCTATGCAGTTTGCTTGGCTCAGGTTGTGTTCTTGTGAGTGGTCATAGCTAACATAAGATGTCACCAACTCATAAGCAGGGTTAATAGCTCTTTAGTATTCTTGGACTGCTCGCACCTGTTGACTTCACCCCCTGTGCTTACTTGAGCAGATGGTAGGCTCCAGCTCAGGTGGAGCTGAGAGGAGAAAATGCCAGTCACTGGCCTGTAGGTGAGGACAAGGTGGTAGCTGCTGTGAGTTTATTATAGTTATTTTTGTTGAACTGAGATGGAGTCTCGAGAGGCGGATACACCCTGGACAGCCAGACAGACAACCACCCACACTCACATTCACCCCTACAGGCAATTTTAGAATAACTAATTAACCTAACGAGCATGTCTTTGGACTGTGGGAGGAAGTCGGAGTACTCGGAGGGCACCCACACATGCACGGGGAGAACATGCAAACTCCACACAGAAGGGCCCCCAAAATCCGGACAGGGATTCGAACCAGGGACCTTCTGGCTGTGAGGAGACAGCGCAAACCACTGCACCACTTTCTACCAATCTACTGTCAACATTCATTAGCATTACAACAAAAGAAACATGCAAGTTACAATGAAGAGAGCACACAACAGTGACTGAAGAAGATCACCAGGATGCAGTAAGACTCCAAAATAATAAAAGATCCTACAAATGTTGAAGAAAACCTTTCCTATTCACACATCTGTTATGTTTCTGGCCGCCTAATACAGGTATGTCAGATATTCTGTCTAATTTTTCAGCTCTAGTTTTGTCAACCAGGTCACCACAGAAACCCCTGAACTTATTTTTGTCAGTTATATACCATGCTAGGCACATGTAATGAGGGCATTGGTGATGAGAGATACTCATGTCTTAATGTGATGAGATACAGAAACTGATTCCAGGGTGCATCTAACAATAAGAATATACGATGAATGGGTGAACGTTACAGTCCTGGCTGCAGTAATAAAAAATAGCACAAAGCTGGTCAAAAACTGAGTACTTTAAATATACTTTATTTCCCATTCATTCCTTAGTTGGTGTAACCTTTCACAAACTAGTTGCCAGTGTGTTTAGAACATAAAAATGAAATGGAAGCTTTCCTTCTGTGGAGATTGGCCTTCTGCTCACTATGTACTCTGACAATCAATCACGTTGACACCCTTGTCCTTTCACAATAAAAGTTTAAACTACAAGGTTGCTTACATACATAGTCCTATTTACACCTGAAACATTCCTCTCTTCAATGAACTTGTCGCCCAATGGTTACATATTTTCTGACCTTAATATCAGTATGAAAAGCTTAAAACAAACTGTGTCTTCTTGTGCTTTCTTCTCCTTCTTTTCCGGCCTGCCTTTGACCAGACTGGCCGTTGATTATCTGTCCAAGCCGCTCGTCCCCTGCAAGGAGTTGACCCAAAGTCAGCACTCGTTTTCTAAGCAGCACAGTGACAATAGTTTCAGTCGACTGCATGAAAAGGATTCTCACTCAAAAATGTTAATGTCTAAGTGGACAAAAATAAAAAAGTACAGAGAGCACTAAGCCTGATGGGTAGTAAATACACGCAGTGTTATTACAGATCGATCCGTTTGTTCATCTCTCTTCAGTCTGCGACTTGTTCTCTTTATAAAAACTGAACCAATGGGACCTCTTGTAAATGCAACATATTCCAGGACCCTTTTAGCCTTTTATTCAAAACACAATCATACATGAAGTACACTTTGTGCACAGTTGATTCTTCTTCCTTCTCATGCACTCACTGACAAACACCGCTCTGTCAATACAGTCAATTTCACTTCAAAATTCTTAAAAGTGTATAAATAGCCTCTTTTATCAAGTGCGTAATACAAAAGACACAAAAGTACGAGCCGTGTCAACTTTGTAATGCATCTTCAAAAGAACTCAACTTGTAGAAATAATTGTGCTCATTAGAGAGACCAGGCTTTCTCGTCTCGCCGTCAACTTTGACCGCGTCTCACGGCTCTAAAAGAAAGTCTATTATAAGACTGAGGATAACAGCAGAAAGGTGGCGATGGTGAATGTGCTTTCTTTTTAATGTCACTAAAAGAAAGTTGTGTCACCACCAAAGTGGAGGCAGCTTCTACCAGTAGAGCACAAACACATTGAATTATTCATTCATTGTACTGCAGGTCCTGTGAAAGAAATGTAAATATACATCCTTCTCTATTTAAGATCTGGATCGAGCTTTAATTGAAAAGGACATCAGTGAATGCACCATTGAAACAGGAATAATTGACATACTTGTGAAGAGCAGGTATAAGCCTTTAATTCAATACCCGGCAGATTATAAGGGGTTTAGGTTCCACCTTAGCTCTGGAGTGCTCCCTGTGGGGAATGGATCAACTTGACCTGGAAACTAAAAGAGAATAAAGAGCAGCGTGTAATAATGGCAATGTTACCTTCATGAGTAGTTTAAAGGCACAGCAAGCCATTACCATCAGACTTTTGTTACTAAAGGTTGTTTACGCTCTTACCCACAGTATTCAAATTTCACAGGAGGTGAAAAGAACTTCATGCCATCTCTCCATTCCTCTGTGCTGAAACTCAAATGAATAGAAATCTTACAGGAGTTTGCATCTCTGCATTTCAAGACAATCCGATACAAATCCAGATGCGTGGGCTACAGTATAAAATCGAAATGATGTCTGACATCTGATCTGTGTCTGTGAGAGCCCGCCCCGTTGTATTTAGTTTTCTAATAACTCATCCGGGCTGAATCAAACAACCAATCAGGGTTAGCTTCTACAAAACGAGCCAATCACAGCGACTCCGTACAAACTTGCATTATCCGGCTTCTGCGTGACTTGTGTCGGCAGAAGCACGTGAGTTAGAAAGATTTTTAAAACAACATATTTAAAGTTATCTTTCTTGCTATGGATGTCAGTAAACTAATACCCTGGAACAGAGCTAGTACATAGCTAACTATCTCATTCAGGATGCTAATGTTCTCTCACTCTAACTGCTACAATTGCACTGTACCATACAGACACTTGTTGACTGTGAAATTTACACTACTGTGCAATATTTTCATAACTATGCAAATTCATATAACTGTGCAATATTACTGTTCATGTTTACATACTGTACTTGTATTTGCAATATTTGCATGATGCATAGTGCACTTTACTTTTAACTTATATTTTAACTTAAATTCTTTGTTTTAACTGTTTCGTGAAGGTAGACTGACACAGTAAGAATTTCATTGTATGGTGTAACCGCTGTGTTTTTACCGTGCATATGACACCATCTTCTTGAACTTGAACTTGTTATGCTCCTGTTGTAGCAGTTGGCAGCTCTGACGTTCTGGCTCATGCCCAGCTTACTGCTACTTTAACTGATTCTATAGAAGGACTTCTGCTCACCTTCTAACTGATATATTTCATTATATTATTTGTTTTTGCTTTATGGAATGGCGAAAAAAATAGCCCCAAAAACTAAATAAATTATTCTTAGAAATTGTATAAATTTAAGCAAAACAAATTAGGAAAGAAGATTGGAAACACCCAAACGGTCAGAGCTCTGTGTGCCTGCTCAATGAGCATGCAGTTCTGTTAAAGTAATAAAAAACAAAACAAAAAACAATTTCAAGATGTCCATGTCTCCTTTCATAATTGCAAAGCACAGTGTGCAGAATTGGCAGCCACTCTTCAGTAAACCGATCCATAACTTTATAGTTCTTTTAGAATTTTTGAGATGCTTGTGGAGAGCATCCAACCTTCAACGATCTTGGTGGGCTTGTGATAGGCGGACCCGGAGTGTCAACCTGGAGTTAGTTTATAACCAATTTAACCGGATAAAAGTATTTTTTTCTTTCCATTTTCACATAGAGTTGATCATCAACAATTGGCAGTTAAAGGGATAGTTCGGATTTTTGGACACCAAGTTTTATGAAATACTTGGCAGAGTAGTGGGTGCTTTTACCTTACTCATCGAGTCCTGTGGTCGAAGTTCTGGCCGGTTCCGAGCGTAGAATAAGTAGTTCCAGTGAGATGCCAGGGTCATGAAACCAAAAAGTTTTACCCTACAAAAACAACACGCAGGCGATGGTGAACAAAATCATCCTCGGATTTCATACACTGCGCCTTTTATTGGCACTATTTTCTCTCTTGAACAATCCGGTATCACTACGCCTGTGAGAACATGCTGGAATTGGTAACTTGGGAGACGACGTTTGTTGTCACAGAGGAAAATACACGTCAACACGGTGTGAATCTGTGATTTTCCTGGCTGTAGTAATACAAATATTCCACTTTCCCTTTAAAGTTTGCACTCATTACAAAACACAAATTGGAACCTGTCAATATGACTCTCTTTTACAAACAAGATTTTTGCACCAATTAAATCTCAGAGCCAACATGGCCGCCTGTACAACATTTCATGCCGACTGAAGAACATGTGGGGGCACTGTCACAGACGCAACACAAAATAAATAACTTTTTGGCAACTACAGGTTTGACTAAACACATTTATGAGTCATCACAAACACCTAACTTAAGGTGTTAAAGACAGTAGGCACAGGCTGTGAAAAGAAAGTTAATATATTCCCACCTTTAAGATGATACAGTGAACTTTTTATTACATTTTATTACCTCTGCTTTCAGTCTCTGCTCACTCCTAAGGGAAATATTTGGTTCTATAGCTGCTTGATGCTTCCCTGTGTGCACAACCAAGATGCTAACTGTTGGCCATTTGGGGCTGGGCAGGTTGCATATTGAGGTGTTTAAAGGTGGGGTATCATGCTAATTTCAAGCTTGATATTTCACTTTGTGATACCTGTGGAGTAGCTTAGCATAATTTACAGTTTAAAACACTTATCATTTTTCTCACACTGGTGCTCTGGGCCCTCATACAGCTTTGTCCCTTTAAGAAACCCCGCCTCTACAAGCCCTATTTCTTTTGATTGGCCAGCTCAGGCAGAATTCAGTGTTTGAGGCACGTCTCCTACCCTGTGGCCGTGTTACAGAGTTGTCGGCAAAGAGTAGACTTCACTTTTTTGATTTGTAATGAATATCTGGTGATCTTACCCTTTGAAAACATAAACACTGATGTCTTCCCTACACAGCCAAAGAAACACTTTCTCCAAGACATATAGCCTTATATAACTTGACGAGCAGAGCCGTTGAGCAGAGTGGTGGAGTGAAAAAAAATGTCCGAGACACACTGAGCTGCTGGGTGGACGTGTCCTTGAACTGTGTCGGGGCAGGAAGTTCTGCTGTGTCTGGAGAGTTCCTCCACTTTGTGACATCACAAAGTGAAGCGTCTGGAGAAGTCTGTCTGAAAGCAGGGGATTACTCCAACATACTTTTACCTACAGATTTGAAACTTCACCCACATTTAATCCTTCATCCAACATTGTAACATTATATATGTCTTAAAATGTGAAACACCATAATACCCCCTCTTTAAGCGCTTTAGTGACCTCATAACTGCTACCTCATTCAAGCTAAGTACTACTAAAGCTTTGAGTGAATCAAAACAGTAAAGTTGCCAGTCATAAAATCAAAACAATTAGCTGAATATTGCTGTACTGTGTTACTTCATTAACATCGTCCCTGTGGGTCTGTCAGTTAAAGTTCCCTCACTTTCAATTACAAACAGTAGTTTAAAAAAAATAGAATAAAATTAACCATAAATAATCGTTTGACCACTTTTTAATTTTAAATATTGATTTAAAGCAGCTCTAATCTCAGTTTGACTTGAAGCTATCTCTGCTTGTTGTGTGTAGTTGAATTATTCAGCTGAGGCCTATCATTACTGTATATATTACTTTCTACAACACAAGCTGATTCTTATTCAAAGCTGCTAAGTGCCTGAAAGTGGTTGCATCGCCTCAGTCTTAGTTTGACACTTTTGTAAACAAGGTCAGGCTGAATTTAGGCAACATTTCTAAGTTTGCATAAATACATACAATGCCCACTGTAGTAGCCCGTAGCCTGCATTAATATGCATGGATCATACATTTGATGAAGGGATCAATCAATAGGATGTCATGGCTCACAGTATACTGAACACTGCTGCATAATGTCTGTGCATAACAGTCTTGCTTCTTGCCCTGTGCTAATGATAAGTATTAATATCCAAACCCAGTGAAACAAGTGTGTCCACATCCACTCAGGGCTAATGGTGCAAGCATTAGGACTGTGTACGCGCACGATTATTGAGATTAACAACAATGTGTGAACACCATGAAGTTTAATAAAAAGATGTGCGTGCATGTTTTAGCTTTTTGCAGCAGATATTATAGTTTTATGTTTCTGGGATTGATGTCTGCTGTCTTTCGCTGTAACTGACAGGCACACTTGGCATCACCATTACAAGGGCCATATAACCAGCGGCAGCATCACTCTTTACTATGAAATGGAGCCATGTGAAGAGCTTCCTGACACAGAGTTGATGAATGTTTTCAGTGCATAAAAGCCCATGTAAAAGCATCTGGGATTTTTTTGTGCTGCGTGAATCATCTTCAACGGTCTGTCTCCGTTTTATTACTCTTACCTGGTGAATTATTCTGCCATTGTAGACTGACAGAGTAAAATTACAGATGTACACAGGCAGAATCGAGTAATAAAAAACACTTATAACATCCAGGAGGGGCAGAAGACAAAACCCTGACATGTCAATAAATGCTCGACCTTTCACTTGGCAATTATCTGTTCAGCCCTCCAAAACCATTTATAAGCTACACACACTGATGATGTGACAAGAGGGTCAAGTGTCCTCTGTGTAATTCATGTGTAATGACTGAATGCTTAAAATGTTCAGCTATTTTTTTTTGTCACAAATAATTTTCTCCACAAATAATAAGAGTCTCTTACACAAAGAAGTAAAGCGTCTCTGTGCACAACCAAATCAGCATTTTCAAGGTTTTATTATCATTTTCCATTTTACGCCGAAACACCTGTAATTCTTCTTCCTGCTCCTCATTCTCTGTTTGCAACACTGACGTTTTTTTTCGGTATACGATTCAGCAGCTCACACAAAGGCTCCACTGTCACAATAAGATAAGTGTGTGTGTATGTGTGTGTGTGTGTGTGTGGCAGAGAGAGAGGCATTTGTCCATGTGCCTGTCGTCTATAGGGCCTGAGCAAACACAGATAGAGTCACTTGTGAAGTGTTCTCAGAAGCACATGTTGCCTCTCTGCCACACTGAAATACAGGGAAATAACCAGACAGGGAAGAGGTGGGCAGGGGCTGTCACGATACAGTAAAGTGGCGTGTCCAGACATGATTCTGTGGGCTTAAGCAACCGTCTAATATTCTGTAAAAACACATACAAGAAAATCCTGATGAAATTACAGGTTTATAAATAACATTGAAACAGTGTTTCAAGCTGGTTTAGAGGGCTTCTATCAACAGCTATCTATCCACATAGCCAACTGTCCTCATGATTGACAAAAAAGTTATATATAGATACAACAAAAATTGGAATAATGGCCTCAAAAGGAAACAGGTAAGAGCAAATTAATCCATACCGAACAATCGCTGTGCATATAGACTGTATAAGTGTACGGATCCGCATGTATATTCACACATAACATCCAACCAACATGGTGAACATTAACAAACATATGTTATTAAATAAATATAACACAGTATTAAATTCGCACCAAAGAGAAAGAGAAAAGATAGTCTCTTAAATATTCCTCGGTGTGTTTTGAGCGTAATCAAACCAATCAGAGTGTCAGCTCTCATTCCCTTTAAGAGCCAGGTGCGCCTGCAGGCAGGAGTGTTGCTATTTACACAGCGGATTTCAGCCTTTGTATATAAACCGGACTCAGTGGTACATTTAACTTCTTTCCTTCCATTGTTCCCCTGTACACGGAGGTTTTGGCACGTGTGCGGCTCGAGCAAGAATCTCCCTGAGGTGAAGCAGGCTTGTGTGGAGGCAACGGTGAGCTTGTCCACGTCTTCTCGCATCACCAAGCCAAAGCAGTATCATGATTTAAGGAGACGACAGGAGACAGTCCTATGTCTCATAAACAATGTTATTTCACTGTATCTGCTAATACACTGCTTTTTCCTTATGAGCAGAAGCACTGCTGTGGATCGCCGTGTGAGTGACAGGCAGAGACTCGTGTGTTGAGAAGTCGCAGATGTATGCCCACGATGCGCCCTTTAAATAGCAGGAACATATTGCGCCATAGACTTGAGGCCAGGTTTTTGTTGGTCTAAGGCGCAGTCGCTCTCTGCATCCTCAAGATAGCAGCGCGCCACCTGTTTGCCTGACCACACCTTATTTTAAGACCAACATGCCCATGGGTGCTAACATGGGTGCAAGATCACTTGCTATTTACACAACGTGGGCGCTGGGCGTGAAAATGACACTTGCTTTGCACCGGGTGTACGATAGGGCATCATGAACTGCTGCATGTATGAATCTTTCCATTCATTCACATGCAATTCAAGTTTTGTATTATATAAGGTTTTAGTTCTTTAGCAAGTAGCTTCCAAAATACTGAGTTCCTTTATACTTAGTAACCACTGTGAGAGCCTGGGAGGTTTTTCTAAGATGACCTGAAGCAAATTACAAACCTTCAAACACAAAATGAAAGAAGATTTAACATATGGGTTGGGTAAGATCAAGGTTTCACCAAAAATGTCTCCACAAACCTTTTTCTAAGAAGTGTTTGCTTAATAAAATAAAAATCAAGAAGTCAAATTTGAATGCGTGTGTGATGGTGAGGAAATTCTCTTCATTCAAGAGCACTTTCTTTTCCATTAGGTGTGATTATAAAAGTGTTTGTTGCACAGACTTTGTCACGCACCGTCTAGCTCAGAGGCTGTCCAGTACGCCAAACTCGCCCCACAGCCCGGAGCTGATCCTGGGGGCTCGGCTGGGAACCAGTGCAGACTATCATGCAACACAACGTGTGCAATGTTTCTTAGGAGGACGAGGGCAACAGGGCAGACGTATTTTTTCCCCCATGATGTGAGGGCCATTGGGTGCTTGTTTTTCTCAGCAGTGTGTTGGGAGAAGGTAGGGAAGGATCAGCAGAGAGGCAGAACATCAGTGACAGGTACGGAAAATGAGAAATCTGGGATGGAAACGACACATAGCAAAAAATATGTTTAAAATACAACGTTATAGGTCTGCAGCTAACATTATATTATTATTAACTCACTTAAGTGATTAAATTAATGAATTAAACTTACTTTATATATGAAATTGTTGCAAAATGTTTCCTATAAAATGATCAATTAAGCTCTATGGACACATTTGCTTGTCAACAGTGGATTGAGAATCACAGACATTGTAGTAGAATACTTTTCTCCTATATTTAGACCCAACTTTTTCCATGTGCTTCCCACATAAAATAAGGCGTGGGCGAGTGAAGCAGACCCCTCCCACAGCCCCTCTGAACATGTACAGTAAGTCTCTAGCCTCCTCTTTAAACTAAACTTCGGAGTTCCTGAACAGAAACTGGAAGACAGGACGAGGTCGACACAGATGTTCCTGCTATTAAATATTCAAAAGCTCCTGTGAAGAAGTCAGTGTATTTGTGTGTTTGGGTTGGTCAGGGGGGGCTCAGTTAGATGTAGAAAGTGTCCCTTTGTCTCTAAATATTCATCTTTTTGTGGTGTCTGTCTGGATGTTATCTCTGTAGCATTGCTAAAAATAACCTTACAGAAAACAGGGATTTAAGTTTGGCAGTCTGGACTGCGGTGAGTGAGAAGATGATTGTTGAAAGAAGCTCGGGAGACTGTGCCAAGAAGACTGATGGTTTTATTAACCAAAACTTGCAACAAAAAAAAGTCCCAGGTAAATTGCCACGAGTAAACAAACTGTAAAATAAGTGAAAAGTAGCTTCACAGCAAGCTGCTACCAACAGCATTTCCCATATCAATGCCTTAGTGTGTTTTTATACCTCTCCTGGCCCCGCCCTAATTGGATCGAACCATTACGGGGGACAGGGGAAACCAGAAAGTAATCCCCACTGAAACAAAAGTAAAATGAGCAAGAATATTTCAAGCAAGCAGTTAAAGCTGAAAAATACATACTGACACAACACATGTGGAAAACCTGATTTGATCCCCCCCCAATTGGTTGGAAAAGAAAACCTCACTAATTGAGGGCTGCAGTCTGTCTAACTATGCACACGAGGCCTGACTGCCTGCAGTCTGATGACTCTGCTGGCTGCAGGAAATGTTAGGGATCTTGGCATGTGAAAGGGTATCGAGGAACCCTTTTCACAATCTCATATAAGAAAATACAAGGGGAAAAAAAAGCTCATTGTGGGATGTCTTACCATTTTTTGCAGGAGAACCTGATAACGCTGTTCCCCACTGACAGGCAGAATGTAATATGAAAAGGTTTTGAAGGTGACCTAAAGAAAGATAAAGGATCGTTGGATAAAAGTGCACATAAAGAGCTTTCAGGCACAGGCTATGAGGCTGCAGTTTTTAGAAGAAACCAATTAGGTACACAACCTATAATAAGGATACCCAATCCAGAATATGTCTTATTTCTTTCAGCGCATGTGCCTCTTGTCCCTCAGTGTATGATATCCCTCCAGCAGCACTCAGAACTGTATTAAAAAAAAAAACTGTGTCCATATCAGTGTTGAGGTTAGGGACGCTTGCTTCAGCATAGATTCCAGTTAGGATAAGACCCCCCTCCTGTCCGTATGTGAAGCCCCTCCTGTGATTTCCTCTTGACACGTGTTATCTGACACCGCCTTGCAGTCCAACAAATCCAACTCCCCGAGCTCGCACCTCGTGTGGCAGTCGAGACAGAATTCATGGCAGGTTTAATGGCAGAGCGGTCACTCATGCGAGGGATATGTTACATTTGGAACAAAACTGTGAAATACCTCCTGATGTTTTTTCTCTCCGCTGTTCCATTTTTACATTTAATATTGAATTATGCATATTTGATGCCAAGCCAAAGACAGAGGCCCTGGAGCTCCCTTAAAGTGACAGGTGCGGTTGTTAAACATGGGTTTTCCATTTATTCCTGCAATTATTTATCCGTATATTTGACATGATGTGACTGAAGAAGAAGATTGTAAATATGCCTCAACAGTGGCCCACATGAAAGATCTTTACTGGAACAAATGCGAGGCCATCCCTGAACATTTTATGTATTATACAAAACAGGATTCATTGTTGCATTCTATCCGTTCTATCTATACTCATCCAAAGTCAAACACTCAAGAAAAGAACTATAACGTATGGGCTGGTATGAGTCTAAGATCTCTTCGTCGTTACCGTAAAATCCAGAATATAAGACGCAGTCTGTTTTGGAGGATATCCCGGGGGGAAAAAGGTTTTCCATAGCTGTTTATTAATAAAAACAAAGTTATTTCAACACTATTTCAATTTATTTTCATTTAAAACACAGTCACAACACACACAAATTACAGCCTTCCATCGCGATAGCTACCAGTGCTGTAGCTGAGGGTGGCGGCTGCAATGGCGATCATGACGGTGCATGTCTGTGAGGAAGCGTTAGCAACAATCAAGTTAGTTTTACTCGCTAAAAACAGCGAGGAAAACACAAAACAGCACTGCGGCATATTGTAAATAGGAGACGTTGTAGCGGCTTGGACCTGGGAACAGTTTAATGCGGAGGTGTGAGGTCACCACTTGACAACCGGGTAGAGCCATCGTTTGGGTAAAATACCGCAACACAATAACATACCTCTCAAGGCATATTGGTCGCACTGGTATAAAGGACACAGCCCACTTATTGGATGAAAAAAAAAGTATCAAAAGAGCGTCTTATACACCAAATTTTACAGTACATTGCATTCAGGTGCACTGGTGAGATTTTAGACAAAGGTTGTCTTTTGTTACTCATATGACAATATAACAGCAACACAGTTTAGTAATATGTCGTTTGTTTTTCTAAAAGAAAAACCTTGCATTTCATGAGGAATGAGGATAGTGTGGACTATTGTGAACATATTCAATTGTAGTTCGGGCTAGGAGGCAAAGTTCTTTGTTTGCGTTGTCATGGCTTCACATAAAAAGTGGGATGATCATCGTGACCATTTAACACTGCAATTTTTGTGGTGGTGGCAAGTAATGTGATTAAATTACCTGCCGCCACCAAAGCAGAAATGCCTAAGGAAAGGTAATTAGATTCTTTGTTTTGATTGACAAGCACATTCTTCATAAAGTCAAGTGACGCAGAACAAAAGACAATGAAGTTTATCATTTAGGTGATGTTAGATAATAAAAAAAAAACACGATTTCCTACCAAGATCATCTTATTTACTTTCTTTCATTTGCGAGACGTTATGTACTGCATACAAAACTTAACTCGTGTAAGTACGTATCAGAACTAACAGAAGTTTTAATTTGAACCCACACAAACATCTTTTTTCTAAGCCTAAAACAGCACCAGAGCAACCGTATCTTTGACGTCTACCTGGTCCATTTGGGCTGGACAGCGTGTGTGGATGGCAAACATTTTGAGATTTGCGTATGAAAAGTTTTAGCAACCCCAACTCTCAGCATAAAGGTTTAACCAGCTGGGGCTCACGAAGCAGAGAGGTGGATCAACGGTTTGATACCCTGCTTCTCCAGTCTCAGGTTTCCTTAGGCAAGATACTGAACCCTAACTTGAGTGTATGAATGTGTGTGAATGAGTGAATTCAAAGAGTCAGAAGGATAAAAAGACACAATAAAGTGCAGTGCATTTACCATTTAAATGTCAAGACGATGGTGTGGTAGAGTACATATCTGTGTATCACCTAGTAGACCGAGGAGTAAACAGGCCATAAATCCAAATGACACCAGAAATGTAACGCAGACAGACCGAATCCTGAAGATCCCCGTGGGGAAGAAAAGGGATTGAAGCCCTCAAGAAGACATGCGACCTACTTGGCTTAACCTGCCTTTGTTCAAGTTTGGTCTCAGAGCCAGCTGTGACACGTCTGCTGCTGTCAACTGGAATCATGGGATGTAGGGCAGACAGACAGGGAGGAGACAGTCTGCATATATGTGTGTGCTCCAGCTTGTCTGCGTAGGCGAAGATGGCAGCTCTAAGTGCTGCGCGTCTGTGCGCAGCCGGGTCGCCTGGGAACACGCTGACCATATGCAGGCCGGTGTTGGCAGACGAGGGGTGTTAACGGCAGGAGAAAGGCCATTCAACCCTGCTCACTTGGTCTGGCTCGGCTCGCCTCGTCTGACAGCACCTGGAAGTACAGTACACACATCACGCATGTAGCGAATATAATGAGAATACATGGTGTTATAAAAACTCTTATGCCCTTCACTTGAGTGTTTTTTTTCACTTGGGATTTGATTAAAGAACTCGTGTACATTTTCTTTTCACTTGCAGTGTCAATTAAACGCACACAGACAGCTCCCTGAGTGATTTTAATATCACACATGCAGAAGTGTTTGCACATATACACGCTTGATGGCTGCAGAGAAATAAATCCAGCCCTCCAAAGCATCCAGACCCCACAAAAGCTTTCCTTCATCAATGTGAACACAGCATACTTAAATCCCCATATGACTGAGAAAATAGAGCCTTTAGGGACTCAGCACAGAAACGCATTGTAAGCTAAGACCATTATGTTATTTCAGTCTTCTGTAAATTGCTTTTGTGCACTGAAAATATTCATCAATTCTATGTCAGGAATTGTTTTTCCTGCCCCGGAGTCTTTCCCCAATCACTGGCTGGGTGTTTTACAGTAATACTATGTTCCTTATCTGTCATGACTTTTCAAGATACTGGCAGTGGTACTGTAAATGAGCCCGCTCGGCTCTTCAGCAAGACAAAGCCTCCTGCTTTAATTGGAGCTCCATTTATGAGGAATAAAGAAACTGGCAGTCACTCTGCCTTTATTCATCGCTGGAAACGTATGTGGATTTGATTTCACAAAGAGCTTAATTTACCTTCTTCTGGCCGTCAGTTCTAAATAATATTTAAATGGGGGGTTGACAACACCGCAGTAGAAGCAGATGACAGAACGGCTGGCGTACAAAGTCATTTAAAAAGGAGGACGCTGACAGCAAGCAGGACCAGGAAGTTTGATGGAGGTTTAAGAACAATAACATAAATGTGTGGTGGAAGTCAGACCAAGTTATAATTAAAACTAATTATTTTTTTCAATGTTTAAAATAAAGCAATAATTACACATTGGTTTGAGATATAACAAAATAGACCTTTGGCATTTTTGTGCTCAAATGACATGCTCATTTTTACTCAAGAGGTGTCCATACCTCAGGTTGAGCATGATAAAGTATCTCGTCTTTGCATTCATTTTAAAGCTGCTACATTAGCAGCTGAAGTGTAACATTTAGAGGATAATAACCCAACTCTTTTTAGTTTCCCTTTTCTGAGTTTGAAAACTTCTGTCTGGTCATTTTTTTTGTTATACAGCCAGAACTGTTGTGGGTCAGTCTGGCTGCTATCATTTATGTTTTCAGGCATCAAGTGCTCCAGATTAAATGGCAAAAAACAGTTTTCTATATGTGCGAGCCCAACACAAAGAAAAAAAGTTCCTCATAAGTCATTTGTACTTTTTCATGTCACTGGTAAAAATAAATATGTTTTGAGATGTCCTCAGGGTTTGGTTGGGTGTTGGCAAGATAATATTATGGCTTGGATAGGTTTGTGAATGTTCTCAGTCATCCAAGTCATCCGAAAGGCTTCTTCGGTTCTTAAACTGCCTGGTGGACGGAGCTTGTAGAGGCTTATATTTCCAGCTCCGTCCACCAGTCAGTTTAAGAACTGAAGAAGCCTTTCGGACGAGAGGTGAAACGTCTTCAAGAACTTCAACCAAAGTCCAGTTGCCTTTTGGATTAAGCTTAGAATATGGTTTGGATAGTGGTCAAGCTTAAAAATAAATGTACTCTTGTATAGCGCTTTTCTGGTCTTACGATCAAAGCTGCTTTTACACTACATGTCACATTCACCCATTCACACACTGATGGCAATGACTTAAGTGACTAGACAAATTCAGGATCTATGCATTCATACCCATGTGACTTTAGCAGTCAGGGATCGAACCCCGAACCGTCCGATTGAGAGACTCTACCACTGAGCCACAGCTGCCGCCCCTGAAGAAAAATGTTCTGCTGCTAGAAAATGGGAAACTCCTGTCTTTCGTGTGTCAGACTGACAACGTTAACAAGTAATTGCTCAACAAAACGGAGCATTTAGCAGCTTAAGAGCCTGTTATTTTTCTCAGCAGTTGGTGGAGACCAAAGCTGGAGCGAAAAGGAGACTAAAATATGTCTTTATACGAATGCTAATGTGCCTGCTGGGTGTGTAAATAGGCAACTGTTTGCAGTTCAACACATTCACTACACCAGCTTAATGAGGTGACAACATGTCAGTGTTGTGTTTGCTTTTTGGTGCTGTCAAATTGTAGCAAATAAATAAATACAACACATGAATGAATTTCCGTTTAACCATTTTTCAAATAGTCCGGTTGAACTCCATCCAGAAACACAGATGAATCACTGTTTTAGGTTTGTTGTGGGGAAACAAACAAACAACAAGAATTTCTTGGTGCATGGTTTCCCACTAACAGGCCAGCGTGGAGTTATTTCACACAGTCCAGCAACACAGTGAGACACAATAACAAAGCAAAGGAAAGCAAAACACGACAGGAGGAATCATCAGATATTATTCAGTAAGGCAAAACAACTCCTCACTTACAGAATTTCACGTCATTTACAAGAGCAGGGCTGGATTTATTTACTACCCCTCATTTGACCCACTCAGGCCCCCTACACCTCATAAAACAACCAATTACACACGTTCTTGTGGCTGTACAACCAACTGTTGTGATCCCTAAATCAGCTCAGTGTTTTACCCTGCCTTGTTAGGATGTATCTGTTAATATTGCTGGTAAAAAAGACGACATATTATCTTCCTCCATTAGAATTTAATAGCATGTTTGTAAGCTGGATAAATTGATCTTCCCACCTGCCTTCTATACATTTGTTTGTTCTTTCCAGACTCTCGCACGTCTTTGTCAGTGACCTCTGAAAATGTCAGAGCTAAATATGTGCGATGTAATAATATATGTGCATAACAACGCACTGAGGCATCCTTGATGACACAATGCACCCAGGGAACATACTGACAAAGAAATATTCTTTTTGGCCTTAGGGTACATTTTGAAGATTTAAATATAACTATATAACTTTTTTCAATTGCTACATAGTGAAAATTGATCACAGTGATGGGGTCTTATGTGGAATGAAATGCACCAGCAGACCTCTGTATCTCAGTGCTGCAGATAAGGTCTCAGCCATCACTCTGCAGGAAGATGCCTGTGGTAGTTTTGATTCTTGAGATGGACTGTACGTTGCTATGATTTCAAACGAGTGGGAGACTGGCTGTTCCCTCAGCAAAGCCGGAGCTGACTCAGACACTCTCACCCCGGCGCCCCAAATCACACAGCAGTGTTATTTGCCAGAGGATACAATCAAGGAAACACATCAAAGTTCAGTCTCTGGAGCTGTAGCTGCTCACATGCATGCCTACAATATGGGCCTCGTACGCACACAAACACATTCGCTGAATCGCTCGCTAATTGCACATGAATACTCGGTAGCTTGACTCATAATGAAAGAGCAATTAGGCCTCTCGATCACTGGCTTTGAACCAAACAGGGCTCTGACTTTTACATCGCAAGGCTGTTTCTATCATCTGTAGACAAACCACGTGTTGGTTTGTCTGACCTAACCGTTGGAGCTCAGGGTGGATCAGTGGGCTTCCTGCCCACCTGAGTGTCTGTACCTTCCCTTCCTTTTTTATTCTCTATTTTAACTCCTTATTCACACCCAAACCTTCCTGCTTTGAGATTATTCCTACAGCCGCCATTTTCCTCTGACGTCATGCTCAGGTTGGGAAGCTCAAATTCTGTCATGTCACCCTGCTGTATTCCAGGTTTTAAGGTTGTTTAAATTTACATTATTTAGCAGTTCATTTTCATTTAACAGCTTGATGATTGATCTGCAACTGAAGAGACAACAAGTAGTGAAAATCTGGAGGGAAATCTTGCAATACATAAGTTAAAACAACAAGGACCCATTAGCTACTGTTAGACAAGAGCTAACGTTAGCATTCAACTACTTGCTAGCTAAAATAGCCATTGGCTAGTAAGTGGCTTGAGGTTAATAATACTGTTTGGGCAAGGTGTCGCAAGGAATTTATTTCTCTAACGTAACGGCTAAGAAGTGCCTGAATGCTAACATTAGCTAGTGTCTAAATTAAGCTAATGGGTTTACAGATTTGTTGTTCTCCCTCGAAATGTGGATAGTTGTGCAGCAGACTTTCACTGTCAATTGTCTTTGAGATTGCTCATTAATCGAGAAGCTGTTAAATGATAGCAATTGTCAGATTCCCTCCACTGGCTCCCAGTCACCGCTCGCATCAAATTCAAAACCCTGTTGGTCACTGACAAAAGAGCACCAAAATGGCTCCAGCCTACCTGAACGCTCTCATCCAGGTCTACGCGTCTTCCCGCACACTACGTCAATGAAAGGCGCCTGGTACTCCCAACACAACAGGGCCCTAAATTGCTAACTAGACTCTTCTCCTCTGTAGTCCCCCGGTGGTGGAACAAGCCACCATTCGGTCTGCAGAGTCCCTTTCACCTTTAAGAAGAAGCTAAAGACCCAGCTCTTTCATGAACACCTCTGCACTTAATGATATTGATGCTATTGATGATGACATTATGGATATTGTTGATGTTCTTTAGTTGTTTTAAAATGTAAAACAAAGTGCCTTCGAGTATCATGAAAAACAAATAAATAGCATCTGCTAAAAGCGTCTGCTAAATTAAATTGTAACACTAACATACAGAGTGTATTCAGTGGTACAACATTACACCAGCATTCGAGCTTGGTGGTATATTCCCATCACTGGGCCTGAACCCAGAACAAATGTGCTTTTCACTCCAGAGCAGGGCTTCATGTTTGTGTGTGTGTGTGTGTGTGTGTGTGTGTGTGTTACTTTTACTCGCTTGGCTTGACGATATTCTCATTTTCCCCGTAATCCCTCGTAATGATGTTGTTGTGGGAATTTAAACACATGTTGGAGCAACAAACAACCTCAGCCTACCTATGTTTGTCGATCAAAAACAACAGTCCAGTCCGTCCCAAATCTTGTTGACAACAAACTGCAGGCGAGCTTGACGTGTCCATACATATTAATGAAGCTATAAAGTCATTTATTCAGCAGCTGATTTACATTGCGGAGCTGAGAGGTCCTAAATCAAAGGGATTTCAAAACACTTTACAAGATTTGCAAATGAGATGAAACAAGCTGTTTATTTCTCTCGCATGTTGTAGCTTTTGGCCCTAAACTTCATTTTAATCTTAATTCCTTCATTAGGCAAATGCGACAGTGGCTGCTTCTACACTAATGCAATTTGTTGAACACGTCGATAAAAGATTCAACAATGTGTGTTTGCATGTGAGCATTAAACATCGGCTCAAATAGACACATTAATGTGCGCTCACAAACAATACGTAGCCCCTCATATGAATCTTTTCTTGGTCGGCACTCTCTAAAACGTTATCTACTTGTCTGCTTGTCTCGTGGGAGGAATGTGCATGTAGAGCAGAGGAGGCAGGACAGATTCAGGATTTGTATGCGACGGGAGGCACCTTTAGGAGGAGTGTGTCTGGTCTGTCTGACGCTCTTTGATTCTCGGCGGGTCGGGAGCAGGAGCTCGCTCAGTCGGAGGAAAAGACTTATGAGCTTTATTGATCACAGGGTCGTATAGAGCGGGGAGTCTCTGTCTGCATAAAACAGAGCTTTTTATTGACACCAGGACTGCAACAGGTGAGGTAACTGAAGAATTCATCAGTGTAGGAGAGTAAATTCAAAAGAAAAGCTAAATCAAACTGGTGTGTTCGCCAAAAGGCGGATTATAGCGTCGATGCTGTCGGATGTCAGGGCCGAAGATGATGATTTCACTTCTACATCTCTGGAAAGAATCACGCACGCTCGGCTGCACACAACATACAAAGCCTTAACGATCTGCTTCTGATTCACTGAGGCGTGATTATGACACGTCTGTACTGTAAGAGTCAATCTAGCTACATTTCTATTTTAAGATGATGATGTCCAACACCACAGCAAATGTAATCTTAAGTTTTAGAGAAAGTTGAACAGTAGGAAGTGTTATTTGGATTGTTTGTGTCACTTTTTGAACTACTGTACACTTCTTCCGGCTGGATTATTTCTGACCGCTGTGTTGCGAGGCAAAATTAAGTGAATTTGAGCAGAGCCTTGCCTGGTATTGAACTGTGCTGGAAGCTTTTGTAAACTCAGCGGCGATTTGGGACGGTGAAAAAATGCTACTGGGAACGCACTGAACTCCAAAGGCCAGTAGGTGAGAAGTGTGATTTTTTTTGTTTCTTCCATTTGTTTTTTTTTCCTGCTACAAGTCTGCAAACGCGGTGACCCAGAAAACAGATGTATGTGATTGTGCAGACAAGGCTTGAAGTCATGGAGGTGACTGTAGCGGCTGCTTAGCCCGAGAAGCAGCTCCAGAAAAGATGTTTTTTTCTTTCCTATTTCTTTTTTTGTGTGTGCCAACATCCTGTGTGTGTGTGCTCACGGTGATTTGTGCAGCCTGTAGCTGAATTCTCATCAACTCTGTGACAAAGTTCAATAAACCAAAACTCCCCTCACCATTTACCTGTCTACCGGAGCTTCACCAGCCCGCGCCTGCTGTCCTCTGCTGTCAGAGACTAATCTCACTTTTCCTGAAACATAAAAAAATAAATAAAAAAATCAACTCACAGCAGGTGCATGAGTGAGCACAGAAGTTAATGCCAGAGCTCTCATTTGAAGATCCTTAGTTGTCTTACTTGCCTGCTGCTGTGGGTGAGGGGAAGTAAACTGGGGCTGAATGGTTGTTCAAGTACCAGGCCGCAGTTGTTGGCAGTTTACCACAGCACTCGTTCTGGCAGCAGGCAGCGCGTGGTGTCCGACCCCCTGTTGCACACACACATGCTTGTATTTGTAACGCCGTGGAGTTAACACAAATGTTTGTGAGCGGGTAATTAATGCTCAGCAACAGGTACAGCTTTTACTGGCCTTCGCAGAAGAAGCTCACAGATAAAGTGAATACGGTGCCTGGTGGATGGACTTTGACATGAGGCACAGCTGAAATGCACTTTCAAGGCCGCGGCTATAAAGATGTGTACGAGAAAGACGAGGGCGTCATGTCACAAGGACATCTTTCAGTAGAAAATACACACACGCTCTTACACACAAATAAATACATTTTTTTCTACAGAGCAGCATCGACAACTAACAGGATATAGGCTGGGCTCTTGGTGCACATGTATTTTTTTCTTGCACGCACGTTTACATCATGACAGTATATACATTCTGTACTGATTCTCTACTGAAAAGAAGATCTTGTAATTAACCGTGAGCTATTGTATCCGCAGCACCAATAATGTAAATGTGTAAAGAAGAATCAGAGCAAAAATCGTGCGGATTGTTTGCTTGGATCAGATATCGGCTTAATTAAATTAAAACATTCTTGCACAGCTACCTGTTTCAAGAGCGTCGACGACCTCCAGCTACAGAACATAGGTGAGATAACGAGAGGTGGGATTGATAGTCAGGCTGTCCTGGAGTGACTATCTCATGTTGCCAGACGCCCGTTCACTCCTGAAGAATGTGTTCCTGACAGCAGAGTTGACTCGCCTCCCTGAAGCCATCACTGTTCTTTGGCACACTTGCAGCAGCAGTCTGTGCCGTTTGAGGATAACGCTTTGGTGAGTGTTGTGGCGTTCCAGGACTCGTGCCAGACTGACACAGGAACCAGAGGCAAAACACCTTCTCTTCCAGCCTGCATGCCCCTCTGTAAAATAAAAAAAGCTCATGTGCAGCTTCACTTACATGCATTTTATGTCTCACATCTTGTAGTTTGTGGGCCCAAGGTTGCTTTGTTTATATCGCTAAGCTAGTAAGCATGCAGGCACCACTTGGGATTGCATGACCTTGTATTTGAAGTTTTATTTCTACTTTCTGTTGCATGTTGTTGCCATTATTTTGAAATCTCTGCCAATGGCATCATTTCAAAAATACCTTTTATAACATGTTTAAAAAACCACATTTTTTCAAAACATTTTTTTCCAAACCGTCCAAAAGTTTTTTGTTAATGAGCAATCTTGGAACCCATCAGCTATAGTCTGATGAGGATATAGCCTCTTGGGACAACGGTGAACACATCAGGTGTGTCGCAGTTAGCAATAAACGACTTCCAGCCAAGACTTCATTTTCCGCGTGCTGCATTGTTTACAGTCCAGTTAGCAACATGAGAAGCGATCGTGTGTTCAGATCAAGAGATTGGCGAAATTTGCCCCTCCATGTATGTCAGCAAAATAAACGGCGTCATTTCATGGTTCATTAAATCCCCAAAGGAGTGCGTGTTCATCTGCTTCTGGTGAGTTTCAGTTTCACTGTTAATATTAACTTTAACAGAGGCTCTACTCTGGCTAACTACAGCGACATGAACCCGAAAAAGAAACCGTTTTGTCTGTGATTTACTTTAATTAACGGGTCTTACCTTTGCAGAAATGTCAACATCATGCTGTAGATTAGTAAAGAGTCAAAATGAAGCTCTGGTCTGTCCTCTAGAGGAGAAGAAAACTACTTTTAATGTTTGTCGATCAGAAGCCGGATCAATCATTTCTGATGCATTTGAGGAAGTCCGAAAATCTAGCCGTTGAACGGCTTTGGTGACACAGCGTCAAGGGAATTTGTTTCAAGTTGGACTTTTGATCTGGAGCAGATCGTTAGCTGAACTTGCTGCAGATGTTTGTTTATAGAGATTAATAAGAAAGTAAACCGTTGACAGATTACGCTGGGAGCCGGGATGTCAATACGGTGCATTGCGTTGTGCCTGCAGCCTGCTGATGCGTGATTAGTCAATATTACACAGACTACAAACGTACTACAAACAGAAACCTGAACACTTCCTGGACTAAAAATCCACGCCCCTGCCTGCAGACTCTACATTTCTATGTAGAATCTCAAATAGAGATGAGTTAATGAGTAACCTAATTGCGATGATTCCACTTTCAGTCTCCGGCCTTTATGTTGAATTAAACTCCAGAAAAGTGGATCCACTATTTGACTCAGACTCTGCCTTTGGCTTTTAATCAAACACCATTCTCCCACTTTGTCTCCCCCCACGCCCCCCCACAGCTTTATCTGCTCTCTTTGTAGACCCATTTTAAGCAATTACTCGCCTATGTGATTGTTGCGATACATTTTTGAAAGAATCAAACTTTGATATTTAATTGCAGACTACGTTTAGGAGCAAATTTTAACACCCCCTGTGACATTTCTCATGTTTTGATTCTTAACAGTGTGTTCATTAGTCGAGGGCTGCGATAGCACAGTAATTATGCCTGTCTTTGCTGGTAATGGGGGGTTTATGTGCGTCGGTGATAAAGCTTGTGCCTGTTTTGACTTACATCTTGCTTGCGCCTATTTGTTGTGTGTCCCTTTGTTATAAAAACAAGGACAGCAGTTAGCTGAGGTGCAACACCTTTTCTCTGATTAGACTTACTAAACAGGATAATGATTCCCCCGAGAGTGTGTCTCCGTCGCTCCGCTTGCCCTGTCACTCTCCGCACCAGCACCACTGTGGTGATCAAAGCCAGATGTGCTCACTTCTGTTGCTGCCAACAAAGCACTACTGTACTCGCTGTTTTTACAGTTGTCACTCTGCTCAGTGCCACAGCCCTCAGGGAATCTGCTCGGTGCTGCAGCAATAACAGACAAATCTAAAAACACTCCACGCTTCTTCCTCGTGGAACATCATGCACATTATTCGGCTGGAATTAAAATGATTTAAGTTTGACAGGTAAAAGTCAGCTATAACTGTGTTTTTATTGTACGGCTGCAATCACAGAACACAAGATGTTCTTGTGTTTTGGAGCATTTGACAGGAAATAAAAAAGCTGCAGCTCCAGAATTATTTCAGAACGTTCTAACAATATTATTTCTCACTTTTCTCTCTGGTGTTTTTAAATCCTGTGTTATTCCAACATGTCTGTCAACATCTTTCTATTAAATCCGATGATGGCTTTCTCAGAAACGTGAAATTTCAAGGTTTGTTTATCACGCTTCCCTCCACCTGGCTGCTTTTCATCCCATCTGCAGAACAAGTGGATGTTTAACTGTTCTCCTATTTATAGACCTTTTTTTGTCGCTCATGCTGGGTTGAAGTTTGCCTCCTCTCCTGAAAGCCAAACTTATTAAAATCAGGAAAAAGAACCAACAAAGATCAGCTGCTGCTGACAGAAACAGCAGCGAAGCAAACCTGACTAATTTGTTGTGACTGCAGTGAATGAGCATGCAGAAAGTTCAAACCGCAGGATACCACTCAGCTGTTTGAAGAGGGAATAAATCAGCCATTTGCGACAAATAGCGAGATATTGAATATCTGTGGTGATACTTTGCATGATTGCCAAATGTGAGCTATTTGTTTGAAAAGCGGCGAGGGATGAGTTCTCCGACTTTCACGCTCGCTTTTAACAACAAAACATCAACAAACATCTCTCTGCGAGACAGAACAACAAAGACAAAGAACTGAAAGAGGGCAAAAATGTACACCGGTGTAATGCAGCAGTGATCAAAGAAACACAGACAGGAGACACAAAAACACACCTGCCGTGACAGATGGAGGTAGCCCCGGTAAAGAAGAGAGGGCAACACCGCGCTGGTGGAGAGGAATGAGGGAGGAATAATAAAGAAGGTGGGAAGAATACGTTGTTGATTTAAGTAAGTGTTCAACCACAAACACTGCACAAGCACTTTGCACAGACACGAACATTTCATCTGAGACCCGTCTGGGTTTGATCTATAAACAGGAAAAGAACAACGAGAGCCCGACTCGTCCCTGGGTGACACCATTAGGGGTTTTGGTTTACCACCACGGCTTCCTCCTCCTGGATCTGAGCCCGACAACAAGGTGACTCTGCTCTGGGTGCACGATGATTAGTCAGGTTCTGCCACACAGGGACGCTCCGTCCTGCTGCAGCTCCACTGTTCAGAAGAGGAGACGGAAAACATCAGCTGTATACATGTGAGAGAGCAAGAGAGAAGGTGCATGTTAAAGACAAACGCTCAGCAGCACTTTAAAGGGATAGTTTATAATGGGTTTGAATGAGGTAATAGTGAGTCTTTTACCTGCAGTAGATAGCGGTCAGCACGGCCCTTGTTTGGAGAAGCTGGCTGGAGTACTGACACAAATGCTAAGCTATATAGCGGTGCAGCAAAATGTACTTTAACCACTTAAAAAAACTGCATAAAAAAACTAATTTGTGTAAGTATATGTGGGAGCCATAGCAATGTGAAGCATATTTATGGACATCCTGGTAAGCAAAAGTAATGAAACAATTTATAAACGTAGCTGCACCTGCCGTGTTTGAATCAGAAGTCAGCACCGTAACCACGTGTATCCTGCTTTAATATTAACTGTGCAAGTGTGATGACTAAAAGTCAAAGTGTGGGTGAGAACGACAAGCAGACATTTATTGCCTTATGTGTGCGTGAGCAAGAGTGTTTGGCACACGCGTCTTTCAGTAGCCCGAGATGTCCGGCCGTATGCAGCCAAGCTAAGCTGATGTGCTTGTGTTTCTGTGTTTCCAGAGAGTGGAGTAAAGTTACTTTAAAAACCCATGCACGCCCTGAAGTCCCTTTATGTGTCCAAGTGTGCAACATATATCTTTAATGTTTTCACAGCCTAAACCTGCCCTAAGACAGCCTCTTCCTTTGGGACTATGTTTTCCACGACCATGTACCATCAAAAATGTGAACTATCCCTTTAATTTATTAGAAGTAGAAAGCAAAAGTTTTTCTTTTAGATTCATAAACATATGGTGGTATCTGTTGGACTTTTTCTTAAAGGGCCAGTACGCTGATTTTCAACCTCAGTCCTATCATGCTATTATGGGGAGCTAATGCCATTATGGTAGGACAAAAATGCAATTTGGCTCTGTGGCTTTGGAGGAAGCTATCCGCTTCTCCAATGGGCCCTGGAAAACCTCCGGCAGACTACATAAAACGCGACATATGCTGGAGGCCAGGGAGCTCGCTAAACTACACTTCCTCAATCTAGGACGCCCGCCTCCGATCCATGAGGTGTCTTGAAACGCTGCCTGCTCTCCTGTTTTCCCTCCCAGACATTCCACATTTATAACTGAGTCTCATTTAAAATCGTCAGGTTTGAAATGAAGAGTGCAGACCCGAGGATTATTTAGACAATCCAGCGGTATATTCTCGACGTATTTCGGATTCTGTACCGCTCTGAGCCATTGCCTGCAGCAAAAGCGGTAGTATTGCACTCCAGCGTCTCTCGCTGGGCCGTTCCTTTCAGAGGGAGGGGCGCAATGCACGCTGGGTGTTGTAGGAATGTGGAATGGGCAAAAACACGAGCTGTTTGTGCAACTTTCTCCACAGCAATGGCGCCAATTTCAAATATTATTGCTTCTATTGATTACAGAGAACACCAGCCTCCTGTAAGTAAAAGCAGTTGCAAGAAAAACAGCAGAGATTCCAGCATGAACAGCGGCATATAACCTCTCTGACATGGCGGCAGTAGATGTTTTTTTAATCCATAAAGCATCTTTAAGGCTTCAGGTCTTTTCCCTTCAGGCTGACACACCTAACTACAGTGAATATTTGCTGCGAGAGTTTTCACGCACATAACCGAGACTGAAAACTTCCAGTGCAGACATTGACAGAGCCGCAGCCGCTGACTTCGTGTAGGCTGTGTCAACACTGTGTTGGAACATCATACTTTCTGGATTATAAAAACCGGTTGCCAGTCAGCTTAATCCAGGCAGCAATTACGTTTTCCACCAGAACGTATTTGGCGAGGCAAATTAACAGCATTTCATCACGTTTTTTTTGAAGGAGACAGAGATTGAAGGCTGCATCCTTCCTCACCGCTGTCTGCGACTGTGACTGACATCATCAGGGTGAATTACAAAATGATTCTGCCAAACAACCTGAAAATAGAAAGGCAGAAAATTCCACAGTATGATGTGTACAGGGGGTTATAAATACAGCACTGCTCACTCTTTGACTCTTGGGGAAAAGAAATAGTGACAAATCTGTTGATCTGCTTTGTTCTCCCCTCCCCCCTCCTCCACCTCTTCCTCTCCAAATCCTCAGACACATTTTTAACTTCATCTCCAATCAAAGAAGCCCAGATTGCAATCTGCTACACAATATGTTTTGCTCCACTTTATTAGGCCCATAGATAAACCTCATGGCTGGAACACAGGCCTGTGAGTAATGAAGGCTCCCTCAGCATAACAAGATCCTACCCTCCTTATGCTCTCCTTCTCCTCTCAATTTGTGCCGTGGATGCGTTTAGCCGGTCATTTCCCTGCTTTTCTTTCGCGGGAGCAGGTCCGCCGCACAGATGCTGGAAGAAAACGTAATTATTTTTTAGATCTTGAAAGCATGCAGGCAATTAAAACGAGTGGATTGACAATATCTATGCAAGTCCAGGTTCTTCCTCCTGATGTGGACAAAATGCATTCCAGCTAATCATGTTATATTAAAAATTAGACACAGTGTTCTTACCTGAAACACACGCTCACACCATCCTTGTGCGGCGAGGTTTTTGTCACTTACACTGCAGCGCATATTTCTGCTAAATTACAAGACAAACTAAAGGTTAGATGTGTAAAACAGTTGGTGACATGTATGCTTTTTTTGTATTTTTAAACGCCTGAATGTGAAGCGTGTTTACAGCACAGTAATTATCGTGTACTAACTCGATGGCACATCCTCAGAACCGCCAAATTAGGGCAGGAGAACACCCACACATAATCTCACAGATCAAAATAACACTAGGGAAGCTGAAAAAGAGATATTTAATGACACGGAAACTGAAAGTCTCTGTGGCGTCGGAAAGAAAAACTAACAACCGGCCTCTTTTCTGAAGCAGAGGTTTAACAGAAAGCTCAAGAAGAAGGGGGCCGCTTTAACATCCTCATAGAGAGCCGTGAACGGACTTCAAATAGAGTGGTTTGATCCTAAATTGTTGAGTGAAGATCACACTACAGCCAGATCAAGCTGAATCACTGAATGAGCAACAACAGCAACAGCTGGGCTCCAGCAAACCTCTGAGTGCATCGCCGGGCAGGTGTTGGTGGCTCGGCTCCAGATGGGGACAGTTGTGTCGCTCCCACTGCTGCAGATATTTACCAGCTGACAGGCCGCAGCAACAGACCCCGTCAGATCGAGGGTTAACTGGTTGGCAGATATCTATGAGTAGCTCTAAGCTCTGTATAAGCCCAGAACATACAGGACGTTATCTGTTTGTGTACCGATTTCTGTTTTAAAGGAGGCATGTGGTCCTTTTAATGTCTTGTTTAATTAATAAAATAGAGTGATACAAGTACACACATGCTCCTCACAAGCTGGGAGTCAGATGTGACTTTTATTATGCAGGTGCACAGAAACTGTGATAATCTGGGTTTTTATAGTGTGCACATGATAAGGTAAGAGTTTTATGAGGAAATCTATTCATGAATGATCAGAGCTACACATGTAGAAATGTACAAACAGAACATTAACAAGGGCTACTTATGGAGATTGGTACACGAGGGAATTGACTGTCTGCGCAGAATGAATGCCAAAAGAAGGAATATAGGGGTTTAGAAAATATATCAAGTGTTTGTTTTTAGCCCTTTTAAAGCTGCAGCCTTCAGTGGTTAAACATACATGTAACCAACTTTAAAACATTTTAGAATTAAAAGACCATTCTCCCAAAAATTGGGCCCTTAGGGTCAACTGTGCAAGCAGTTTATTAGAAGCCAAATTAACATTTATTGTTAGTGTTAGGCAGCGGCCTGAAGGAGGGAGCTGGGTGATGTCGCATTAAGAGCCAGAAAGTCCCCCGCTAGGACGGAGGTTGGGGTGGATGGATGGGTAAAAAAAAATGACGTCATCCCGGAGACGAGTGTGTGTATACCAGAAGTCAATGTTGAATAATGTACATATTTTTCTTTCCTTATCCTAACCAAGTAGTTTTGCCTGCCAGCTTTGCCTAGGTCTGCTGAAGGTGGTGATGCTGTTTGGGTTGCTATGACGACTAAGTAACTTGTACATTTTGGGATGAGGGCGCAATGAGAGAGGTTTCTTCACTGAGTGCTTATCATTTCATCAGGGTACAAATATGTTGTGTTACATTCAAATTGTGCCTCAACCTTACCAAACTGCAACAGTTACCCAATGTTAGCCACGTTAAATATCATGTTTTTCCAGTACGCCTGTTGCTCGTACTCTCCAACTGTCCTATATATATCAGTAAGGAAGTAGGAAGTATTGGATTAAGTGATAATGTGTTTAGACTAAGATTTGATCTCGTTCTGCACTTAAAGTGATAATCTCAAGAACTCAGTTTCGTTCTCTTTGGTGCCACCTATGGTGATAAACGGTATTTGCGGGAGCACACTTCCCAGATATCCAGACAGTGTCGCATGTGTGACATCCACGGTTGTCTCCGGTCTCTTGATTTTCCTCGCTGACGGTCTTTGTATTTTCACTTATTTTTGAAGTTGTATCTGTAGTCATCGATCTTTCCTGTGTTTGTTCAGCCATAGTAGATTACTGTTTACTCGCAACACTTGCAGAGAGCGGAAAAGCAGCCGCTTAGCTCCGCCTACCCTCTCTGGCAGACCAATCACTGCTGGGTAATGGAAAACGCGTCACTAACTGGGCGCCGCTTGTGATTTTTTCTGTGAAAGTAGCCACAGACACCCAGTCTGTAATACTGCAAATGCAAAGGCTTTCATCAGTGGGCCATAGGCTCAATCAACATTGTGTTACCTCATTCGGTGATAGATAGTGACTTAACAGACATTTACTTACATGAAAATCTTCGAGATTGTTTCTTTAAATCACCACAGCGAGGATGTGATCTCTTGGTTAGTGTATGATGACAAGAAGCAACAATGAGAACAAAGGCCTTTTTTTTTTGCTTTATTTTATAATAAACAGTTCTATAAAAATAAGTGATAGAAATACAGATCCAACAAATATGCTTAAGATATGAGTCCATTCAGGAGGAATGTATGAAAAGAAAGAAAGAGCATCAGTTCTAGTTAACTTGCGGCTACATGAGCTTGTTTTTGTGTCATAATGTTGAAAGTGACATTCTTAGACACTGGTCCCTTTTTGCACACTTGTTCTCACATGATGTTCTCGCCAAAGACAACGCAGTCCAGTTAAACCAAAATCAACTTGTCAATTGATATCTAGTCATTTGTATAACCTGTGAAAGACAATGATATTGATAATTGTTCCTATATGTTTTCATATATGTTTTATAATAGAAAATAAAAACAATTAGATTGATGCTTTGAATATAAAAGACATCCGATAAGGAATGAAAAAAGACCCAAGAAGAAAAAAAGAAAATCATTAAATACCAAAATATAAGCATAAAGATTTTACACGACTCATAACATGCATATGAAAAAAGCTAAAATACAGGGAGGACAAAACAAAACGATAAAGCTTAAAAACAAACCATAAAGCAGAAGTTATCATAGGACAGTGAAAGGAAATGTGATATAATTTGTATTTAATATTGCATATTGCTTCAGGATTACAAAGAAAGTGCTTAGCATTGTTGAATTGTGTGCTAGCAGAGAAAAAGCTGTTATACTGTCATTGTTAAGAACATATGAATGATAGCCTGATAATTTTGCAGAGCACTTCACAGGATCAGCGAGAGAGGAAATACATTCAGCAGAGTCTCTACCTCATACAAGAGTTTCCTTTTGAATCACAACTTTTGTAAATCAGTTTCTTTCATCAAATAACACTTCATGAAAGTGGACAGCTTTCTGCGATTTACCTTCATGAATCCTCTATTATAAATGATTCTTTTTTTACACTGTACCATGGAAAATTAAAAGGATGGCCCTCAAATTCTAGTAATTTCAAACAATAACTCCTTCTTTACAAAGATTTCAAAGAAGTCATTGTTTTCTTTCTGCTTCTTATCTGGGACGAATCTTTTATAACGCTGTCTTTTTGACAAAATTGTAAGCTGTTAGAAGGAAACTCTGCGAGGTTACATTCAGAGCGTGTTTTTATAAGTACTGTATGTGTGTAATTAAAGAGATCATGTGGAAACGAACCTCACAAGGCCCTGAGTTTGGCCAGAAGAGCCTCCACATCCGACTCTCCGTTGGTGCTGCAGCTGCTGACTGCAGCAGCGGTAGAGGTCGGCTGGAAGGCCGAAGGCTCTGCTTCAACCTCCATCTCTATTGCAGCTGGTTTAACCATCTCTCTCGCCACCACCCTCTCTCTGTCCAGCCAGCAGCTGTTTGCAGCGTTGTTCCTGTACCTGCGGCCCGACTCGGAACCCGCTGCAGCCTTGTCCCGGGCTGCGGAGGGATGGCCTTCGGACTCGTTATGGGCCTCCTTCGCAGGGTGAGCTTTCACGGCTGAACCCGCATAAATATTCTGCCGAGAGCGAGACCTTTGTAAAGGCGCCTTGTTGTTTTCTGTGAGTGTGAAACAGAGAGACAAAGCAGTGTGAATGAGAGAGGAGAGGGACTGGCCAGCTGACTCTTTTAATGAGTGGAAGCAAAGGGGTTAATGAGACTACAGATTGAATTACAGGCACCAGAGAGAGGAGGAGGACGGTTAATAAAGGCAAAGCAAGTGCATAGAAAATGTAGCATCAGTTATTCTGCAGTAATCCAGACCATCTTAAGCAAGCATGTGCAGGTATATATACACACAAACTTACCTTACAGGTTGAGATTGGATGCAAACACACTGTGGAAGAGTACACACTGTATACAAAGTGATGAGGACAAATCTTCTGCAGCAGACTGAGGCGTGCAGGGAGCTCGATATGATGAAATGGATATGGCTGATCAACTGCAGCAGAAGCTCAATAACATTGTACGTCGCCCTTTTCCAATCTCCCAGTCTCTTTCCCTTTTCTCTTACATGACGCCCTCCCACCCACCTCCACCTCCCCTGATTCCACCATTATCATCCATTCTCCTTCCTCTGCTCTCCATCTCAGCTTTCTGCTCCTGCTGTAGTCCCCCTTCATCTTTCTTATTTCTCTTAACCCCCCCCTTACTCCTCCTCCAACGCTCTCCTCAGCCTCCCGCCCTCCCCCCCCTCTAGTTTCCGACTTAAAGCGCACACCCCGACAGACAGCGGAACAGAGCCACGGCCCAGATCAGACCTACGTTCTGAATTATAATCCCTCTGAGTAGATCTCAGACTTCATCATCGGTATGGAAGGAGAGGGGATATCCATATTCATGTGACCTTGAGCGTGAGGCTGAGAGGAGTGGCGCGAGGAAAAGACACCAGCGCATTTAAAGTTTCCTGAGCATTAAATGTCTGGCAAACAGGAGTCAAACACAGCAGAGCAGAACAGAGCGACCCGCTCTGTCAGCCAATCGGTAATGAGTTTGGAGCGTGGCCAGTCAGTCATGACAGTGTGTTTTATGGGCCGCGCTGACGAATGACAGGGAACGTCCCTGAACACAACCTCTGACAAATAAATAAGGATAAAGGGAGGAAAGAGAGCAGACGAGAAGGAACTGACGGAAAAATGAAGCACAGAAAGCCGACGATCACACACAACGCATACTCACACAGCCACATTCAAACAAAGAGTCGTTAGGCAAACAAGAGGCAGAGGGGGGATTTTAAAAGGATGGAATGAGTCGAGTGTGCTGCCTTGCTGCTGTGACTGAACATTTACCACAGCTGAAAACCTAAGTCTCCTTTCATTATCCCGCTCTCTTCCTGTTGTTGCAGTACCAATTGTAAAACATGACAATTATTCCCCGCTGTCAGTCCTCTCGCAGCACACTCCCCCATCCTGTCCCCTTTCTCTCTCTCCCCTCCCTCTAAAAACCTGTCACCCCCCACCCCCCCTCCCCCCAATGCCTGCTCCTTTCTTCTAAATGAGACCGCAAACACACGTTTCCTTCACAAATAAAGCTTTCACAGATTCAGAGCGGATGTTAAGAAAATTATCGATTGTGGTATCAGCAATTTGCATTTTAATATCTTGTTTACACTTGTGTCGAAATTTTAAAAACGATGCCGTATCTGTCTTCTCGGAGAGAAAGAGAGAGGCGGGCATAATCAAACATCAGTTTTTCCGATGAAGTTCAAACAAGCATGTCGTTGGATTTAGAATATATTAGCATGAATTATCATTTAACCATTTTCTGCTCTGCGTGAATCCATAGTAATTATGTAGAGAAAAAAAATACAAAGTACTGTACTAAACTTCAAAAATAGTTTAAGCGAGAACAAACACACTTCAAAAAGAGCTCTTATCCAAAAGTGCATTTCTTTTCTCCCTAACAGGGCCCGGCCTTTAGTGGTGAACATGATCAAAGTGCTGGCAAGTTCAGTTTCTTCTCATTCTGCCCGCCTGTGACACCTAGCTGCCCCGTCCTTTGAAGCCTCGCTAGCTTCTCAAGGTTCGCCTTCATCTGAGCTGTTAAACACGTCGGAGAGATGTAAAACACGTCTCATCTCGCAGGTTGGACTCCTTTACCCAAAAACTGACACTGGTTTTTTTAGAGGAGAACAAGTCAAGAGGGATGTGAGGACAAAATAGTCGTCTTTTATTGAACACATGTAGAGGTAGCATGAATGTGCATTTCCCCCCAGAGTTTGATGCACACAAGTGTAGATAAATGAAAGTTGGTGTTCTAAGCTTTTCATTTAAATTACCATGCACAAAAATCCCCCTTAAATCAGCTCCTGTATTAAGCTTTATATACTATTATAACAGTGTCTGACTCATGATGGACAGCACCAAGGATTGGGTGGAAAAGGACCAAATGCAGCAGAAACACAGAAATCGCCTCTTTCATTCCAAACATTCTTCTTCATTGTCAAAATCTGGTGCCTACATTACCCAGAATTCAACTCAACCGTGGACAGTCTGGTCTGAAATTTAGACGCGTTATGCTCACAGCAGCCAATGTAGCCGCCAGCCTCAAGCAGACATCTGACTTCACTTCCCCGTGCTTTCTTCATGATCACACTTTGAGTCGTCAGCTTCAACCAATCCTGACTCAAGTGACATCACATGGGGGAACAAAAGGCTTTCCCATTTAAACAGCAGTAGTACCCCCCATGTTCAAACTCTCTCTGTCTAACAGGAAGCGTTGACCAAAAAGGAAAATTGGACAGGCCTCAAGAAGGAGGCATTTTTCACCTAATTGTTGGCCACTGGGTGTTGTTTACCTCGGTTTGAGGGTCATTGTCATCCATCTAAATGCAGCCCTTTGAACAACACTAAATGGGTGCATGTCCTTGTAAATAAAATAGCTTATTGCTTCAGTTATTGGCTTTGACCGGGAACAGTTAGGGGCAAGTACAGTAAGTAGGTATTGCTCGCTTTGTTGTTAGCGAGCATGGGTCGACTGCTCCTGCAGCAACTCTTTCCGAAAGCACCCGGTTGTTCTCATAAGGTGTTTTTTTTGTTACATTTGTTGCATATCTTGCGAGCAACATTTCTTCTGTCAGGATTTCTGGCAGTGCCGCAGACTATATTTAACCATCCTTTTCTCAAGGTGGACCCAGGATCCTTGAATCAGTGTAGCAACATCTTGCACTCGTATTGATTCTCTCATATGTAGCTTTTCATCTCTACACGTCGGTGTGATAGCAGTTTAAAGGAAATACTTGCCTGGTCCAAGGCTGTGAGAGGTTCCATGTGCAAAGAGCAGTAAACGATCTTACGTTTCATCATGCGAGATCACTTTCTCCATTTCTATTTGCTGCCTTGGCTGATGCAGATGAGCTTTTACTCATCTCTCTCCCCGCTCCCCTCTCCTGCGCTCTTGAAGTTTTTGAGAAGTTAGCAGGCAGGCAGGCAGAGACAGGGAGCCTCAGCAAAGAGACAGAAAATGAAGTCTGGACTGCAGCAGTGTTTGCCTTGTCTGTTTCTCTGTCTGTTAAATATACACTGCCTGCCACCATTGTGGGGACAACGAACCCATCTACATGAAGAGCTGTTAAGAGATTGGACAACAGTGAACTCATAAGAAAGCCTGGAGACTGGTATTTTCCATTGTCTGTAAAACATGAACACAATGCGATTTTGCTAAACAACTAGTCTATCACAGTCTTCGGTCTGCAGCTGTCCTTTACTTTGCTTGAAGGCAGAATGGAGAAGAGAAGCTGTTGAAAAACAAGGATAAAAGAGCTGGAAGGCTGCGCTTGTTGTGTCTCTTCTTGCTCTCATGTGTGCTGAAAAGCTGTGGCTCTAAACTGTTGTGCTGCGGCATAAAACAAGTCAAATCTTAACCAAAACAGACTAATCGCTGCTCTGAACGGCTTGAGAATATCAAGAAGTTCTTGATGGACCCATGGTGGTTTATTAAACGTCTGATAGACTGACATTTTGCAGAAATGCAAAAGGGCCCTTGGAATAGAAGAAACGGGGAGTTTATTTTTTTCTATCAGCAAATAGCTGCAGAGAGGAATTCACATTTTCCTCTTGTCAGATCATTTGGTCCATTTGCATTTGCCACTTCAAATACAGATGCAGATGAGCCTTTCCTCTCATCTCCCGCTCCCTCCCCCTTCCCTCCGCTCTTATGAAGTTTGTAGTATTTGATCACTTTAAGAAGAGAGTAGTCGTGCTGCCTCGCGGAAATACAGACATTGAAGTGACTTTTTCTCTCTGCGGAGTGACTGACACAACAAGTTGAAGTTAGCAAAAGATCAAACGCACACGCCATAAATCATAACACAGCTGGCTAGCTTGGCACTTTGCCGCCTGTTCCGTTTAATGATAACTATTTGCCCTGTTTTTTGCATCTACAAGTGGAACATCTGGGGCCAGTTTACCGCACAAGGATCAGGTCAAAGAGACGGAACAAAAAATTCCATTTCGGGCGACGTTTTTCAACCGGGAATACAAATAATAATTACTTTAATTGTGGATTAAACAACCAATTTTCATTCAAATGACAGCTTTAGTGTTTAAAACGGCTAAATGCAAAGCACAATTTTCCAAGGCCATAGTTAATATCTTTTAACGTCCATGCGTTGTACCGAAATCTGAAGCTGCAATTTCATGAGTCTGGTCAGCCCTATAAATGCATCATTGATACGACGTAGAGCAAGAATGAAAAGAGAAGATGCTCCTGGTAGTTTAAGTATATCGGCTTTTTGCTAAGTGAAGATAATCACCCTTCTAATGAAGTACTCAGTCATCCACCACCTTGAAATAAAGATGGCAAATAGAAGTGTGTCTCCATTATATATAACAGATTATAAATCTTGGTGACTACATTGATCTATGACTGTCCAAACTCAGACCACTTGCCATTTATTTACCTTAAACAGCAATAGAACAACTGATTGAAATTGCTTAAGCAGGTGAATCTGCACTAGCCGTCTCAGCAGGGGGTTTGCAGGGTGCAAGAGGAAACCACAAATAGCTCTCGGAACATCCTGTCCTCTAATGGACAGCTGTACATCGCTACTGAGGCCAGACAGCAGATGCAAAACAACATCATCATTTGGTCCATGTGAGTACGAGACTCTGTGTTCTCTGCTGTGGAAAACCATTTAATGTGTTTGTACATTCAGAGGACATCCAGGAGCCCGGCAGAGTAAAGCAACATTTAAGAGTTGAAAATGTATGGTGTCATAAATGTGTGTGATGCCCCGAAGTCCCCCAGCGAGTCTTGTAAAAGGTAACAGCAGACAGCTTGTTAGCTTGCCTCTGTGCATTAGGCTGGCTGTAATTAAAGATCATTACTTGGCAACACACCAGTCATTGAAGGTTTGTCCCTTGCTTCTACATCGTAGTCACAGAGCAAAAAAAAAAAGAAAAACAGCAGACGGGACTAAAAACGAGGAGAGGCACTGAAAGGAGAGTGGACGGAGGAAGAGAGTGGATGTTTAGGGAGAAGATGGGCAGAATAAACAACCTCAAGACTGTGGCATGATTTTGAAGCAATGATTGTGATTTGCACTAGACTGAAATAAGGTACAAAGAAAGAGAGGGATACGGCGACAGAGAGGAGAAAATAGGGGATGTATGGGGATGGATTGTTGAGAGAGCACTATAACAATCCCTGTGGGTAATGTGAAAACCAGCACTGTTATAGGTAACTGAAGCCTGTCCTGCTCTAATGCATATCAAAGTGTTTTCCTTTGTTGAGCTGTGATTTGACTCCCTCCGCTTCTGTCTCTTCTCTCCCATATTTAACAACCCCAAATATCTTTGTTGAACTGCAGAAGAATGGATCACAGTGTTAGTGGGAAAGCAACATCATTTGGGAGCCTTTTAGTGCCACTGTGTATTCATGACTGTGTTTGGATATTTGTTGTCCTCCCCTATTTTATGTATTTTATCTACAACGGCAATATGTGGCTCCAAATAGCATGTAATTCAGAAGGCTTTGGTTAGTCTAACAGCTTGTTTTAGGGTAACAACAAGTAGCACTGTAACAGTTTAAGTAATAATCTGGAAGATTTTCATGTAAATAAATGTCTGTTAAGTCTCTATCTATCGCTGAATGAGGTAACACAATGGTGATTGAGCCTATGGCCCGCTGATGAAAGCCTTTCCATTTGCAGGATTACAGACTGGGTGTCTGGTTCGACTTTAGCGGAAAAAATCAGAAGCGGCGCCCAGTTAGTGACACGTTTTCCATCAGCCGGCAGTGGTTGGTCTGCCAGAGAGGGTAGGCGGAGCTAAGCGGCTGCTTTTCCGGTCTCTGCAAGTGTTGCGAGTAAACAGTAATCTACTATGACTGAACAAACAAAGAAAAGATCGATGACTACAGATACAACTTCAAAAATAAGTGAAAATCCAAAGAAGAAGAAACAAACTCGACGCTCAGATGAAGGCAAACAGTCTAAAAAGGAAAGCGACCGTCAGCGAGGAAAATCAAGAGTTACAACCGGAGCCAACTGTAGATGTCACACTGTCTGGATATCTGGGAAGTGTGCTCCTTCAATTACTGTTTATCGCCAAAGGTGCCGCCAAAGAGAACGAAACTGAAACCACTTTAATCATCCAGGATCAACAACAAATTAATCATGAATCATTTGGATAATCAAATAATCTTTCAAGTTATCCATCAACAACAAACAAACATTCCAAGTCCAGTTTCTGAACATTGGGAGGATTTTCTGTTTATTTTCTCTGAGCATGTTTGGGTTTTGTGCATATTTCCATTTCCTGACAGTGATGGTGAGTCCAACAGTGTTGGCTGCTCACGATCACCACTTGGATGTCGATCAAATGTAAAAGCAAATTATCAGGAAGCTTTTGTGTAGAGTGGAGGATTTTTTTTATGTTAGGAGATTAAAAAACAGTTGTTGTTTCAAGTGTTAAAGCTATAAGTGGAAAATAAAACCAAAATAAAGGTATGGTAACAAGCACATCCACAGAGGTAGTCTTTGAACACAGTAGGTGGAGCCTGAATGGGAACCAGGCGGGTTCCAAAGAGAGAATGGGGGCACTTCCTTGACATTTATAGGTCACCCTGTGTGACTCACCGACAAACAAATCCACCGTAAACATCCTCATAAACATTCTTTAACTCAACATGGCAATCGTCAAAGCACGAGTGTGTTCATAAGAGACACTCATAAAGACATGTCCCCACATTTCACCTGACATGCTTAAGCAGACGTGATTGAGTCAAATTAAAATCAAGTGTAGATGACAGAGTGAGCGGGGAATGGGCCGGGGTGGAGGGGGTGTCGGGGTAGTTTGCTGCTTAAAACCAAAAAGGGTGATGTGGAGGATATGAAAGGGCTGAGCAGGATGTCCCTCAAGTCTTCTGCCCCTCAGTGTGAACCCCAGTCACTGTGAGCTGCAGCCGAGCGTGACATTGCGTTAGCACGCCTTGGTGCTTCTAACAATGCCTCAGAAGTGAGCCTGGTTGCCTGCCACAAGTACTGCTTCCCACTGCACACTGCTGCCTCACGCCGCACAGGAAGCTCTACTGAGGATACAATTAAAATAAACAAAGCTTCAGTTTTTATGGACCTCATTAATTCACCTCTCATGTGTCGTGCTAGCAAGAAGACGTTTTCCCAGGTCTCGTGTTATAAAACCTTGTTTTCATCACAGCTTCATTCTGGAAGCCTTTTCGGGAGGTGACAGCCCATCTTTAATAAAGTCAATAAAGACAAGAAATTGTGCATAAGTGAGGTTGGACAGACATGAACACTCACTGGCCACTTTATTAGGTACACTTTGCCAGTACCGGGTTGGACCCCCCTTTTGCCTTCAGAACTGCCTTCAGTCAGCTGCACATCTGTGATGCGAATCTCCCATCCCACATCCCAAAGGTGTTTTATTGGGTTGAGATCTGGAGGCCATTTGAGTACTGTGAACTCATTGTCATGTTCAAGAATCCAGTTTGAGATGATTTGAGCTCTGTGACATGGTGCGTTATCCTCATAAAGGGATTGACATGGTCAGCTACAATACTTAGGTAGGCTGTGGCGTTTAAATGATGCTCAAATGGAACTAAGGAGCCCAGAGTGTGTCAAGAAACCACACCGTTACTCCACCACCAGCCTGAACCGCTGATACAATGCAGAATGGATTAATGCTGTTGTGTTGTTTACGTCAAATTCTGACCCTACCATTTGAATGTCGCAGCAGAAATCGAGAGTCGTCAGAGACAGGCAACATTTTTCCAATCTTCTATTGTCCAATTTTAGTGAGCCCGTGCAAATTGTAGCCTCAGTTTCCTGTTCTTAGGCACCCGGTTTGGCCTTCTGCTGCTGCAGCCCATCTGCTTCAAGGTTCGACGTGTTCAAAGATGCTCTTCTGCATACCTCGACTGTAACGAGTGGTTATTCAAGTTATGGTTGCCTTTCTATCAGCAGTTGTACATAATGAAGTGGCCGGCAAACTATCAGTGGAGTGTAAAGGCTACTAATGTTTACCATATATGGATGTGATCACGCTGCTGCACTGTGCAGGAAAAAGATCAAATTAATATTTGCTATCTGCTACCAAATAACATGTTGCTGAAATATTCCTTGTTTTCGACTGCACTGCGACAAGACAACATTACTGTGAAGAGGGAAAAAAACAAGCAACATGATGTTTAGTGTTGTAAATTACCCTTCAAAAGCGAGTTTAACATCCTAGCTACTTAAAATGCATTCTTCTGTTTCAAAATCTGCTGTACTCTAAGCCATGGTCAGTGAAGACACAAATATGCAATCTGTAATAAATGTGGTAAAAAAATAAAGGAGAAAAAAAAGAGGTCTGTTACTTCACAATATAAACAAATCTGTCCGCCTGTATTACAAAGAGGAAATACACCTGGCAGATGGTTGTAGCAGCCCGGGCTCTTACTCCTGCTTTACTCTAATTATATCTACATGCAGGGTAATGGACTGAGAATGTTTCCTCATACGGGGACAGCAGCACTTCCTGGGGTCTCTGTCTCTCTTCGCTTTCTCTATGTCTCCCGTATACACGCTCACACACAAACGCTAATAAAAGCAGACATCAGACACAAACACAGCAAGACAGCCTGACAGACACACATCACTGGGTGGAAGCAAACACACACACACACGAACACATGCAGAGTCTAATAAGCATTGGCTATTTTACTGCTACAGGTGTACAGCCAGTGTACTCTGCTTCCTCTGGCATGAATTAAACATGTCTTGGTTTCAGGCTCTGCTACCTGTTGTTGTTTGTGTGGTTACTGCTGGTAAATATCCCCAGCAGTCAAAGCCTAATGCATATGTATTCCCCCTCAGTGGCTTCACACTAACTAAGGCTTTCTATCAGACGCTTTCTCCAGCAGTGTACACCTGTCACACTGTGAGAGTAAAATATTGATCCTTCACACGCCTCCAGACACGAAGCCCCGACGCACTCGCAAATACGTCCGCAGACAGACAAACAGACACGGGCACACATTTCTCTGTTAGCCTCCAATCGGTGGGTAACATGGATTAATGAACTGGATGACTGAGAGGAAGTTTATATGATAGATGAGGAGCACAAGCGATAGACTCCTCTGTGGTGCGCGCACACACACACACACACACACACACACACACACGCACTGCAGTGGATTATAGGGAAGATAGTTGATAACCTGAATAAGCCATCTGTATCCAGGAGACATTTTCAAACCTCTGATAAATGTCTTTGCAATTAAAAAGAGATCGTGCTTGATTGCAAGTCATTTTTGAGAAAATGCAGCACTAAGGTCAAGGTTCCATATTCATAAGAATAAAATATTAAGTGGAATTCAAGTCTTAACTTGTCCAAGAAGGAGATACAAAAAATAATTAAAATATAATTTATTGTCACGTCTAAGTTTATACAAGTAAGGATAATAATGAACCACAGCACTTGGTGTTTAAGGCCAAATTTTAGGTGTCAGAAGCTAGAATTGATTGTCTGATTACATTGTTAATTCAGTGTGTGTCTTTGATGATGTTTTATTCGGATATAATCCTTGTGCTACTACTTGTTTGGACCAATGACTGTTCATATAGACGGACAACGCGTTTCCATCTGCTCCCATTGTACGAAATTGATGCCAAAATAGCCCCTGTGATAGGCGCTGCCATCTTGCGATGGCGACGTCATATGGAGCCAGAGACTGCGCAGTAGAGATCGGCGAGTGAAGCGGCCATAGCCACTTACGCTAACCCAAACACACACTTAAGTTACCGAAAAAACAGCAAGGATCCCGCACGCTGGCATGTTTAACAGCAGAACAGCTTCTCTGTGTCGGTCTGAGGTTAACGTTCACAGGTATGGAAACTTCAATGACTGTAGTGATCGTTTTAGTTACGTTTCCACTCGCGGATCGTCCTCCGCTCTGCTCACCCGGAACTGATCGGCTGCAGGAGCCTGATTTGTCAACAGAGCTGTCAATCATCATTTTGACAACATCAATTAACTAATTAAAAATAAACTTGTCAGAAAAATAAACACGGATGTAAATCAGCATGATAATAACTAACTATAATGACAGAAACCATGTTTGAGAAAAATGTATTGGGCGTGTATTTTAATTTTATAGTTTGACCCATGTCCCACCTGTTAACATGGAGGAGGCGGGCTTTATGAGCTATACTGCAGCCAGTCAGCAGGGGGCACTCGAAATATTTTGGCTTCACTTTTAGGGAGCTGTCATGTCGTCCATCTTTTTACAGTCTATGGTTTGGACGAAAAAAGTTTGGCTCCTTTTGTTAACTGGAAAAAAAGCATTCCTATTGTCTATTTCTGAATGTAAGATGTGCTTGGAAAAAAAGTTTCAACAAAAAACTCTGCGATAAAGTTTGCAATCTGTGATGGTGATAATTTATCCTCACTATTGTATTGGGGTTGGATTAATCATTTCACACCCATAACGCAACACGAGACAGCATCACCCGCTGTCGTGGCATGAAAAGGTGATGAAATATTCAAAACTCCAGTGGAAGACTTCCATCTTTTGTCTCTTTTGTACTCCCCTCTGAGGTGTTTCCTTTTGTCATTGTTTCTCCTGCCAGCTGAGGGCTTGTGTTTAACACTCAGGCCGACTCTGACAGCTCTCAATATGCAGGGCCAGTCCTGCCAAACAGACTTATGAATTCCAAACAGCCCGGAGTCATGCTCCATATTTCATTGAAGTTGAATATTTAAAAAGATCAACCCACTCAAAACCCTATAAAACCTATCGTTCTGGGGCCTTGTGTCCTAAAAATAAAATCGCATCTGCCATATCGCATTACAGACAGCCACATCAGCCTCCATCTCTTAACCATTTCCCTCTCTCTGTTCCCCTCTCTTGCTGACAAAACCCATCTGGTAACCAGCCTGTCTCCATCAACACAGGTTTTGCTCTCTCTCTTTCAAACAACCGCACACTTCTTCCTGCCTCCTTTATCTCATTTGCCTCTTCTTTTCTCCCTCACTGTCTGGAACTCACTTTTTTTTATTCGGTTATTGGTACTGTAACTCTCAGCCCGGAGCTGTCCGTCTCTTCTAGGGAATCGCACGGACCACCAGATAGAAGGCATTGTTCTCCATTTCCTTCCTACAGCGTAATGGACCTGGTTTCTTATTTCAGACAGAGAGCGAAAAAAAGCAAAAAAAAAAGCAAGAGATTTGACAAGATGCAGCAAAATTAGCAGAGACAGACTGGAATGCAGCCCGCGTCTGACAGCCTAGATTAGATCAAAGCAGTCCTGACTGGAGTTTAGAAAAAATAACATTCACTAATCATCATTTAAGAAAGAGACAGCACAAAGGGAAGTGGTGTAAACAGTAACACTATGCCTATGGCCGCCCTGGATAAGCTTTGTGAGGGTATGCAATAACAATGACAGAGGTGAGCATGAACTGATCTACATGTCTCAGGCAGAATATCAGCAGGATGCGTAACATTTTCCCCTCACAGCGCGTTAAGTGAAGCTTTTGGCAGCTTTGTGTGAAAAAGCTTCAACAATTAATCTGATACTCAACTAGAAGAAAATTGATTGGCAACTATTTTGATATTAGTTTCATTGTTTCAGAGATTTTCAAGCAAAATGTTTGTTGGACACAAGACACCACATTGGACTGTGGGAAATTGTCACAATGTACAGACCAAATCCTTTATCATGAAAGTAATTAATCGATAACAAGAAGCTTTACTTGCTGCCCTAAAGAGCCAAAATGTCAAAAGTTAATTGATTAAACTTGGTTAATAGGGGTGGGACAAAAATATCGATATCGTAATATATCGTCATCCTGACTGGTGTGATAGATTAATTGAATCAGTGGCGCCAATAATCGATATTTTAATTAAAAAAAACAACAAAAAACATAAATTCTGCACTTCACCTTTTCAGGGGCATTTTGTATTCTTTAGTTAATCAGATATCCTCATGCATCATTATATGATTGTCTTGCAACATATCAATTATCGCAGAAACGCTGTATCTATACCTATTGGTTAAACCAAATCCCAGTCATTAACCTCTGATTCCCTCCTTCCAAGGGATTTGATCCCTCTCTGGGGTATTACAACAGTGGCCAGACTGAACTTGTTAGTCAGCATGTAGGAAACCTCTAACGTTTGTGTGTTGACCTACATGCAATAATATGTTAAACAGCTAAGACGGTTATTACAGCGTAGTTAAAAACTGTCAAACTCCAATTAAGACAACTGACAGATTTTGAGGCTTTTAAAACATTGTTTTAGTCTTTTGACAGAATTCATTAAAAACTCTTAAAGAATTTAGCCTGACTCAGAGTTAATATCATTTAGAACGGAAATACTTATTGAAATTACAAGTATCATTAATAACCTCTCTCATGGTACTGACTTTTTTTTTATGAACTGAGGCCCATTGAAGAAGAAGAATGTGTCATAGAAGCGTACAGTAGGAGACTCTGGTACTAAAGATTTCATAAGAAATCTACTTAAGAGAGCGAATAACATATTTTAGAAATAAATTAACCAAGAACAACTACATGAAAATGTTACTCCATTACAAACAGGTGATGTCCTATGCTCACTAAAGATGAACAATAGTATTATTATAATAAAAAACTGATTAAAATACCAAGGTCAACCATTCACATGGGGAACAAAAACAACTTTGATTAACAAAGAAAAGTAAGTACAATCACTGTAGAATAATCGTGAGTGCTCATGACCGGTTACATAATGTCATTGTTTCAGCTCCATTTAAACCAAGCAATACTGACTGTATTTATTGCATGGTGATGAATTTAATATTAAATTACTCAAAACAAAAAATAAATAGATGTTAACATGACAACATGTATGTGCACTGTACACAGGCCTACTGATACAGAACACAAAAAGAGCTTTTTTTCCCACTACCGACTGATTTTTACAATATGCTAATTTTACGCTTCCACTTGATTTCAGATATAATCTTTGATGAATAAACATGACACACACATGCCGAAGCCTGTGGGCAGGAGCGTGTGCAGACACCCACCCACCAGTTGGCAGCAAGAAATGAGATCAAATCAACCCATATCAGAATTAAAATTAAGAGACAGCAAGATCAAGCCAAGATGGTGCAATATAGGGTTATGGTGTTATTAAATATATAAATTACTAAATAACATCAACATATAATTGGCAGATCTAAACATATGGCGCTGCACTGCTCAGGGAGGCGAGGGTAAGATGCAGTCAATATGATATAAAAGTTGTTTTTAAAGACAAATAAATAAAAATCCAGACTTAAGGCATGAAGCATCAAGGGAGAAAACACTGCAAGTGAACAAAGAGAAACAGAAAACTGCATGCAGAGACCAACATGTGCTCCATGTTGACATACTGTTTATGCAAACCTAACACTTCCCGCAGCTGCTTCAAAGTAAACTCTCCCTCAGACTTGTTTGTGGCTTCCCTGTGAAACAAAGTGAAGTAGTTAAGTGGGGACAAATTAGACTTGACTGGCTTCACTAATTAGAAAAGACAGCAGAAAGTGGAGGACCAACATTCAGACTTCAAAACAACACGTCACAAACTTATGGGTCATGTCACAGGCGATGCATGCGTTTTTTCAACAATCTACTGTACGCCCCAAAGAGCTTTAAGTTCTCACTTTGCCTAAATATAACACAGTTATGTGCTGCGTTAGCATCATGCTGCTAAGAAAGCATTTTTAAGTGTTGGTCTGTCTCCTCTTTTTCATCAGCTTCACTCTGAGTCATCAGAGAACAGAAAGCGTGGCTCCACCACAGAGCTTTGGGGTAATATTGCTATGCTCTCCTGCAACCATCGGAGCTCACTGACATATCAATGCAATTAGAATCATGGCTGTGTCCCAGTGAAGGTCAGCTTGCACCACTCAGACTAACGCAGGGAGAGAAACAGAAAGACAGCGAGAGAGCGCGGGAGGCAGTCAGAGGGGAAACAAATTAAGTGACAGGGCGGCATGGCTGAGTTTAGCTCAGCCTCTGTCCAGGGGCCTCTTCCTCTGCCTCGCGTACAGGCCTGGCAATTAAAAATACATGCATCAATGGTCCACGCAATTCGCTGAAGAACATATAATAATACATTTACACAAACCAAACACTTATAAATGGACACAGCCATTCAAAACAGCACGCGCAGACAAAATGCATACCTATTACATATTCCTCATGCACTCAGAAGTGATTGCCGGGCAGCCTCGTTCAATTCAATGAACCTCTAATCAATGCAGCAGACAAATGATGTGGCGAAATAGGAGGTTGTACACATCACGGCTCAGGGGAACACATTAACCCAATCACCTCGAAAGGTATGGATCTGCCCAAAGAGAGCTGTAGTTCATCACGCAGCCCGGGTCCTGTGCACAACAGACATTAGTAGGCCAAGGACAGGGGTGTTGATGAAATTGGACCATATTGATTTAAATCAATAGAAGGCCGAACAGAGGTGGGCGCCCTCTCCAGATGAGGAAACACATTTAAATCCTGGAGCTCCGTTTTGCAGCCAGTTGTTATCACACACCCAGGGGAGAACTTTCAAGCTGAGTGGGACCTGAAGCAGTGACCTTAGTGTGTGAGTGTGTGTGCAAGGTAGGTGTGTCTGTGCAGGCAATAAATGATTATTTGAGTCAACTTCCAAGTGCGTACAAGAATCCCATCACTGGTATAGTAGATGTGTGTAATATCTGTGCATGTATTGATGGTTTAGTACAAAAGCATCCTTAACAGATCTGGCCTCAGGGAGAGTGCAGGGCTTTACTGTAAGTGTGTCATCCATCTCATTCCTTCTGAGAGCCCCCATGGGACCCATAGCAATCCATGTTCCCCTCAGATATGTTCTATGTCCTGTACATAGACTCAGTGGCTGAGTGGACAATAGAACGAGTTAATATTTGAAATAGCTGGCAGAGGAACGCTGTGAAAAGGGTTGCAACACATCAAAAGCTTTGTCTATGAGAAAGTGAGGCTGGGAATAAAAATGCGCATGCATCTCTACATGACCGCACCAACAACCAGACAATCACAAAAAGTCCTGCTGACAAAGTACTTGCCTTACACACAAATAAATTGCTTTGCTAGTTCAGTGCTCGTGTTAGCCTTGACCTACAGAAACATGTGGAGCAGATGTGGAACTGGAGGTGTTTGGGTAATTTGCCTCTTTGTACATGGTCATGCTTAAAATCGGCATTCACAGGTCTCCCGTAGATGAAAACCTTGAAAGAAATCAAAGCGAAGACACACTTGTGCCTTCACACACACGCACACACACACACAGGGTGTCACGATTCACCAACTGGAATCAATGTGCCGGGCTTAATGTCTAAGATACAGCCGCATCGATTGAAACTGCTTGAATCAGGGCAAAGCTGGGAGGGAATCGCAGCTGAATCAATGCCAACATTTCTGTATCAGAAAAGCCTGATATGACAGGCATATCTTTTTTTTTGTAAACAGCTAATAATGTCTTTTACTCGGTTTCCTTCTCTTGTACCTGCCAGTATGTCAGCTTAGTGAAAGTTCAGAACATGTTGACCACCCCTAGCTCAAAAGAGGAGGAGGAAAAAACAACAACTTTGCTCTTTGCCGCCCTACATGCCGTTTATTTCGTCAGGGGTTTCAGCCAAAGTACATCCTGGGAAAGACAGACTTTTGAATATTTATGACCAAGTTGATTAATTGTGACAAAATGCATACTATTGTCTTGAACACTCCACGTAATGTTGGATCTAACATTAACATAATCCATTCTAAGAGACGCCACTTGATCGTATCACGTACTGGATTGTCTGAATGCACTTGTGCTGATTTATTGCCGCTGTAAAGAAATATACCTTGAGTGTATGAAATATTTCACTCTTTATCTACTTGTGCATTGAATGATTGTCAGAGCAAGAGACACACGCCCGTATCATAAGCTTGCACAGTTGTGCCATTATTCAGCGCAATCAGATGTACAAAATAACACATAGCTGTGTGTTTGTTTTCTTTAATCAGCCAATGAAGAGAACAATGGCTCAGTGTGAGACATCTGAGCATACAGGAGCGCCTGCGGCACAATCCTACTAGTAATTATCAGAACACCAATCAGCAAACACACACAAGACAAACACAAGAACAAAGAAGAAATCGAGGGGGGAAACAAACAAGTAAATAACTTCAGAAAAAAGACAATGCACCATGACAGCATGTAACACCCTCTGTCTGAGAACAATCAGGGAGGCTTTGGTGCTTTTGTTTGTTGCCTGCATTGATCAGACAGGAGATATGAAACAAGAGGCGAGAGCAGGGCTATGTAGGCACATGTGTGCGTGCTTTTGAAAGTTAGTTAAATGACAGATACTTTTAGAGGAAGCTGCCTCGTTATGATTTAGCAGAAAGAAACAGTCTAGCCAGGGAGCGCGCTGAAATATTCACCGCATATTATAGATAACATTCTAACAACACCACTGACAACAAACCGGAAAACATAACCCTGTATACACCCACTGAACAAACAAAAACTAATTTAAAAATGCACATTTTTTAGTGTGGCAAGAAATATGTTTTGCATAAGTAAAGGCACAAATAAATACTGACTAGTGCAGCAGGTATGTGAGGTACAGGAGGGGGAGTGTGATGCATGGTATTTATTACTGAAACAGCAGCCCAGTCAGAACATTTTGCCTTGTTAAAAACATGTCACATTAATAAATGGAACAACAGACCCAAGCAGAAGCAATTATGCAAAAAATGCCTCTGGATTCAACAGCTTACACCTCTGCTTTCAGACTGCCAGAGACCAAGTGTTCAGTACTTCTAATAAGCAACAGGTGCTTTAAGGAAGACAAAACCTAATTAGTGCAAATGATGTGCGAATGATCTGACATGTTCTGTAAAATCATAAATTAGAATAAATAAATAATACATACTTATTAGAACCTTAAAGCAGGTTACCAAAAGCCAAATTAAACTTGTAAGTGAGGCTAAATTACATTATAGTTTTTACCTTGATGCGACAAGAAAAGATAATGCAATACTAATCAGCAAGTTTAATTGTGAGGCTGATAACGCTTTCATTCAGTTGAGACAATTCCTTCATCAAGACTTCACTGAATTCCAAACTGGATGAGCCAGTGAAGCCACACCGCCGATTGCAAATCTGTGAATATACTGCCTTTCCTCTAAAGAGTCCTTTTTGTCTTTTAGTTAATTGAAATGTATCAATCTATTGTCTGACAGCAGCAGACACCACAGTGTTAAGGTAGAATGGATCTTCTCATGGTAAGATCCTTGAAATCAACACTGCCTAACACACACAAATGCAGTAAATAGAAGAAACAAGAGTTAAAGTAATGAAGAGGAAGCTAAGTAGTGACAGCATGTGGAGCAGGTAATTGCAAGAGTCAGAAGGAAGTATAGGCAAAAGTTGGCCTGAAACCTGACTGGCAATATCCATGACTGCAATTACAGCAGTCACTTCAGTAATACTATTCTATAGCTCTGGGCGTGCACAAATCAGATTTTGTTTGCACTGATTTCATATCTGCCAAACCACTTGGCAAGGAGGCCAAGCTGACATAGTTATTGGAATTGCTTGAGTCTGGACACAATCAGACATCTCTAAACCCAGAAGGAAGATAACTGGAGGAAAACCAGCTTACATATCCGGTAAGATCCCAGGGTATTATCCGGGTTTACAGCGTGCACACACTTAGTGCTGGTCTGCAACAATAATTGTGTTCATCAGCTGTGGGTGGATAAGGACGAGCAATATTAGACTGTATTTACTTTGGCTAATAATTATAGAAAGAATAGAGCCAGATTGAACAGAAAGTCTACATTTCAGAGGTGCCAATGAGCATATTAAATACAGTGGCAAATGTTTTGGCAGCACAATGTTTTCTCATGGACACTGATTTAAAAACGATTGGGTGTGCACAGAGATGCATAATTAAAACTGCAGCATTATTTAATTTTCTAATGTTACTAAGTAACACTTATGTGTTGGTGGAGTATTCTGTGTTTGGGCCACAGAATGTACTAATTAAGGGAAACAGCTAATAAGTTTGTGTGTTAAGCTAAGGATCAAACGTGCAGCTAGTTTGCCACAGAGCAAATGATGTTGTCTGTTTGTTCTGTGAGGCAAACACGGCTATCCGCTGCACAAATAACGACTTGTACAAAAACAATTACCAAAGAAACCATTTCAGGACATTTCCTTAATATTTTAAGTAAGTTTTAATTACAAGAATTAATGAGATGTGCAGATGCATTTTAAATACGCAATCTAAGACGGATACTATATGAGCGAAGATAAGTAGATAAAGAGGGGGTATTACGCGGTTTCAAATTTTAAGACTTATATAATGTTACAATGTTGGATGTCCAGACTAAACGTGGTTTCAAATCTGTAGGTAAAAGTATGTTGGAGTAATCCCCAGACTCAGTCTGCAGGGTGCTGTGAACGCCAGGTTTCACACACTTTTTTCAGCAGGCTTCGGAGAGCTGGCCAATCAGAAGAAGGTGGGATTGTAGGGGCGGGCTTTCTTAAAGAGACAGAGCTGACTGAGTGGTTTAAGGCAGAGGCTGTATGAGGGCCTGCACAGAGCAACAGTGTGAGAAAAATTATGAATGTTTTTTTAACCGTAAATTATGCTAAGCGACTCCACAGGAACTACACAGAGTGAAATATGAAGTTTGAAATTAGAATAATACCCCCCCTTTAAGTTAGTTAGCTACTGGTTTCACATGTGTGCATCATACATAGCAGAATAATGCTTATATATGTATACCGTAAATTCTCAAATAGTGGAAGGGGCCTTTATTTACCTCAGCTGCAGAGCGTACCAGGCTTTTATATGAAGCAGGCTTATGTTAGAGACAGCCCATTATTTCTAATTCCCTCTGTACATGTGGTGAGATTTTAGTATGAAGCCTCATTGTTCTATGATTCGCTCTGTTTGCGCTGTTTTTTCAGATCAATGTTAAAGCTCTAAGCTAAATCTAAAATTCAACTTGAGATAAATTCCCTGACGCTGTGTCACCAAAGCCGTTCAGCATTCAGATTTCCTGACTTCCTTGAATGCATCAGATCGATCCGACCTCCATTCAACATACGAGCGTTTTAAAAATAGTTTTCTTCTCCACTTGAGGACAGACCTGACAAAGCTTGAATTTTCACTTTTTACAGATCTGCATCATGATGTTGACTAAAACAGTAGGCTACGCTAACACTTTAGATGAGTAATCCACAACAACAAAGTGTTGATTTGTTAAAAGTTATATGACTGTGTGATTATTGGCTCATATTTGCAAATGAAAAGAATGATAAAATTCATCACTAATAAATAATTCAAACATACATTTATAAAAGTTTTGATGTGACTTTAAAAAAAAACGTTTTCCCCCCGGCCTGTGTTTGGAGCCAGCCTTTATTTGTTCTTGCCGACCACGCCCCCAGCTATTTAAAGAGAACCGGCTTTTATTTGACTACCGGCTGTAATTTGAGAATTTACGGTGGTACATTATTTATTGTGAGGCTGTGGGTACCAATACGTTTTACTTGTACATGTATTTCATGTTTCCATATATATCAGCTGCTGAGACTCTATAATAATGTAAACTAAACATAGAAGAGCATTTATAGACTTAATGAACGATGAATGGATGCAGAGATGCCGCTGAGAATTACTGAATACAGTTTTTATATGTATGAGAAATTTAAAGGCAAAAATATAGAGTGACACTTAAAAGTGAGTAAGGCAGGCTTACTGCTAATTTCCATACTTCACTATGTGTGAATGACTTTGATCACAACAAAAAGACAGAAGATTGTGAAATGATTTAAGCACTGATTCTATTTTTCAGAGACCCAGTCTTCACTGAATATGATGTTGAGCGCTTCTTCCGTCTCTATTTAAAGGATGTGCTACAAATATCTAATTCTGAATAAAACTGGGTTGTAATCACCAAGGACTAACACAAACAGTTGGCTGAGGTAAACTCACCTCAGCACACACATCGCACACAGCCAGGTGTACCTGGAACAGAACCAATGCAATCAACACAGACACCCACTGGAACCGGCTGCTGTGTGGTGCTGGATGGTGACTACTAATGGTTTACTGCCATAGGTGGGTGGAGGAGAAGAAAGAGAGAGAGAGATGATCTTTGTATGGCTCATGTTTTCCACTCAGCATGTACACAGTCACGGTTGTAAATAAAACAGAGGAAGCAGAGAAAGAAGAAAACAGGCAAAGATCCACGAACACGGAGCTCTTGACATGACGCGAGAGGGACACTTGATTGCACATGTACAGTATATGTTAATTTAAGGATGCATGTATGTTTGCATGTCTTCTTACTGTTCACATTGATTTTTCCTCTCACCATAGCAACAGGAACAAGACATGTAGTGCCTTGTACAGCTTTGGCTTATGAATCCTTTATTACCAACTACCTGTATCTCATTATAACGTGGTTAGATGGCCTGTTTGAAAACAGCTGTACATATGCAGTATTAGTCAAATGGCCCCAAGACACAGACAGGCATATACGCAGACACACATCACGCTAATGTCTCCTCCTCTGTGGCTCCTGTTTCAAAATACTGGTGACATTTCATACAGGAGGACTGTGACAAATCCTGACATCTCCCTTGTCACCACTCCTCCTCCGCCCTCCTGTCCTCGCCCCCTTTTCTCTCATGCAGAAGATGTTTCAGTGGCAAGCGGACAAAGCACCTTAGTGGCAGGGGCTTTGGCATTTGTATATACTGTGCAAGGAGCAGCACATTAAGTCTTCAGATGTCGCTGGGCTGCAGACAGATGGGAAGTAAGGACGTTGTTGTAGGGCTGTACACCTGACAAAAATATTAGAGAGTTTTTAATTAAGAAGAGCTCTAACTATATTATTAACACTATAATAAGCGGCGAGTAAGTCAGCCAGGGACAAATGAAACTTGAAATCTAATGTCTTCTAGCATCCAGCACTTACTGCTGACAGGAGGCCATCAAAGAAGAAGGAAGACATACAACATATACAAAACAGAATACATGACATTGACAGGTATAGGCAGAGAGAGTGAGAAGACACAATGAGGATAAAATTGACAAGTGAGAGGGGAAAGTAGGGTCGTACGAATGATGGAAACTGATGACGGGGAGCGGAAGGAGAAGGAAAAAGTGCACAGCCGGAAAAGGAGAAGGAGAAGGAGAAAAGGAGAGTGGGATTTATTTTCACCTGTCAACTGCACTTAAAGCCATAAACACATACAAAGCTGGTGCCCTAGGGCATTTGGACAATATTGGTCAGTGTGTGTGTGTTTGTGTGTGATAGATGATTCTTCACATTTATGTAGTTTTTCATCATGGTTTTGATCATGTCAGGATCAGGGATGAATCTAATCCGAAAAAAAAGTAGACTCTTGTCACTGTAACATTGGTGGAGAGGTAACTCTTTGTGGTGTTGGAACTCACTAAGAATCACAAACACAACACAACCAAGCTTACTTTTTAATTCAACGCCAATCTCGGATCCCATCATGCTTTCGTGACAAAGCGTCAAGGGAATTTATCTCAAGCTGATTTTTGATCTATAACGGATTGTAAGCGGTTAGCATGCAGATCTCTGTTTAAAGAGATTAATACGCTGCAGCCTGCTGATACATGATTGGTCAATATTACTCGGACTACAAGTGTACTACAAAAAGAAGCCAGACCACTTGCTGTCCCTAAAAATCCACGTCCCTGCCTACAGATTCTACTGTTCTATGTGACATTTCTATGTAGAATCTGTAAATAGAGATTAATTCAGCGCTAACTTCATGAGTTGGTTCTTGAAATTCTCATTAACACTATAGAAGAATATTTTCTTTTAATAAACATCTCTTATCGTGCTGTTGCAACATCTTGAATGTGAGAAAAATATAGAAGATGATGCAATATATAGAAGTAGAGATCTAATGATGAAGACCACCCGTGGATAAAATGAACCATTTTTGAACTGCGGATCAAAGGAAGCAAAGGAAAATAACACGGCAAAATGACTTAATTCATCACCTTAATTAAAGACTATCCATGACGGCTTTGTGTCCAAACTGTGCTTCACCTTATTAAACACAAACAGGCTAATACACTCCGAACAGTGTCTGCACTGAAGTAAAAAAAAAGGTGATGACTTCACGTGATGTCTGCGCCTCCTGGGTCTCCTATTATTTTCTTGTTTTTTCTACTGGACTCTACACAAAAATGGCACCTAACATTAGAAAACTGCAACGTTGACTTCCCCTCTCAATTTGGCCAATTAAGAGCAGCGGGGAAACATGAGATTTTCTGTCAAGAGAGCAGTAACTGTGTGTGTTTGTGTGAGTAAGAGGGAGAGAGAGAGAGATAGAGAGAGAGAGAGAGAGTTTGAGGATTACAAACGCGTTTAAGAAAATGAAACTGAAACCGCAGGTGTTTTATATCATTTGTCATCTGCAGTCGCAAGTAAAACATGCATTTATGCTGAGAGTAATGAACAATATGCAAATCCCGAGTCAGTTTGCAGTTACTCTCTGACTGGAATGAAAGCGGCTTTTAAGCTGTAATAAATGAAGACTCCAAATCTACCTAAGAAAATATATTTTTCTCACCTGACTGCCAACAGTTATTAAAAAAAAAGTAAGAGTCAGATGTGCAGATTCGCAAACCTGTTTTTTATAGAACTCAAACACGTGGGTTGATCATGGAAGTATGGAAATATGGCAGCAACCAGTAATTACTTTCACAATCTATTAATTAGCTGATGAGTGTTAAATGCTAATTGCCTGGTTTGTTTGACCACAACATTTTAAAGTTGCAATCTCAAAGATCTAAGTTTTGTTCTCGTCGTCGTCATCAATCTTTTCTTTGTTTGTTCAGCCATAGTAGATTAGTGTTTACTCACAACACTTGCAGAGACCGGAAAAGCAGCCGCTTAGCTCCGCCTACCCTCTCTGGCAGACCAACCGCTGCTGGGTGATGGCAAACGCGTCACTAACTGGGCGCTGCTTGTGACTTTCCCGTGAAAGTCGCACCAGACACCCAGTCTGTAATACTGCAAATGCAAAGGCTTTCATCAGTGGGCCATAGGCTCAATCACCATTGTGTTACCTCATTCGGCGATAGACAGTGACTTAACAGACATTTATTTACATGAAAATCTTCAAGATTGTTACTTTAAAGCTTGAAGATATTCAATTCACAATAAAGTATAAGGTGAAAAAAAGAAAACAAGCACCTTCAAGGGCAATGCTTCTATACAAAATGTATTTTTATGTTGGTGAATGTGGGCTGAATAATATTGCACTGTATTTACTGTATATCTGTTGATTCTAGTGTTTCACTGAGCCTGTGTGGGCAGCTGCCTGCGTGTCGGACAGATTAACTGAGTGACCGAAACAAAAAGCGAAAATACTGCACAAGGGAGCGAGAGAGAGATATTTAAAGAAAGTGTGTGAGAGCAGTGCCTCAGATGCATGCATATAGCCTGCCAGTTTGGCTCTGGCGGACAGTGACCTTGTTTGCATGATTAGTAGAACCACTGGGGCGTGATTGGCCCTGTTACATTATTCTCCCTCTCTCCTCGTCCTTCCTGTCATCTCTTATTTATCAATCCAACTCTCCTTCACTTCCCTTTTCCTTCTTTTGCCTTTCCGTTTGAAAGCCGTTTGACCGATGGTTCATTTATTTAGCTAAATTTAAAAACATGTTTCTGATTTTTATTTTTTTAGCAAATGTGTTCCCATTACTCCATTAATCGGATCCGGTAAGGAGTCTTGATAGTATTTTAGGCATTCTGGGCAACATGACAGAAAAAGTATGCTTACAGGCAAAAGCCTCCAGTTGTACAACTCTTTTCCAGGTGGTGAAATAATGCTGTCTACAAAAAGCACGGAGAAAAAAAGAAGGTAGAAAGAAAGATGTCCTTGGGACGATATGGCGAGAAAAACATACCATAAGCTGGACAACTAATGATATTTTGTAGGTATTAAGAACACAAATAATACTAATGATCATATCAGATGATGTTGGTTATCTTGGCACTTGAAGTAGTCTATCAGTTATGAAAAAAACATACACAAAATACAAGATGATTGCCTGGTGCATTTTAGGGCAGCGGCTAAAGGCTGAGAGTAGACCGAGTGTCTGCCAGACGAGCACAGAGCCAACAGAACACAGTGTCAGAACAGTGTTAAAGCCCACCACTCACAAGCCCTTTTTACACTGCTGTTCCGCCTCAGCGCTGTAACGAAGCTCTGCCGTCATGCAGCCTTTGCCATTTTACACTGGACCAAGCAACGCAGGAGTAAAGTGAACAGACTCCTCCCTCTCTGCCATCTGATTCTGAATGTATTAATTGCTTTATGTAAAATCTTACCGTTAGGACTTTTTGTCTTTTGTTTCTCATTACATTACACCTCTTTTTTCAGACAGCTTTCTCACAATTACTTTATTGTTTTCTTTCTTTCTCTGTCATAATAAAACAACATTCTCCTCAATATGCCATGACTTTATAATAAAGATGTCTCTGTTGCTTTTGTTGACTTTCTTTCACTACGCTCGGGCTTATATTTCAAATTGAAGCAAGTTTCTTTAAATTCGTTTTGAAGGGAAACCTATTTTGGTAAATAGAACATTTCTTCTCATTTCTTCTAAGTCATTGCATATTAAGTTTTTGATGTCCTGAAAAGCGCAGACATCGTGGAATTGAAATGGAACAGCTCTCGCCCCGAGGTAATGATTTGAGATGGCTTGACATAGACGGAGTCAGGTGAAGACATTTGAATGACAGGGGCAAAATGGTGCTTGACGGCCAACCAGTTAGGGAGTGGTTTCAACTGTCATCTCTGTCAACATGGGAATAGGAGCAGGATGGAGGGAAAAATGTGTGTGTCAGAGAGAGAGTGTGTGTTTGAGGATGAAAGAAAGGATATATTGAGGGTGGTGAGAAAGTAAGAGAGAGATTACTGATGGATTCATGGAAAAAAAATCATTAAAGACCAGCTCCAGTCATGTTATAAGACATATAAAATGCTCTGCTTGGAATATAAAATTGTGTTTAATATGTTTTTTCTGCAAAATACATTTAATTACCTTATAAAAATCCTCCCAAGGCATCTCCTCCTTCTCCCTCATTAAAAATTCCAGAATCTACACAGTCCCCTATGCACTACGCACTATGCAAATTACCAACCGCCCCCTCCATCGCGAAAACAAAACAAAATCTCTGCCCCCGTTTAGCGGCAACTTGTTGAAACGTAGCTAGCTTGAAATGTAGTCATTAGTATTAGTAACGTTAACATTAGTAGTCAGTAGTGAGTTTGCAAAAATGATGATGACGGTTACAGCTGGCTCGCGCATCGCCGAAGCGGTTGCCATAGGTTACACAAAATGATATGCATAGCGTCACCCCGTCCATTAACGGGATTGGCTCCTTAGGTATGTGACGTCTCAAACCTGCCAATCTGAAAGCGTGTTGTTCAGCCTGTCCTTGGTACACTGCAGTTTAAAAGCAGACAGGCCCAGCCATGGAGATGACTGCTTATGTTGTTCCTGATACGTCTTATAGCACATGAAGAACATCACTTGGAGTTGTTTACAAGGTTAAACACTGGATTTTCACTGGAGGGGGTCTTTAAACGCATTAATGCAACACGTGTTCCCGAGTCTTCACGGTAACATACTTTGAGATTAGCAGAGGTGGATACAATTAAGATGGACAGAGGAGTTTGAAGCATCAAAGGAACGAAACAATTGATTAAAAATGTGTGCTTATGAGTGTGTTGAGGACATGGTGTGAAGAGGCCTGTTGGCCTGCTTCCAACTCTTTTCTTCTCTGAATCGTAATTAGGACTGTTTGTACCGTCAAACCACACGTTCACCAGTCTACATCAGAAATTATTCAAATACATGATGACGCACAACAAGGAGCACTTGCATTTCACATCTTTGTTATAATAAAAAAATAAAAAACAAAACAAAATCACAGACGACAATCTAATTTAATGATGCAGTTAGAGATGTTAGTCACGAACAGGGCTGAGTGAAGCCGGGTGAAAAAGACACACCAAGGTGTCAGACTTTGAAGTGAAAAGTGGACAGGGCTAATGAACACACTAATGAATGCATCTTATTCATGTGATGATACTTGAGGTAGGACTGAGTGTGGTGCATTAACATGAAAAAAGAGAAAAGCCACTCTGGAGCTTTAAGGCTGAGAATTGATTGTCGAGCACAGGCTGAAATGGCTCCCAAGCACAGAGTAACAAAAAGTATCAAGCAACATAAGTTCTTTGATCTGCTGTCATTGACTTAATTCATCATTTTGTCTATCTGAGACTGCAATTCATTTGGGAAGAGCTCTTGCACTGGCACCGATGCAGTGGGTTAAGACAAAATTGCAAACATGCATTTGCCAAGTTCTGCTTATTTTGTCAAATAGAAATAAACAGTTTGGCAGAAAAGAACATGTTTCTCAAAATTGGACACATAAAAAATATTGTTTTTATACTTTTACTGAGACACACAAAACGTTGTCCAAATTAAATATCATTTAAAATCTCCTACAACGTTAGTATGTTCTCATCTACCTCTGTAACGTACTGCCTCAAAGCTAATCATTGTTCATAGTGGAGCCAATCCCAGCTGTCATTGGGCGAGAGGCGGGGTAAACCCTGGACTGATCGCCAGGCAATCACAGGGCTGACACATAGAGACACACAATATTTCACACTCACATTCACACCTACGGGCCATCCTAACAAGCATGTCTTTGGACTGTGGGAGGAAGCTAGAGTACTCAGAGGGAACCCACACATGCTCGGGGAGAACATGCCAACTCCACACAGGAAGGCCCACTTTGTCCAAACCGGGATTCAAACAAGAAACCTTCTTCTAGCTGTGGGCCTGACCGCACTAACCACTGCACCACTGTGCAGCCTTGTTTAGCTGTCCAAACTTTTTTTTGGTTTAGCCTTACAACTCTCAAAGTGTTGTTTTAGACAGCAGCAGGCTTTAAACACATGCTGTACACTACTGGTTTAGCACCACACAGCAGACAGACACAACAAGTAACAATCTGGTGAACATACGGCAGCATTTAACAAGCCACAAGGCAAACATTTTCCTCAGTAGCTGGCAGAGGCCACAAAAATAGAAAAAGGTATTTATCTGACGCCATAACCGAGATTTGTAATGATTGATAAAGTTTCTCTGTAACTGCTGATTGTTATTGGTCCAATATTTGCTGATAGCCGCTATTAGTCAATGCTCATAGGGAAAATGGAGCAGATCCTGGGCCAAACTTTCCAGTTCAGTTCTGTATTTAAATGTAGGTGTGCATACTACATTATGGGTCAGTAGTGGTTGGTGTGAATTTTGCTAGAAGGAAGCAGGAGGGAGATACCTAACCTGCATGGCGCGGAGCTAAAGCATAAGCTATTTGGAGGTATCCCATGCTTGCTACGCTAACAAGTTTTACAGCTACTTGCTACTCATTGATGATGCCCTCAAGTGGTAAAAAAAACCAATAATTACAGGTTAAACCTACAACAATGCAATACAATTCAAAATCTCCCCTGATCTAGTATAAGATTTAAAAACAAAGAATAACATTGAATAATCAGCAGGTCTTGGTGATCCCCCTGATAGCACAAAGAAGATATATTTATATATATATTACAGCAATAAACACACATATCTACGCACAGACACACACAAACACACACAGGCACGGGTAGCTCTGTGTCCAGACAGTCAGTCGTGTGCCAAATGTTTAATGAACATCGGCTGGCAGAGTATCATAAGCAAACTCTGGCCCACACCACTGTTTGATGATTAGCTGCAACCCACGGGGATACACGCACAAATACACACTTTGAATCAATGGCTGTGCTGAAACAAGACCGTGCATTTAGTATATGCACAGCAAATAATGGGTATATTCCCAAAACACACAGGTAAACAAAATACATTTGTCTCTTTTTCGTTACTTATAACTTACACTTCTTTCTTTCCTCTTTACATATGCTTATTTCTCCTTTCTTAATACTGTTATTTTATGTGCGAAATATACATTTTTTCTTCCTCCAACATCTCTCCACCCCTTCTCAAGTTTCTTCTTCTGACATTTCTTTCTTTCTACCTCTGAGGACTATGCCTATGCCTTCCCCCTCCATTGTCATTATTTTTCTTGTGACAGACAGTTACTAGTCAACTGTGACAGCCAGACAAAGAGGCTTTATTTTTCCAGCAAAGAAAAAGTAATCTCTTTTGCAGTAAGAAATAATAACAGGGTAAGGGGGCTCTCATATACAAATGGAGCCGAATTGCACCGGGGTCCATTTAAGTCTTTTAAATGCCTGCATTTGTAATTTATACAAGCACTGAGTCAACTGCACAGGTCGTCTACAATCATGTCCTTATGTTAATTAAGCTATCATTCAAACAAGGATCAGAGTCCACAGCCATGCTCGCAGCTTTGTGAGGATGTACATCATGTTAACATGCTTTGAATGACAGCACTAACGCTTACCACAGGTGATAGCACATTTGTTTTTAGTGCTAACTATTGTTGGTAATGAAAGGCCTAGCATTAGTTTCACAGGTGTTTGGTCACTAAGCAAAGTAGTGAAGCAATTAAACCTGGTGATCAGCATATAAGCCATGTTTTTAAGTACATTTTATAAATATAACAGCAACCAATCAAGGGCTGTTTTACAGTTAACCTTCTGTGAGGACCAGTGTTGCCAGACTGAAAATACAGCAATATTGTACTGCAGCTTTAAAATTGTCATATTTTAAAGCATACTAGGTTGTGTTCAGATGATTCAAGGGCAATGTTTGTGATCAATGACTTTAACTGTAACATTTTAAGAACAAGTTCAAGTTATATAAAATAAAATTTAACTTTCATAACATTTGTAGGCTTAGGCCAGCTACCTACAAGCCTTTTCAAAAAATAGTTTTATACAAATAATGCTGTAAAACTTCTATTTTCTTATTTTTCAGAATAATCACACGATAATATTCGACAGCTCTTTGAGACATTGATTTTCAGCTTGTGTACGGGCAACTGCAGATTCACATTCACGGTGTGGCTTTCATGCATCGCTCGCATTTGTAATACAAGAGACTCGAGCTGCCAGGTATCCGTGATGTAGTGAGTGGTGAATGTTACGAATGACTGGGTGGCTCAAGAGGTTCGCGCATCGCAGGTAAAAACTATTCTATGGTCGTTTGTCAAGGCTTCCCCCGTACATTACCGACGCCGAAAGCTAGCTAGCATTGGTAGTTCGACTGACTAGCAAGGACCAACCAGTGTGCACAGCAAACAATGCATGCAGCACAAACTGGCTGCTGGTGAAAATTTACAGAGGATATAAAATAAAAAAATAATAAACCTTTATAAAAATCAATTTTTGGATGTTTCAAATCGAATCAGAATTGTAGAAACTAAGAACTGCGATTCTGACATGAATCGATTTTTTTCCAACACCCCTAATATTTAACGTTCTTTCTTACCCTGAAACTCAAACCATTTTTAATGCCCCAAGTATATGTTTTTAAGGTAAATTAATTAATATCATGAAAGATTAGTCGACTAACGGCTTGAACTAACGGCTACTAAAACTCTAGTCAGGGGCAGCCCGAAAAATAAATAAACTAAGCAGGGAATTCCCTGCTGAAAGTAGGTGTTTATTACAACATGCTGTAAAAGAAATGCGCTTGATGTTGCATCAGTTTGCAGAGGATATAAAAAATAAGAGCAAAATGTGAGTGAAAAATCCCTATAGCTACATTTCTAATTCATGCATTTCCCATCATGCATCACTGTTTTCTGTCAAAGACACTTTGAAATAACCATTATGATAATTTTGACAAGTGTGCCTGTGTTCCTTTCTGAACAGGGTGCTGTGTGAACGATTTCACCCTGGTTTCAAAATAAAATGAAATAAAAAAGGTACAAACAGCTCTGTGCTTGTGTTACATACAAAGATAGGTAAATGATGAAATGTGCTGAAAAATATCTTGAATGCACGCTTGCTGAGTTCTTCTTGATTTATACTTGTGCTTGACTGTGACTTATGTATTTAAAACTGTGCAAAGTCTCCTTGGTATTTTAGCACAGGAATCTTGGGGAGAGACATTGTTAACAAATGGAAGAAACAAAGGCTTGAGGAGGTTGCCAGCTGGGCAGAACAGATATTGCAGTAAATAGATATGGTGTGAATGAGGAGAGATTAGGTGGTTCGAGACTCTGTCTTTGTTAAGTAAGTAAACCGTAGCCGCAGGATGCTCTGAGTTATTCAGCTTAAGCAGAGCTCCTAGTGTTCCTGATTAGAACTGTAATAGATTTATATTAACCAGTGCTGTCATGAGCAGTAAAAAAAACAAGACCACAGTGAAGGTATCACACATCACACAGCAGTAAAGCCTTCTAATGCCTCCATTACTGACCATCATTACGTTCTTTCTTTACATCTTCTGCAGTTTTTTCTTAGCTTCAGTCTTCTTTCAACCTCTCTTGTTTCTACCGCATAGTGTACATGAGCACACACACATACACACACTCACACGTCTAAAAACCTATTATCTGAAAAATTCAGCTCAGCTTCTTTGGAGAAAGAACTCCCCCTTCTATAGAGGTAAAATATCTGGGCTCAGCATTAGGGATCAAGCAGTCCTGCGAGTAAAACACCAATGGCCACTGAATGGCAGAGAAAAAGTCACATCTTTTTGACATCATCCAGACTCCTTGAAGGTGAACCTTTGATAAAAACACATTTAGTTGGACATCTGTGTTAGAAACTGTTCCCGTTTTTCTATTTTGGTTTGTATCATTAAAGGTTTTTTTGTCCCCCTTCTGAGTTTCCTACCTGCCCCCTGTTATAAAAGTGTTTGTAATGACTGAATCAATTGTTGCAGAGGTTACAATCATCCATTTCAAACTGTGAGCCGTTGGAACGTGCAACGCAACAATAGCAGGCTGAAAACATGACACAATTGCAAAGGCAAATGGCACTGTAATCAAAGAAAACTGGCCTTGAAAAATGAATGCCTATGTTACTTTTGAATCTTTGAATCACTGCCCAAAGTCACACTTAAAGGTGACATATTTTAGCTATGCAATCAATTTTCTATTATTGTAATGTGTTTATAAAATCACGTTGGTAACGTTTGTTTTGTTTTAAAAATTGTATATATATTTACGACTTTATAACGACTTGACTACAAGCTAGTGGAGAAGGCAGCCTGAGGTGAATGATGGTGAATGTTGATTGGTCGACTTCTGCGAAAGCATGATTCTACGTAGAAACCTGCAACTGTTCTTAACGGCCCATTTAAGAGGCGACCTTTTTAAAAATGTCACTCTGGAAAAACACGGAATTACGCAGCTTTCACTTTTTTGCTGTGAACAATAAACACTCAAAAATGTGAAACCCATGCACAATATGAGAATGTCCATTTAAAGCAGCAGTACGTAAGATGGAGAAGAGAGTGCTCAGTCCTGCCTCCAAAGCCCTCCCTGCAGAGGAGGATGTCAAGCCCGTGCAGGCTAGTAACCATGGCAACTGAAAAAGCCAGGTATACAATATGGCGGACACACTGGCTCTGATTGGTTGTTGTGGACCGGGAGCGTCGGATTCTTGCAAATGCCATTAGGAGCAGTAGGAGGAGCCAGAGGAACATGATTTTTTTCACAGATTATCTCTCTCATGTACTACTGCATGTTTAAAGTGACAGTTTGAGCAAATATAACAAAAAGTTAGTTTTAATAATGTTACCTACTGAACCTTTAATGCATATAAAAGTGAACCCTTTTAACATTAAAAAAGGCACAATGGTTAGAATTTTATAGTCTTAAACATGTACAGAAGGAAGTATGTCAAAAAGTTAATGTACACTGAGAATGATGCCAGTGTGGGTAAAGTTGTTAAAGAATACTTGAAACAAAGTTGGAACTGATCTCGTTTATGCCCCGTACTCCGGCTGCAGTCTTTCCAGGAACACAGATTAAACGGAATGTGGATTCTCAGATCAGCGAGCCATAATAATCACTTTGCTTTCAAAGGCTAAGCATTTGGGAGCGACAATGAACTAAACAGTGGCGTGATCAAGCAATTGAACATTGCAATTTCCACCTACAAGCCTAAAAAAGAATCGCTTGTCCTGCATGTTTACTCTGCAAAAAACTGCCTTCTCAATAAACAAGATTGAAAATAAAACACTTTTCGTGTGCACTTTTCTGTAATTGCAGTTTGGCCCTGACGAGAATACAATCCTCACATTGGAGCCACAGCTTTTCTTAACGGCGCACAAAAGATATATTCCTCTTTCATGTACGGTATGCTATAGTATGTGAGATATTTCTCTCTTAGTCTGTCACTCTCTTTCTATTTAATGAGCTCTCATGAGAGGCTGTTGTCACCCGGCCAACATACTGTTACTCAAACTATGCATGCATACGCTTTCGTGTGAATGCGTACATACAGGGCATGCTAGTAATCATATTTAGAACTGATTAAAATAGCCTTATATGCAGGTGGTCATCATCAGATGTCTTTGCTTTACACTGAGGACAACAACAGTAGAGTCCACTGAAGGTTTATGCTGCTTTTCGTAAATTAAAAGCAATTAATAAAAAGAAAATACAAATTTTAAATCTAAATCAAACATAAAATCAAATGAGCAGAGACGAAAAAAAAAGAGAACACAATAAAGCACGGCAGCTGAAGCCAAAATGCAGCTTAAAGTGAATCCGAGACTACCGCACAATTAGAAGATGCTGCTTCAAGACGTGTGCTCAGAGACAGGGTTGTTAAAAAAAAAGCTTAATTGAGGCTACTAAGGCACAGTATTCTCTTAACAAGGTACTGCAGAATGGACAATCGACCTTGACAGAACCAGTAATTGTTGACGACAAGTAAGAGAAGAAACAGAAAAGGGGAGAAAGCCATTATCCAATTAATCTGCTTTTAGAGAGCGTTCTCTGCTGCTTGCTGGGAAGGATGGGGGCAAAGTGTATCTGCATAGCTGTAGCACACTGTAAAAGGGTATGTTGCTGGTTATTTATTATTATAATATTCCTTCACATTAACTGAGTGCATCTGTCTTGCATTTTATATCTTGGTTGTTTACTCTGCAATTTAGAATATTTAATAGACAACAGCATAGGAAAGCAATGATTATGCGACCCAACATATTTCTTTTAGATTCATATGAAAGGATTCTATATCTAAATCATTAAACGTAAACAAGGACACAGCGTCTCTGGAGCTTAAGCAGTATTACAGCTAGACGTCAAGGCCAATTCATGCCACCTACTGGCAAGACACAGAGAGTGGACCTGCAGATGCAGACATTCTGATGTGTGCCCCCTGCAGGCAAAGAGAGTGACAGCTGCTGGTACTGCGTACATGCATATTTGGAGGGTTTGGGAAGTTGCAGAGACCAAATGAAACAACGAAAAAATTGCGAAGTAGAAGACATAAGCTTGGTCTTTAGAAATATTTGAAGCATAAATCTTTTGGGTAGCCTATGACCAAACTTTGACCGTTTCACGTTTGTAATACTTGTTTTTTTGTTGTGAAAATATCACGTTTTGTTTAGGCTTCAGGCTCCAAAGCTACTTGATACGGGAGGAAAAATATCCTGGGCTGTTTGGGCTAAGATAACAAGTCAATGGTGGGCTAACTTGGACACAAAGTGCGGTTCTCTGGGTGACAGAGTAAGACAAAGTTTGCATGTTAGGGAGATTTGCAAATCTACAGTTACAATTTACACACGACCACAACAGACAACACACAGCCACCATTGCTAGTTAGCATAGAGATGATACCTGTGTAGTTGGTCAATTTGCTCTGTGAGGCAAACCCTTATGGACTGCATACAAAAAGCTCTGTATGCAGCTCGAACCGTTTCAATCTAGTGGATGTCCTGGATCTATCTTCAGTTTCTATCACTGAGCTGAACTGTTGATCAGATTAATCTATCTTTAAACAAAAAACAACATACCTATAAGAAAGGTTTGAAGTTTGTTTTTTATTCTACGTGTGTTTTGTTGCTACACACAGCACATTAAAGTTAACTGTTCATTTCTGTTGGTTCTGTAAAAATCAATTAAGGGAATGAAACAGTTACTCTCAATCACCAGGACATAAAACTAAAGATAGTTACCTGCAAACAATAGAAGGAAAGGTATCGAGTTCTTCCTCACCACACAGTTGACAGCCCTTCACGGTTCACAACGTTCACGGTTCAGGTTACTTTTTCCTGTGCAAGATGTACTTTGGCGACGAAGAACAAATGACACCAGCTTCACCCTGCTGTCTTCCATCTGACAAAACAGCCTAACAAATTAGCGGTAGCCAGGCACAGACCTTTCAAATAATTAAGCAGCAAGACCTCCTCCTAAACTAACAATGGGGATTGAATTAGGCAGGAAGGAAAAAACAATTCGTTGTGCGTAAGTGCAATGTCAAGGGTTTGCAAATGACGGATGATTAAGGGCGGCTCTTTGATGCAAATTGTCGTATTATCAACACAGTTCATGTTCATGATGGTAGAAAGGCGAGACTTCCTTCATACAAAATAGAATACGTGTAAACAGGTCACCTGTAAACTTCTCCGTCCAATCAGTGAATTAGAAATTTGGAGCTGCTCATGCAATCTGACATGCCGGTACCTCATGCAGTGTGGGAGGAGGAGGAGGCCGGATGTTTAAATAATAGGTCGGGTTGGGGTGGGTTTGATTTAGTAACCGGAGCAGCTGAAGAGGCGCCAAGAAGCTGCTCTGATCTAACTTATGAAACAGAGCCTGCTATCAACACGTTCATACCTGGAAAGTTTTGCGTCACTTCCTGTTTGTTTCAGTTTCCATACACTACTATCACCATGACAACCATGCTGGCCCTGGGTTTGGAGAGCTGGTGATCCACTAAGCTTTGTACTGACATTGGCAGAGGAAGAGTGGAGAGAGGCGTTGATTGATAAGCGAGGCTGCCTACCTCAGGCTCTACTTGGCTCTGACAGGGACAAAACAGCAGTCTGCTGCGCCTGCCACTGACATTTGTTATAAATCATTGGCAATTTCATCAGTCGAGAGTGAGAGACAGACAAAGCCACAGAGAGAGAGCGAGAGATAGGGGGAAAAAGAGTGACAAAAAGAGAGAGAAATAGACAACCTGTCTCTAAACATTGTTTATTCCATTTGTTTTTGCTTTGAGCTCAGCATCCCTGTCCCTTCCCTTCTCCTTTTCACTTTCTGTCTGTTCCTCTGTTCCCACAAACACCTCTGGGCTATGCAGTAAAGAACCATATCACAAAGCATAAGGTCAGGACAAAAGAAGTCTCAGAAAGGGATTGTGCTGTAACTCACCTTGAAGGGTCAGTTCACACACATTACAAAAACACTTATTTTTCCCACTTACCCCTAGTGATACAGACAGTTTCAGGTTTATCTCCTGGGATCTGATGAGTCTTTCTCGGGGAGTTTCTGCGGCTACATAAATAAAATGAATGAAAGGTGAATTTTGTGTGACTCGGCTGAAACTGATCCTTTGACCCTTGAGAGGTAAGATTAAGGGGAAAAGAACAAGGGCATTTCTGTCGAGTGAAGAGCAGCTGCTGGCGCAGTAAAGCCCATGAATTGATGTGTGTATATTTAATTAGCTGAAGCTGTAAAACCACCTTTCACACAAGCTTTCCTGTCAAGGGCGATCAGTTTGTCCGCAAATATATACATTATTGATGACAATGCTGATATTACGCTCTAGCCTCCCTGATGTTCCTGTTTTATGCCGTCCACTAAGGCCGGGTGCACACACTATGACAAAAGCCAGGATTTATCACTCCTTGACAAATTGGCAAGATCACTTTCCTGCCCCGCCCGTACGGGCAATTTACAGTAAATGTGAGCAGGTCAGATAGAAGTCCTTGATCCTGAGATTTTCAAATATGTGTGAGTTTGAAGGCACATGGTTTGACTCTGAAGTACAAAGGGGAGACAGTTGGGAACTATATCTTTATATTACTACAGTATATGTATAGTCTTAAAGAGGGGGTATTATGCTGTTTCACATTTTATATTTATATATAATTTTACAATGTTGGATGGAAGTTTTAAATCTGTAGGTAAAAGTATGTTGGAGGCTGCTGTGAACGCCTGGTAGCCACAGCAGGCTTCGGAGAGCTGGCCAATCAGAAGAAAGCGGGCTTGTAGGGGTGGGGTTTCTTAAAGGGACAGAACTGACTGAGTCGTTTCTGGCAGAGGCCGTATGAGGGCCTGCACAGAGCACCAGTGTGTGTGTGAGTTTTTTAACTGTTAATTGTGCTAAGCTACTCCACAGGTCACAGAGTGAAAACTGAAGCTTGAAATTAGCATTATACTCCCCCTTTAAAAGCGACAATGTAGAGGCTTACTGAACTATCCACTTTCAAAGACAACCTACGTCTAGTACTCTGTTCAAAACACACAATGCCTAGTTCACATAATTCTGCATCATTTTGCCCTTCACATGTTATCTTTTATTTCCGCAATGAGTTCAGCTGCCAACTCTCACCTAGATTTCCCACCAGCGAAGTCAGTGTCATAAACCTCATAGAGTGGGACCTCCATTAGATCCCAACTCTACAGCATGATCACTGTATGTTGGTAAACATACACGGTGCACGGTAGACTCTATGCTTGAAGTTATGTCTTGAGCTAGAAGGCTAAAATGAACAATAATACCCCCCTCCTTTTGACAAACAAGGAAAACAGCTGTTGAAAGGGTTCCTTGAAGAAACACACTGCGCAAACAGACTCTGAAGTCAGATACACATATTTTATTTAATCTCCATACTCTCTCTCTGTGTTACTCTCCTTCTCCGAGGCGTCGATCAACCTTCTCTGAAATCCTGATAAAGTCGTAACAGGGGTAAGTTGGTCTGTAGTCGTTGTTTGTTGATATTTATTTATCTCTGTTTGATTCGTCAAAGCGGATCATTTAAGCCTACAAAAGTGGATGTCAACTCCTTTACCCCCCTTTTATCCAAGTCTGAATCCTTCACAGTCTTGGGAACTGGGACAAAACAAAAGATAATGGCTTACATCTAATAAAAAAAGATGACATAAGTAAGATCCAAACCAGTCATCTGCAGAGCCAGAGTGAACTGTCAATGTGTGAAGCTGAATTTGCACATGAAAAGCGCAGTGGTTTAACGTTAAGTGTTTCATTATTTGATTCCACTACACTGCCAGGAGAAGATCAGAGACTTTTCTCTTCCCCTGATCTATTTTGGTGCTCATCATTTTTCCCCTCTCTAACACCTGAGACAGATAATTATCCATTAAAAAAGTAAAAAGTGCCTTCATTTAGTCATTTCTTCCCGAGCACGGTGTTTTGAAATGTGACACTGTGGAGTGACAAGCTGGAAGGGCAATGATTACAGTCATTAGCTCGAAAATGACATCAAGTCATCAAGAATAGTTTGAGCTAAGATGGGATATTATATATTTATTTAAAAGAAACAGTTCATTTGGAGGTTGGACCCTTTACAAAGTTCTCTATTCAAACTCAAACACACCCTCAGTTCATTTATCCAAAGTGTCTTCTTGTGGCTATTCTTCACAGGCACCCATCGACTATTCTTTGCATGTTTCATGAAACGTTATGGGATCATCTTTTAGTTCTGCCCGTCTCTCTCACGTACACGGCCTCCATATAATCAGTCACCTTCCTGATAAATCATGTCCCTTCTGCTGTAGCCCAAACACCTTACATTGTCAGAGCTCAGGCTCAGCTCACTGGAGAGGCTGATGGATGATTTACAGGCAGCCAGCCTCTTCCGTCTAAACCCTTCCTCTGTGGCTAAGCCTTGTTCATTAACCCTCTCACTCTGGTGAGCCCATGCAGGCTGTCCACTCTTGCAGTTTGTCGATGCAGCAGGAAAAGAACAATAAGGACAGATGTTATCAAAAGGCCAATTCAAGTGTGTGTTTGTGTGTGTTAGCAGGGCACCTAAGGTCTTAGGTAATATCTTCTGAAAGCTTTCCACTGCAGTGTAGTCTAAGACACAGAGCTGAGATGCCAAGGCAGACTACTCCTGAGGACCTCAGGTAAGAGCCTCCTGCTCTGTCCTTGTCCCCTTTATAAACAAACAGGAAGAGCTAAAAAATACTTTAGAAAACTACAACTGTAATCCTCAATTAAAGAAACATGTTAAGGTTCGTATAAAACAGTACAGCTTGATTTCTACCTAGGCTCACACGGGCAATGTAGGTGTGCCGTCAAAACTGTTAATCACGCTGGGGCTACCCCGTCGACAGAGACAAAGATAATGACACCTCAAAACTGGTCAGCTTAAGTTTCCGGTATATTCCATAGATGATTGTTGATATAAATCAATATAGTAATCGTCTTCTATACTTCTATCTGCTGCCCAAATGTTCTTGCTATGACAAAGTACAGTATTAAATCATGTGTAAATGATAACTGTAACTGATTGCAAGGAGGTCAAGCAAATATCTGTTTTTGTTATGTTAGGTAAACAAGGTAAACCTTCTAATCCTGGATGTAAAGTGAGTGGAGGAATATTTACATATATATTTGAAAAGATATATATAAATAAATAGGACAGTCTGACAAAGTATGATAACTTCGTCCAGTGTTTGATAGTGCTATCAACACGTAGAAGCCCATTTTAAACATCAATTAACCACACTAGTGTTTTGTGGTTGTTTTAGTAAAGATGTCTGAGCTCCAAACCCCACATTGGGTCAAACACAAAGAACGGTTGGAGGGCAGTGTGGAGGAAAAACAATGAAAGATGTTCTCTTGAAGCCAATTCTTACAAGCACAAACAACCATCAAAGTACTGAGAGCAGTGAGAAAGCCCACAGACCTCAATGCTTGCAGTTTTGTTGAATCCACCGGGCCTGTGCACGTTAGTTAAGATTCATTGCCTTAAAATGAGGATGAGCCTCAACAGAAACACCATCTAAGCATCTCTCCAACGAACTTTGTTTCATCAATATTGCTTGCAAATTTGAGAAACAAAGTGTCTCAGCCTTTTGTTCATAAAGGCTTATAGCCATGCGGTGTAAATAATTGGTGTTTGGTATGTGCTTGAGGAGCACAACAAGCTGTATCTAATTTATTCACTTCTGATCCAAACAAAAGGAAATATTAAAAACGAGAAAAAGACATGAGGCGAGATTTAAGTGGGAAAGAGCCACATATGCAGGTTGTCTTCATTTGTGCTTTTGAAGACAATTAAATGACTTGCTTCTGGCAGCACTTACAAGCTCCCCTCTGTGTGTAACAACTGCAGAAATGGCTTTATGAAGAGAACTCAAAGTGAGAGTAATGAGGTAAACTAAACAGTAAAGCCAATACAGCCGGCTACATCCCAGCATCCCCGCTCAACCTGATCTGTGTTTTTTCAACTATCCGAAAATTTTACACTGAAGAAGCAAATAAGCAATTTTCTATTATTTGCACTTGCAAATGTGAGATGCACTATATCAAAACAAATGTTATAAATTATTGTGTTTGGCAAGAGATTTTCCTGCATGCTGAATAGAGTCTGTGTGTACAAAGTGAGAGTGTCTGCGGGTGGCTGCCTGTGTGGACAAACACAGGACTATCTGTGAAATACATTTAGACAGCTTCTTTCGTCTTTGTCTGACACCATAATTACCATTCAAACTAGCCAGGCTAATTACCTCCCTGTTAAAATAATCAGGTTTGTACACAAATCAAGACTAGCCACAGCTGCCATGGCCTGAAAACCAAAACAATAATCAAGTCTGCTGGGCATGGTTATTATGGGCTCCATTTAATCAAAACTTGCATTAAGGTTTAAAGTCATCAATTATGCTATCATTTATTTTACCAAAGATTATTGTATGAATCCTGAAATTATTCATTATATTCTGTCAATCACTTTTTTTTTTGTTAAATTTGTTACAAATTCGAACTCCTTTTCCCCCACACGGGCACTAATGTGATTCATTAATTAGGGGTAATTAATATGGCTTGTTTACAAAATATGTTTTACTGTCCCCAACAATTTCTAGCTCATTAGTGACACTGAATGGAAATGAGATGTAAAAAAGACGAGTTTCTCTGAAGCTTGGAGCCAGACATTTTAACAGTTTTTGATTCAAAATAAGCATTTGAAGAGAAGCCCGTAGCTCTCAGACAACCGGCACAATCAGAGGAAATGCATTTTTATACATGAGATTATTTTGGTGTAATTGGCGTTTAGCTATTTGTTGATGTACCGTAAAATGCGGAATATAAGACGCACTCTGTTTTTGGGGGGTATCCCAGAAGGAAAAAAGGTTTTTCTATAGCTTTTTATTAATAAAAACGTGCATACAGCTAATTTCAAAGCTATTTCAATTAATTTTCATTCAAATTAAACACAAATTATAGCCTACTATCTGTTTTCGCCATGTCTAGTTTGCAATCATGCTAGCTACTGGAGTATAGCGCAAGGAAAAGGACAAAATTAGGACTATTGAGAGGCTGAAGGAGGCTATATCCTTGCCGAAGCAAGGTACTGGTAACTGAGAGGCAGGCGCTGGTAAATGAGAAGCCGCCTATTCATTCGACCATGGCGGCAAGTCCACGTCTAACATAGCAACCCAATGGATCGGCTACTGGATAGGCTGGTCATCAGCTTCCGAGGCTGGCAACTAGCACGCCGAAGCTAGCCATTGATTTGGCTGGTCATCTTCTTCTACTATGAATAGCGGAGTGGTAGCTGAGCTCAGCCTACAGTAATGTTGATTGTTGTGAGGATAGCGGCAACACTGGCGATCATGACAGCGCATGTCTGTGACGAACACAATAACATACCTCTCTCTTTTATACTGGTATTTTGGTCGCACTGTACATAGGACTCAGCCCTTCCAACTTTTTAGATGAAAGAAAAAAAGTATTAAAAGTGCGTCTTGAACACCGAATTTTACAGTATGTGAAAGCAGCACATTTAAAGCTTTCCAACTGTAAGTTGACCTACAGCAGACCCTGCATAGCCACTCCACTTTGTTTCCAGGATTCTTCTCGAACATGAAATTGTGCATCCCTTTTTTTAAGCACTCTGTGGCAGGGGTAACATAAATAATTCAATTGTTAAAGCTAAAAACAATGCCGCCTTTACAACCTCAAGGTCAGCCATCCAACAGGCATGTCAGCACTATGGCACATGAGCTGATCAAATATGAATAAAACAACTCCGACATATTTTGGCACAGATCCATTTGCGATTCAGACGACGTAAAAGTCGGCTGGTTTAAAAAAATAAAACATGTTTGCCTGTTTTTTTTTCTTTCTTACAGGCTTTGTGTTGTTGGAGAAAAGTCAACACCATTAATGCAGATTTACTGTACAGTCATATGATGTCTCAAAAATACAAATGCAGAAGATGAAAAAAACTTCCTGGCTGTACAGCACACGGGGTTAGCCACGGCAGGCTTTTTAAAATAATCTTTTTGTCCATGCCCTTTGCCAGCCAGCAGCCATTTCCTTTCCTTTACTCCGCTGCCCCGTATCTGCTTTATTGTGATGCTAAACAGTGAGTTTTGACATTCAGAAGGGCCCTGCCAAAGGACAGGCCAGTGGATGCAGTAGAGAAGAGAAGGCCTTAATGGGTTCAACTGGAATGGAAAGCATCTGCTAGTCTCCACAGGCTGGAGGACGGGGAAATGTCAAGTATGGTTATTATAGAGCAGGCAGCAGCTCTAGGAATTTTCACCTGAATGAAAAACAGTCTGGGACAATGCACATGACGAGCTACATCTCCACACAATAACGTCTTTACCAGAACAGTGAATGAACCCATGCATAACCAGATGCATGTGCTAGACTACTGTGATTCACATGTTTACAAGAACATGCAAAACATACAAAAATAACGACTTAGATGTGGGGTTTTTTAACGTTGCTAAGGTACAAAGAAATCTGCTGCAGTACTGTATTCTCTTGGCGTAGCAAGCCTTTCAGAACTCAGTATTTTTCTTGGAGAGTTTCCTCTCTGAAGAAAACTTTAACAAAACTAGATTTATGGTAAAACCTCCGTCTCCTGAAAGGCATGGACTATCACATGCTTGTGAAGTGTTCATACATCTGTGTTTCTTCACAGAATCACTTGAGCTTGTTTGCTAATTTGCACCCCGGAGGATGCTAATCAAAGCTAGCACCAGACTAATGAAGCTCTTTAGCCCAGAGGCCAGAGAGACATACATGGCCCTGTGACTCAAGGCTGAGTGTCTACAAGGGGATGTGAGCCTGAACGTGATGAAGTGAACGCATGCGGCCGTAAACAGTCTAATGTGCGAATGAGAGAGTGAGTATATGGGCAGAAAAGTGGAAGGAAAAAGTAGACCAGCAAAGCCAAAATCCCACCGTCTAAGGGGAATCCAGCATCAAACAGACCCTGCTGCCTGAGGGCTGGCCTTCCCTGCTCTGTCGACTTGGAAACGCGTGTCGCTGCACTTAGAGCTTCTGGATCAGCGGGGAGACGGAAAGGAGGTGGAGTGGCAGGATGACAGCCAGAGAGAGAGAGACAGAGAGATGAGACGGTTTGGACTAATGTGATCATTTTATCACCGCAGACTAGAGTGGCTCTGGGAATCATCAACAACAGGGGCCTTGGTGTTCGTTCCTTTCTGTATGAGGATGGTGCACTAGAGAATGATACCTGGATATGGGGCTGTTTGCAGTTTGGTTATAGCGGGAAGGTGAGCGGAATTTTAAAACCACACATTATCCAGTTTCATCACACCCACTAAATTCTCTGCTTTACCTCGGAGTAAAGGCAGCTTGGAAAATGTGCCTCTTCCTGCCAAGAGCCACTGTGTGACCAGTCACAAATGTTAGCCAGTAGCTTCAAACCAGACAGACAGCCTGCTGAGAAGACAAATATACAAAGGAATAACACAAATGTGCTACAAAATTGAAGCAGAGTTGTGAGATGAGTGGGGGCAAATGGTGCTTTAACACTTTTATCGTTCCTGAACCAAAGGTATTACTACGGAAACAGAAGTCAATCACCTCCCTTTGTAGAGGGCAGAGATATAAAGATTAGATAGCACTCATTTCCCTCCCATAACAACAGAAGTTCATATAATCATCTCCCAAGCTCTTCCCCTCCTGACGGCTGTGCGATATGGCTGCTGGCGTTGGTAAATGTGGGAGGACCAGGAATGTGTGTGGCTGGGCGATAAGGCTGCTGTAAAATTTAATTAGCACAAAGCCATGGTGAAAATGACTTCATTTCTCACTGCATTATTAACTAGAGTACTATGTAAGAGCCGAGTCTTAATCAACGTACATAACAGGTTGAGGAGAGAAAATTATGGAGAGACAAAGACAGAGAGAGGGCGAGAGAAAGAAAACAACGACACATTAGAGATCTGAAAGTAAAAAACTGTGATGTGCATCTAGAAAAAAATCCCTGATACATCTTTGAACTTTCTACACACTGGCTTTTCTGCCTCTGTCCTCATAATGTGTGTATCATTTCAGGCAGGCAGAGGAGGAGGAGGCAGTGTGCATGTGAAAAGAAAAGGATCACAGAAGCCGGCTGAATAGCAATCCTACATTAGCAGCTTCACCTACTGTTTGGGGCCTGAGCTGGTGTGAATGGGCTGATTAGGGTCCTTGGCTCGACATGCTGAACACCACTTTCTATTTCACGATCCACAGCCCTTATTACAGCCCAGCTTCCTCATAATCCAGCTAAAAGTGGATATCTGAGGAGCCTGATCGGCTTAGGACTTGGCTAAAATCGTAGGATGTACAGCGGAGCGACATGGAGCAGAGTGCAGAGGTGTTCGTTATCATCTGTTTTCTATTTCGGACCGAGTGGGCACAGTGGAGCTCACTGTGTGTGTGTGTGTGTGTCCACGCTGCTCTCATCCTTTACACTGACCTCTCCAAACAAGTCAAGTGAACATACAGCACACCATTTCACTTTCTCATCTTCTTACAGTTTGGACCACTGGGCATGGATTACAGGTTACACGTTAGCAGCTGGCTGCAGCTTTTTTGTAGTTGAAAAAACTTCAACTCAAAGCAGAAAAGCGCCCGACGTCATGGGCATTTTTTGTCATTGTCCAATCGGATGAATGGAGAGGTGGGACTTCTGCAGGGGTGACGGCATTTGGTGATTGTCGTGATCTTTCCTCTTTCTGAGGGTCTCATGTACCCACACGGATCTGTGTGTTTAATGTATTTGGGAACAGCCTCTCAGCCTCTATCAAAGCCAAGTCCCCGCTGCATGTCCATTTTTTAAATAGATATAACTAATCTATTGAACACAAAGTTAAGTATTTTAGCTAGCCAAGGTAAATGGGAACAGTAACCGTTAGATTGACAGCTAAAGATTCGGTGGTTGCCTTAACAACAGAAAAAAAAAAAAGCCACCCCCAGCTGCTAAAATGCCCTAAGGATATATTTTCAAGAGGGGCTTTAGGCTTGCCCTCTTAGCAATGGCTAATACAGGCATTATTATTTTAAACACAACTGGATATGTGCATGCATTACAATTAAACACGTTTCATTAAAAAAAAGCCTGAATCTTCAAAAGGCGAGACAACAACACAAGTGGGAGCCATTACAAGCCATTTCCATTATCTGTGTCCTCGCATCAGGACACGACAATGGCGATCACATTGGAGAACGTTTTCAGACAGAAACATATTTCACGATAATTACAGACAGTATTACAGAATGCAAATACAAGCAATTAAGTATCCCAGAATAGACCATTGGCGCTTCCTCCGTCCCACAGGTAAGAACTTGGTTAAAATTTGCTGGTTAGATCGCCAGACCAGTGGAATAAAACTAGTGCAATTAATCACCAGCTACTCGGTAGGAACTGCTTAGTAGCCAACAGATCAGAGTGTATTGTACTGGGCAGCTTCCATGTGTGACTCAGTGTAACTGCGAAAGCAAGCTCGAGGGCATTCCAGGAAAAGGGGAGCATTGTTCTCAGCAAAAAACTTGAAAAAAAGGTTAAAAAAAATCTTCCCTTCATCGCTCTCTACATCACTCAATTACTATTCTACAAGTCTCGCTGCACAGGCTGGCCCTAATTACGCCAGCCACTTTGTTAAGGTGCCCTCTTGCTCCATCTGTTCAATGCACGCGCGCACTGGCTAAAACATACACGTGCACACACACACATAGTGCAGCACCCCAGACAGACAGACAAAGGCAGGTCAAGGTACACTTTCCCATCTGGATATGCCTTTGTCTACAAGAACAGTTAAACATCTAAACCACCAATCAAGTGGGGCGATAAGAGAGACACTGTGACTCTGATGACTGCTACATGAATACAGAGAGCGGTACACCTGTCTGGGTCTTGCACGTGGCTAATGCCCCGACCCAGGAGTGACCTTTAACCTGCTGCCTGCACATCATTAGAACACAGGGTTTAAGCTGACAATTTCTATGCATGTATGCATGAGCGTGTAAGCGTAAAAGCAGGGAGAGTGAACACCCAGAGTTCAGAACAGAAGCTCTTTGGCTATAATCTGTCACTTTAATGAAAAACGCACAGGCCGTACCTGATGGCTGGATGATAAACGATGACCAAATGCAGATAAATCAGCAACTCTTACAGTCTCACTTTTGAAACAATGACGTGTGGCATTAATTCAAAAAGATCTTGGGAGGAGCGAGTCTGTGCTCTTCTTTTTGTCTTGGGCCAACTGGAATGATTTAATAACCTCTTCCTTTTTTGCTTATGTCATGTTTGGGGGAAAGCAGCGAGGCAGGGGGAGGGAGATAAAGCGGAGGCAAAACAAAGTCAAAAAGTAAAGAGCAGACTGAGGAACTTTGGAAGGATGGGAAGCTTTCTCCCATAATTGACATTGATACGAAGAGACAGAAATGTGGAAGAGAGATGAGAAGCACACACGCAATCTGCAGGATAGAGTAGCCTGCAGAAAAATCCACATATCACAGTCTATAAGAGGCCCAATCAAAAAGGGCGAGCATCTAACAGCACATTCCACTAGAGTATCCCAGCCTCAGGAAGTTACGGTGGCTGACTCTCAATGCTGGTTTTCTTTTTTCAGAAATGTCTCACATGTGAGCACACAGAACAAACTGGGATGGAAGGAAGACAACCTCTTTCTTTTTAATATAACTTTTTTTTGACTTACATTTCAACTTCAAACTTTGCTTTCTTTCGTCTTAATGATCTTCTGCAGCACAACCTCTGAAAGATATTGTGGGTTGAGTCTCAAATCTCCATCCTCCATTTGCACCTTTTGCTCAAAAAGTATCATAAAGTTGAGTCGGCGAAAAACATGGCGGAGAACACCTCCAGTGACTAGAGGCTTCCTTTCAGGGTGAAAACCTTAATGCTTCAAAGTGCCAGTAGGAAAAGTCTCCTGTTTCCATTTGGTGAAGGGGTACACTGACTTTGTGAAGTGACCTTTACATCAATTTCAAGCTCCGGTTCAGAGCCTTATCACACTTGATAATTGGTAGGTCTGTTTCACTTAAGACATCTGAAGTAATTGCTCCTAAAGACAGAGACATCCAAATCTTTGCAGATCTCATTCCTCCACACTCTCTCCCCATTATCGATCATTCCAGGACAAGGACGTTATAATACGCACACACTCAGAATGCACCTCTGGCTTGTGCTGTCGTACACTCTTGGGGGCTCTTGCTCTCGGTCAAGCAAAATAATAAAAAAAGTAATAAATAACAAAAGTGTAGTTTATTCTCCTCAACACATACATGCACACAGCAGCTTCGCACACGGCGAGGCTGTGATGAGGGCTTGCAAAAACAGCTGAAATGACCAGACATCGCCTGGAGAGATGTTTTCAGAGGGGCACATTTAAAAAGCTATGGATGCTTTATAGATTCAATTTGCAGATTCAAGTCTCTTACACCTGTGTGGCTAACCACCATCGATCCATCATTCTGTGGAGCCCAATCCAATTTAGAGTGTCGAGGAGCCCCAGAGCCCCGCAGCCTTATCCTAACCCAGGCCACAGCCGCCACAAAGCCTGCTTACCTTCATCCCCTGAAGTCTGCGGGTGTGTCTGTGCACTTCTATGTGTGTGTGTGTTTGCTGAGGGAGGCTGCAGACCAAGCTAAACACCTTAGCTGCTGGCTCATGTTAAAGTGTGCTGAGCCAATGTAGGGGGTAGGGGAGGAGAGGAAGCTGGGGGGGGAAGGGAACCAAGGCCGGGGCGCCAACTCAAACTGAAAGAAGAGGAGAGAGGAAGGAAGACCGGGGAGAAAGAAAAGAAATGAATAAACAATGTGCATCCCTTGATGTGTGGCAAACTGGAGTAGACCACAAGGAATCTTTTCATCCTATTTTCTGTTGCATGGCAATCACTCACCATGACTACGAAGCACTATAGCCATAATCGAACTACTCCTCAGTCTCATCAAAGTCTCGGAGAGAACAATCTATCAGCCATTTGATTTGTTTCTGCAGACAACAGACTGGTGCACTTCAGGTTCCCCTGGTGGGAAAGCTTAATGGCACCATGCATGTTCAGATTGACCATTCAAATCTCTCCCTTTCACCACTAATCACAGTATCTTCTTGTTGCCGATGTTTCGGTTTTAATTCTCTTTGCTGCTCCAATGGGCTGCAGCAACACCCTTGAGATCAATTATTAAAGGGTATTTAAAAGTGTGGGAAAAGGAGGTGGCATGGTGGTGTGAAAGTGAAAGCAGCTGTTTAAGTGCCCGTACCGCAGACTAAACTTCATCACCTCCCAAATAAACAGAGAGCATCCTGTGGGTTCCGATCTCTCCGGTGACTAAAGCCCGGGGAAATTCAAGCTTTGTCCGTCGAGGAGAAGGAGGGAAGGAAAAGAATGGGCGAGAAAGGGGTGAGGCGGGAGAGGTGGAGACTCCTTACCAATAACAGGCAATTATGTTTAGGGAGGGCCATCGTCAGGCCATGAGAGTATAGAAGAAGACAGCGGGGATATGGGATGGTAGGGAAATGAGGAGGAGTGTTATTTAGGAGGCAGATGGCAGAGAGGGGGAAATTAAGATGAATGGGTACTGAGAGGGCTGAGCTGGTGCCGGGGCTGGGCAGAGAAAAGTAATTAGCTGTGTTTGCTCTGGGAGGCTGGCAGTGAGTATGATGCCTGCAGTGACAGGCTAAAGCCTTGAGCTTTATTAGTCAACAAGGCCATGTCTGAAGTTGCCAGCAGGGGGCAGCGGGGCTAGAAACCTTCCAGGACCTTTTTACCTGTACAACACACCATGGGGTGTTTTCACAACATGAGCACTGAGCAGCAGCTTCTTTACACAATTTCCTTTTCCTCTAATCCCCTGTTAATACAGCATAGCTCTGGCTTGTTCTCTCATATACTTCCAGACTCCTTCTCTCTCTCTCTCTCTCTCTCTCACACACACACACACACACACGACAGTGTGAGTCCAATTTTCTCTTTCTCCCACTTTATTCCTCAGTTTCATCCTTACCAACTGGATCTATCTCTCTTCCTCACACCATTTCTCTCCATTTCTTCTGTTACAGCCACCTCTATCCGTCTCTTTCCACCCACCCCGTATATCTCTCTCCCCCTCGTCCCTTTCCAATCTAATTTCAGATAAGTCATAGCAGAACAACAGAGCAAGGCCCTTTATCATTGCCATCAATGATGTGGGTGGATCGAGCGTGAATAATTTTATTCATGTGTGCCGGTGCCCAGCCCACTGGGATTCCAATTACAAGTAATAAGAGGTAATAGGGTTACAGTGTAATTTTTTAAGTGCCTCTGTCATGATTGTAGAAATCCTCTTGCAATATAAAATATGTGTTTACAACTTTGAATAATGTAGCATAACGAAATTAAGTATAATTATTATCCGTCAAATCTTCACTCCAAGGAAGTCACAGTTCTACAAATACAGCCTTTTACATCTACATTCTAACATTGGATGGCTTTATATGATTACACAGAGCACTTGAAGTGCTCTCAGCTACTCATGGCTTACATCCAATTTGTAACACAGCATTTAGCCTGCATGTTTGATCTTGGTGCACATGCATCACTGCTCTTATAAACATATAGATGAATCAGGCGACCAATTTGTGTGTAGCTGCCATTTCTGTGGTGGCAACTCAGTGTCTGCTGCTGCCTGCTGACTGTTAGACAGCTGCTTCCAGTAACTGATGATTACCTTAATCAGGCCATCTTAACATTATTAAGATTTTACACATCAGACATCGATTACAACAAGTCTGATTACATAATGGAGAAATTGAAAAACAAAACAAAACATGACCATCTGCCACATATTTGTGATGAAGTGCTGTGTAATATAACATCATTCAACTAGCTACCTTCAAGAGGGGGTATTATGCTGTTTCACATTTTAAGACAAATATATATATATAATGTTACAGTGTTGGATGTCCAGGCTAAACGTGGGTGAAGTTTCAAATCTGTAGGTAAAAGTATGTTGGAGTAATCCCCAGGCTTCTCAGCTCAGTCTGCAAGCTGCTGTGAACGCCAGGTTTCAGGCAGTTTTTTCCACACGCTGCACTTTGTGACGTCACAAAGTACAGCCTCAGAAGGCTTCAGAGAGCTGGCCAATCAGAAGAAAGTGAGACAGGACATCTGAACCTTCCTTTACATCAGATCTTACAAAGTCGAAACAGCCTTCAAATGCACAGAGTTGGACTCAAAGTGCTGCAGATAGTGAGCAATTCAGGAGCCGTATCAATCTAAGCCACAAAAGAAGCCATCACACACTGCTTCCAAGGACCTCAGCCTTGCTTCTCTCAAAGCTTACACATAGCAATGCCTCAAACTATTTAAGCTGTGGCCTTTCACACTTTCAAAAGACACACACAAGGCCACAAAGAGACAAAGGTACTGAACTGAAAAGGTCACTGAACACACACAAAAGCAGGACATATGAACTGTCAAGGCGAATTTGCAAAACATGCAGGAGATGTTTAAGACTGATTTCAAAAAAGAGATCAAAGACAGAGCTGAGCATGCTTCAGGCTTTAGCTGTGCAGGTTCTTTTTTTTCAGATTTTGCTTTACCATGGTTAACAGGCCTGAGGACCTGGCGGAATGAGCCTGGGCTGATCGTCTGCTGCTGGATATCTGTAGGGAGGGTAGTGAACAATAATGCCAACACATATAGTACTCAGAGGAATCAAAAAGATCACGAGGAGGCTTTCACACGCTGAAGAATGCCTGTGAAGGGAAGTTGATTAAATAGAAATATTTAAAGGCACAGCTATCAATGCCCACACAGTTAAAAAAATATGTACTCATCCTGTTTTAAATGTACAGCATTGTCTTGTTCTTTCAATTTTTCTGTTCCTGGATTTGGATTTAAGATTGCCAGAGAACAAAATGAGAGTGTGTTGTCTTTTGCTGAGATCCAAACATCAAACAGTTGTAGTAATGTTGTTAGGCTGAGGATTCTTTGGCATTGTGCTGCTTGCAAGCATGTGTTCAAACAACAAATTAGTGTGTTTTGCAAGTGACTGAGAATGACAGTGAATGGAGCCAAGGCACGAGAATCCGAGGATGTATTGGATTCAATCAAAACAAGAAAAATATGCAACCACTTGGCAGGTTAGGACCACATTTTATTCATAGTGTTTTTTTGAACATCTGAACCTTTTTTTTTTTACTGAGAATGTTGCCACTAGCTTTTATGTGTGCGACTTTGTTTGTGTATAAATGTAAGTAAAGGATATGAGACTCACCTCTGGGTCTTGGCGCTCTCTTCCTGCGGTCTCTGAATGCAGCACCTGACTGTAGGGCTTCCAGCAAACTATCCATCACACCTGTCTCATCGTTCTCTGAAAAACCCAGAAAAGAAAACGAATGAGTGGGTGTTGGAAGACAGACGAGAGGTAAAGAAAGACAATCAGATCTTTTGTAAGGAGGCTTGCCATACAGATTGCAACAATTTGGAACTTACAAAGGCATACCATTATATAAACAAAACATGTTAGAAAAAGCCTTGAACAAACTCCTTCTTTATCACAGGCATACTATAGGCCTATAGTATAGTCAGGAGCACACTGTTTACAGTACACTGTCAAGCTGCAATTGAATATTCAATCTGGCAACATGGTGCTTCACAGCATCTACTGTAGAATATCCTTGAGTCAAAATAACAAGTCCTTGTGTGTAGAAGCAGGGGACCTATCAGAATGCAGATATATGGTAGAAAGGGAAACGCTCTGCAGAAATGACATGTAAATCATGGCCTGAGTTGGTTCAGCAGAAAACCTGGCCCTGACACCTTTGGCAGAATGATGGACCAGGCTAGTGATTTGCAGTGAAAACAGCCTCCAGTGGATGGGAAGGAAAAAAGATAGCAGGTGTATGGAGGATGTCAGGGAGAACACACACTGTCAATAAAAGTTCATACTGTGGTTGTCATGCAAATGTCTGTGCGTGGGTGTTCCCTTTCAACACTGCTTCTGTTTTGCCAACAAAATGTAGAAACAAGTCTTTGTAGAATGCAGATGTGAGGAAGTCACTGAACTCTGGTCACTTACAGTGAAACACTGAAACGTTAAAAGCCTCATGCTACGAGGCAACCATACGCTGTGTTCATAGAGAAAAAAGGAAAAGTGAAACGTGATCTAACGCTTTTCCATCCATGAGGGAGTGAGTTCTCTCAGTAGCTGAAGCAACACAGCAGCATCTCACTGCTTCTCATTGTTTTTTATGTTTAATATTTTTTAAATAATGTTTAACTTCTGACTGAAGTTTATAGTTTTATAGCTTTTTCAAATATTTCATTATCTATAGAAGCAGCAGCAAAATGAAACATTTAATGTCAGCTAAATTCTGCAATTTGCTGATGCACTTGTTTATGAAGACAAATGTGCACCCTTGTTAATATCTGGTATCACCAATTTTGCCACATGTCTATTACCTTTGTACAGAACAGATCATCCTTCAAAAGTCAGGCAGTACTGTCACTGTGACACGCAATCTAAGGACACTGAACATACACCCATCCTGGGGCTGCCCAAGACTAATTGCAGGGTCTTTCCTAACAAAATAGTTGCCTTCATATTTAATAAAACAAATCTATTAAGATATTTTAGGATTTTAAATAGTTGTTACAACCTTTTGGCTTAATAAAGATGATTTGGTGAAGGATAGTATGACCTGGATGACTGAGAACCTTCACAGATAAGGTTGAACTAAGGCTGATAATGGCTTCAATAAATATTAACCATGATCTAGACAGTGATCCTTAAAGTCTCAAGGTTCCAGCATGCAACATCCCAAATAAGGCCCTAAACACACCTGGTGGTTTTCGTGATCGGATCACAAGTGGAAAGCCTTAAGTACAAGTGTGAACACTCCCAGGACGGATTGAGGACGCATTCAGATCCGATCACCCAGGTGGCCTGATACGGAGGTGGTCTGGGACGCATTTATCCACATACGTCTAGCAGTGTGTACGTACATGTGTCCTGGGCCACATTAAGCACCGCCTACTCTCCCTGTATCCATGGCAACGTTCACGTGCATACGGAGAGACCACTTGCCTCTCATTCCTGTCTAAATTAACATTTCTCTGCTGGGTCTGTTAAAAATCTTATTTTTATTTATTTCTCATGTCACTCCAGCATGTCTGTTCGTAGTTTATGCAGCGGAATGTGCGTGGAAATAATGACAGGTCGTGTCTGTACTTATTCAATAAGGAGACTGCATTTAAGTTTTATTATGGGACAATACCGAACCGAGGAGGGGGAAGGACGGCGTGGGTCGGGGATATGACTCACGAGCAGTTTATCACAGTTTAAAAATCAATCATCATCCACTTGCAGTTATAAGAGTTTAATCATGCAGCGCAGTGACGACACCGATCTGTGTGTGTTTCTCATGCTCATGCTCGTGCACAGCAGCTCTCCCTCTCTCTGCGCTGCGAGTCTGCATCACAGTGTTTTTGTATTATATGACGTTTTTTAAAGTCTTATTAAGGTGAATGAGGCTCCGTGTTCATTTGCATACAGAGCGGGAAAGTGAGATCCGATCACAAGTGGTCACTGAAGACGCATTTGAGGGGCTCGTTAATGCTAGGTGTGAACTGCTGAGCTTCAAGCTGACCACTTGTGATCACCCAGGACACATGATAATACCAGGTCTGTTAAGGGCCTATGATTACACTGAAAACACTTTCTAGTTGATTGCAAATGCAACTTTCCAAGAAACTGTTCTCGGTCAGCTTCTACAGTATTTGCTGACGGAGCAGAGAGGTGCTAACGCGTGTATGAATATAAATGGCTGGATGATAAAATGGGGTATCTTAAAAAACATTTAATATAACAAAGTATCAACTGATAAAACGTAGGAAAGGGAATTGAGTCTGTTTTGTTAGGCTAAGGGCCCTTTATCCATTTAGGCATTTTCACTCTCCTTTGTTCATTGGGAGCACCAGTTGCAAACTTAATTATCTCCGGCATTGGGAAGAAAAAGACACAGCATTGGTGTGCTGTTCACATGGCAGTATCAAATGGTGCATTCATTTGATTTTAATTGGAAATTGAATTTAGATTAAAAAAAAGTTATATCTACAGTGGCATCTAGACTAAAACTTTAGCAGAGAAAATTGATTATTCGACAGATAATTTGGGGATCAAAGAGTTTGGTGAAGGGCAAAAGCAGTCACAAGCCCCTTTCTGCTGACCCATCTCAAAAAGTGTGGGATTAAAGCTGCTGTGTGGAACTTTTGGTTTGTGTTGATTTTGGCGCCCCCTGTGGACAAGCCTGTACCTCTTATCTCTTTGCTGATTTTGTCCTGTACATGCTTAAGTGGTGTTTTTTAACAGAAAATCTCATCCTGCTTTCTTTAACAGTCATATGCGTCACTCACTTTAAATTTTTGCATTGGAAAATATAAACAAAGGCAGCGTGCAGTTCATGGCTTTGTTTCACACCTACCCTCCACCAGCAGTTTCAGGCATTCAAAATAACTATATAGAAATAATCAATCTTGTCGCTGATGGTCTGCTTTGGTTTGGTAGCTCATTTAGAGACATAAGAATTAATTTCAGTCTGTTTCATAATCATCAAAAAAACTCCTCTCAGGAGCTTTAAATAAATGTTTTTAAAGGACAAAAAATAAGTAGGATGTGAAAAATCAAATAGAAAGCGTTTATATTGAGCACACAGTGATTGATAGTCGTCTGCTTCGTGTCCAACATATTGCCAGTAGCATCAAAGATCGTGACCACATCCATATTTAAAATGTGCTTATTATAAAAAAAAAAAAACAGACTACAATTGACATAAAGGTTATAATCTAAAAGCCCAAATCAAGATGTATGAGTCAGATGTGAAAGGCTTCAAGTAACCACTTAAAGTCGAGTCAACACCAACAACACTGGTGAATCTTTACAACATTTCTAAAATATCCATTTTGCACTCTAGTGAAATCAAAAGCCGCTCATTTGCGTAGACGTTTAAGTGTTTCTGTTTTCAATGTACAATAAACACTGACAGTGTCCCTTTCTAAAGCTTTAATGAGGACTCGTATTGCACTGAGTGATCAACTTTTGAAGCCTGTCCACTCTTTTACTCATCTCTTTCAATCTGAGAGTCATTCATGAGTCATTAGCTACAACCATTGCTTTCATATTCTATCACGGGGACTGTAAAGTGAAATCTTCATCTTCTTTCACACATGCAGCACCATGGTGGCTTTTTTCGGGAAACCAACAAAAACTGTCAATCGGCTGCACAGTACACGGTCCCTTTACACACTCCTCTACAGTGAAGCTCCTTTATTGAGGGCAGAGGGTCCCCAGGGTGGTGGGCTGTGGTTGTACCAGCCCCCAATGCCAAGCAGCGACTACAAACACACACGCACAGTGGAGATATCATGGCCCACTTCCTTGCCTGCCTGCATCTATGTGTACATTTGTTGTGCTCTTCATTCACAACAGTTGCACTCCTCCTCTGGCTGACATGTGCCTAGTTCTTCATCATTACGCAGAGCAGAGAGGCAGCAAGAATTTCTGAGCAATACCGACGCTCCTCGACGTCCACTGCTGTGGCAATTCATCACAGGCCGCAAGCTTTACGTTCCCCGCAACACATATACAAAAAAACAGATAGCACACGGGAAAACAAGCAAAAACAACCAATCAATCTATCGCTACCCGTAGTGTGTGCCTTCATGTGTAGTACTCCGTTTGACTCCAACCCACAAGAACTTGAAACAGTTTGTGTGCCTCGGGAGGCGAGGAAAAAGAAACCCACTCAGATCTCCCACCTCAGGAATATATGGGAGCAAAAACAGTCCAATTTTACACATCAATCAGCGGCAACTCAGACAGGCCGAGACGAAAAACCGCTTCATACAATGTAGACAAGAGGTGCTTTCAGACAGCATAACACTGAAAATCATAACACATATTTATATACTGACACCCACATGCTCACAAACTTAGAGAGACACATCACAGACATGTCACATGGATGGTAATGGAGGAGGAACACATGGCAGTGGAATATTAGTCAAGCCAAGAGCTGTGAAATGGGTTTGAAACAGTCATTCAGCTTGTGAAAGGTGGCGTTGAGGATGTGGCGAGAGAACAAAGACGAGCGAGAGGAACGGGACAGTGAGGAGTGGTATCCCGGCTTTGGCAGTAGAGCTGCTGATTGGTTGCTTTGATGTGCACAATTCGCCTGCCTATTTCTATTCCGCTGCATCTGGGATCAGAGCTCTCATGACAGGTGTGCAATGTGCACAGAGGCTTTCTGCTTTAACTTTCACGAAAAAAAAATGAAGACACTCTCACAAGCTACTCCAGGCCTCACTGATGTCTATTTAAAGAATAGTGAGTGTGTCTACCATGTGTTCATATCTTCTTCACGGCGGCTCAACAGTAAGCTCCAAGTGCCACATTTTAGCAGTGAGAGAAAGCAGCAACTAAGTGAAATGTCCTCTACTTTGACATGTCTGCTGTCCTTGGGGGGAAAAAAGACTTGAAAATATGTGGTTGGATGTACAAATGTAGATGTACAAATGTTCAAGTCAGATCAACAAGAAGATACAGGCAGAAAGTTGTTTACTCCCCCCCCCCAAAAAAACAAAAGAATAAACTCTGTCAGGGGGAATCAGGACAGAGCTGAACCTCCATCTCAGGGAAACAACTATAGTTATCTCCAGTCTGTAGTGAAACTTCAATCACCATCTATTTAATCAGAGCCTGTTCAGACTGGCGTTTTCCATTGTCTGGACATGCAGCCTATCTGTGTGCTGATGTCTACCCTCTATTCAGACCCAAACTAATGCCTCCCGCCACTTCACTCAACAGGATGTGGCACTTATCATCAGGACAATGACCCGTTCGTAGCAGTGTGCAGCAGAGGTGGGCCAGAGCAAGGCAAGAAATAAGGTCAATTGGGCTGGGATGGAAAAGCTAAGGAGAGTAAATCACATGCCTGAGCACAATGAAGGCAGGCCGACCACTGTGTTCCCTTGGACACTCAGAAGGCAACTGGTGCAATAAGGCTAGTCAACCCCTCTCTCTCCCTATTGAATACCCTGTGTTCCACTCTACTAACACTTTGAGCAGCAAATAGCCAAGCCAGTCACTGGATGATGAATAGAGATGTACAAATGTTAGCTGCGCATCATAGCCAGCTAATAAATATTGTAATAGGTCACTGTACTTCATCAGCCAGTGAAAGAAAATCACAACTTGTGACCATGTACCTTTGACGCAGGGTTCTAGGGCCATTAGAAGCAATTATTTCATCGGTCTGTTACAAAAAAAAATCACACTAAAATTTTGGTATTTAAAGTGCCTTTCCTCTATTGCAGCACGTTCTTGTAGTACTAAGTCAGGGTTAAATGAATTGAGATAGAAATCATGATGGATAAATATGACAAGAAGTGCCTCTTGTAGAGCCTTTTATACTACACTAGCAAAAAGGTGGTTATGTAAAATGTATCATATAACTGATTTGAGAATTTGTTTGAAATAGACCCTCATCCAGGTCTACACCCCCTCCCGCCCACTACGCTGTGCCAATGAGAGGCGCCTGGTACTCCCATCACAACAGAGCCCTAAGTTGCTAACTAGACTCTTCTCCTCAGTAGTCCCCCGGTGGAGGACCGAGTTACCAAACTCCAATCGGTCCGCAGAGTCCCTTTCCGCCTTTAAGAAGAAGCTAAAGACCCAGCTCTTTCATGAACACCTCTGCACTTAATGATAATGATGCTACTGGTGATAATGACATTGAGGATATTGTAGATGTTGATTAGGATATTTGTGATGATGCTGACTAAACTGACCTTGATGATGATGATATATATATATGATGTACGTCGCTTTGGACAAAAGCATCTGCTAAATGAAATTGTAACGCTGTTACATAATTTTCTAATAATTGTAATCAGAAGAAGTTAATAGAGTTAATGTATTTATGTCAAATTTTTTCCGCTCTCTTGTAGGCAGTTGTTGCTTTCAGTCGTAACAACTGAATAAGGTTAGGAAGCTATGTTTAGGTGTTTTGGCCCCTTCAGTCGCCCCATGATACAAGCAGGTCCGACACGAGACATGTGAAGATAATCGCAACAGTCAACAGTGATAAACAATGCAGAATAGCAGCAACCACCCGTATGAGGAACACATTAGTAGAAAATGTTAACTAACTGTAAGCACCATTACAATACTACTGTATGATACAGAGGGCATTACTTCAAGGCAAGGCAAAGCAAGTTTGCGTTCAGCATCTAAGAACTATCTCCTGAGAACATACGGTATCTCATGCAAGCTTCCGCTCCGCAAAAGGATCTCTCTCTCTCCCCCTCTTTCTCTCGCCCCTCCTATGTTTTTAGCATCTTTGCATGCAGGGTTGCATCTCTCGCTGTTCTTCTATTTGACGTCTTAATAGTTCATAGCTTGTAGCCATGTAGGGAATGTTAAATAAAGCTCTGATGTGTAATTTGTCGCTCCACAAACATTCCTGCTCCCGGCCTACCCTGGGAGTTAATGCAAAAGATTTGTCATACACAAGCCAGGCACAGCTAGAGGAGGAGGAAAAACACCTATTCAATCTGAATTTCAATCTCCATAGGGCTGTATGCAAATGCATGCAAGCGGATGCTCTCTCTCTCTCTCTCTCTCACCCTCAGACTGCCAGAAAGCACGGTGCAGCTGATGAAACCAGGCTGCATATTATATTGTAGGTAGAAGACCGGTCTGTGGCAGGTAAAAGAGACAGAGGAAAATGAGAGGGAAACTGGGAGTACCTCACATTTCAAGAATACGTAAATAGGCAAGCTAGAACCCGACTGAATGCAGATACCTGAAGAAGGTAAAGAAGCTAAAATCCATTTTGATCATTTCCTCCAGGAAACCCTCCCCCCTTCCTTCCCCTGTCTCTCATTGCTGTGCCCTTCAGCATAATGTGGATGTGCAGCCTCTCTGGGGCTTTTTAGGGAATTGATGGATAATCAGATGATTACACAGAAAATCTCCATTGAGGACAATCCTCCCTGACAAACAAAGAGAAAGCTCTTTAGTTAATAAATAGGCTGAGAGACAGACAGAGTGAGAGAGTGTGAGAGAGAGAGAGTAAATAAATCCTGTCCTGGGTTGGCAGCACAATGCCAAATCTCTATCACATATTCATTTCATCCCAACAATCTGTGTGTGTGTGTGTATTTGTGCATGTGCGCGCGTATGTCACTCATTGCCAGAAACATCACTTCGTGGGGATGTCACTGAGTTTGCCTTTAGCTTTATCTTAATTTGAGCGTAGCTAAATAAATTTCAAGCTCTGGGCATATTTGTATAAGCCTTTCTGACAAAATTTGGATGAAGTTTATTCTTATGATTTCCTTATTTCTGAACTACTTTGCAGAAATAGAAAAAGTTTGCAGTGAAACGTAACTCAACACTTGTTCACGCACAGGGAAAAGACCTCGGGGCTGTCAATCTGAGCAAGCTGCAATCTAAACATGCAACAGTCATTCAAATTAATGTTAGGACAGAACTATTCAGTTCTAATAAATAGTACTTGCTAAGTGGATGCACAAACCCCAAATTCTTGATTGAATAAGTATTCATCTCCTTTAATCCAAAAAATGAAAGGCGGTAGCAGGCGCAGCTTTGTGAATACATGGATGGATTAATGTCATCTGAACACAATTTTTCCAAATGTTCTAACAAAACTGCCCAGGCTCTGCTCAGTTTTATGGCATCTGTGAGTGAACAGCATGCCGTACCATAAATTCTTGATTTGATTGAAGCCCGAATTCTGATTTGGCCATTCCAGGGCGACGTTTCAGGGTTTTTTTTGGTGCATTTCTTCAGATTCTGCTGCTTTCATTTTACCCTCTTCATTCACAAGCCTTCCAGGGTGTTCTGTAGAGAAGCAACCCCACAGCACGACGCTGCCACCACTGTGCTCCAGGCCGGGGATTGGTGCGTCTCAGCTCATGTGTGGCGTTTGTCTCTCACTTCCCCACGCACACACAGAAGCCTTCGTATTTTCAACAAAGCCTATGCGACATTGGTTTTTCTTTGTTAACCCTGTTTCTTGTATTTTCAGATAACCACATGTTCACTGAGGGTTAGATCCAGTTCTTAACCTACCCTCCTGAATCCAGTTCATTAATTTCAAGTGGACACGACCCTTCATTTGGATGAGGCCACACTTCTAAAACTTTAGGCGGTCTGTGGCAAATGGTGAAAATTGAGGAGGTCCAGGCCACAGTAAAGGGCGTGTGGAGAGGTTTTTTATTATTCTTTAGCCAAGAGAGGCCTTGCTTTGGCTATGTCATATGCCCACAGCAGTACTTTGGCCTTGATGGAGCGTGGTGGTTCTCTACTTGCACTCTAACATCTACAGGAGTGCTACAGTGGCTGGCAGAGTCACGTTAGCTATAGATGCTGGAGCAGTGCTGGGACTGCCAAGCTCAACCACTCTGCCAGCCTTGGCTTTGGCATCGGAAATGGGTCTGGAGGCACCACTGTTGAACAAGTTCCTGGCATTAGTGTGGCTCCAAAGGGGTAGGGGAAAACACACACAGAAAAAACAACTGGCTGTTGGAACCAGATGCTCTGGCATCAGGTAAACATTGCCTTCTTCACAGCTATGTGTGAACCTGCTTGGTAAATAGTTTTATCATTCTAGCTACATTGCCCCTGAGGGCCACAGCAACCTCTACCGTATGTAGAGGTCTTTACAAAAACTCCCTTAACATCAACGGTAAAGCACGAGTTAAGACCACCACATTTCAAAGCATATAAAGCCCTGCGGCTGTATAGGCAAGGTTGAAATCAAAGATCTATCTATCAATGCAGGATATAATCAGTAAACTTTTATCCAGCGCAGAAGAACATCAAAGGAAACTCAACAACATGTTTTGATAACAAAATGTGACATTTTCAAAGAGAAATTTGAGGTCTGCCAGTTCAAGACTGAAACTTTGTACTGACCCTTGTACTGTAGTCAGTAAGCACGGTATTGATCAAGTGTCTGAGAAGTGCTGCACTTTTAGACACTAGCAGGTGATAAACAAAACATGTAGAGACAGAGTGAACTGTGTAACCTGAAAGAGAATCGATCACAACAACATTCAGAGCAAATGTGAGTTACTGACATAAGGAAAGGAGCTACATGTGAGCAGATGTTAAGACTGAAGCTGGGTTAGCACAATGCAGGAAGCTGGGATGGTGGGGGCATGTTGCTTCCAGAACTAGTACAGCATGAAAAAATGTTTGAGAAGCAAATCTATGAGTTTGAAAGGTTTTGAGGCACCACAGCTGTTTAAATTAGACCAGATTTTTAAAGCTTTCACAGTGAAAATAATGCCATCTTTTGTGGCAACAATCAAGTGGTAACCTCAAGTTCTCCGTTTCGTTCTCTTTGGCGGCACCTATAGCGATAAATGGTAATTGCAGAAGCACACTGGCCAGATATCCAGACAGTGTTGCATGTGTGACGTCCACGGTTGGCTCCGGTTGTAACTCTTGATTTTGACGGTCACTTTCCTTTTTAGACTGTTTGCTTCATCTGAGCGTCAAATTTGTTTCTTTTTCTTTGGATTTTCACTTCTTTTTGAAGTTGTATCTGTAGTCATCGATCTTTTCTTTGTTTGTTCAGCCATAGTAGATTACTGTCTGTGAATGAACTCGCAACACTTGCAGAGACCGGAAGTGTGTTTGTTGTGTTAGCTCCGCCTACCCTCTCTGGCAGACCAACCACTGCTGGCTGATGGAAAACGTGTCACTAACTTAGCGCCGCTTTTGTGATTTTTTCTGCAAATTACGCATTAGACACCAAGTCTGTAATACTGCAAATGTAAAGGCCTTCATCAGTGGGCCATAGGCTCAAACACCATTGTGTTACCTCATTTGGCGATAGATAGTGACTTAACAGAGATTTATTTAAATGAAAACCTTTGAGATTATTACTTTAAACAGTAGAACAACGATGTGTCACATAGAGTAATATAACAGGAATGAATGGTCTGCAAAAACAAACCAGGTTTCACTTGTCTGCCGTAAGAACCCATAGAGTCCTCAGAGACTCATTCACCCTCAAGAGAAGTAGAACTAAAACTTAATGTAAAGGTATTGACATGTGATGTGATTATCTGCTTTATATCAAATTATTCAACTATCACCCTTTACAGACTGTAACATGAAGCTCCTCTAGCCCAAAAGGTGCCACTCTTTGGATGAGTTGCTGTTACACTGTTACAGAGGCTGTCCTTCAACATGTTGACCTGAGCGAAAGGTCCTTTAAGCAATCATCTCTCCTCTTGTAGCAATCCATTGAAACCCTACAATCCTGACGAAAGCTGTTGACCCCGTGCTCTGACCTCCAAAGAAGGGTCAAGCCAGAGGTGAATTCTTGTACTTAGATCAATGAACAATCAATAAACATAATATCTCGTTCAAATTCCAAGAGGGGAAAGCAAAACAATGTGAATGTTTCCATCACGACACAGTGAGAGGACACAGTGTGTGTTTTCAAGCACTACATAACTAGTGTGATGATGTGCACTTTTCTTATCCGCGAAAACTACATTTGATTGATTAATTGGTCTGAAAAAATAAAGTATATTTTTAAATGGGCTGACAAGGACTGAGTGACATCCCACAAAGTTTTTCCATTATCACACAATGCGGCCTATTTCAATTAATTCCAGCGTTACTTCTCAATCAATCAAAAAAAAGTCTTTCTGTGTAGATGTGGGTTTTAATTTTTCAGGAGACGGATACTGGACTGTGAGAAAATAGGTCTCGCCTCATCCATACAAATGGGACTTGTGTTTACTTGATAAATGGATGTCATTGTCTGTGAATGATCTCTTACACCATTTGATCCTAGATTGATTAAGCGTACTGCTCCCTGTAAAGGACTTAACAATGCAAGCATTGACAGGCAAAGCAGATTGAACAACCTCTACCTGCATTGACTTCCAGCAACCTCCTTTTCTTCTGCTGCCTCTCCTGCTTTTCACGCTCAGCCTTCTCCTTCGCCGCCCGTGCTCTCCTCTGCTTCTCCTCTGACTCCCTCCGCCTCAGGTTCTCCTTGAGTGCTTGCTGTGGGGAGAGAAAGACACAGAGGGAGAGAGAGAGAGAAAGTGAGAAAACGGCAGAAAGAAAGAGGAAACAAGACGGATTGCTAAGTGGGGTTAATTACAGAAGTGTAGAGCCTGTCAAAGGCAGAGGCAGCTGTCAAACCCCACAGACGTCTTTATCAAGCACCATTAAAGTCAGATGAAGCTTCTGAGGTGCACTGCCGGCCTGGTTTTAACTTCAAACACGAGAGTGAGAGAGAGAGAGATCCATAAGAGCGATAGAACAGGGACCTCAGGACATGGATAGAAGCTGCTGGTTGATTCATTTTCTGGTTTTTCTTTTGACTCTTTGCTGCTCACTTTAAAAAGTATATATTTATTCCTATTTTTAGTTATTATCAACCTAAATATTTTATAGATCTCTTTTGTTTTTGTCTTTAGAGTCTCCCAAAACCTCCCAGGGAGGATCGCCTTTCAAGAGAAAAAGATGAGTTGTTTAAAACATGATACTAACACAGTGTAAAACATATAAAGTATATAAATGCACAGCAATGCCACAGTGTGTGTCAGTGTGCGCAGGTGTAAGGGTCAGTATGAGAGCTTCAGCATCACCCAGTGACTACTGAGTGAGCCTTTTTTCCAGTCACTTAATAGGAGGCGAGCTCAATAGTAATGTTAACAGCTATACAATTCAATTGTAATGGGCTGTACAGAAAGTGCTGAGCTGAACACAGCTTAGAGGTGCTGTGTAGGCGGATGTTGACGTCTAGCACACTACCTGCATTTCAGCTGTGAACAAAAGTCCACATTTTAATCCACTTGAATTTGACAGAATCTGTCTATTAGAAACCAGTGTCAACTTCTAGGTTTGATATAAATTAATACAGCAACTTTCTTGCACATTAACTCCTTGAAGGTTGAGACACAAGCTACACATATATATCACATCATAGAATTCCATTTCTCTTGTAAGGGAATAGTGTAGTTGGACTCCATTTATTCTCAATGGACTAGGATTACTTTGTGGACTTGTTTGGTAAACTCCAACTGAAGAAGCAACCATTCATTTTTCTTTTGCGTCAGGCCTCTGTGTTCAGAGAGCACTGGATAAATGTGGGCAGACATTTCTATCAAAAACAACTGGAATACAAAACCAAATGTGCAACCACATAAGAAAACCATTAACTTTAAGTTATAATCTCGAAGTTTCATTCTATTTGGCGGCACCTTGTGGCGATAAACGGCATTTGCAGGAGTACACTTTCCAGATAACCAGACATCCACGGTTGGCTACGGTTGTAACTCTTGATTTTCCTCACTGACGGTCACCTTCCTTTTCAGACTGTTTGCCTTCATCTGAGCGTCAAATTTGTTCCTTTTTCTTTGTATTTTCACTTATTTTTGAAGTTATATCTGTAGTCAACGATCTTTTCTTTGTTTGTTCAGCCATAGTATATTACTGTTTACTGGCAACACTTGCAGAGACCGGAAAAGCAGCCGCTTAGCTCCGCCTACCCTCTCTGGCAGACCAACCACTGCTGGCTGATGGAAAACGCGTCACTAACTGGGCGCGGCTTGTGATTTTTTCCGCGAATGTCGCCACCAACACCCAGTCTGTAATACTGCAAATGCAAAGGCTTTCATCAGTGAGCCATAGGCTCAATCACCATTGTGTTACCTCATTCGGAGATAGATAGTGACTTAACAGACATTTATTTAAATGAAAACCTTCGAGATTATATCTTTAAGTGACTTTGGGCCTGTTTTGACCAAACACACATTTCAACCACAGACAACAAATTCCAGTTTTAGTTTTTGGGCTGTAGTGCATTCTTCTTATTTATACAATTGTGAAGTTTCAATAATTATAAGCAAGGAGCTTGCAGCATGACATGTAATAAACCGTTTTAATACAAGACCTTAAACTGAAAGAACCAGCAGTGGTTTCTATTAGGTCCTAGGACAGGTATGCCTTTAAATAGTATTGATAATATGATGTAGGAAACTTGTCACAGAAGGTCGTTAATTCTACTCTGTCTGTCTTTGAAGAATTATCTTACAGATGCACCTTCTACTGTATATCAAGCACTGAATGTGCACGCTCTATAATCCCAGTGTCAAATGCTTGTTAAGCTTATACAATGGTGTCTATAGCTCAATAATGCCAGAGCCGAGAGACGGACAGCATATGATTTAACAGAGTGCTAGCATGATTGCCATCCTGATCAATAGTCAGTCACTTAAAGCCAGCGAGTCTGGGCTTTTATCAAACACCCAACTCCTCCTCCTCGTCCTCCTCATCCCCCATCCTCTTGCGTTATTCACACAGCGCAGCTTGACAGGCAGGTCAGTAATAGAATACTAATGCCAAACCCACATGAATGGATACACACAGAAACGCACACTACGAGAGCTGTGCGGTATATGGAAAGCTACAGTGGCATAATAAAGAGGGGCAGTCACTTATTGAGGCCCAGTGACAGCCTCTAATTACGTCCGCACACACTGACCATTGTTGGAAAGGGTATAGTCAACTCGATTCAAAACATATCGGTGGAGATGATTCAGCATCAACAAGCCACTTGAAATATAGAGCAACAGCAACTGGAATAATTACTAATAGTAGGGTGTAACAGTATATAATAGGGCCCATTTGGTACTGCTCCACCATAACGAGCATATCCTTGATCCCCATATTCTCTATGGTTGTGTATGGCACTAAATAAGCAGTCAAATCACTCTGTTGTATGCCTCTTCAGCAGATGCTCCCTATCTGCTCACACTGACCTTGATCTTTGACTGGAAAAAATCTTGTTTTCTTGCATATAAACACACCACATGGAAATGTTGGTTTGCTGACAACACAGCAGACAAACAACATTTATCTTTACCCCCTCACTTAAAAGATAATAGGCGCTAACAGGACTGATGTGTACGGCTCGGCAGGTTCACAGAAATTCAGGAGAAGAAGAGAGTGCCGAAGAAAAAGAGAGAAGACGGGAAAGATGAATACCAACTGTCTGAGACACACTGACGCTTTTCAGAGCTCTACTTTCAAATGAAACCAACTCCTCCACAAAATTAACTTTGATTTGATGGAATGAAAATGTCAGTTGCTCCTGGCAACCACTGATTCACAAATGACTATATTCTTAATAGGCATCCAATCTGCTAAATTACGGGCAGAGAGAATGAGGAAAAAGAAAAGGCCGGAACAAGAGTACAGACACATAATACATTTCAATAATTAAGTGATCCCAGGTTACACGTTAGACAGCTGTGATGGATGCCTAATGTGAACTTAGTCAAACTCTAACAATACTTCCCCTCCTCATATTAAAGCAGCTCTCTCATTAAATTGTCAAATTCAATTACGAAAGTTTGATGTAAACACACTTGCACTGTAACAAACAAACGTCACAAGCCTCAACCAAAACACATTTCATATAGACGGCGATTCAGTTGGGAACAAAAGCCTTAAATACTGTTTAAAAAACTGCATGCGACACAACTTGTAAGATGTAGGTTTGGTTTGTCTGTTGTAAACAAAAACACGGGGAAAACAGAATATGCCCTTCAAGCCAGCATCACAACATTACAATGATATTACCAAATGTCAGCCAATGATATAAATACAGACTCTTAAAGGAGCAATTTGCCCCTGGAAAAAGCCACTGTCAGTCAAAGCTGGTGTTCCTTGTAATCGATAGAAGCAATAATATTTGAAATTGACGCCATAGCTGTGGAGAATGCTCCTCGCACATTCTACTTTTCTACAACATCCAGCATCTATTGCTCCTCTCCTTCTGAAAGGAACGGCCCAGCGAGTGAAATACTACCGTTTCCAGACAAGGACAATGATTGCTGCAGGCAATGGCTCAGAGCGGTACAGAATCCAAGATACGACGAGAATATACCGGCGGATCGTCTAAAAAATCTTCAGGTCTGCAGTCTACATTTCAAACCTGACGATTTTGAACGAGACATGACATCGGAGGCGGGCGTCCTAGATTGAGGAAGTGCAGTTTAGCAAGCTCCCTGGCAGACTATGTAAAACGCGTCATCTGGCGGAGGTTTTCCAGGGCCCATGGAGAAGCAGATAGCATCCTTCGAAAACACAGGGCATAATTGCATGTTTTTCTACCATGATGGCATTAGCTCCCCATAACAGCATGATAGGACAGAGGTTGAAATACGGCAAACTGGCCCTTTAAGGTGTTTACTTTATTTATTCAACAGGAGTCTACAGCTGTGTTAGCAGCTCTGTGAAGCTACACTTCAGCACAATCATACTCAACATACTCCAAATGACTCCAAAAGATGTTAGCGTGCTGATGTTTAGCATGCAACGTAGTTAAGCATCCTAACAATCGCTACTAATGAGTTGGGACAAAATACAGCAGAGGATGAGAGGAAAGTCACTGTTGTTCAGGTATGTAGCCATTAGCCAAATTACTATTGATGGTGTTGGATCAAAGATCAGAGGATTAAAGTCATTTTAATTCATCCTTTGGGGCTAAAAATGCCAAGAGCAAATTCCACAGCAATGCAGGCAATAGTTGTTAAGATATAATAACCATCTACTGGTGAAGTTTGGGGAACACTCAAGGGAATACAAATTATCAGACGTATTCCTTTATCATGAAAATCTGTAAAAAATAGTTGTAAGGATATTTATATGTGCAAACTTGGAACAACAAATGACTATCTCTTGGTGTCCATAGAAGTGAGAGCACCTGATTCAGTGATTTCACCTTCTGTGGACGATGAATGATATTCAGTGAATGGCAGGTAGTTTCCATAATATGGCTATGGAGATCTAAAGAGGAAGTCTGAAAAGGAAAATTACATCTTATCTGAAACCAGACCCTTTACTGCTGCCAGGAGCCGCGAGAAAACATTGATTAGTCAATAATGGGTCAATACGACAAGTGGGCCTGTTTAAGAGAGGATCAGTCTTAAACTTCACAAAGAGAAAAGAACAGGAAAAGAGCAGCTTAAGAACATTACATGCAAACATCCTTGTTAAATCAAAACTGATATGATCACAGCCAGTGGAGAAAGGCCACGCTGTCTTCTGAAATCACAAAACCAATTAGTGATGTAATAGTAAAAGAAAAAGTAGTGCAGTAACTTAAAAAAAGGTCATGTTAAACAAAGCGAAAGCAGGTTTCGCTTGTTTTTTAACTGAATTAAACTTGAAGGAAAAACTTGGAGAAGACGTGAAGAAGAATTGATTTTGAGAGATGGTGACGAAAAACCTGAAACTACAGAAAGATGAAGAGTCATGTGATTTTTCGCTCTCTGACAAAGCATTCAATTTTACTGTAATGTTGATGTGAAGGAGAGAAAGAGGTAGAGAGAGAGGGTGAGAGTGAGAGAGAACCAGCTCTCAGAGGAAATTGCCCTCCGCTCTCCTTCATCACTGCAGGTCTGCTTCCCCCTCCTCCTCTCCTGGATGTCCGCCATTAGACACGCTCAATTGGATTCCTGTCAGATGTGCGGCCTCGCCCTGGGTCTCCTTCCTACGGGTGACTGAGCATGCTGTATGTGTGTGTACGAGTGTGTGTGTACCTCTTTTTGTGTGAAAAAGCTAAGCAGCTTTCCCTATAAAAAAAATAAAAAAAACGCCAATACAAAATGGCATACGCACACAAACAAACACACAGAAACACACAGTCCACAGGCAACATGCACACAGTTCAAGGCTCAGTTCGCTTCAGGCGGAGGTCTGGAGACAGCACGCACCTATTAGCATGGGCCTTGGCACAGCAGGGTAAATGCTGACACAGATTTGACCGAGAGGTTACGCTGCTGAGATTTACTGTATGCCTACGTTCATTGACCTAGCCTTGGCTTTTCCCAAGATATGTCTGTGTGATGTGACCATTTGAACGAATTGCTGAGGGTGTAAGCTGCTTACACCTTGACCTATCGCTGGGGAATAAATAGCTACCTTGGGAGTTTTGACCATATAATGCCAGTCTTTATAACACTTGGCTTGTTCACCTTTCACTGGCTGAGTCATTAACTGTTATGTTTGGTCAGAACATAAAAAGCTGCTACAAAACCCAAGCCTGACCCATGGAGCTAAAATCGGTTACAGCTGCAATATCAAACACCATCAGGCCAATATCATGTGGTATCTATTCTCAATATCATTACATTAATGCATAGGACATATTGAGGTATGGCATACATTTGCACGCGCAAGTCAAAGACAAATTTCTGGCTTTTGCATGCAAAATGTGTCTGACCACAGCCAGTGGGGAGCTGGGCTTTGGCCATTAAAGTAAGCAAAAGAGTCACAGCACATATACCGTGATGTCATGGGATCAATAGCATCAGTAAAAAACAGGGGAACAGACAGGTTAAAGGCAACTCATCTGGGAGCCTCTGTTTCTTTGAGCCTGTGAAAGTGTGTAGAGACTGTACTTCCTTTTGTCACAAATTGGATGCCACATACAGCAGCCAGTATATATAGGATATGTGTTAACTATGTGTGAGGATGTGATTTTAAACACATTCAAAGGGAAGAGGACAAGTTCTTTAACGTAAATGTGCTTTTGTGAAAATAGGTCTCTTTTAATGAGCTTTGACATTGGGATCAGTTGACTTAAAAATGAGTACCAAATCAGAGAGGGAAGTACTTTTAGAGGTTGTAAACATAATGAGATCTTACATTGTTTTTTGTCTGGATGGCTTAAAAAAACACACTGATTCTCAAAAGGCAGTAGTTAGTTTAGTGGTGGGGCATCCTGCTGCAGCAAAGGAAACTGTGCCTGTTGAAAAATTTAAATAAAAATGAAAAATGAATGGAAAATAAAAAAAGGGAAAACTGCAGCAAATAATGAGGGAAAAAAGGAAATATGTGTACAGCAAAAATAATGTAAACTCAACAACCAGAAAACTCTGCATATCCAGTGAGCTGAGAGTAAGTTTGTCAGGCATCTAGAGGGAGGGAGCGACGTGGAACAGCTTGATTTCTGACCCGAGAGAGGGGACCAGATGAGAGAGGTTTTTTTAAGCAGGGAGAATGTTAAAAAAGAATCAGTACCTCTTTATGTTGCCTCATTACTCCACTTTACACCCTGGTTCAAATAGTAACACACTCTCTTGTCTGGTCTCTCTCTCAGGTCGAAAAGGGCTGCTTGTTTCACTTGTTGCTCCCTCTGGAAGCCTGGAGAACTTTTGTTTTGATAACTGGAGATGCAGCGTTATTCTGTTGTGTTTCTGGTGTTTTTTTGCAGTGTTTGCTGTGACTGTATTTGTTTTGGCTTTCTGCTTTTTGTATTTGCAGCGTGTTTCTGTTGCATTTGTTCTGGAATTCATTCATTTAAATTGGTATCATTCAGGGTACGCCATCAATGTAACTGTTAGTATCGTGCACAATTTAATGAAGACATAACAGACAAAATTGTTAATTGAAAGCCTTTAAAGAAGTCTCTTGTCAGACTTCCCAGTGGTTCAAAAGTGAAAGAGTATTTATACTACTATGAACTACATCAGCATCCATGGGTCGTTCTGCCTTCGTAGTCAGAGCTGCATGGCCCAAGTACCTGGGCATTCTTTTTTCTTCTTCTGTGGGGAATGTTTAAAACAGGATTTAACCCACCGCTGAAAAAGGATTTTGGAGAAATGCCGTTACAATAATCACTTTGGTCACCCTTTGGAAGCTAAAATGAACAAATTATGAAAATTATAACACAACAATGTGTTTCTGACATGTTGATGTCGTAACCATATTTTAGCTGGTTGAAAAATGGTTGAAATGACATCTTTGACGTTCAGACCTGATTTCAGCCTGTTTTCCACCACATTTAAACGTTGGATTCCCGGTTGGTGCTCACTGGGTTAGTTTAGAGAATACATTTGTGTGCAGTAAACAGTAAATGTCTGCATGAGGCACAAACACAGACAGAGAGGGATTTAAGGATTGGAGCAAAGACATGAAAAATAGATCCTTGTCTGACCCTGTCTTCTCAGATTCACTTTCTGAAGTATACAGTTTAATGGCCATGAAGAAAGGATCAAAATAATTCATTTCATACTGAGGACATTCAAGAGAAAAATAACTTTGTATTGTATATAAGGTTGCAAAAAAAATATTGCCTGTCCTCTAACAGTTATTAGAGTTACATTTTCGCATTAAGACCCATACCCCACCCCGACTGTCCCTGAAAAACACGCAAATGTAGAGACAAAGCCTTGGAGTACAAGAAAATGTAAAGCATAACTAATGACTATGCAGGAAAAAAGGCAAAGAGGCATGAAATCCATTTGTGTGTGTGAGGTAGATGTTAAGATGGGGGCAGGGCTGGAACTTTAGTAGGCTAATTAGCTACTATTATCTGTCGCGCCCAGTGGCCTGTGCCACTAATCCCGCTGATTAAACACAGTGGGTCTCCACAGCTCCACAGCTCACAGCAGCACCGGACTGATAAGGCCACAGAGCTCAGTGATGACATAAATGTCTTGGTGGGACTGGACTACACAGGACTGGCACTGTTCTGCTTTGCATATACCACAGGACACTGATGTGAGAATAGCAAAAAGAAGTTAAGGTGTTGTCTGGATACCGCCAATGCATACAAATAGAAGTTAAAGTTTAAAAGAGTTTCCAGACATCCACTCAAGATTTACTGCGGTTCTTCTCAAACCGCGACACAATACTCAAGCTAAAATGTCATTTGTCTTGTGCTTTTGCTATTCAGGGCTGTTTACAACAAAATGCAGCCTTATCCCTTAAAATTCAAAACACTTAAATTCCTGAGTGGACCCAGTAACCACTCCAAAGCGAGGACTCTTTCAGCATGCACCATTGCTATAAATACAGATGTAGTAAGTAACAAATGAAAGAAGAACACAAACGCAAATTGCTCATTTGGCCTTAACATAAAACGCATTGTGGAACACCAATCAAAGTAAATTGGCACTCCAAGATTTCTTTGTTTAATAGCTGTTTATGTATCAATGGGCACAATTTAAGTAAATTATTTCACAGCCAATAAATAACATTTCTAGTCAACTTCAGCTATAAAATGTGTTTTAAGTTTCACTCACGATAGGGCTGGACAATTAATTGAATATTAATCCCGATTTTGTTAAATAGTTGATTGATGCTTTAATTACGCTTAAATGCTCGATGATTCCCTAAAAAAGACCGACGTAATGCTACAACATTAACTCACCGCGAGTGTGCGTGCACTGTGACCACGCCTCTTGCCTCGCCTCATTTATTCAACACTGCTAAAAAGTGTACACTATTTATCTGTTAATTCAGTTGGCTTTAATCGATTGATGTTCTCTGCAATTAGGTGGAAAAAAACATGTGCCTAATATATCAGTTCATATATCATCAAAATCGGCAAACAGGGTTGGAAAATATCAGCAAAATAACCAATATAGTGAAACTTCAATGGGGAACAAATCTGAATACTTAGTATGCATCAACTCCTCCACCATATTTACTTCCACACAACATATTCAGAGACAGAGTTTTACTTTTTCTCGTTTAACACATAATCAGTAAAGAGTACTCACAGTGAACATGGAGCGGAAGTTGCTGAGATCAGTAAACAGCTCCTCCACAGAGGTCTTCTTTGGATCAACTGCAAAGTACTCCAGCATGTTCTGATACAGCGTCTCCATATTGGTGTGCATGATCACCAGTTTGCCGTATTGCTCCCGCGCAACCTTGCTGAAGCTGTAAAGGTTGTGGTCAAGGTCAGATTGATGCATCATAGATTACGTGTTAATTAAATGTTTGCACAAGCAAACTGCTCAACTATTAAACAGCAGAAACAGTGGAGATAACAACACATTCACACTTGGTGCCATAACGACCTGAAGCTGGAAAACAGACTGTCAGTAGTAGACTGTGATGTTGGCGTTCAGAGCTCTGGTACTGTCAGTCAGGTTACTACTACAGTGTGTTCACGGCTCTGACCCCCTGCAGCCTGCAGCATCTGTGACTCATGTCTGCCTGCTGGCAAAGTGTGCTGGTTTATTTGACATGCATAATATTATAAACAAGAAACAAATGAATAAATTCTTCTCTGAAAAGAATGAGCCATTAATCTGCAGCACTGCTACTTTGGGCGTTGTGCATTGATTCTACTGCACCTTTGTACCACTCTTATTTCCACGCACATAAAATCAGATTATAACTGAATGAAAAGGTTACTAGTACAAACATTAAAATCAATGCAAATACAGACGCTAAATACATGAACAGTAAACTGTGCTCTCTGTGCTGGTTCTGTGACAGAAATGCAGCTGCCAAACTCTAACAAGAGCGGGTCCTCACAGACATGGATATATGCTACATTACACACAGATCAAACAAATATTACTGATTTTATGATCGCCTGAACAGTAGTCCGTGCCCAAACTGACTAGCATGGAAGATTGAAGAGCATGAAAAAAAGGTCCTGCTGGTTAAACCTAGCAAAGCAAATGACAGCTCTGCTCTGCTGGAACCTTTGTGTGTGTCTGTGGATGAGGACAAATGGATAATGGTTGTGTCAACATAAGCTGGAGAGGTGTCAGTGTCAGAGCAAAGTGAGAGGGAAAGCGAGAGCACTAATACAGATCCCGCCTGCTACTGAGGCATACTGTTAAGCGAGTCTGCTGTAAGTCACCACACACACACACACACGCGCACACACAATACGCTCTCAATATAGAAAGCTAGCAAGCATGAATTTTCTGCTCAGATATAATTTTATATATCATCTTTATTATAGGCTGTCTTTCCTCAGCAGCACTTTTCCACATGATAACCCTGTTTAATACAAATCTAAGCTCAGAAATAGAATCTAGATAAGAATCAGACTATTTTCTGTGCAAATCAGAGAAAAAATGATGGCTCCCTAACAAGCCGTCTTGCTTATGACCCCAACATCATTGTCTCATGGTGGATGACGAGCAGCAGTGTCTGTCACTGTGTGTGTGTGTGTGCTATCACTATTATGTGAGGTGGCTCTCTGGCTCCTATTGTGCCCCTTCATTATGGCTCAATTGATGGACCTATTTGATGCCTGGCGTCAGTTGAATCTGGCTGGGGATGGGACTACCTATTCACAGCTGGGTAAATGCTGTTCAATAGGCCCTGCTCTCAGATTGACTTGTCAGTAATATCTTTCCAAGCCAGGAGCTAGGGGAAAGAGGCATGAGGAAAGCCTGAGCTGGTGATGGAAAGCAAGAGAAGGAGGAGAAAAAAAAGAAGAAATAGCCCAGAGCCAAGGTTGATAAGTATCATGGGGTGCAAAATATCGCTCCTGACTTCTTCCCTATTCCAGAGAAAGTAGTGGTTCACTGCAGCTCGTTCTGAAGAATTCCTGTTCACTCTTGCCTTCTTACTGATCCTTTACCCCCCTCCTGACTCCATCATATTTCCTCCTCCCATACTTTATTTGCTCTTTCTCCTTATGCTTTGTTTTTACCTGTTTTTAATCTGCCACTTTTTCAAGCACATTCAGGAGGTGTAAGAGGAGAACGATACAACAGTAACTCTCCACTCGAGGAGTGACGTTGGGATGGCATTTTCATTGTTACCGGTGTGATACTCAAGGCTTCTCGTGTTCAGCTGGTGAAAGGAGATTTCACTAGACGAAATAACGATGGCTGCAGGTGATTACACTGTGTGTATATATATATATATATATTTTAAATGATCGTATTGCATTTCAAGAGGCTTCTTTACGATGAATTGTCAAACATCTTCAGGAATGAAAGAGCCATTCCTCTTACGTTTGCTTTAGCAGATTTAAATACCATGTGGCCTTGATGACTGGAAATCATCGTAGATATTCGTAGATTTATTTTTCAATAATGGTTAGTATACATTCATTTGCGAGATTGACATATTTTCAAAGATATTCTGTGCATTAAAAAGATTCAAAATGTATTTAAGACAAGCTCCAGGCATGTGTTAAGACATACAAAATGTTCTGCTTTAAATCATAAATTGTGTCTGATGTTTTTTTCTGCAAAATGTGTTAAATTATCTTCCCAAGGCATCTCCTCCTTCTCCCTCATTAAAAATTCCTAAATCTGCATAGGCCCCGCCCACTATGCACATTTCCAACCGCACCCTCTGGCGCAAAAAACAAAACACGTCTCTGCTATGGTTTAGCGGCAACTTGTTGAAACGTGGCTAGCTTGAAATGTAGTAATTAGCAGTAGTAACGTTAACGTTAGTAGTCAGTAGTGAGTTTGCAAAAATAACGATGACAGATACAGCTGTCTTGCACATCGCCAAAGTGGTTGTGGTTGTGTGTTGGGTTTAAGTCCCAAAAACATCAGCACAGTCCAGAGTTTGAGCCTCACAAAAGGATGGCTTTGTGTGAATATGACGCCCGAGCATCCTAACATACATTATTTTGATTGAATGTATGTTGCTTAAACAGCTAGGCCCTTAACAGTTTCTGTGTGTCTAGTTGACTTTTGGATTCCATAAACTAGCTTTAACACTCAGAGTTAAACTTGACATGTCCTTTTTCTGGAGGCCTACAGTGAGTTCAGAGGACTTTAAAAAAAAACCTGATGGAGTTCAAAATCATTGTTGCAAAGTTTAGACATTTTGTGACAAGGCACCTTAATTGGAAAGCTAAGCAGGGAAAGACAGAGCTGTCAAATTCATTCCCAGTGAACCCTTCTGTGTTGCACTCAAGTTCTCTGCCAACTACCACAGCACAAGCCATGAGTGCCCCAGCCCCAAGGCTATTGATCAAAACTACATGAAGGAGGCTAGGTACAGGGTGTATTATTGAACACGCACTTACACACCTGGTCTGAGACATGCCCGTCAACTTGATCCACTAGAACTACCTCAGAGGCCAGTGAATAATTAACAGTGCTGCCAAGCAGAAATGGACAGCTGTCAGAATTTTAAAGAGTGTATTTATTTGTTGTTTTCTGAATTAGCGTTTTGGTGAAATTATCATAAACTAAAAACTAAGCAAAACATACTAACTTGTTCTTTTTCTGTTTACAGGAAAGCTGCATATGCTTTATATTGACACGTATACATGCATGTATATAAAGTAACCTCTAAATAAATCATTCAATATTGATTCTGGCTCCCTGCTTTTATTCTTATATACACTACACAGAAACATTCTGACTTCTATGTACACATTGTATGCTGCTACAATTCTTGTATTTTTATCTATTCTTCATCTACCTGTGTGTAAATAGCCCAAGCTTTGTCTTTTTTGTCCTTAGCTGCAGGTCTATTTCTGAGTAAGAACACTAAGAGCAACTTAAATGTAGTAACACTTCTTTCATGTGTAAACCTATTTGGAAATGAGGCTGATTCTGAACATGACCTATCAGTGGCAGAAAGACAAAGGAGGCTTTATCTCCATCCTACCTTTCTTACCCTTCCCTTCATTTTGAAGTTGCCCTCAGTGTGTGCCTTTCGAAAGGAGAGCTGAGAGGGTTACTAAAATAAAAGCTAGACTATAAAATGGGATGCCACTCATGGCTTGTTGACCTCATCGACCCAGTATCCATGGAAAAAGGAGACTTGTCCTTGAAACTCTCTCCTTTGTACTTCAACGGCACATCATAGTAACTCTGTTGTTGTCATGGGTAGTTTTTGAATTAACAAAGCTGTGAAAATTATCTATTTTTTAGGGAGAGGGAACGAATCGTTTTCACAAAATAAAGTTTTCCATTCAAACTGCCTTACAAAAATCACAACAGGGGATGGAGTCTAGGTTGAGAGTGCTAGGAACTAATAGAAGACAGCGTGAGTATTTAATTGTGTTGAAGGCAAAGGAAGTGTGTCTAATTGGGTGTTTGATCAACTACAGCCTTGAGAGGCTGAAGTTCAGTTACAGGTTATGAAAACCTGCTCTTTTGCCAACCCGTGTAACCCCACATTGTTTTAATTTAACATACAAATTCAAGTTATAGCAACATTCGTCCAACTTCCATTCTGTTTGATTCATTACACGGACTGGTGGGTGAATAATCCATGCGTGTGTAAAGGATATAGCCATTTTAGTGAAGAACATGTCGTTGGGGTCATCAGGGGAGGAGAAAGTCTCCAGGTCTCTCTCCAGCTGCAGCAGCTGCCGCTCCATCTGCCTGAGGCTCTTTTCCAGATTCTCTGCAGACACTGAAACACACCCACATATGTACAGTTTATATATCAAGACACGCACACATTTACAAAAGCACACAGAAACACAGCAACGTGAAGAGGAAACGAGAAGAAAGAAGCAGAGAGAGGGCAACTCAATTACAGGTATAATCAAATTCGTTATTATTTTGACGTTTTCAAAGAATCGGAGAAAAACAACGCACGGGAAAAATAACAGGGAAAATGAAAGAGGAGCTCAATTGCAAAGCATGGTTATTATGGGTTCACACTGTGCCAGAAACATCATGGGGATAAACAATGACTGAAGCAAAAATAAACATCAAGTGAAGGTGCGTTCAAGACACAGCTTCTTATTATTCTTTGCCTCATGTACTCACGCGTAAGTCATAAACAACTAAATTATACGATGCCCTTTCTGACACGCAAGCTGAAGTGAATGTGTGAAGTCGCAGCTAGGTTTGCTCATATATTTCAGCTGTATGTGTGGCTTTTCAGAGAGCAAACAGAAGAGCAGATTAAAAACTGCAGCCTCAAAGTATGAGGATTTATGTATAAGTAGAAATCTTTCTACGCCCTTCATCCTTTGTCTTCAGCCGTACCAACAGGTGCATAGATCAGGCAGGTGGGAGAGCAGGGGGACATTTAGCCTAACTTTCTGTTAAGTTGGTCATGGCTGACACTTTAAGCTAGTCCCTGAATATAGCATATGGCTTAAATTACCCTGATTAGACCCTGCTTGACAAAAAGGCATAAGCTGCTTATTTTTAAGTCGTTTCAAATGTCCCTTGATCCTAATACTTGCTTTACGAAAAGGAAAAAAAGGGAGAGAGAACTGCAATGTAGCTAAGCCTCTCACTGAGTTTATAACATAAACCCCATTAACTGATGGGAATGTTCTGTCTCGGACACATACACTTATTCGATCTGACATCTTAGCAACAATTTATAAAAAGTCTGCAGTAGCTGGATTGCACAATTTCCTTTTTAAATAGTAAAATTCAATGTGGATTGAGTCTGGTCTTTTCACTGCAGGTAAAGGTGAGCGTGTGCATGTGTAAACACAAACTACACATTTATGCATTCATGCAGCTCGCTGAGAGGAAAAGTCAGATGACACGTTCTGCTGTCACTCGTGTTTGAGAAAGAGGGGGCGAACTCAAGGCAGCAACAAAGGAAATAAAGTCGCCATATAACACTGACTTAAGTACATCCACTGCATCTGCACCTGACAAATGATTATCACATCCCAACACACTCCTTGTACTTATAATTATTTCATGCCTGGCTTTTTCTCAGAGTCCTATTTTTACTCTATAGCAATGTATCTGTCAAATCTCCATCCCTTTTCCCCGCTCTCCTTCCTGTTCTCTAATAGTAAGCGCTGACACTAATAGTTAAGAGTCAGTCGAAGGCAGTGAAAATGCCACAGCACACCATTCCTTTAAAAATCTTGTCACAGAGCACACTGTGACCAATGATGTCTCAATCAGAACAGTATTCACAGAGCAACTGCGCTGAACCGGCTGGCTGTTATATTGATTTTTTTTTTCATTCTGGTAAGAAAATACAGAGCCAGTCTTCACTTAAAAAAACACAAAGGAAAGAACGCAGAACACTGGTGTCATCATGGGTTTACATTCCCACGCAGAAGGATTGTGATGTGGACTAATAAAAGCAGTTGGGAACAAACAAATAAAGACAATAAAGTTAACCAACACAGTAACACAAGTCTCCTATTTCAATCCTGACACAGTCCTGTCAAATGCTTGGAAAATCAGTCTTTCATTGAAGCGATTGTAGAAGTAGAATCACATAACATTTGTTCACGTTACGCCTCTCATAAATACAATCCAAAAACACTGATTTTAAAGAACAAAGGGCTTCTACAAACCGACTGGAAATGACAATTTAGAATCATTTTCTACCCTTTTACGCCTATTATGTATGTGTGCCAATGAACACTATTATCATACAGGTAAATGTGTACATTGTAAAATGGACAATTATACATCTTGAATGGATATAAACAAAATATTTGACAAAAAAATAAAAGGAGTAAAATCCACAAAAACATTATGAATAGCTGATATTTCACAAAAAGTTACTAAATTAACACAAGCCCTTTTTACACTGCGCCGTAACGAAGCTCTGCCGTCATGCCGCCTTCGCCATTTTACATTGAATCAAGCAAAGGAAGCAAAACGCGCGCGAGGTGTATCCAAATAGCACATGCATCACAATCACACACACGCCGCTGTTCCTCCCTGCCAGCTCCGCTGTTTAAACTGACGCCACTTTGCCTCTGTTCCTACCTGCGGTGCCGGCTCAGAGGCGGACCCATTCTGTACGTTTTACATAGAAGCGTAATAATCCCACTTGAACTGGCAGTGTATAAGGGGCTAAAGTATAGCAACAAAGATAATTACATTTCAACTTGTTGGATTTAATCTACATCAAATGTTTACCCAGTTTAATGTTATTAAAGATGATACTGTATAGAATAACAACAATATTGTCTGTGTTAATGATGGATTGTATTTATTCAAGGAGCAGTTAAAATCATAGTCACATGAGAACCCGCACAATTAATATACAAGAGCCACCTATAGCACAGTAAATCAGGACCAGAGAGGCAAGAGAGACTCTGCGAAGACTTAGATTCAGATGTGTAAATTATCTGTGTTCGCGACAAAGCAGCAGAGGTGCTGTAATCTTTTTAAAGATTTAAGCTGTTCTCTTTCCGGCCTCTCAGGTCCTGTTTTTATTGTGCTATAGGCGACTGTAAATTAATTGTGTGGGTCTTAAGTGACTATACTTAAACTAGTCTTTGCATCTCTTGTGAACAGGTCTCTGTTGTAGTGAAGATAAGATAAATATCCTAAAGAGACCAATAATAATTTAAAAATTATAATGCTATTACGCATGGGAATTTCTATGGGGGCTAACTACTTAAACACTTATATAGCTTTATGTTTGTTTACCTTTCTTTGTTCAGCAGTGTTGCCCTAGTTTTAGGTGCAAGTCTATTTCACTCTATCATCCGTCAAAACGGTTCCTGGAATCGTGCTCAGATACACTGAGACTATATGCATGTATATGAGCACCAACAAAGCTGGCTCTAAGTCTAATAACTATAGGTAATTGACTAAATAATGAATGATTTCAGTGCATGTGATTGACATCCAATATGTTTAGTATACTAGATAAAAAGCTGCAGAACACATTTGAGTAAACAATCAGGAACTGCCACTTCACCTGCTCTATCATTTCCATTTTAATCTTCCTCTAGTTTTCCTGAAAGCCTTCTGCATAACCAGGCAACCAAAATCTGCTGAATGAGGTGTGGGCAGCATGCTGAAGTGGAAGGAGGCCAGACAGGCAGTCTGCTAATAGAAATGATTAAAGCCCGGTGATGATGCACCGACTGAGACAAGAGCAAGGGAGGGTGAGGCGGAGAGCATAACAGAGAGTGACCTCGTCTTTTCTTCGCTTCACAATACAAGCTTCGAGCTTTTGGTGATGAGGCTCCCCCAGGTGCAAGGGCAAATGACCAAGAGGTGAAAAGACTGACGCATATGCTTGGAGAGAACATCTGCCTGGGACTGAGCAGGAGTGGGTGTACAGTACGGCAGCGGGAATGTTTTGTTCAACACAGAGAAATGTATAAACCAGATGATGCTCTTGTGCTCTATAAACACACATCTGTCATACACAGCTTAAGAATTTTGAATTACTTGCTCTGTGTTGGGGTTGCATATAATGAGGAGCATCCGCAATGTGTGAATACAGTGTCCGATAAGCAATAAAAATATGTAAGTAGGGCATGGCAATAAAATGATCTCGATAGGAGACTGTGATAAAAAAAATGTGTTTATAATGATGCCAAACCGTTGATTTTATACTCTATTTGGATGTTTAAACAGCCTTTCACACATCAGTAATAGCAACAACAGTCAGTTACTGGGAATCTACACTGGCACTGTAGCGTCAGACGAATGTGCGTCACACATCAGCGTCACAGCAGCATCTATTTTGCAATCTACACCGGCTGCGACTACACTACACTGTTAGTTCAAATTCTGTCAAGTCATTTGATATAATAATGATAATTTAAGAGAAACTGTCCTCAGTACAAAATTATGTACAGACTTATTTCTTAATTGTGCATAAATTCTGTATTTATGTAGGATGTAGAAGTCAAAAGAGAATGAATTAATAGGATTGGTATACCCAGATGTTGAGGAAATGTACATATTCATTGCTCTTGCCTGCTCATCGAGCCTTTCAATAACTTCAATAGGAAACTGAAATCGAAGAGATCAAATCGTTTAACATGGATTCCTTGGTTGTGGGCATGTATTTACATAGCAGTCAATGCTACGCTTCACTGACGTGCAGCAGCTGGGAAAAATAGACTTGACGCGTAAGTGAACGGAGCAGCAGAAAATTACTTGTGTATTCCGTCCGCCTCTCGCGCAGCATACGCGGCTGGTGGAGATTGCAGCATTGAACAACAATGGAGCAGTTCTGTCCCGGCACATGCATGTCAAAAATAGGCTTCAAATATGTTGCCTGTGTAGATTCCCCTTATGCCTGGCCCACACTAAAAGATTTCTCAAATCTTAACAGATGCTGAAAATGTGAGAGACGCCACACATGACAGTTTTGCTCCTATAGTGTGTGGAGCGCAACGATTACGGCCAAAAAGCACACCACACTCTAACAGATTCCGTTCTCAAACAAAGAGTCCCGACTATGAAAACAGGAAATCTCGCAAAATCTCTCGCGGTCAATTGAGACTTCAGAGTAAACAAACATTACGGACGACGGGCACGAAGAATTGGCGATGATAGTTTGAGCTTTTTACTGAAAATTCATGAAGAAAAAAGAACAAACTGTGGACGTGGTGGAGACGGCGTCAACATGGGCTGTACATGCTGCTCTATGCTCCCCGTTTGCTCTTGTCGCCATGGCTGCAGTTGCTGTGCTTCCTTAGTCAGTCAGCTTGCTTCCCCATTGGCTATTGTTTCATTCCACGTGACAATCCACAGACTGCATGCATTGTAAATGTTGAACATGTTCAATATTTACGATTTGAAATTGGTGCGGCCACGACAGCCTTCCGAGAAGATGCAGGGAAGTAAAATCACTCTTAACAGACCTCACACCGCAGGAACATCTGGAGAGACCATCTTTAGAACCATCAACAAATCGGGACTGTGCTTAGGATTGTCGGAGGGGGGCCCGATTATCTTGTAGTGTGTACCCCGCTTAAGTCTGTGGTTTTTAGCTTGAACTAAAAGTATATACTGAAGTACACACCCACTTCCCATTGCACAGCAGTTTTTGAGCTGCCAGTGAAAAAGGTTGAGGTTTGCTGTAGCAGAAACAGCAGAATCAAGGGGCACAAAATCAAAGGTAAAAGTGATCCACTTGTCCTCATCTTTACCCTTTACAGATGAGGGAAAAGAACTGATAACATTATGTACATTTTATAGATATTTGTGGCCGTTCCACAGACATCCTGTATCTGCTGTATCTGTATCTGAGTCTTAGAGGGACACTGCCTTTTGACCTGAAACTGTGTTTTATTTACCGGGTCATGTTGTTATGAAGAGGAGGAGACCTCTGTGGATAATTCAGCTCCTGTGAAAAACAGTAAACAAGCTGAGCTAACGTCAGAGGCAGTCTTTTAGGATGAGTTAATTTCGTATGTTCATATTGCGATGATGATGAAAACAGGAGTTACTGCGTTGCCCTGCTCTGTGGCACGGTGACAAGCCAAACAAGGGATAAAACATTAATGACTGTTTCCATGTCTTCTCTTCTCTCTCTGGCCACCCTGCTCTTGCTTTCTCTTTCTGTGTGTTAAAGCGTGAGTGATTTTTACGAGCAGTGGGGCCTGAATGCCTCCGCGGTCCAGAGGGGTTGCAGACAGATATAGGATGTTTTAGAAGAATAATAATTGGAATATTTGCAGAGGTCAAATCCCCCATTGACATCCTTTTATTACCCTGCCAACCTGCTGCGCTATAAATGAGACAGAGTGGGGCGCACAACCATGCATACTCGCTCACAAACAGCCCCGCTGCACACACAGCTCCACTATAGATCATCCTCTGATGTATGGAAATGAAGAGACTGGAAAACGCAGATCTGCCTTCTGAGGCCAAAGCCTGACAGACAAGTGCGGCTAGACTGATGGTACCAGAGGCTGGGAGCTGGAGACTTGTAATGCAGGAACTCCTGGAGCACACTCTGAGCACCTACTACATACAAAAAGAGCATGAAGGTCACTGAATAGCAAGTCGCAGTGTAGAGCAGACTGCTTATTGTAAATACTCCCAACCTCGGGCTCATCACTCAAACTACATGTGGCAAATACATAACACAAAGCTTAAACTGCATATTAGAGAGGCATCTGAATATAGCTGAATCCTCACATTATTCCTTAATGACTCCTCAAGGCCACCAGCCTTGAACAGAAGCTGAAGCAAATCAGCTTTTCTGTCTTTGCTGCAAAATAAAATGTATGCAGACATGTCTATTTAGTGTCACAGAGAGCAAGTGAGCGATGTTTCTGCTGCTGGCAGGCGTTACAAGCTCAAGTAGCCTGGATGAGCACATTAATATGTCTCCGTGTTTGCCTGATAGCCAACATCAAACTCAGCAACGAGTACCACGCAACAAACAACCCTAATTGCCCAAACTTGACTGCTGTGTGTGCTTGTGTGTTGTTGATGAGGGACAAAAAAAACACCACAGGGAGCAAGATTAATAGACCACAAGAAAGATAGACGGATACAGAGAGATATTGACGGCCTGATTCATAGATACATAGATAGATACATGGAAAATGACAATGAGAAGCAGCAAACAAGGACTGCTTCTTCGTGTCAGGAGAAATAATGATTGCCGTGCTGAATAGAAGAGAGCGGGGCAGAAATAAGAAGGCAGACACAAAGGAACCCGGAACTAAGCTGCAGTTTTGCTTCCATAAGAGACGGGATTGGCAATGGGAGAGACGAAGGCTGCGTTACACACAGTCAAAAGACGGCGACTGTCGCAACAGAAGCACAAATCATTACTGCTACCGCTATCCAACCCTATTTTCATGCTCAAGTAAGCCCTTTGGTTAGCGTCTATGAATGTAATGCAGCCTTTTAGAGCGTCTTCAGGCCTCCAGAATGCCTGTCAGACATGATGAAAAGGAAGCCACTCAAGAGCATGGTTTACAAAGACGAAATGGGATTTGTGTGTCTGCATACTAGATATGGCGAGATTAGACACTTAGTGTATGCATCTCATTATGGTACAGAAACGGAGAAAGATGCAAGCAGAGAAAGAACATTTTATATATATATATATGCAAATATACACTCAGCTAGAGGTCTAAGAAGTAAGGAGGTGGACCAAGCTTGAAGAAAGATCCAAGGATGGTGCCTTCTCTTGATCTCACCCTTGTACTTATGAGTCTAGGCCAAGGGCTTGTGGACACGCGGCACAGTGGGGAGAAATGAAACACTCAACAGGAGCATCGTTATCCGCAGATTATTAAAGCACCAACAAAACCTGGAGGGGTCCTTACGAGGAAGAGTCCAAACAATAAAGCCACACATTTCGTCCTCACTCTGTTTTCTCCTCCTCATCCTTCCCTTCACTCCCTCCTGCTGGGAACAGAGCAGCGGGTAAAATCTTCTTTGGAGCGGCGAGAAACATGCTGTGACAGTAGAACTGCACAGGAATATATGGTTGCAAACACACATACACACACAGACAGACAGTACACAGACTACTGCCCACTACTTCCTCCTGAGAGTTGCCTATGGCAATATGAACAAAAAAACATGACAGAGTCTCCTCTGACCACCCAGTCTGTCCCTGCCTGCCTCTGACCTTTACTGTTCTCTAGATACACTGGCCTAACTCAGTGTGTGTGTTTGCGCGTACACATGGTTGTGTGCATGTCTGTGAATCAAATTAGTTGAGTCATTTTGTCTTGAACAAACACAGAAGCTTTAACTACTTGTAAACAGACTATTTTTCCTCATCTGAGCCGTACACAGGGCCCAAAGTATTTTCTTGGAAAATAAACCTATAACTCTCGTGAATGCGCTACAGCAGGAGATTAATGCTAGTATCAAACAGCAGTGCAGATGAGCACAGTGTAGCATGGATCAAACAATAAGCTTGCGGAATAGCTGTAGCAACGCACGTTTACAGAATCAACAAGCATCTAATCCCAGAATAATCCCTGGAGAATTACGAAAGCATAAAAGGTAAAGGTAAAGCTCAAAGTAAAACAAGGATACAGACGGAGAACGCTCCTTTTCTGTCTAGGATGTATATTCTGCTTATCTATTAAGCTCTCTAAAACATATTCTTTATTGCTGGCTGGATCTCTAACTCCTGTTCAAATTCAGCCATAAGAAGCACATATGAAAAAAACTCTGATACGGTGTGTTTATCATTCACGTTAATAGAATATATTGAAATATATAATGTTGTCCCGCTGGTGTTAACTGAATCTCCTTTCCGCATTGGACATTACCGCTGTGTTTGGGGAGCAGAGAACTTGAATTCAATCTCCGAAGATGACTCCGCAGGTAAGAGTCATTTGTTTTCAGATTCATAACTTATTTGAAATGACACAATGTTACAGAACAGGGTTCATGATAATTGTAGTTTATATAGCTGGACATCCCACACAGCTCATTATCTTTTCATTACGCTCACCTTTCTAACCATTTACCGCGGTCATTGTCCATATCTTCACTATTGTTTATGTAAGGTGATAACACTTAATAGCCACCATTACAGGCTCTACATTTATAAAATGTTACTCAGTCCTCAGTTTGAATAGCGTGAACTCAGCTGCCTGAATAACACTTTGAACTGTCGATAACATTAAAGCCTTTTTTTTTCCGTTTAACTCAAAGCTAAAGAGGCTGACTTCTTTGAGTTCCAGACGGACCATTTGTCAAATAGAGCTGAAAAACAGAGAGGAAAAAAGGAAATTGCTTTGTTTGTATGCCTTTTGTTTGTGCAGACAGAATAGTCCAGCTGTTTTTATTACTAATTTTGCATTTGTAAGACCAGTTGGCAAAGCCCTGCTGGTAAACACAGCCAGGGATGTTAATTTGACGGGAATTGGGTGAAATTTCCTGTGCACTAGGAGAGCTTAAGAGCTTAGGTTGACACCAGCAGGAAACCAAAATAACAGCAATAATCACACTGTGATATCGCCTCGGAGAGGTAGAAGCAGTGTTAAAATTATCAAGGAGAGACGTAGCTGCTACTTGATAATTAGAGTAGGGATCCTTTCTTGCTTATAAGAATAACAATAAATGATTTGCAGGAAATAGTTCCGGGTAAACAGTCTTTTGTGTCCTTTCAGATCATAATAAGTCGGTTTTATAAGACATAAGCTGTGTTCCAACCCAGGGGCTGCAGCCTTCGAAGGAGGCGGTCTACAGAGGATGCATCGTTCATAGCCTGCGTAGACCGTTAAAGACGAACTGAAATGAGACATTCTGGTCCACGGAGGATTTCCTGTTTGCGTCACCAGCTGTTCCCGCCCTTACCCTTGTGTCATCAAACACCTAGCTACAGCGGACTAGCTAGCGGACTAACTAGCTAACATAACTAACATTGAGTAAGTTAACCTATTATTTCAAAGATAATTTGTTTCAAGGCCCATTAAACATGTGTAACGCTAGCTATTCAATTGAGTTGAAACCATAACCTTTAACATTTAAAAGTGTATTCCTTGGCCGCGTAAGAGTCTGCCTTGTTTGAATTGGTGTGCAATGAATCTCAGGATACGCTGGGCCGCGAAGGATGCACCCAGTGGATCCATCGTGGCCCTGGAAAAGAAAGACGCATGTGTTGGCCGCATCTGAAGGAGCCTTCGAATTGGAACAGCCTTTGACGTGCTTCTGTGATGCAATCGGCCTTCAAATAAGGCCTTTCGAAGGCTGCTGCCCCTGGATTGGCACACAGCTACAGTGTGTGCTTGAGATTGAAGGTTTGTGAATAAGTGTAAATCACCTCTGCTTGCTCGGTCCACGTGCTCCAAGTCTTCAACAAACTTGATCACATCAGGAAATTCCTCCTCACATACTTGGGCCAAGAAGTGAAGTAATGTGGTTGTTTGGTCTGCTGACTTAGTGTCCTTTAGCTGTAGCAAAACACAAACACAAATACATAGGTTCACACACAAATAGGGATGGCAATAAAAGATGTATTGTATTTTAGACCTTTTAGATCCTTTAGTCTCAATACACTGTTAATGAAAAGTTTCGAAAGACCAGGAAACAAACTAACCCAAACCTTATTAGTATTGATTTTTTGCTCTTTTAGTAAGAGAAAGGGGAAAAAGATATGTATATAAATCTCATCTTAATTATCTGACTTTAAAGCCGGACTGAAATCACATTTTGTCATCCTTTTTGTAGACAAAAAACAGGTCAATCAGAGTTTTAAATGTGTTGCTTGTAGCCTGTTTATTATTTGAAGGAAGAAAAAATGCTTTGGAAAGGCATCTAAAGATATTCCTCTCCATCCTCCAAGGGGCTTTTTGTAGCTCACCTTAGCGAAAAAAGGCAAAGTAAATAAGAAATTGCTGTCTTGCACTAATATCACTGTGTTGTTAATGGTATCAAAGAGTCAAGACCACACCTCTAAACTGACTGAAGCGACATTTACAGATATGGTAACATGCAATCCAGCCTGCAAACTAATGTTACCAGTGCACCTTTTCAGGACGGTGCCTGCAGTGCTGAGCGTTTCTGATTGGTCGAGTACTTGCAGTGTTTTATTTCACCCGCTAGGTTTAAAAGACTGCAGCTGCAAGCTCACTGTTATCTTGGTGCTTTGCGATTGTTTGTCACCGTGCTTTGAGATGGAGTCAGAGATGACAAGGTGCAGACCTTACTGAGCATTTATGCGGAAGACGACATCCAGCGGGAATTGGAAACGGCGACCCGCAACGAGAAAGTTACTTTTACAGTTTTTTCATACGTCATTGGCCTGGTTTGCATAATCTTCCCGGGACTTTAGGCCGCCGTGGAAACGCAGACAGCAATGGGCCAAAGGAACCATTTAGCTCCTTGAAGAGCAGTTCCTGGAACTAAAAGTTCCTGGTAGAACTTGTTTTAGAAGGGCTACAAAAGAGAAACGATTTGCAAAGAATAAATGCATACTGCAAAAAACAATTTAATTTAAATTAGACTTTTGTTGCTACAGTGGAGAATTAACCACAGAGTATATTCTGTAACCATATCTGCTGGATGAATTGTGACGGACTTCATTCAGCTATTGTAAGCTCTTTCAGTTGCTTTATAAATGCTGAATGTTGACAGCCCTACAGATGATTTCACATCTCGTACTCATGCAGCTGACACATATTCACAACATGATGACCTCTTCTGCGCTTTGTGTCCCTCTCTCGCCTGCACACAAATTTTTTTTTCAATTTCTCTGATAAATTTCCATCATCGCTCTTTTACAGTCTAATTCCAAGATGTCTCTTAGTATCCCCGCCAAACATGCCTCCTGCGGAGTGCGTTGCTGTGTATCTCTCTAGGTGATCTATTGGTAGACAGCAGTGTACTCAGCCCCGCTGGGTTTAATCATGTTTGTATTATCTCCTCTAATCAAACATTCTCATCTCTCTTTTCATTTCTGTTTTCACATTTTTTCAAAAGCTTCAAGCGCTCGCTCACAAAAGGTCCCTCTCTGAATTTAGATGGATGGTAATCATAGTTGACAATGTAAACATTTTGCTTTTCCAGACTGGCTGGGTGCAATTTTCCTGTGCTGTGGAGTGTGCCATGGAATTAAGCTGTCAAACTCAGGGGGGCAGGCACGAAGGTGATGTCTTCCTGTGAATATCCTGCCTCTGACATCGACTCGCACCTTTATTTCACGTCATACAAGCACGGAGATAAGCACGCTGGAAGAGAGGCATTACAAATACGCTAAACGCAAAACATATTCCTTCATAGACGTTTATTAATTGATTATGTTATTGTCACGCTAATGAAAGCAATCCATCATGTATGTACGAATCCATGTTTGTGTACGCACATACCGTGGTGTTTATATGAACATAAGCACCCAAGTCTAACAGGGCAGAGAGGTGGCAGTGATTAATGGCTGCGGTGGTTGTTACTGTGGAAACTGCAGCGAGTGTGCCAACAGCTGTAATGTAACCACTGGTGTCTCCTGCTCCAGGATTACACTCTGTTCTCAGCGTCACTATCATAGAGGAAAACTTACTGTTCTGTCCTCATGCCGTATAAATTCCAAAAGTATAGATATTTCCTGTGTCGCTCGTCCTGCAGGGTGTGTGAACTTTCAAAGGGATGCTAGCTGCAGCCTCGGTTATCTATTCTGAGCAGGAGAATGAGAATAAAGTACTCCCGGGGTTTCTGCTGCTTTGATAGATGCCAGCAGATAGAGAAGAAAAAAACTTGTCTTATGGGGCTGATAGTGTTCAATCAAATGAAATGGGTTCAAACAAAATGTCTAATCACAGCAGCCACTTCAGATCTGTTTTCTGATATGGCTCAGCTGCTGTGGCATCAAAAAATCCCCCCCCCCCCCAAAATTGACATGTACATGCATAGAGAGTAAAACCCCTTTAAGAACATGCAACCACACAAGTACTGAGACTAAGCAAACACACATAGGCAGACACACACACACAACAGTTTATGCACAAAAACAAGTCATTTTACACACCAAATAACAGGTTGTGAAATATGTTTCTGAAATGTGTTTTCTCCCGCTATCCTAAAGAGGATTTTCTTTCAATGAAGAAGGGCTTGCAATTAAGATAAGAAGGTTATACCGCATATCCTTATTGCAAAATAGCCTTTTTACTAATGAGTAGGGCTGGGGCGACTCGTCGGCGTAATCAACGTTGATTTGTATAACGTTCGTCAATGCATCGCAAAAACAAGAGGGGTGCGAAGTTACGTGCGTGCAGAAACGGATCTTGTCACTCATCGCTGGGCGCACCGTTCTGGGGAGCGCTGGCTTAAGCCTCAAACATTTTGAATGAAGCCCCGATACGATGTTAAATATAAGCCAAACTGTCTCTCTGCTCCGAACGTATTTACCGTCACTCTGCCACTCTCTCTCTCGTACTTGCTCGACCACTCACTGAATGCGCTCTTCAGGACACAAGTTACAACGATAGGAGAGGAGGTGCGTTCAGGTCCAGTTGGGAAAAACTAAAACTCATTTTTTTAATAGAGAGGAGGGTAAGAAGTTGCCTCTGTAGTACCTTCTCAAAAACTGTTGATTTATGTTTTGAAGTTCTGTTGTTTAATTAGCTCACCTTGCTTGTTTTAAGTAAGGACTTAAATAATAATACAGATTCTACAGTTCAGGGAAAAGGTTGCTGTGACATACAGGGATTAAATTAATCAATCCTTTTGAATTTGAGGTCCACTATTATTATTACTAATTGTATAACTATTAATATCATCACACAGTTGTGGAAATTAGAGACTAAAAAAGTAATCTTAAAAAATGTATCTTTAGAATAATTGATAAATTAGTCGTTAGATTAATCAATAAAAAAATCATCGTTAGGCGCAGCCCTACTTATGAGGTTTTTGATGACATGTAATCAGAGACTGCAGTAATAAGAATGGGACTGATGTGGCAGAAACCTGCATCACCCGTATTGAAACCACTGACACTTGAGGAACTAGTTTCTATATGTGAAGTGTTGATGGTAAGGTCAACATTTCAACACTTACCTTGCAGAGGGAACTGAGGTCAAAACCATAGGACTGAGCGTTTCGTGAGCCTGCATTCATGTAATTCCCCAGCAGCAGCACCACTTCCAGCATGCGGCCGAAGGAGCGGCTCTTCCTGACCTCATCGCAGGCGGCGTTTACAGCCAGGATATCTGGTCGCAGGTTGTTTACCTGCTCCTCAAACTGAAGCCGGAAGAGGATATTGCTGAGGCGCGGGCGCAGCCGCTTCACGCTGCTCATCTGGGAGGAGAGAACAGAAATAGAGGGAGCAAGGAAACAAGGATGTATGAGGGAGAATAGAAGAATTATAGAAAGGAGAAAAACAGCAGGGAAGGAGAAAAGCGAGAGTAAGTGGATAATGTCAAAGAGAGAACAAAGTTAGAGAACATAGCTAAACTTAAAATAACTACAATCGCACTTTGGGCACACTCTCACATTCAGCCCATCTAATTTAAAAGATATTTATGCAACCGGCACGCTGTAAAAGTGTTGCTAGGCAGTAGTAATAGATGCTGGCAGTGATTTGATTTGGGACCCAGGTCTGGTAAGTTAATTGTGGAGTTAGTGTCCATATAGGGCAGAGAGTGGAGGGGGTGGAATATACAATAGGCTGCCTTGGATTACCACTCTCACACAATTAGAGAAAATTGGAAAATATTGCACTGGGCCCATGGCTTGGCCACAGCAGTGATTGTGTACGTGCGCGGGGTGGCGGGGAGGGGCGCAGGTTCCAATTGTCTGTTTCACACAACAGCTGGCTGTGCGGTTTGATGTCCTCCATCAAGGGTTTAATTATAGCTACTGTAATGTTATCAAATGACTATTTCAGTCGTTGAGTAAGTGAGAGTGCGTGCCTGCGTGCGTGTGCGTGCACTGTGTGTGTTTGCACAAGAGTAGAGAGGGGAGAGGAAAACAGGGCAGGAGAATATGATCAAATTAGGAAACAGCAAGGTGTACAAGAACTGAACATAAATGAAACTGAAGCGCAGAGATGGAATAAATTACGGTATGTGATAAGGATGTCGTAGTTGTGAGGGAGAGAAATAATCAGAGAAGAAACAAACAAACCAGAGTAAAATCTGTGCTGCTGCAGTGAGAGCATGAGAGGTCGAGAACTAACATAACGACAAAAGTGGCTTGTTTGTTATGTATGTTGGTTACTGTTGACATACTGATGATTTCTTTCATGCTATCAAAAGCGTGAACAAGGAATTTAAAAATTATACAGCATATAGAGAAAAAACAAGTTTATCTGAGTAAATATTTTGGCAACTTTTAAACGACGTCTCTGCGGAGTGCCACCAACAATTTAAATCTAAGATGAAAGACTAATCAGTCAAAGAAGAGCCAGTCATAAGGACTGTGACGACAGTCGAGCCAGCAGGATGCACACGCTGATAAACAAAATCGTTCCCAAGTTTTAAAGGATAGAAATTAAAGGAGCAATATGTAACGTTGACAGCTAGCGTCTAAAAAGGGTACTGCAGTCCAAATTCAAAATATTGTAGAGCGTTGTCTCCCCCCCGCCCCCTCCTCCCCAGAATCAAATGTTAGCCTTTCCTGCTTCAGCGTTCCGACCGTGGTCGGAAAGCACAGGAAAGACTTATTGGTCTGTCCCAGGGCCGAAGCTGCCGCTAGCGTGTACGTGGTTTTATTACACACGCAGCCTTACTGTACAGTCGTACTGTTATTAGTCAGTTTCCGATAACACTCTCAGCTAATCCGCTCCAATCCCTGTTCATTCTTGTAACTCATGCGCACACACTCACTTCCTGTGTCCCTCACTCACTTGCTCCACCATCCACATTCTCACAACGCGGTCCTGTGCACTTTTTTGTTTTATATCTAGCAACCTGGGATGGCGAAATGGGCAATGAGCAGGATCGCGACATTCCGCACTGGAAGGAGGAGAACATACTGGCTGCAGCACTGTTGTCAGAGAAATTAGCATGTTTCCTTTATCTCTGATGACATACCATGGCCACTTCATGATACATTCCAGTAAATATATTTCATACTGTTCCCTTAAGGCTGTAAGTAACATTTACAGCAATTACAGCTTCAGTACTCTATGAAAATGACTAGTGTAAATACATTACGGAAATGAATACTGTGTTGGCAGAGGAAGAGCTCTACATGCCTTTTGACTTCCTCTTGCAAGGAAACATTTAACTTATTCATGTAGCTGCACAAAGAACCATTAAATGACTACATTACCCTTGTGTCCATGGCACTGCGAGGGTTTTCACAATGCTATCACATCTATTCATTGAAATACACACTACAACTACACACTACCACACACAAGGTAGTTCAAATCAAGTGTGAGAGTGGCGGACGTGGAAGAAAGGAAAGATAAAATGCATGTGTTTGCACATTGGTAAATTAAAAATTCCCTTTGAACCTGAGCTTTTCTGATAGGTGAAAGCACACAGGCCTCCTTGGGCCCACGCACGCACAGCAGCGAAACAACATTATATAAGCAGGCACGTCTTTGTTCTATGTCTCCCTGATGAACTATACACAACAGCTGAGCATGCTGTATTTTTTATCTCTCCCCCCAATCAACTGCTCAGTCACTGCATTTCCAATCAGTGATAAGGTTCTCCTCTATGGGTGTGTAAAAGAACAGGTGGGTGCATGGGGCCAAGGCATGAGATTATAGCATGTTTTTGTCAGCAGCTTGGGTCGCGAGACAGAAACACGAAATAAACCAAAAAGTGCTGCACTCCTCAAAGCCCCTTTGAAAAGTCTTTATGAAAACGATGCCGACATAATTAGGCAGCCGTGGTGCTCTTTAATGTGCATAAATTAGTGCTGCAGTCCACAGGTGTCCTGTCTTTCCTCTTAAGGCTTAAAAAGATAGAATTTTAAAAAAGCTCAGGATTAGGATATTCATATGAAAGTGCTCCATTTGTGTTTGTGTGCGTATGTGTGTGTCTTTAAAGGAAAGAGAAAGAAAGGGGGAGATATGATGCAAATACAAGACAGGTTTGCATCAGCACAACATTAAAATAATAATAAGCCAGTTTTATAACTGCGTATATGTAATTATGTTCTGTTTATTTGCAGTCCATTGAATTTCAACTTAGCTGAAAGATAAAAGAGTCTAATGTCAGAGGTCTTCTATTTACAGAAACACTACTGCATACAGATCAATCATTTTTGTGATATAATTGTATATGTTAGATTCAGAGCCAGCTGGTGGGAAGTAGAAAATGCGTTTTGTGTGTATGTGTGTACTCACCACAACCCCAAACTGCTCGGGCTCTGACAAATTTGCGTACTCATTTTTATACTTGGCCAAGGCGTTCAGCTGCTCCTGCTCCGGTAGATGCTTCACAAGGTTCTACAAAGAAGAGAGGGGAAGGAAAAAATGAAAAGCAGCACTGAGGGAACCGGAGCAGCGCAAAGGAATCGGTGTGTATTTATCTAAGAATAGCTTTGTGATGGTGATGTTGTGGTGCCTGACACACTTTATTTTATTAATTATACCTCGTATGACTCATTTTCATGTGTCAAATTCTATATTGATTCCCAGATTCCAAAAATCCAGCCTTTTACTGTTGCTGGAAAGGCTATAGCTGGGTTTAAACTGTAACGTGGCTGCCCACGGTCCACGCCTGAGGAGAGATTCGGTGTTTTCTGTGAACTTCATTCAGAACGAGCCTCAGGACTAACGCTCTAATCTAACCTACTGCTGTGTTATTTGTTGTGTGTTTGGGTTACAGTTTCAGCTGTGATGGTGAGCTTCAGTAAAAAGAATGTTTTTTGTAACTTGCAATAAAATGTTTTTTTTATTATCAAAAACAGACTACAACCTCGGGGCAATATATAAGTATGTAGACAACTGAAAGGGAAAATGTGATTAGATTATTTAAACAGCCAAGAGGGAGAAAAAAAAAGTCAAATAATTAAAGGCATTTTGATTACACTGCCTTCTCATTTGAATTAAACAGCCATTTCTACAAATACTGCGACAATGTGGTAAATATGTCGGTCTGATGCATTTAAATTGGGTCGAAAATCTGTCCCTGATGCCTAGAGTAAGAGCAAATATTGCCACTTCCATTACATTAGTTTTTATTGATGCAGCATAATGGAATTTGCCTTAATGACTATTAATTATTTTCGAATTGTAATTAACAATTATCGATCAAATGAATAGTTTAAAATACATCCACAGCCAAGGTTTGTTTGTGCTTATTTGTTTTAACTCAGCTTACCCACACCCACACTGATTAAAGAGTAACTGCACACTTAAACATGTTTTTTGTGCTGTAGATCAGTCCTGAACCATGGCCAGCCGATGGTGACGTGGAGACGACCGTTTGGGACGAAGCTACGTCATGAAATTTATATAACATAAACAAACAATGTCAACTCCTGTCAATCACAAACTCGCACTGCTGCGGCGAGCGACCCGCCCAATTGGTTGCTGTCCTCTTCCTTGCTGCTGCCCCAGGCCAGCCCCGCCCACCCCTGACTGCCTGGGCAGTGCTGCTGCACACGGGACAAGAGGAGAGAGGAGAGAGAGCAACTCGGAGGCGTTATGTTTAGACCTGGGGGTGAGGGTAGTCTTTAATCACAGATACAGAATCTAAAATCCTTACATGTACAAATCCACGTCCTGAACATCTGCTACACAAACTCTAAGGAGTCAACTTAATATTTTTGGTGACATCTTTATGCTATAAGCTTGTATAAATTAGACTTGACAAATGTACATTGAAGTCTACTTATGAATGACTTTAATTCCAGCCATCTGTAATTCCTTACTTGTCAGAATGCCTAGGAAGTTATCTGAAGGCCTCCAGCTACAAATACAGCTGCCAATGTACAACAAGAACTAGAAAACTGGAGCGCATTACCCTGTTCGAGTTACCTGTGTCCTTCAGGATTGATTTTAAAGTTTCATGTTTGCCCCTTCCTACACTGCTGACATTTCCCTGTCCTTAAACTCCTGTTAGTAGCCTACGGTCAGCCGACCAGTTGTTTCTTTCTGTTCCCAGGACCGAGCTGGAGACGGAGGGCAGGAGGGCATTTGCTGTAGGGGCTAAAAACATCTATAATAGCCTCCCTTTGGAAACCAGGTAAGCTATGTGAGTGTCCTCCTTTGAAAAGCAGTTTTTTGAATGACTTTGTCATACAGTTTCACACTTATTTTTCATTCGTATTCATAACATTTTAACATATGAATAAACTGAATGTAATGTATTTCATGTGTACTTTTTGCGACCCATTTTCCCAATAATTTTTGCTACTGCTAACTAGATCGACCAGCGACCTTGGCCTTAGACCCCCAAATTCGAATCAGTTCATCCCTGAGTCCATGTGGATGTTTGTGCCACATGTAATGAAAATCCCTCAAGGCATCCCCGAGATATCGCCTTCATGAAAATGGAACGGACACACATAAAATGTCTGAAAACATAATGCCTCTGGCCACAGCTTTTGCCTGCACAGAGGCATAAAAAATAAATAAATAAAAGAAAATTCTTGTCGAAAATATCAAAAGTGACAGTTAAGAGTGGAGTTAAAATAACACAAAAGACGATACCATGAATACTAAACTAGTGCCTCAGGAGGAAACGGAGTATTATGACAGATATCGGTATCATGAGATGTGCAGTGAAGAAGCAACAAAGACAGGTTTGCTGTAATTAAGGAGGTGTCACCATTGCATAGTTTGTCCACAAGAGAGCACTAACTTTAAAAATGACTCAATAGTGTATTTATTCTAGAGAAAATAAGCACTTTTAAGGGAAAGACAGACAGACACTGCAGTTTCAGTTTTATAACTAACCAAAAAGTGGGTGTATAGCACGTATAGCACAGAAAGTCCTAACCACAGATTTAAGTTTTAAAGCAGCCACACAAAAAAAGGGAAAAGCAGAAAAATATAACTTAAAAAAAGACAGCATAGCACTTAATTATTTTTTTAACAACTGCTTCAACATCTGTTGTACTGCAGGCTTTACAGATGTCCTATACTTCCGCCTCCGGCTACATGCAGATTGAATATAGACAACTAATCAAGACGATAGAAAAAAAGTTTGAACTGACCATCTGAGCAGGAGAACAGCAGCACTAAAAATAAACTCGCAGCCTCAAGAAAAAAAGTTGCACAATGTAGGAAGGGTTGTTTACAATAATGTTTCCATCCAAGAGCGAGAAAGTTCACTTTTTAGTTGTTAGGTGGTCAGTCCAAGAAAGTAGTAGTACAATGTCAGATGAGTAACAGAGGTTATTCACTTTTTAATGACTTTATGCCCTACCTGGATCATAGGCTCTGTGAGCTGCTCCTCGTCCACCTCCACTATCATCCGACGGATTTCATTATAAGGCATACGGAAGGATCCCAGGAAGATGGCTACACAGAGACAAAATGTAAATAACAAGAAAGATTCATTAGACAACCAGCAATCCCATCGGCTATAGTCTGACCACGATATAGCCTCTGGGGACAACGATGAATGTGGCGGGTGTGTAGCCGGCGGTTAGCGATAAACGACTTCCAGTCCAGACTTCATTTTCCACGTGCTGCATTGTTTACAGAAAAAGAAACTGTTTTTCTTGTGATTGACTTTAATTAACAGGTCTTACTTTTGCCAGAATTCCAACATCATGATGCAGATTAGTAAAAAGTAAAAATGAAGCTCTGACAGGTCTGTCATCAAGAGGAGAAGAAAACTTCTTTTAAAATGCTCGTTTTTTGAACGGAGGTCAGATTGATCGTTTCTGATGCATTCAAGGAAGTTCGGGAAATCTGAACGCTTAACGGCTTTCCTGACACAGCCTCAAGGGGATTTTTCTCAAGTTGAATTTTAGATCTAGAGCACATTGTTAGCTGTTAGCATGCAGATGTCTGTTTACAGAGATTAATAAGAAGCTAAATCATCGCATTACGTTCCGCCTGCTTTTGCTCTCCACACAGACTGTTTTTCCTGCATACAATGCAGCCTGCTGATACGTGATTGGTCAATACGACTCGGACTACAAGCGTACTACAAGCGAAAACCAGAACACTTGCCATCCCTAAAATCCACGTCCCTGCCTACAGATCCTAATTTCTACGTAGAATCTGTAAAAGAGATTAGACAACCAGTAATAAAAATCAATCTTATCATATAAATAAATGAAAATAATGAAATAAAGAAGAACAGCTCAAGGACACAAGAAGGACATAAAATAGGAGCCAAAGGGAAATTAAATTCAAGTCAGCCAGACATAAAACTGTTTTCTAAAACAGTGATTTGAAAAATCACACTGGCTTTAGCAAGCCTGAGATCCTCCAGCAAGTGGTATCACCAGGGACTGAATGGCAAATGTCTTGTCAGGATAAGTCATTAGTCCAGCCAGTGGAACCATCAGAAAACCCCTGACAGAGTGAAGATTTGTGTCTTGGCAAAGATCCAGGTGCTGCAGAACTTTAGAGATTTGTAAAGAAGGCTGGTGATATGAGCAACATTTAATATCCTGAGTCTGTTGTAAAGAGAGTTAAAGACATCACATTAACATGATGTACAGTAGAAGGAGAAAAATCTCTCTCAAACTTGCACATTTGAAGATTAAAACTGCACGAATTCAATGGAGGTCTGCCTGCCTCACCAGCTTTTCTTCTCCTGTTAACACACTTGTGGTATAAGTGAGCTATGTACCTTTTTATTGCTAAAATTAAATCTTAACACATTAAGGGCTCATTATGTGGAATAAATTTGCACTGTATATTAATATTGACTGTATCAATCAAGCAACAGCACTGAAAAGCCTGCATACTCTTTCTCAAGCTCAATCAAAGCTTTTAGACTCTTTGCCTCCTGCGGTGGAAAACATAAACCACCTACTCTCCTTTTTTTCTCTCCCCGCTCCTGCTCTATAATTTCCGCTGCGTGATTTATCACTGTTACTGGGCTGATTAGTCTCATTTTCTTTTAATACATGAAACAAAGGTCACAGCTCCCCTTGATATAAGCCAATGAGGTGCTAAGATCTGGGAGTGCTTAAGAGATCAGCTGGATCCTCATTACCGCCGGGTGCTTTTAAAACGGTCATTTTAAGACCAAGCATGCATGTGTGACTGTGCGCGTGTGTGAGAGAGGGAGAGAGAGAGAGAAAGGGCAAACAGACGTATGAATGAGATCATACATAGTCGCATTTACATCCTGTTTCCACTTTACTAAATGAATGTTTAACATTGTTAATTAACTGTGTTTGTGTGTAAAGACATGAGTCACAGGTAGCAGAGGCCACATTCATATTAAGTGTTGACTTGCTTTAATTGCTAACTCATTCCCTGCCAAACTCACTATTGGGGCCCATTAATAACTTGAAAAAGACATAGGAAAGTGGTTTAAAGGGCAAAAGTAGGCACAAAGTGTAGCGTGAGCAGCTGTGGAGGCTTGAACGTAATATCAAGACGCATGGGGGAGTGTAAATCCAGTCCTTGGGAGGAGGAGTGAGCTGAGAGGAAACAAATACTTACATAGATTCTGTGCAATCTTCGGATCGAGCACCTTGAGCTCTTTAATTCTCTTCTTTATGGATTTCTTATCCTCCTGATCCTCCTCTTCTTTTTTGGCTGATGAAGACGGAAACACTGAATTAATATCAACACACAAAGGAAATATGTACCCAAATGCAAACACCTGCCGTGTTGCTGACACATGTATGATACACACAAATTCAGATACAGGGAGATTATGAGATTTACATTTAGTCAGTGTCCCAAGAACAACATACGGTGCTTTTCGACCAGGAACTAGTAGTTCCAGTGGCCCACTGTTGTCTGCGTTTCAACAGTGGGCTAAAGTCGCGGGAAGATTATGCAAATCAGGCCAATGACATATGGAGAAGCAATAAAAGTAACTGCGCTACACCGCCAGTCCAGTAGGTGGCAGTAAGAAGAGTAAGAAGAACGGCAGGTATCATCACTTGTGCGACACTACCTGTTAGCATTGAGGAGATTTAACTTGTGCTGTTCTTAATCGTGCTTAATTGCTTTGCAAATTGATTCGCTGAATCAACACTGGAAAGGAGACGCGCGCCAGTAGCAAAGCAGATTCACAACAGCCGAAATACTCGACTTAAAGCAAGAAGGCGGTCCATCTGTCCATCATCGTCGCTCCATCTGTCGTCTGCTTTTTTTGTCAGACTCCATCTCAAAGCACGGTGACAAACAAATTTAAAGCACACTGATAACAGCGAGCTTGCAGCTGCAGTCTCTTAAACATGGCGGGTGAAATAAAACGCTGCGAGTACTCAGAGCCCCTGGACCTTTGGAAAGTTCTACCCACCGAGCCGGGACTTTACAGGGGGTAAATCAATTAGCTGGAACTAAATGTAAGACCCTGGTTCCTGCTATCGAAACGCAGAGTTCCTTAAAAGGTTCCTAGTTCCTGGGGAAGGTTCCTGCTGTCGAAAAGCACCTATAAGAGAAGAACGTATTGGTTTTATACTTAACTAATTTTAGAGATTTTAACTGAATTTAACAAAAACACGATTTCTGTTTCAGGTTTTTTGTGAACTATCAGACATTGCAGAATGGTATGCTGCTCGAGAAGCATGAAGAAATGGCTTATGGGAAAGTGTTATGATTACACTACCGGCAAAGAAGGTATAGGTGAGCCACGGCTGTTCCATAAACACAGTGTTGCACATACAGTAATCAGGTTAGAGGTGAAGGTAAGTCTTTTCTGGGTCACAATGGAGCCGGGAAGGTGGGATTGTGATAGTGCTATTGCTAGATTGGAAAGGCGTAGTCATGAGGTCTGGATTACAAACAACACAAGAAAACCAATACAGGGACACACACACGCACATACACAGCCCTCTTGAGCCACGCTCACAAAGAGGAGTTCATGGTTGGTTTTAATTATTTAAGACACCAGATTAAGAGAACAAAATGTGCATCCCAGGAGTAAGCTGGGTAATTGTCTGGTGCTGTAATTATGGTGTGTGTGGTGAAAGGAGAGGAGAGGAGAGGAGAGGAGGAGGAGAAGAGGAGTTTATTCGCAGGAAAGGTATTTCTACTCTTTCACATGTGCTTGGTCTTCTCTCAGGGATCCTGTTTCTCATTAAAAAGTGAAGAGGTATGCTGGGAGCTCCTGCAGAAAAGACTGTTTGCATGTCCGCAAACATGCACACCTACTGTACAGTACAGCCCGCCACACACAGAAATACACAAACACAGCCAACACACTGAGCTATGCTTGGACTTACGTGGCTCCTCTGTCGGTACACTCTCCTCACAGTCTTTCAACGGGCGAGAGAGGGGAAAAACGGAAAGGACAGACAAGGAGAATGATGGGAAATGCGTACCATGGAAGAAGGAGAGGAGAGAGAATAACAAGATAAAAATTTTCACAAGACTGCGTGGTGTCCACTGCGGCGTGAAACACGAAGAGACTCAAGTAAGGAAAGTATGAAAACCCCATTAAAAGTTACACAAGTAGAAAATAACTAGAATAAACAGAATACTTAAGAGAGATACTAATTACTTAAGCATTTAACAACTTATTTTACTGAATTAAAAAAATAAACATATAAAACACAGATATGTGCATGTTGTATTTTCAGTCTTGGGGTAGATAAGGGCTAAATTATTTATTTTACTATAAATAAATAATAATTTTACTTAAAAATATCAGTGTCCACTCAAATCGAAATGTTGTTGCTATTGTTTGGGCCTGTATAAAAAGATGAAAGACATGACAGCTCCCTTAAAAGTGAAACATTTCGAGTGCCCCCTGCTGACTGGCTGCAGTATAGCTCATAAAGCCCGCCTCCTCCATGTTAACAGATGGGACATGAGTCGAAATATAAAATAAAAATACAGGCCAAATACATGTTTCTCAAACATGGTTTCTGTCATTATAGTTAATTCTTATCATGCTGATTTACATCCAAGTGTTCATTTTTCTGTCAAGATTTAGTTATTTGATACAGTAAAAAGGATGATTGACAGCTCTGATGACCAATACGGCTCCTGCATCCGATCTGTTCCGGATTAGCAGAGTAGAGGACGAACAGTGAGAGGAGACGTAACTAAAACAATCACTAGTCATTGAAGTTTCCATATCTGTGTACGTCTGCTTCAGACCAACACAAAGAAGCTGTTCTGCTGTTAAACACGCCGGCATGTGAGAGCTTTGCTGGGTTTTTTCTTTTCGGTAAGTTACGTGTGTGTTTTTGTTAGTGGAAGTGCGCCTATCACAGGGGATATTTTGGCATCAATTCCGTACAACGAGAGCAGATGGAGACGCATCGTCCAGTCATTGTTTGGGGCGAAAGAACAAGCAATCTCAATATGTCAGCCTTGGGCTTTGGGAGATTTTGATTGGCAGTTTTCATCATTTTTGGACATTTTAAAGACAAAGTAAATAAAATATTAAACTTAGAAGTACTTGTCAGATTAATCAATAATAACTGATTTGTTGTTGTCAGGCTAAATTTGAGGGAAAGGTTTTTAATAACGATATAAAAACATCTTCTTCAGTGCGATGAAACCCAGCCAATGTCCTGGGTTTAAATGATTCATCACACAATTCTACTTCAATTGTGTTGAAAGAAGAAGAGATTACACTGTTTATATGTTGTTGTCGTACAAGGTGAAAAATCTATTTTCTAACTTTAACGCTTGTTAACAGAAAGAATGAGGTTCAAAGGGTTAAATGACGGATACAACACCATTCAAATTGCCAATAGAGGAATGAGATCGGTCTGAATAAGCATGAAGGACAGTGGTTGCATTATCTGCCAAGTACAGTATGAGGTAAACATGTTCAACAAGTAATGATGCAATGTATTTCACTTTACACAGATTGTCTCCTTGATTGAATTCAGTGCACGTTGGCACTCGCTCGAGAGTACAAAACAACCATGTTATATAATAAAGCAAAAATAAAATCAATAAAAAAGGAAAAGATTTCCATATTTACCTTAAAACTAGTGCAAAGAACTTAAGTGTTCCTTCTAATGGGATCTTGAATTTAATGTCATTGGGTATTTGAATGCAATATAAAAAGCCAGCCCCTTAGAGCCTCCAGCCTATTGCATTAAGATGTTGTATTGATCTACTCATCATAACTTATAGCCGCACAGAATCCCATTTATTACACCAACGCAGCCAGACTCTCTCTCAAACACACACACACACACACACACACACACACACACACACACACACACACACACACAAGCTACAGGAGTATTAACCACCTTGTTTCAGTGCATATAAACATACTTGTCCTGGTCATATAATCCATGAATCATCCTCACGTAATACTGCAAGGGCTGCATCCATCTCTAGCATACAAGAGATGGTGATAAGATAGGAATCATATAGTGCGTACACACACACACACACACATACACTCTCTCCCCTGTCTACCTCAGGTGTTATCGGTTAAATCAGCTAATTAGATTGCTCTCTTCCAGCATCACCCCCTCATCCTCTCCGGCCTTAAAAAAAAGCTCTTCTTCGGGGAAGCCTGCTCATTATACATCAGCCAATTAAAATGTCCCGCAGGGGGTCAGAGGTCACTGGTTAATCAATCAGAGGCAGCGGCGACTGTTGTAGTTATCAGATTGCGCTATCGCCCAGGAAGTGGGGAAGATAAGGATACACTTGTGAGTGTAGAGCAGTGGGGAGTCTGCATCACATCACAGGTCCGGAAGGAGTAGGAAAGAAGTAGAGGGCACAGAGGGAGAAGGCAGGTGTGGTGGGGCTACAGGAGATATGCCAGACTCTGATCGAGAGAGGATGGAACGTAGCTACTAGGGCAATCAAAATTCGATATATCATCATCGAACCTGGTGAAATATCAATAGTTTGAACTGCAATGATGTGATCGAATTAAAAACTGAAGCACAGCAGATAACGCCTGCCCACGAACAAATTAGTAATCCACTTTCCAGTGTCCCAGAATGCTGTCACTTTTAAAGCAGTGTGTATTCCGACAGATGGCGATGCACTGCCTGCTACAAACCAATGGAGGAAACTAACGACCTGAGCCGTTGTTAACCTTTCCTGCTCTAGCATCCCGACCGTAGTCAGAAAGCACAGGGGAGACTTACTGTTGTCCTGCTAAAGGGCCGAAGCTGTAGCTAACTTTAGGGCTAACTCCCGTCACTTTGATACGCCACCAGCATGCAGCAAGCAAGACACGGGAGCGCGGCTTGAGTCTCGAGGAGTCGTAGGCTTAATTATGCGCAAACACTAAACTCTACATTAGTTCTGTTGTTTATAAAGCTACCGATCACTCTTTTCCCTGCTCTTCTGCTGCTCCGGTCCCCGACGCTTCACGTAACTTGAGCACACACACTTCTGTTCTCTCTCAGTGTCTCTACAGCTCCACTCTCACACACTTTCCAAAACAGAGCTAAACGTATACGACCGTGCTACAGGACTGATCATCTCAACACCAATGCACCTCAGAAGCGCTGTATGTACCACTATGTACCCAATATGTAGGGTACCGCCCCTTAGTGTTTGCGATAATTCGAATGAATTCCATATCACGTTGAATTCGCTTGTCACTTGATTCCTGGGGAAACTGACAGCCCTAAAAGCTATTGACTAAAACACAGTTAGCTTCAGAGGCTTTGATCAGATATCGGAAAACCAGAAAGCCGGACTCCATCACATAACAGGAGAGTGCAGTGCATTAGAGACAGGTGGTGAGACTGTGGACAAAGTATGTGAAGAGATATGAACGAGCAAAGGAGTAAAAAAAAGACTCACTTTTCCTTTAGCACCAGTATAGCACTCCTTGGGGGGAAATGTATTCTGTAGTACTCAAACAAAACCAAAAACTAAATAAATATGTCAATTTGTGTCTGTCTTTTCTTGAGAAACTAGAGGAGAAAGTCTCGGGTACAACAGAAAGCGAAAGTTTCATTCTTTTCTCAAAAAACCCCCCAGAAAACAATGTTTAGCTTCAGGGTCAGACGAGGATGCAACACTCGGAATTTAAAAGAGTTATCAACTTCTTTCACTTGTAATAATTCCACTGACTGGTTTTTGATCCAATCTCTGCCACAGTTTAAAAGGCACTTGACAAAAATATGACAATGTGTAACTCAGCGCGCACACACACGCTTCTCAAACAGTGGCACTTCCCACAAGGCGGTATCAGTGGATTGCGCCGTCAAAGCACTAAAGGGAACGGTGGATGAAATAAAACTGCTGCAAAAGAGCATGACTGATGCTCTACATGACAGGCAGGCCTCAGAGACAAGTAAGTAACACCTCAAATCGACCCCCACCCCCCCCCATACACACACACACACATACACCAAAAACTCCCCCGCCTTCTCCTCAGCCCTCTATACTCACACCAGCACTTCATCTTATCAGGAAGGATTCTAATCACAGAAAACGCCTGACTGGAACTGCCCTCCTTTTTTTTTGCACACACACTGCCTCACACACACTAAATCCCCACCCTAATGTCAAAAGAAATAAACAGACATATACTCAATAACTAATGCAAACATCTTACAGTTCTCAAGTGAGGTAAAGAACTGACAGCAGGTTGAGTGAGTCCAGCGAGGGACACCCGTGTTTGTGTGTGCTTGTTTACCGCTGGACTTGGACATATCACCCTGCAACTGGCTTTCCTCTTGATGAGACTTCATTATTTATGGCATGTTGGAGTGATACGATCGTCTCCTCTCGAGAAAGCAGATACTCCGGCACATAGCGAGGGGGGGGGGGAGTTGAGAGGGCAGCTGTCTCCGAAGGGTAATTAAATCACTGTGTTGTTTCCAATAGCCAATCAAGGCAGTCGTGCAGGTAAAGTTTAAATCACTACTATTAGGGGAGATTCTGCAGCAGGGATAATTCGGGTTGGTCTTGTTTCCAATGTGCAAACACAACTTACACACATATATGTAACACACACACTCTACAGCCTCAAGCAAAATCCACTATGAGACATCTGATGCACAGGAGGGGGCCTGTCTGCAGCAAGTGAACAAATCCACCGTTCCGACACATCTGTCAACTCTACAGTCAACAGAGGGGAGATGAACAGTCAAACCAGCCGCACGGTTTGACTGTTGACTCACTGTACGGTTCGGATCCAGCTAAGTCCTCAGCAGCCTGACAGGAAGCACGAGAGACATCCAGAGCGTCCACCAGCAGCTCCTTTGAAGGCGCACACCTTTCCCTCACCTTCTCACACTCCGGCATCCTGAGTAAAACTGACATGACGGCTCGACTGGTCTGTTTGCACACGGACACCCCACCACCCACACCACCACCACCACCAACGAGTGTGAGACAGAGAGGGGAGATCAGAGTAATGAAGTGAGGAGCTGTGTTGCGAGCGAGCTAATCAAAGTGAACCATGCAGGGCCACCTCTCCCTGTGATCCAGACTAGATGACCCAGGGCCATAATTAGTCTGAGACTTTCATTCTGATAGCAGCAAATTAACAGACTTCATTAGGCTTTTCTCTCCTCTCCTCCTCTAATTCCTGCTTTACCATGAATCGTTTCGAAATCCAAATAAAAAATGCTCCTGCATGAGCTTCAGTGTTTAAAACATACCAGTAAGTTGCTCTTCAGAGAGAAGCTAACACCCCCTGCTGCAGAGAGACCACACAAGTGAGCTCTTAAAAATAAGTTCACAAATGTGGACTGCAATTATTGATGGTACATCAAAAGATTCATAATTGATTAGCGGCTTCTGTTAATCAGTATGTACTGGCCTGTGGGGATGGATTCTACCAGTAGCCCTATTCTCAGTGGAGTAGTGCCCTCTAAAGGCCTCTTTAAGACCTGCCAGTGGCCTCTACATCTGTGTATGTGTGCATTTAAATGAGTATTGTCTGACTACTCTGTCATTTCAGGTATGAAGCGTTATTATCTCCATTTCATTTCCCTTTGTGACAGCGCCAATCTGAACAGTTGTTAAGCCCACCCTAACATTTCCAAAGTCATTCAATGGATTGATGGCAGTCTAAATCATTCATCTCTGAAGTCATTTGCCATTTTTCTGTTTTTCCTCCCTGTGATGTTGCCGACGTGTCTGCGCCCCCCACCCCCACGCCGTACATACACAATCCTACACGTGTGGATGAAAAATCACCGCGGAAAAATAAAGTCGCGAAAGCAAATATGCTTTTAACGAGCCAGCCCATTACTCTGGCGATATGAGAACATAAAAACACAAATTGGGAATAAATTGAGGTGCTGATGCTTGAGAAACTGAGGCAGGAGATAGACAGGAGAAAACAATGGAGGAGGAAGGGGAAGCAGAAAAACAGGTTAGCCACACAGAGAAAAAAAGGAAAAGGAGGGGAGAGAGGATGAGTTTGTGTGAGTCGCAAATGTGGGATTTTTAAGCATTTTGGGACACTTACACAGGTCCAGGTAATAGAGGAGATGGGATTGTTGATGTATAAGAAAATCTGAGCCTGTATTAAAGTGGTAATCTCGAAGATTTTCATTTAAATAAATGTCTGTTAACTCACTATCTATCGCTGAATGAGGCAACATAATGGGGATTGAGCCTATGGCCCACTGATGAAAGCCTTTGCTTTTGCAGTATTTAGGACTGGGTGTCTGTGGCGACTTAAAGAATCACAAGCGGCGCCCAGTTTCCCATCACAATGTTAAAAGTAAACAGTAATCTACTATAGCTGAACAAACACAGAAAACATCGATGACTACAGATACAACTTCAAAAATAAGTGAAAATAAATTTGACTCTCAGATGAAGGAAAACTCAAAGATGATGAAGGAAAATCAAGAGTTACAACCGGAGCCAACCGTGGACGTCACACATGCAACACTGTCTGGATATCTGGGAAGTGTGCTCCTGTAATTACTGTTTATTGCCATCGCTGCCGCCAAATAGAATGAAACTGAGATTTTGAGATTATCACTTTAACATAACATATTGGGGTTTTCCAGGCAGAATGTGGGTGTAGTGTGGGCACATTTTTTAAAAAGTGTATGAAAATAGTAGGCTGGACTCTGTAATAAAGAGAAAAATAGCCATTTGTCTGCTGTGTGTACTTCGTAACCAGACCTTCCCTTTCAACAACAATGAAAAGAGCCTTTAATGATTATGCATTTGATGAGAGCTCTCGTAATGGCACAAATTTTCTCCAGCCACATGAAAAGTCATTATAGAACTAATGGTGTTCTTCAAAATGTCACAGCAACAGCATAAAGAGAGCAGGAGCAAAGCAGAAAAGAGGAGAACAAGCGAGGCAGAGTGTGAGAGAGACACGCAGGAGAGAGAAGTCCATTTGATGTGAACACATGCATATACCAGCGGAAAGCAATATTAACTACTAGGCGGCATGAGATGGACATCCTGCTGCTATCCCTAGATGCTCAGAGTGGTTCAAAATAAACTATATTTAAAGCTTTCGAAGTCACTTAAGCGGCTAATTTTGTCTCCGACCGTAAGTGAAAACAACTGGACTCCACACACCTTTGAGTGCGAGCTATACATCTTATTTTCTCCCATGTTGCAGCTCAGACGATGGAAAATGGGCCATTTGAATTGTGAGCTCAAGATTACTCAAAGCTTAAAAAATGTAACTTCAATAAATATGACATACTTTGCTTATTTTTAGCCTCCTTCAGGCATTGTTTCACAAAATGACCACCTACAAACTCTCTATCCCCTCCTCCTCTAGTCCTCCATCTCTTTTCAATTCCTCTATGATGGTGTCCACAAACCTCCTCACTTCCTATTGTCTCATTGTTATTCAAAGCCCACCAAATTCTCTGCACAGAGGAGCTCAAAAGCTATTGCTGTTCTAAGAAAGACACCCACCTTGCATTGGAGAGGCCGATTAACAGTCACTGTATGGATACGTTAAAAGGCTCCCATATAGAGGCAGTGTGAAGTGAAGAAGCAAAGACTAGAAGCATGAGTTTGAATGATCGTGACTATTTAAAGGGTCGGACTATGACAGTTCACTAAGAGAAGACAGAGAGTGGTCTTTCCCTCCACATCCTCGATCAGATATTAGCTTGGCCCCTCCAACACATCGCCACCACTTCCATAAAGTAGTCCCCCAAATACGCTTGCACAAACAAAACCCACACACGTCCTTCCCAGGCCATGCCAATCCCATGGAAATGCGGTGTCTAATTATCTCCTAAAGCACGCCAGCACTGTCTATCCACGACTTTCTCTTTGACAGGCTACATAAATCTGAAGGGCTTGACATCCACTTAGAACAAAGCTTTCATGCAGTGGCAAAGGTGGACACGTGTGAAGCATCTTGTTAGAGTTTTGCCCTCACTTCCAACAACTTATTAAAATTTAATTAAAACTTAATCATAGTTGTCTTTGATTCCTAATGCCGAATCAAAACAAATGTACAATGACAAATTGGTTGTCAAAGTCAAAATCCATTAATTAACCATTTTAATAAGTTATTAACCTGTACTGTATTTTCAGAATTACACAGTGCTCGCGAGGGCAACGAGGAGAACAACACAACTGATTACTTTTAATCAGCTTAAGGCAAAATCGGGATTATAATGTTTGCATAGATCAAAGTAATGCATTTTCTCTGCGTACCCAGCACATTAATACATTTAATAACTGGTCTACAGATTAAAAGTAAACAATGTAACAACCGCTTTGCTACAGCTTCTGCATCACTCACGACTTAAAGGCCATATGCCATGACTGCTTTGTTACGCCAGTGCTACATTTCACCCAGGGTAGTGCACAGGTGTTGCTGCAGTACTTGTTCATAGAGTTTGCTCAGTGTTCAGAGTTAGCCTTTAACCCCAAAATATTTAGCAGACAGAAGCCCTTTTTACGCTGCCAGTTCAAGGCGGGATTACGACACTTCTGTTACGCTCCGGCTTCTATGTAAAACGAATGGTGGCGGAATGGTGGGGCGAAATCGTTCCGCCTCTGAACCTGCGTCGGAAGTAGTAACAGAGGCTTGTGTGTATATGAAGCAAGCGCTGTTTGTTTACACCTCACGCACATTGTGCTTCCGAAATGCTGGAACGCTATGTAAAAACACACACTGGGGCGGCTTTACGCTGCTGTTGCTTGGTCCAATGTAAATGGCAAAGGCTGCATGACGGCGGAGCTTCGTTACGGCGCTGAGGCAGAAGCGCAGTGTAAAAAGGGCTAGTGTTGTTATAGCAAGTGTAGCCTGTTTTACTTGTGTCTGCAAAAATCTCCTCTGTACATTGTGTGTAATATATTTACTTATTTGAATCAAACTTTATATTGTGCTAGGACATAATCTAAAAAATCACAGGAGGCTGTATTGGCTGTGGAATATTAGCAGTGAGTAAAATTACTTTGTCGGTGCAGTCCTCCTAGCCCTCCTTTTGCGACTGAAATACATAAATAGACATACAGACTTTGCTCTGATTATATATCTATTATCTCCTTATATAGTAGATAGACAAAAATGAAAAAGACAATAAAATGGTATGAACATACTGAATTTAACACCTGATATCTTTACACCCTTTCATTTTCACCATCTTTCTGTCTCTCATATTGCAGTGTTGTGACTCTGGAGTAGAGGTGGGTTGTTAGCAGATGCCGGTATCCTGGAGAGAAATGGCAAACTGATTTTGTGATCTTTGAGGGTTTCGTCTAATTGGGTGTTATTTATTAGCAGAAAAAGAGGCCCCAGGAAAGGGCAGCTCTCTTCACACTGTAGCTCATTTTTCCTGCGCTAAGGCAAGGAATCTATCGCTCTGCCCTCTCCTGATAAACAAACAGAGATGGAAGGAGGGAGCCGGTTCATTTAAGATGTCAATTAAGATACCTCTGCTTATACCATGAAAATGAGGATAACAAAATATACCCATGTACTATCATTTAAGTTTGACAAGCGCATTCATCTGCATACGCTGAAAAATATATTGTAGTGGAAGGGAATAAAACTGGGTCCTTACACCGGCGGGGGCCTTAAAAAGCATTTTTATACACATTTGTGTGTTTTGACTGTAGGGTTCCTCATCTGAACTTTGTTATAAGGATAGAGGGTGTCATATAATGTACAGATTGGAAAGCCAGTTACTGAAAAATTGGTAATTTTAGGTTGATTCATATATCAAAAAAAAGAATTGTTCTTACAAGGAAACTGGGGTACAACAAACTGGAGTCAGAGATGGAATCATAGCAGCCAATAAGAGCAACCAGACATGGAAATATGTGATACTGGCGCCTTCACCTGGGTATGCTAAAACCTTTATATTCAAGTCCACAAAAAAGTACCACATTTCCCACACACATTACCTCAAAGTGATACTTTAGAAGGTAAATGATGCAGTAAAAATTATAATTCCAATAAGATAATAATCGCCTTCCGTTGTATATTTGTCTGGAGCATTTTAACGCAAAGATCAAACCTGATAGAAGTAAGAAATTTTATCAAATAGACTTGGGCTGTTAACGTATATTTGAAAATACGAATATATAACGGAATTGTAGTAAAATACAGATATGCGGTTATTAAAATTAATATTTGTTGTGAAAGAAATCAGCACTGCGGCTGTCGCACAAGCTCTCGCATGTTCTGTGTTCTCGTACGTCTCTGCGCACTCTCTTTGTTACGGAGCATCTTTGAATGCGCACAAGGTCATTTTATACATTAATAATTACCTTTAGCCTTGCTGAAACAAGCTAATACGACAACCGTGTGGCATGTGGTAATGATGGTGGAACCTCAAATCCCAGCCCGGCCAGAGAGAGAGAGAGAGATTCTCACCCCCAGCATAACAGACAGGTATAGGTATTTAGATTTTTTAAGACATGTTAATGTTTAAATTAATGTCAAAGCACAGCTCGCTCGGAGCGCTGAATGTCCATTCTACCGCAAACTAACTATTTTATTTGTTTAGTTTGCAACGTGTAGGAAGCCGATGTTGACCTTGATCAAAAAAGGCATGTTTATGTTTAAATAATTATATCTTTGTCTCACGTTGTGTTGGTATGCCCTCTTGTGGACATTTTGCACAAATATAGATATTTGAATCGTTCGAACCTTTGTGTGTTTTTTAGAAGGAACGAAAAGTCATTTTTGGCAAATTTCGACAGCACTGAAACAGACTATACAATGGTAAGATACAATCAGCATTCCTTTTATGTTGAGCAAAGTAAACCCCATAAACTGAAGCAAACAACTAATGAATGCTAACTTATGCTACTATAAATTGAGTTTGCAGCCAAAACCTGATAGAGCTCATCATATTGCTTAACTCCCATGAATCTGTTCCATCCCATGTTACCTGTCACAAAGAGCCACATCTCTTTGTTTCTCTTAAATTCCTGAACAAAAAGCGGCCGACTGAGAGAGTTGACACTTCACTGCTTTGGTTTTGTTGTTTTTCCACTGTTGTGTTTCGACATTGAATTTTTAAAAAAGTAACCTCACTGCTGGTAGAACTGAATAAAAACCCGATACGACAGTGGTGAGTAGTACACTAAAAAGGGGGACAGGTTCTACACATCCCAGAATTCCCACCTGCCAGTGTCTCTAAAACATCCTGTGATATTTACCCTCTCATCTTCCAACCCACAGGAAAGCCCTGATATACATGTTTTATCTTCATCTATTGACACTGATCATCTAAAGAGCTCCTCCAGGGGCTATCTGTGGAATCACAGAAACAGCAGAAATCTCTGAGAGCTGTCAGCATTCTCTCTGGGCGTCCACTCACTGCTTTTGCTTGTTTGTTTTTCGCCGTTTTCTGTTCCAATAGGAGGACAGGCAGCGTAAAAAGCAATAGTGTCTATCCCTCCCTTGTGTTTTTCAGATGTTAGAGATTAAAACTGTATAGATTTCAAAGGAATAATTAGTCCTTTGGTTTAACAAGTAGTTAATTACTGTCAAATAATATGACTCCATTCCAAGAGGTGCAACCCTTTTGGGGCAGGGAAGCTGTGGATACATCACAATTTAAATGTAATTAAAAGTTAAGTATGATTAGATCAGAACAATCACCATTCATGTTGTATTATTTATCACTGTTTTTCACACTGGCTGATTTTAAGAAAGAGGTTAAAATCAGGTTGGTTAAAGTTATATTCTTTGTAAAATTAAAAAGCATTGGTTTAGTTCGTTTAAAAATATGGTAAAATCTCAGTCAAGAAGACAATTCTATGCATTAAAATAAAGAATACCACTTAAAGTGGTAATCTCAAAGATCTCAGTTTTGTTCTCTTTGGCGGCACCTATGGTGATAAACGGTAATTGCGGGAGCACACTTCCCAGATATCCAGACAGTGTCGCATGTGTGACGTCCACGGTTGTAACTCTTGATTTTCCTCGCTGACGGTCACTTTCCTTTTTAGACTGTTTGCCTTCATCTGAGCGTTTAATTTGTTTCTTTTTCTTTGGATTTTCACTTATTGTTGAAGTTGTATCCGTAGTCATCGATCTTTTCTTTGTTTGTTCAGGAAAGTAGATTACTGTTTACTCACAACACTTGCAGAGAAAGGAAAAGCAGCCGCTTAGCTCCGCCTACCCTCTCTGGCAGACCAACCACTGCTGGCTGATGGAAAACGCGTCATTTACTGGGCACCACTTGTGTTTTTTTATGTGAAAGATCCACCAGACGTCCAGTCTGTAATACTGCAAATGCAAAGGCTTTCATCAGTGGGCCATTGGCTCAATCACCATTGTGTTACCTCATTCGGCTATAGATAGTGACTTAACAGACATTTATTTAAATGAGCCTCAAGAGGTCACAAATAACTTCCATGGCTGAGGTTGCAAAGGCAATATATGAACTATGGCCTACAGAAGGAGGAGGGAACAGGAGTCCTACAGCCATAAACTTTAAGTTTGAGCAGAGGAGATTCAAGAAACTGAACAAAAGCTCATACACATATCGACAAACCAGAGAAACCTAGTTGTGTTACTTTTATGACTTGATATGTTGCCTGATGGTTTCTGCTTTACAGCCATGGCATAACATTCAGAGAAATGATTAGTCAGCGAATATAAAGATAATCAAATTAAAGAAACAGAAAGAAAGCTAATTAACAGATGACATTTCTACTACAAGAGCTTACAGCAAGGCCACTAACACAACCACCTCTTTATTCAAACATTCACAACGAGTTTCCTGTCACTTATTCAACACAGACTACACACACTGGCTGTAAAAGGAAGGATGGCAATGTCAGAACAGACGAGAAAGAAATAAAGCTTTAGATTACTGCGTGAGATGCAGTTCATTAATGTGTTACCCAACAGCTGGTCTGAATCAATGCAGGTAGTTTGTGGTGCAAGTTATCACGCTGCACCACAACATAATAAAGTGAGAGGAGAATTGAATCGATGAACTTAGTGATCAAGAACAGTACTCTAGTCTGATAGTTCAGCCAGGTGAGACTGAGGGTACATTCTCCTCTGCATAGTCTGAGTGGGTTTATCACGTAAATAATTTAGTTGCAAATATTCTCAGTGACATATTTTCTATTTATTTTCCCTTTGTGACATATGCTTTCATTTACTTTTCTTGGAAAGACGGACCACGGCTGGCATTCATTTTCTACAATATGCCCTTAAATTATTTAATCCAAAACCTGATACTTAATTTATAAATGTGTATGAGACATTCTTGAACCTGTCACTGTGTTTGTTGTTGGCAATCAGGCATGTTGGGAGACTGAAAACTCTAGGTGTAAAAAATGTTATTCTAAAAGTAAGTACATTTTCTTGTTATCAATACAAATTAAATAGATTATTCTTCATGAATAGATAAATGAAATACCCATCTGCTGGTTACAATTTCACAAAGTGTTTAATAAAAATCCTAATTAAAGTGATAATCTCGAAGATCTCAGATTCGCTCTCTTTGGCGGCACCTATGTCGATAAACGGTAATTGTGGGAGCACACTTCCCAGATATTCAGACAGTGTCACATGAGTGACGTCCACGGTTGGCTCAGGTTGTAACTCTTGATTTTCCTCACTGACGGACGCTTTCCTTTTTAGACCGTTTGCCTTCATCTGCGCATCGAGTTTGTTTCTTTTTCTTTGGATTTTCACTTATTTTTGAAGTTGTATCTGTAGTCATCCATCTTTTCTTTGTTTGTTCAGCCATAGTAGATTACTGTTTACTCGCAACACTTGCAGAGACCGGAAAAGCAGCCGCTTAGCTCCGCCTACCCTCTCTGGCAGACCAACCACTGCTGGCTGATAGAAAACGCGTCAAGTTACCACCGAGACCCAGTCCATAATACTGCAAATGCAAAGGCTTTCATCAGTGGTCCATAGGCTCAATCACCATTGTGTTACCTCATTCGGCGATAGATAGTGACTTAACAGACATTTGTTTAAATGAAAAATATTTGAGATTATCACTTTCAGTTTGGAAAAAATAAACATGTACTGTGAATTGAGCAGAAAGCAGGTAATGGATGAAAAAAATTAAAAAAAAGACACTCACCTTTAGTTTCTGTTCCAGCGCAAACATTAAGGCAGATCATGAAGTCATGCAGCCAACAAGAAGTTGCAAGAACGGAGTCAAGAACAAGCAAGAGGAGAAAGTCAGAGAAACAAGAGACAGAGCAAACAAGAGGGGAAAAAGCTAGTTAGTGATGTTTGAAGCAGCCATTATTTCAGACAATTTATTGCAAGCAGAGAGACAACAGAAACTATTGCACTAAATATAAAGTACAGTTTAATTCCACAGAGAGAGATTTTGAATGTATTGAAAGAAAAAGTATCAGTTCTGAACTTCACTGTACCAGACTTGTCAAAAGTAAAAACAGAGCAGGGTCACAGTTTCTCATAATCACAGAGAATTACACCATCTTAGGAGCTGTCAATTCATGGAAATAGTATTAATGTTCAAGCAGTAATTTAAGTCCCAAAGGACATCAATAGTCAATGATGACAGTCTCATAATCACACCAGACATCACAGGTCAAAGCCCTGGTTTCTCTCACTTAAATAGCACTTAATATTATACAGATTAGTTGCTCCCATTGCATGCATTAACATACTGACTTCCTGTCAGTGAAGATCTTGTCTGTCACATCTTTAATACAAGTGTAATGTGTTTTGACCCACATTCAAAGCCCTGGTAGAGGCAAAAACTTGTGAGTTTCACTTGTGATGTGCAGAAAAGGGATTTAAAAGGTTGAAAAGAAGAGTGCTAGACTGCAGTTCCTAAATTGTATGTGAGTGAAAAGTAAATCCAAAAGCTTGAAACATGTAAAACTACTTTCCCAAGTTAAACTATTTGATGCATGTGAGTTTTTTCTGCTGTAATCAATCCGACTGCCATGTGTCCTCATGTGTGTTTCTGCAGAAAATGCTTCCATGAAACTGAGCGCGAGTCCCAGTTGGTATGCGTGCATTCATAAAAGTTAAGAGATCTCAATAAAAATGCAGATTATTGCAGTAAGTTCACTTTTACTCACTACACGGGTCAGCAGACAATATGTTACAATGAATTACAATAGTGCTACAGCTTATTCCACTTTCTCTTCTCTCTTTCTTTTGAAGTTCCTCGATGAAGCTCAGAGAAGCAGGACTCATTTCTTCCCTCGCAGGCTCTATCATCAGCACGGGAGACGGTTACCACAAAGACAGCAATTAAAGCCTTCAGATGTCGAGGGAACATATTTAAGCTGAGAGTTCAGGGGCTGACACTGTAGCATCATTAGCTGAGCTTAATTTATAATCTGTGGTTATTAAACACAATGAGATAACTTCCACTTGTGGATCTGCTGATTAACTTTAGTTAACCTCTGACGATTCATACTGAACCTGAAAGCTATGTGAAAGATTTCTGTCAAATAGCACCTCCTCTTTAGCAAACTTTATAATAAACGCCTAAAGAACAGGGCTGGACTCACAGCAAAGGAAACTGATGGGTATGAATGGGTATAAATGACAATCTTGCTATTATTATACTATACTACTTTAAGTAAAAGAATAAAGACAACTTCAAATCTCAGATCCCACCGGCTATAGTCTGACGACGATATATTGCCTCTGGGGACACCTGTGAACATGCCGGGGCATGTAGCCAGCGGTTAGCGATAAACAACCTCCTCTCCTGCGTGCTGCAGGTCTTGCCATTACGGAAATTTCAGCATCATGATGAAGATTAGTAAAAAGTAAAAATGAAGCTTATTCAGGTCTCTCCTCAAGAGGAGAAGAAAACAGGGGCTCGTTTGTTGAAGGGAGGTTAGGTCGATCATTTCTGATGCATTCGAGGAAGTCAGGAAATCTGAGCGGCTTTCCTGACACCACGTCAGGGAATTTATCTCCAGTTGAATTTTAGATCTTAAACAGATTGTTAGCCATGTTTATAGAGATTAATAAGATAGCCGCTGATACGTGATTTGTCAATATTACTCAGACTAAAGCTGCCAGCCCGCCAAGCGCACAACAAATGTTACCGTAGACTGCCAGCTACCGCTAGCTACAGCACTGGTAGCTAGCAGGATTGCAAACGCGACATGGCGAAATAGATGGTAGGCTGTAATTTGTGTGTTTGTTTTGAATGTGTTTTAAATGAAAATAAATTGAAATAATGTTGACATAACGTGTATACCTGTTTTTATTAATAAATAGCAATAGAAAACCTTTTTCCCTCTGGGATACCCCCAAAAACAGACTGTGTCTTATATTCCGGTGCGACTTTTACAGGAGGTCTGTAGATTCTAATACTTGTTTTACAAACCTACTACATGTGATATATTCTATTAGCATGAACATGTAATAAAGATAAGAATATCAACTGAAATGTTGAACTATTTATTCGGTTAGGCCATTGAATAGTTTAGATGCAGAATGGTTTTGGATATGATTAAAACATGAACACGGCATTATGAGGTGTAGTTAGATCTTTTTGCAGTGAGGACATCTGAGCAGTCAAAAATATGAATATTTCAAAATACAGAATAAGAATTTATTTTAATCTAATTTAGTCCGGTTAAAAAATGACAACATGAATGACCTGTGCATGTTTCCTGATCCAGGCAGTTGTCTTTTAAAATCAGATAAGGACACAGCATTTGCCAGTTAATGTTTGACAGAGCGGAACTATTTTACATTTCAGCTCATTTTCTATGTCTGGGGTCGTTAGAAAATGAACCCATAAATATTGCAGCCATTTGTGAAAAAAGTTTACAAGTCACATTAAATCTGTTTATGTAAAATTGGCTATGCAGCAGATATGAGATTTAATCTGTATGCAATAAAGTAATAAAAGCTTTTAGCTGTATTATGTGAAGACAATAACAACTCAATAATCAAGTAGGAGAGATATACTGCCTGCCTGGAGTTGGAATGAAAGAAGCAGGGAAGTGGGCGCAGGTGCTCAGAGGTTTTTGTTGGGATAGTTTATTTAATGGCAACACCAGTATATATGAAAGTTAGATATGAGGGTTAATCGTGACACTGTACAAGAGGAACATATTGGCCAAATGTTACATATTAAAGTCTACATCTCCCACTTGGTTTGTGGATTTGAAAGGCTGCCTCAACGGTCAGAACACCACTACTGAAGCAGCACAAGCAGTGGCAGCAGCAGCATCAACCATGGTACTAGTGGTTCAATCAAACCCAGTTTCATTCCCTTGTCTGACTTTCTCTCGGGAGAAAAACAGAATTCTTCAAGCTGTTCCTTCAAATTCCCCTGAAATGGCTCCCCCTCAAAGGGCTAGCATGAGAAATAGTGAGGGGCTGGCTGAGTTTCTGACATTCCTTCTTCTCTACACAAACACACCCCACACCTCATATTTCTCATGCTTTGATGGAAAGTTTCATTTTTTGTGAACCTAAGCGGAGACAGATACTGGTCTACAGCTGCTTCATCTCACACAAAGCAAGCTGTCCACCTGCATGCATTGACACTCGCAGAACAGCATCTGTGTTATACAGAAAGTCTTGTATAAGAACAGCACGGTTGGAGTTAGATTCCCTATCTTAGCTACCAGTTCTGAAGCACTTAAACAAATAAGTATATTATATTATATTATATAATCTATAGAAAGATAATCATGTCCGTATTCTCTAGAGAAACTAGATTTTGTGACAGTGCTAGCAGCAAAATGTGCTTTCTGTTTATGTTTTACACAAACTTAAGTATGTTTGTGTGTACATGCACGTAGGTGTTAATGAAAGAGCGCTTCAGTGAGCTTGTACACCCAGACAACCTTGTTGTTTCTACACAGGTTGGGAGTCATAATTAACAACACAGGAAGAGTCTTACTTTTTAATGAGTGAGGAAATAGGTAATCATCAACATCATTTTCCTGCGGCAACTTACTTCCTTACTTTCCAGCAGCATTGATTCACTTTAGTAGGTCACAATTAGACTTGATATATGTTCCCTCGTCTCTCCTGCAGCATTTCTGCTCTCAGCATGTGTTATGGTGTTCATGAATATGGGTGCTTCACTTGAACGTACATGTCAGCATTTTTTGGTTGATCGAGTATATGGCATCTTGTCAACTTTACCAAGATGTTAATCTCTATTTACAGATTCTACATAGAAATGTAGAATCTGTAGGCAGGGACGTGGATTTCAGGGACAGCAAGTGTTCTGGTTTCCGTTTGTATTACACTTGTAGTCCGAGTAATATTGATCAATCAGGTATCAGCAGGCTGCGGCATATGCAGAAAAAAAAACTGTCCGTGTGAAGAGCAAAAGCAGGCGGAACGCAATGCACCGTAATAACATCCCAGCTCCCATCAGCGGTGATCAGATGATGATTTAGCTTCTTATTTATCTCTTCAAACAGACATCTGCATGCTAACCCTTAACAATCTGTTCTACATCTAAAATTCAACATGAGATAAATTCCCTTGACGCTGTGTCATGAAAGCCATTCAGCGGTCAGTTTTCCCAAATTCCTCCGATGCATCAGAAATGATCGATCCGACCTCCGTTCAACAAACAAGCATTTTGAAAGTAGTTTTCTTCTCCTCTTGAGGACAGACCTGACAAAGCTTTATTTTTACTTTTTACTAATCTGCATCATGATGTTGAAATTTCAGCAAAGGTAAGACCCGTTAATTAAAGCCAATTATAAGAGAAACAGGTTCTTTTTTTATTGTTGTATGTCGTTTATTGCTAACCGCCGACTACACGCCCCGGCATGTTCACCGTTGCCCGCAGAGGCTATATCGCCATCAGACTATAGCCAACTACAGCCAATCTGAGACAGCCAAGATGTCAACAAGTTTAAAGCACTATGTAGGAGCTTATTTTGTCCATAACTGTTCAAATATCCCTCGTTATCAAACACTGCATAATCATTAATTGTACACATTTCAAAGAGTGATATAACGCCTATCAACCGTAATGCTGGATACTGCCTAGTCATAGTACAGTTTTCTGTTCAGTCTCTAAAATAAACTGGCAGGAGGCTGAATTATTGTTCAAGCTGAAAATTGAGATTTCTTCTGTTCATTTCATGTTGTGTATCTCTTAAGTTTATTTTGAAATATTCAGCTGTGGAGGTCAAAAGAAACCCAACAATGCAACCCCAGTCATGCCCACTAATAGTCATTTTTGATTAAGTCCTTACAGATATGTGAGCTGCATATAAAAGCCCTTTCATTGAAGCTTGGACAGAAATAATTGAAAAGTCACAAAATGTGCAGGCAACTGCTGTGACATCCCTTGCAAAACTCATCATCAAATTACTATTTTGCCTGGCTTGTTCAAAGAGCATGGTGGTGTTTAAAGCATATCAGCACCATTAAATCTTTCCGAAACCATACTTCTTTTTCTTGTCGTGCACAATGTCTGTTAAGCAAATAGTTTTTATTTCTTGCCCCCGTGTCTGAAAAACCAATAACATGGTTGTCTGCAATTTGGCAAGTGACAAAAACAGGGCCATGGCAAATGCGCACAGTAATTGGAGGCATAGAGCTTTTAGTATGGTTGACATTTACTAGGTTAATGAGTCCAAACGCATAACATTCAGCAACAAGAATAATTTGAGGTGTAGTCATGCTCGGAGGTCATCACATTTGGTTATGGAAGAGATAAGCTACGAAGCTGCAGACAGAAGTGAGTGATGACTATGTGACTTCTGAAGGATTGTTCTGTTTAAGAGTAAATTACTTCAGTAGAGAACTTTTAGTTGACCTTAGCTGAAATATTTCACGCTTCTGTAGACTGAAAAAAAGAGAAAAAGACTCATTAATGCTCTCTTTACTCTTTAATGACTCTTGCTGAATACCTGGAACTGTTAAGGGTTTAACAAGAAACCGTCTAATACAAGTTGAAAGAGGACATTTTCAATAAAACTCCTTGGTACGTCAAGATGATACATACGTAGTAAGGGCTTTACTGGAACTCAATTACTATAAAGTCAGAAAAAGCAACAGAAGAGAGGTTGATAAAACGGACCACAAACAGACACTGAACTTAAAGAAAAACAAAGCAGAAAGAAAGTGTCTTACTACTGATAATAATCTTTCTCTGTGTCAGAGAACAATGACCATAAAGAAAGTCTGTTAAAAACATTTTACCCAAAGTTTCGAATAGGAATTTACGGACTAAATCGATACTGTGCTCCTCTTTGCAGGCCAGATAATTAAGGGTTATTTTGGCCTTACCTGAAAAATTAAGAATTTGAATTTAACACACAAGAGTGTGTAAAAATACAGAGAGAAGAGTTTGTAGAGAGAGGTGTGTTCAAAAGAGGACGGGGAAGGCAGAGCCAGAGGAAGATGGGGTTAAGGTAAGGCGAGGGCGTAGGACTGAACAATTGATCGAAATTTTATCGAAATCGCAACATGGCCTGCTGCAATTTTCAAATCGCAGGAGGTGCAATATTTGTTAAAGGTAAAATGTGTAAAAAATACCATTTTAATTGAAATATTGTGCTGTAAATATGCTCTGGCCGACACAGACGGAAGTATAAAATATCTTTGTCTGCTACAGATCCCCGCAAAATCACACCATAATCATTTTAATATGTTTTTCGGTGAATATGAGAATAACGATCTAAAATAATCACTCCCTTTAATATCGCAAATCATATCGAAATTGCAATATAAGTCAAAATAATCGCAATTAGATATTTTTTCAAAATCTTTCAGCCCTATGAGGGGTTAACCCTACCCCAACCCTAGTGATAAGGATAAGCGCTCAGTGAAGAAACCCCTCCCCTTGTGCCCTCATCCCAATACTTATAATGATTAACACATGACCTTTAGTGGTCACCGCAACCCAAGCAGCACTGCCAACTTCAACAGACCCAGGCTGTGCTCATATAAGCTCTACCTACCCTACCACATGGCTTCTAACGGCCCCCACAACTCAAACCTGTCGTTAGATGGGCAGCGAGAGCCACACATTCACAGGGTTATCAAGTGGGTCCCTCCCTTCACCAGTGTTTCGTCTAGTTAGGCTCACGACACCTCTGGGAGGCTCAACAGTTAGTTCTGGCGTCCCAGAACCACCCCCCTCCATGCTAGCTTTCACTGCCCATCAAAACTTTGGGCTATTCCTGGTGCCAGGAAGAACATTATCTAACTGGTGGAAGAACATTATCAGGAGGGAAGTTAACAACAACCCTGAAACAAAGCTTGTCAATGAAAAGACACCCTGTAACAAAGTGATGTGTAATATTATGAATGTTTAAACACTAGCAGGATCACAAGAGGATAATAGAAAACGTCCACCTTGGGTGAAAATCTAATAGAGTACAACCTTGTAAATGCTTCCATGTTAATTTAACATTCACGAGCAAACACACAGTTTATAAAGGCCACTCTGCAGTGGATTGCTTTTTTTTTTTACCCGTTGAAACATGCAAAACAAGCTGTCACTTCTCCTGTGCTTAATGCGACTCTGTGATTGCTATTTTATAACCTTAGAAACGTTGTAGTACGACATCCCCTCACTGTTTTGTCTCTAATTGAAAGGTTCCATTAATTTGTATGGTTTAGGACGGGCCATTTGTATCAAAGGTTTACAGCTAATGAGCAGAGACTTGAAAGAAGAGCAGAGAAATCAAGTCATATATTCACTATGGTCTTATTTAATTTTGCTCACTCTGACCTTTATCTCAAAGTAAAAACACCCATTTATCGCAATTTGCTCACTGAGGACGTGTGTTAAAGTGGCGCTGACCCTTTGCCAAAAACCACATCCCACTCTGAATAGATAAACAGAGGAGCCATAAAACTTATCACCACTGTGAATATGATGTCTTCTTTGGCAAGTAAAATGTGTCTGGCTCCTCCAAATGCAGTCATTTAAATTCTGTTTGAATGTGGTTTTCCACCTTCTCTTAAGATTTGAATGGTGATGAAAAAACACTACTTTCTATTTACACCTGATTAATTTAAGGTCTGCAAAAATACAACAGTGAGGGTCTCTAAACAAACTGTTCCTAGTGCCAATCCAAACTGTGTGGTTTGTGTACAGGATGGCGGGGATCGTGTTAGAAAACAACAGCGAGAGGCACAAACATCAGAGAAGAATGAGGAAGTTCCCTGGGAAATAAATGAATATTTAACAAGAAAAACCTAGCGAATACTGTTTCATACTGTGTTCTTTTTAATGTTTAATGCCGATCCAGATGCCACTGCTCTTAAGTGAGATGAAACATGATGCTACATGGCTTTGTTAATAAGAAGACAAGCCATGCGCGTACGCTCGCTGACACGCAGCAGCGGCAGCAACTGGGTCCAACAGCTCAAGCCACCAACCATGCTGATTCTACAACCTCCTCTGGGACAGAGAGGAAACAAGAGGAACCAGTCCAAGAGGACTGAGTCAAAACATGAGAAAGGTTTAATTTAGTCAAATATTTCATGCTTTTCTCCCAGCAAATTTAAAATGCATTAGCCATGAGCAGTAACAAACCTGCCGGCTGATATAATGCAGAGAAGCAGTGCTTTTTATTGCCTCTTCATCTGGCGAGAAGTGTGTTTTCAAGATAACTGTAAAATAAACTGCTGTGTGTGTGAACATGTGCAGGCTGCGGGTCATTACCCTAATAGAAATTGTCTGCTGATTGACATCCTTCCTTCGCCCTCTCCAGAGAACACCTGCTTGACTGTCTGACTACCTATTTGCCATTTAAATGTGCCTCCATTATTCAACACCTCCTCGATGGGGAACAAGGGTGCACTTGTGTGCAGGGGGTCTTGTGTGCCTGGAGATGAGCAGCATAAAGTTGTGACAGGTAGATAACACCTGGATGAATAATTCAAATTGGCGTAAGCTAGCTGAGTCAGAGACAAGAAAGAAAACACAAGACACGTGAATAAATCATCAGGGAAGGGACTAATAGACCACGCGCAGGAGAGAACAAGGCTGATAACATCTCATGCTACCTCCTGCTCTTGCTTTGATCATTCCAACAACCTTGTACATGAATATTCCAGATATTGCCAGCCATACTAATGTGCAAGGATGTAAATGTATGGTGTCTTATCGTGCAACATTACCACCAGGAATAGTGACAATACCCGACGAAGACAGCATGACCACCTTGGGATCTCTGATTTAGCAAGGATTGCTAACTGATGCTAAATGAATGTAATATAGCTACATGTATTACTATGCTTGTAGTTCTCATGTTTGACTGACTGAATGTTACTCAATGGATTTGTCATGAGTTGTATTTTTTAGCTCTTAGTTTTTAAAAAATATATTTAAAAAAACACACTGATGAGAGGGTGCTGTGCGGATATTTTTTGGTCCATGTCTCCCACCAGTGCATTCAAATGGCACATCAGGGATGATATTGGCCAAGAAAACACAAAATAAATGAGGCTTTGAAATAAAATCAGCATTCTAGTTCATTCTGGGTTTATAAGACCTCCATCTATGTCTGAAACAGCATGTGAAATTGGAACAAATTGAACTCCTACAAATAAGGAATGATTTTGTCACACATATATCCATTTACTGAAAGTGATGAAAAGCAGTTTGTGTACCAACAGTAGCCTCGGGAGGTCGGTAAGAGCACTGTACTGTATCTTTGTCATGCAATTCCTCCTCAATGAAGACACATAGCCAATTACTCACAAGCACAGATGCACAACACAAAAACAGACTCACATTTTTCCTTCTTGTTTAACCAATTGAGGCTTACCGAGAAACACTGCTAATTTTAGCCGCAGTGCCACAGTGATGAGACACAGAGGATGGAGATGGAAAAGAAAGTGACGTCGGGAGGGAAAAGAGTAGGTGTAGAAGTAGCAGAAAAATAACATACCAAAAATATGTACCGGTAATTTGGAATAGAAGTGAAAAAGTGACGCACATGGAAGCAGTAATGAAATATATTATGGAATCTCTGACCTGTTCTTTGTGAACAAAAAGTGAGAGCCACTCTGCTGAGTAATTCTGGTTTCGCATATTGGTCTTCATCAGCCAGCACCCAGAAGCAGCCTTCTGACATTTCCTGGGGACGAATCTGCAAACACACATCCACAGTCCAGCACATTTACTTGTCCGACACATGGTTCTGTATGCTTCAGTTTATAGTGGCGATAAAGGGAAATGTCAATATAAAGAAAACACATCATTCTTATCAGATATAAGTCACATGTTCAAGCAACACAACTTGAGTATTAAAGCTGTTTCTTTCCAAAGTAAATATATGTTAACAGACTCTATGCATCCTGCAGCTGACGGTAAAGTACAATCCAATGCTATTTATACATTTAACTGTGTTTAAGTTATTCAAATGCGTTGCTATTGTCAGAATGGTACACTCAGTGCAGACACTCTTCTACACTGCACATCCAATTTGGAATAAAAAAGAGACTTTATCATTAGAAATTATTATTATTTAAGTTGCAGACTTCATGTTTAAAAGAACTACAGCGTCTTTACATTTACTATCAAAATCAAAATCTTAAGCCAATCAAAAATGGCAAAATGAAGAGGAAGGACATTTGCCTTGCTTTACACATTAACATACAGTACACTATATTACCCCAAATACAGTTATAGCCAGTGAAGCACACCACAGAGTAAGTGATATTATTGTCCCAGTGTTGTGAGAAACCAATCGTGTCTGTGTGAACATGCTCGTAGGATATAAAAGAATCTGTGCTGAGGTCTTACTTACTGCAACAAAACAGCTATTTATGTTTTATTCAAGCTCCCTTAAGCAAGGTTTTCTGAATGAACACTTCCTGTAATATGAAGAGGATGCTTGTACCGCTGATGCCTTGGAAAATAAAACGGGAAGCTGTCATTGTGAGCACCACCCTAGGCCAGATACCTGGAGCTAGAGACCCACTTATTTCTAAGAACTTTGAGGGCAAAAGTCAGGCTGAAACTCCCACTGGAGTCAGGTGAAATGTGACAGCTCGTGGGATGCCCATATGGCCCCATTTTTGCTGCATGTGTAAGCTAAGCAACACAGTTATTATGAGAAGGGTGATAACCCAGTAGCATGTTGGTTTGCTGCTGCTTGGATGTTTTTTGGCTTCCTGTACTTTCTTAAATCATTAAAAAGGCACAACTCTAACTCTAACAACTGGCTTAGAAATTCTAATAATTAGAAGTTTGAAATCTTATTACTCAGGAAGTTTCGGAACAGCTTTGTCCCAAAAATAACCATATGTTGGGGGAGTCATACAGCTGTGCCATAAGTCCTCCTCATGTCCTACTTGAAAATGCAAGCATATGGCGCAGTTTGCTGAACACCTGTACAGATGTTCATCTGAATGTTAATAATTAATCAAACCACAAACTAATATCACCTGTGGCGTGAACTAATATTGCTCTGCAGAGAACAACATCTGTAGAGGCTAAGGCTTCTCTGACAATAGCATCTGATCATCTGTTATTTTCGATTATTGGTGCCTTGGCACAGAAGTAGAAAGTTGTTGTCCAATTCTTAGAAAAACATCTGCACTGTTTGGTCGCTGCCAGGAAAAGCGGAACAAAGAGCAAAGAAAAGGGCTGTTATGAATGCTTGGCCTAAATTCAAAGTTTTTTCAAACTTTTTGTTGACTATAACCGAGTAAAGTTGGAAAACATCTCTGATACATCTCTTTATACTTTAGGTCATTCAATAAAATATTGCAATACTTACACTAATCCTTTCAAAAATACTTTCAATGTTAAGCATTCCAATGCAATAAAAGAGTCTTAAGGTAAATCCTGCATGGTGATACTCTTAAGTAAAACATTTTTGCAGTTTTGCAGACACACAGTGTGCAGTGTCTTACCTTGGACCAGTTGAGGCGCTTCATGGAGGTCTCAGGCTTGAAGTCCTTCTTAGGCCTGAGGCCATAAGGCAGAGTGTGTTGGATGGGGGAGCCTAGAGCAAAGCCTGGAGGAGGTGGAGGTGGGGCACCAAATGGAGGAGGCACTCCGGGTGGAGGAGGTGGGGCGGGGCAGCCAGGTAAAGGAGGAGGAGGAGGCGGAGGTGGGGGTGGCGGCACCCCAGGTGCTGAAGAAGGAGGTGGAGGCCCAGACGGGAAGACTGTGGAAGTTAACACCTGTCCGGCATGGGCAGAAGACAGACCCACAGGTACTGCTCCAAACTGGATTGACAAAGGGAATGTGCAGACATACACATAAGAGACATGAAATAAGGCTTTTCTCTCCAGATTCATTTGTTGAAGAATGGATCTGTTAGTGTGTGGTGTGCTGTTCCGGCGTAGTCGTTGCTTTACACACACTGTAGGAGCAAAACTTTTAAAGCTATGATTATGTATCGTCATGTGTGGGGTCTCTCATATTTTCAACATCTCTTTAGTGTGGGCCAGGCATTAGGAGGGCTTTTTGAGTGTAGAGCAGTGCTCACCAAACCTTTCCCCACAAAAAGAATCCAAACGTAGAACTCACATGTCAGGAAAACAAAAAGAAAAATGACTCGAGAGAACAAATGGAATCACACAAATATAGCATTCCTCTCCAGCACAACTGAGCCATGGATAACAGAGGCGTGTTCTCTCAACCATCCAGCAGGGGCCAAATACTCATAAACGGCCAAGATTCTGTCCAGAAAATACCCTCAATAATTTGTTTTTGCCAAAGCTAAAAATCAAATGTTATAACCGGGGCTACGAAGCTGCGTAAATTGTATCATACAGAGCAAATGGCTTATTGATCCATGCACCAGTTTTAGATTAAAGACGCACACTAAAGGTCAGCGCTGGGCCCTTACTCTGCTCCCACCCCAAGAGGGAAGAACACCTTGGCTGAATTAACAAGCGTGTGCGTGTGTGTGGGGCTGGTGAGGGTTGGACTGACAGAGACAGACGGACAAAGTGTGTGTGGGAGTGAATGTGTATGTACCTGCATAGGCTAAATGTACCTCTGTCATTTGAACCGAGGTACTATTTGAGTATTCATTCTGTGTTTGCTCTTTCAAATTGAAAAATTATCGGGAAAATAAAAAGGAAGTTCTCTTCCCCTCTCTGAGCGTGTAGTTATCTTGCTGTGCCAGGGCGTGGGAGCAACTCTCCTGAGTGTTGGAGGGGGGAGGCGGTTTGAAGAGTGGCCCAGTAGTGAAGTTGAAGGGGGTTGTCAGAATAAATTGCTTTCAGAACAATTTCCTCTTATGGGATAAAGATCAGAGAATCAGAAATGGCCAACATAGAAGACCGGTCAGTGTTCTCATTAGACTTAGTGTCAGCTAGCCAGTGAAGCAGCCTCCATGTCAAACCACAACGCAGGCTCCAGTGGATGAAACTCCCAGCCCATACACACCATGCATCCCAAAATAAAAAGAACATCTCATAACGTAAAGTCAGAAAATGAAGTTGAATTGCTATCCCATTCTAGATGTGAGGGTTGGGTTGTTGAGCAAACGTGTGTTTATTCTTAAGGGGATGTGGAATATAAGCAAACACACTTCACACAGACTGACATTAAAACAAAGAAACACAGGTCATGTACCTGGGACCTGAAGGCCTGCAGCTCCGCCTGGAGTTCAGCAATTTTTTCGTCACACTTAACCAGCTGAGCTTGCGCCTCCTGTCTGCTCAGAAACTCCTCGTCAAACTAAAAAGAGAAACATGCATCCAGATTAATCACACCAGCACACTCTGATATTGAATTAGTGTAACTAGGAATTAACCTGAGCAGTGTTCATTAAAATAGTTTAAGTCTAATGGTATAATTATCTTATATAATTAACATTCAATCTACCTTGATTAACTTCATCTACTGATTGTATTTTAACATTTTGTCAAACACCCATTCATTAATAAAACTCTTTAAGTAGCATACACACACGCCAATCAGTGAGCTCCATCCTTGTAATCAGGATCTACAACCTGCTGCTCCTCCGACTTCAATTAATCACAGTAGCCGATCCGTCTGACCTCACACAACTCACCACGTATGTGTGTGTCTGAGTTTGTGTGTGTCAAAAATGGAAAAAGTATTGTTTTTGCTTTTTGTACTGAGATGCATTTGAAACTCCTAGTTTCTTTTTTTGTGAAAAATGGAGCTCAATATGGCAGAACAAGCTGTAGCAGACATTGGAAAGCAGACAAGAAACATGTCACGTATCCACATCGATATGGGAGGAACAAACAGTTCCATATCACTGTTCATAAACTGCAAAAACCTAGGATATCTGTGCAATTGTTATTGACAACAAGCATCTTCCATTATAAAAATGTTTGGCTTTCTTGATTTTAAAATTTCATTCGAGCATTTTGAAGTTATCAGACTCATTATTGTTTTATAGCAAGCTGTCATATCCTGTAATGCTCCCTTCCAAAAGAAAGATTTTCAGTCTTTTGTTAAGAATCAGAGAGCATGTTAAATCCGCAAAGTGATAACTGCAATTTTACAGTATATTTAGTTGTCAACTTACCGCTGTAATCTTGCATTCTGTATAAGTAAAAGCCCCCAGGAAGTGTCTGGGTTTTGTTTTCTTCACAGTATAAATGTTTCATTATCTTAACAAATGTTATTTTACAGAAGAAATAAGGACAGCGGGTGTTGTTTTGGGCAGGTGGTTTAGTGGATGTGTAGCGTTTGTCAATACTTGCCTTTTGGGCCAGTTCTGACGCTCTTTGTTCATACTCATCAGTTCGAGCTTTATCTACACAAACCTCTGTAATAAAAAAGAAAAAAAGAAAAACACAATGAAAATCAACCATATTTTAGAGGAAAGCCTGTGATGTAAATAAAGTGCTAGGAGTGTGTAACTTGCCTAAGAGGTGACTGAAGTCCACATCTAGGCGCTTGCGGTAACTGAAGTCTGGGTCAGTGCCACCACGATGGAGCACAATCTGAGACACACACTCCTCAATGATCTTAAAGTACTGGGGCCTAAAAATCAGGACAAGTAAGAGAGACAATGAGAAGAGCACAGAGTGGTTAAAAACATACACTTTTGATCAATTTAATTTCACACTTTAATTTGTTGTGTGTACACATCTGTACAAGCGCTGTGTACAAAAAGCAAGGCCATATCCCATCAACCTTTACCATTATGCCTGTGCATCCAATCAGCATGATTGCATAATAGATTTTAGCGGTCCTAGACGTTACAGGAGGCTCCGAGTCAAGCTACTTACCATCATGATTGTGTATCATTACGTATTAGTGAGTCAAATTAAAGCCTGGTGTTCACAAAACATTTGACATGCTCAAACAACATCATTAACCTCATTAAGTTGACGTGAGAGAATCAGGTCTGTCCAAAACCATTACATAACTTTGTCACACACCCTCACAAAAATTCCAGCCATAGAAGACAAGAGGGGGGCACAATAATAATAATAAGTTAAAATAGAAAAATCTAACTGTCTTGATTGTTGGGTTAACTAGCATAATGCTAGTGCTACTTAAGTCAAGGGTCTTTTGGTTCATTCAGAAAGGCTAAAACATACTAAAATACCCATTAATACACCACTAATACACATTAACATAAAGAACTATATTCTATCAATGGAGAATAAACACCATCTATTACCAGTTTATGAGTAATTGCATTTAAGTTGTCTGGCTCTGTTGAATGCATAACCAAGGGCAACCGTTAATAAGAAAAGGGAGATATTATAATGTAACAACACATGTCATTCAAGGCTGGAGCCACAGTACTATCGCAACTTAAAGGGAAAGTGACTGTTTGATCTGCTCATTATCTTACAACAATGCCACTGAGAGTGCAAATCCCTTCTACACCAAATCATCACTAATGCTCTGATGAGCAGCGATAAATCAGGGACTCTGCCTCCCACCTCCTTCTAAAAACAATGCTGAGACTCCATCTGATAGCATAAATACCATGTCTGTGATTCAGAAGATTAGATGCGAGATGGAATCAATTGTCGAATAAAGACGAAATTATTAAGAATCAGATTAAGTACGGCATGACTGTTGTCAGGCAAGCTGCGTGTGCACCTTTCATTACTCTGTGACATTGAGACCCCTGTGTAAAAGGGGACTCTGTACTTTTGACATCAAGGCTACCAATAATTAAAAAACACAAGATCTCTACATCAATCAGTCACAAGAGATGCAGTGCATTAAAAGGATCACTTTCAGATGCCCTACGTGTTAATGATGAAAATTAATCATATCAAGAGTTGCCTGAGGAAAACTTGCAAATGTATTCTAAAAATACATTTAATGCCAACTCAAAGCACTCTGAAGAGCTGCACCATATGGTATGAGAATCAAGGGGAAAATATGCAATCAGTCATGCCATTTATTAAAGTCAACACATTTTTAATAATCGTTGATTTATGTAGTGTGTAAAAGGAGTGTTCTTGTGATATGCCCTCAGGATGACATTCTCTCCCAAACTTAGGAAGAACAATTGAAACGTTTTTTTCATCTTACTCTGAATATTTATTATCGTAAAATGTTTTTAATGCAAACACAAAGTCTATATTTTGATTATTGGTGCAATGCTAGTTTGTTTTTTAATGTATTAGGGGTAGAGAGTAGCTCAGTCTGTAGGGACTTGGCTTGGGTTGCCGGTTCACTGATGTGTCTTTGAGTAGTCTCCCAACTGCTCGGGGGGCACATGTCCATGTACAGCCCCCTCACTATGACATCTCTGTCTGTATTTCAGGTCTATGTGCGTGAAAAATTGAATTTCCTCTCAGGAATTAATAAAGTATACTTTCTTCTTCTTGTAACAATATTCAAACAGTTTTATATACAGCCAATCCCCTCTGAAACTGTAACTAATTCTATCGCCGAATGAGGTAACACAATGGTGATTGAGCCTATGGTCCACTGATGAAAGCCTTTGCTTTTGCAGTATTACAGACTGGGTGGCTGTTGCAAGTTTCGCAGAAAAAAATCACAAGCGGCGCCCAGTTAGTGACGCGTTTTCCATCACCCAGCAGTGGTTGGTCTGCCAGAGAGGGTAGGCGGACACACGTAACACTGTTTGGATATCAGGAAGTTTGCTCCCACAATTACCGTTTATCACCGTAGGTGCCGCCGAAGAGAACGAAACAGATCTTCGAGATTATCACTTTAAAAGAGATTATAGTTCAACTATAATTAAATGGCTATTATCCAGGTTTCTGTTGTTAATGGTCAACTGACTAATTGTTTAGCATTTGATTACATAGACAGATATTTAATATTGAAATATTTCCATAAGTTTTATTAGTTATGACTGTAGCTGGAGTCTATGTGGTTATCAGCCAGAGGTTATATAAAGAACAGTGTGGTCTACATATACCATGGTTAGTGGAAACGGAAATGTTTCATGAAATCTTAGCTTAAAAGATTTCATAATCATCTTCTGTAAAGAAATTCATCAGACAGAGAAAGACAGAGTGACACTTCAGGTGTTGATTTAGGGTGGGGGAAACTGCAGGTGTTGCATTTTATATTCTTCAGATTAAAGCTCCATCTTTTGATCAAGCCGAGGTTTAACTCACACCCAGCTGTGAGTGAACCAACATAAAATAAGCCTTTGAAAAATACCATTAAAAGGAGATGAGAAATACTCTGGAGCCATGGTTGCTATAGATGGCTGTGAGATGAAAGAGACGGCATTCTCTTTGTTAGCCAATGTCATAGAAAGGGTTTAAGGCAAAAGGAGTGAGACCTCCACAAAACATAAGCTCTTCACTAGTGTACATCATTACGAGTGTTGAAAAGGAGGTAAGACCTTTGCTTGTGTGTATTCTGCTGAAATGCGAGATTAAAACATTATTTGTCACTCATCATTATAACCACAAAGACTGTATGTTATAACACTTTTGACACGTCTGACAAAAGCCAAAGAGCTGGTTTGAAAAGAAAATTATAGAGTTGATGAATAGACCTTATCAAAAGAAAAAAGAATCACAGAAAGTTTAAGTCAGACATACAGAGAGCAAAAAGAGGAAAATCACAATTAAAAAGTATGCTTGCAGTCATTACAGTGAAGATAGTTAAAGTTTATTTGTATGTGTGTGTTGCTGATTCTTACCTGACCAAGTAGTCATTGCGGATAAGCATCAGGTGCTGAAGTATGGAGAGGAAATAGGGCTCTGCACTGCTGTCCTTCACCATGCTCTGCACAATGCTGAACACATCTCCCGCATCAGTGTGGAGAGTCAAGGACTCGTACGTAAACCAAAACACTGCATGTTCACATAAAAAAAGTTAAAACTACTGAAATGTAAGTCTTTTAGGAATTATTAACCTTAGCTGGATGCCACAAATGTCCCCAATTAATATTAGTTTACAAGACACAGACACTAAGAGTAGACTTGAAGTTGAGTAGCTTGCTTGTTTTTAATGTGAAGGATATTCCAACTCGCTTTTGATGTCTTCCAGCCTGTGAGAGAACTCTATCATGTCCTCTTCTTTGTGCTCCTCAAACACCTTCAGCTGAATGTCAAGGGCCTCATTCTTGATGGTTGTCAGTTGCTAAAAACGGATTATGTAAAGAAAAAGAACAAAGAGCTAAAAATGATTCAAAGGGATAAAAATATTAAACATAAGAAATCAGAAAGAGAGATTTGAGACCGTCTCTGTCATGAGCACCAAAAGGGCAGACTCAAGCCCAAGTAAAAAATAGGGGGCATATTCTAAACGTTATTGCTCTACATGACTAACAGGTGTGGAGAACCAGCTCCAAATTTGTTGTCTTGGCAGCCACGGCAACATTGTTTACAACAGATAAACATGTTAGGTGGAGGGTGTAAAAGCCAGTAGGCAGATTATTAGCCACGGCACTAGAGACTTTATTGGTTTCTGGGTGCTGGCACAGACAGAGGACGTGCAAACTCTCCTCTGTGTTTCATAAATTATTTGCTGGAGCAAATCTACAATATTTCACTGAAGTGGGCAACTAATTTAAATATTAATACAAGGTGAGTGTGGCTTTATATTACGTGTCTATGTGTGTGTAATGTTGTGCTTACCGGCAATATCTCTTTGAGGCCACAGCGCATAAATTCATTTCTGATGTGCAGCCTGAAGTCCAACTCATCAGGAGATGTTACGAGGGCATTGATGAGCTGCATGCATGCCACCTGCAACATGAAGGGTAGACAGAACAAAGAGAGAGATGGGGAGAGAGAGAGCGAGAGAGAAAGAAAGAAGGAGGGAGAGAAGAATGAGGGGGAGAACCAGAGAAAGGGATGACGGACTTCTTCTTCCAGAAGTTGATGAAGAGCATGCCAGCATGCATTCTAAATGAGTTATGTCCCTTGGAAGCAGAGGACCATAACTAATGCATGTCTATTTTCTCCAGTCACCAACTAGGGGGCCTGATTTTAATATTAATGCAACAACTGCAGACCCATACACACAAAACTAACTAACAGTCAATTTAAGGGCAAACTCGCTCTTTTGGAAGCTGTTTTTCACTCCCCTCTGAGTTTGGTTTACTGCACAGGGACCGCTGCATTCTGTGACTCTTCAACTCGGCGGGCAAACACAGACAGAAAAATCAATTATTGATCAGTAAAGCAATCCACTCATGTGTGAAAAGAGGGTATGGCAATGCTAGAGTCCAGGAGGATATTCAGATGTCGTATTGTCCATTGTCAATTTGATAGCACGCTCTTATTTTTGTCAGGAAACTCAAACTTAGTAATTAAAAGTATCAAAGTATCATTTGATTATTGTTAAACAGGTGATTAACATAAAGTGTCACTAAATCTTAGTTTAGAAATGTAATAGGGGATGCAATGGCCGTATAAGAATCCATTCTGTTGTTCTATTAATGAGCTTTGATCATTATTTCAGTGATTTGCTACCTTCCAAACATCCTTTGCTGTCAGTATATACAATTTTGATTGAAGTTAAATCAATTCCCAGTGTTGAAACTTGCCGGAGATGAAAGAGTCCAAGAGGGAGCAAGAAAGATCCGTGCAATGCTTAACAACATTTACCATGAGTAAAACATCACAAAAAATCAGTAGTTTGATTTCAGCTTCATCATTTACTCATAAACCATCTACATAAGCCTCAGCTTTATATTTAGACTAGTGCGTTGGTCAGTTACAAAACCATAAAGACACTCAAACTTCTGGAGAAAATCTGGGCATGTTTTGATTTTGGTGGTCCCTCATGTGTCTATATGTACGCTTACACTCTAAATGCACACTTCTCAGCCAAAGGCTGCCAGGGGAGGCCGTGTATGAATGTAGTCCAGTAGGACAGAGCGACTCTGGCTACACATTGCCGTGGTTCAGATAGGAGTCTCTGGCCTTTAATAATGCATGGGGTTAAAAGGAAACTGTGCTGTGTATTAGGAAGTGGGAAGTTGTAACAAAGCATCAATGAAACACTACTGAGGCCTTTCAGACTTTCCAGTACAAGGGGTATGTTTTATATCCAAAGATATAATGACTCTGCATGAAGATAAATCTGGCCCCCAGTGCACCAACAAATTCTTTTTGTCGTTTATTATTTTTAATATATAATTGTGTAGTCCTCCTTCCATGTAAAAAAGGTTACTGCCCTCACTATTTTCCCTTACTGTTGCTGCCTTACCTCTCACCTGTGTCCCTACAGTTTAGCAAACGTCAAAGGTAGGTACAACAAACTTAATGCAAAAGCAAAGGATAAAAGTACAGGGGGCAAAAAAAGATTAATTATTTTAATTAAGTTAACCATTGGTCAATACGAAAAAAACAAAGGAGCAAATGGTGGTACACACAGGGGTTTTAAAATCAGTGTGTGTGTGTGTGTGTGGGGGGGGGGGGGGTGTATTGGATGAATGATCACTCTATTCACATCCTTCAGCTACCAATTAAAAATGCAGACGACATACTTTAATCATGAATCGCATTCCTGTGACATAAACTGATGCTGTCTCTGTTGAAGCAGTCCATATGCAATATCTCAAGTGACGGTATCAGCAGGGAGATGATACATCTGATCATTTAACCAGCATCACCACATAAACAAATTTGCTCCAAGAATTGTAAATGACAATAAGCACTGAAAAATACCAAAATTACATAATAAACACAATTTAAAGGGGCTTCAAGGTTTCCATTGAGATTGGATCTGTGATTTACAATGCTCAGCCAGTTTGGACTTCAATCAACAGTATAAGTAAAGAATACTTTCCAAGACCAAAGATGGAGTAAAGAATGTGTAAGTGACTAAGAAACCTTGGGTACAGGTGGTTGTGATATGTCAAAATGGTCACCTTCCCGCATCAATTTCGGATTTCATTTCAGAGAATTCTTTGGGAAATAACACCGTGTCAGTGGCTGTACTTACCTGTAATTGAACCGAGCGAACTCGTAGTCCTTGCACAATGGGACTGAACCTCTCAATGGTTCGCCATTCCCCTGCTGTGGTGATGGCTTCAAGGACCTTTTCCAAACTAAATGAGAACATGAAATGCATGAGCGAACAATTGGTGAAAAAAATGAAGAAATACATTCATTTAAAGAGATTTTTGAACATGAGCTCTCTCCTATTTTACTGTATCCAAGGTTCCTATTCTTCTCAATTTCACCCAAGCGGATGGGCTTTTCCTGGGAATTTCATCACCTTCGCTGTAAAACATGACTTCATGAAATCATGAAATCAATACTATTTCTATGAAATGTTAAAAATGACATAGCCTATACTTGAAAATGCAATCCAATTGTGTCTCTTTACTTTACTCTCTCATCTGTTATAAAATATCGGGCTGTCACCTGAAATCTCTGAACCTATTTTCACTGCCAGTTTTTTACTTTTACCAAAATGAGACTTACTTATTTATCTACATCAAGGCAAAACTCCTTGCAACACAGTTTTGTAATAGGTTCTTTTGAGAGTGACACAGGCCACTCATAAAAGACCAGACACAGGCCTGTTTTTCCCTCATTACATTCATTTAACTCTGACATTGTGACAGGCAGCCTTTTGATAATGTTTGGCTGTTTTATGCTTTACCTTTTACCATCATAAGCCCTGAAAGGCCCTTAGACTCAAATTGATATTAAATATTTAAAGGCAGTTATAATAATTACTGCAGCTCAAGCTAAGGGAGAGCCTGGATTTTGTGAATTATGACAATCAGCATAGGGGAAGCAGTAAGACATAGATATTTTGACAGATCGTACGTGTTCTCTTCGCCCACAATGCAGATGGCAGACAGCAGCTTTACCACGTCAGTCATCATGGCAGACTGGGTTGGATCAATGGCTCTTGCCAGTAATGCAAGACTTTTCTCCTCCCCCAGGATTCGATCCAAGCCATACTGCAGGAAACACAAAGACGAAACATGATTACCCAGACTTTCTGTAATTCTGCCCATTTGCAACAACAATTTGCCATGTTAAACAGTAAAACTAAATCTTATGGAGACAGAGACACAATGTTACCTGCCCTCCAAATAAAGTTTTAATGGTCAAATGTCTGAAATATGACTAACGGTTAACTAAGGACTTTTAGTTCCATCTTTAATACATTGTACAGTTTATATAATTTAAAAGTGTGGCTCAGAATAAATTGTTGTGCAACTAAATTCTGCCAAGAGAAATTGCCATAAAAGGCAAGGTAAACTGAGTTATAATAATTGTGCTATGCAAGTCATCATTATAAAAAATAGCATTGTCAATACAAACCTAGCATTTACAATGACGAGCAGTTTGAGCAAATCTCAGCACCACAATTATTGCTGAGCAATAACAATTCAGGCTCATCTATTGTTAGTGGTTCATTTGTAAATAGAAAATCTATTCATCAATGTCCTATTGTTAGAAAATGATATTTTCTATTACACATAAAAAATTATAATTAAGACATCCTTTGTAAAGTAATGAAAGGAGCTTTTATTTTACCAAGTAAGGCGTCAAGCAGTGATGTTTTTCAAGCTTTTGTTATGAGATTTCAAAAACAATTTAAGAAAATGTTTGTAGACCTGGTATGGACACCAAGAACTACTGAGGACAATAGTCATTATTTGTCTGTCTTTTTAATGTGGGCTACATTTACATTTGAAGAGGATGCCAGCTAACAAAGATATGTGGTCTTTATTTTTTTGTCTTGTATTGCAAGAGGTATGTGCAGATTGCTAAACTGCATGCTTGCTTTGTTGAAATGGTTTATGGATGAAGAAGACATGTCAGTATTTCCTACAGTCAACAGTGCCCTCTCTGCTTGCTATTGGTTTGGTTGACTTCCTGCTTCAGGAGCCAATGGGCAGAGTCGGGAAGGACATCAGGAAACTGCCTGCACCTCAGTTAATTGGGCCTCAGCTTATTTAAGTGGCTTCCACTCTAACCTTTTGCTGTGTTCGAAATGCCATACTATACTAGCAGTACGTTCTTATTTGGCCAAAATGTAGTATGTAGTATGCAAACAAAAGCAAAACATGCGGTATGCCAAAAAAATCTCCAAAATGCATAGGACCAGTCTACTTTGCCTACTGTATCCCACAATGCAAAGCGCTGGAATGTCACAACAGCAGTTGAAATGGCAGACAGCAGCAGCATTTGCAGCAGCGTCTCTCCTCTCTTCCTTCCAGGCCTCTACCAGCTGGTTTGATTGTTTCTGTGTTTTGTTTGCATTCAACACTACACTCATCCATACACTGCATTTATGACTCACTAAGCTAACATACAACATTCTAGTTATTTTATCTTTAGTTTTACAATAAATTAATCTTGTTTAAGCACTATTTCAAGTGTGATTCCCTTTTTTGTCACTGACTTTGAGCCAGTTTGTGACAAATTGGGGGTTCATCCGTTAAAAGTAGAACTTTGGATGTGAACGCAATTTGGCTGGCCCCTGAACCAGGAAGTCAACCAAACCAATGGCAGGCAGAGAGGGCAGGACATCACAACGGCTTTATAAAAAGTAATTTATGACAGCACAGTCAACAAAGAGATTACTTCTGATCTTCTGTACTGTTCTTTTGTTTTAAAAAAAAATCTGTAAATAAAAAGAATGGTGAACAGTGTCAATCCTCTAGTGATAATGCTCCTAAGAACTGATTAAACACAAAAGCAAGACTGTCCAACATTTTTAAACATATATGCACTAAAAAACTAACTTATACACTAAATTTAACTGCTTTTTTGTTACGTTTTTGTTTTGTTAAAAGTGTATAAAGACTTAAAAAAAAGAACAGCAGATCCTTATACATCCTTGTGTGCACCTTGGCATGCATGTCAAACTTATATTTGGGAGATTTTTTTTGACACAGTTAAGTTCTTCAAAGCAAAGTTTCAGTGTGTGAGAACTTTTAGTATTACATTATCACGCCATTGGTGCGAGACAATAGAAAATATGAAACTGTGTGACTTGATGCAGGAAGGCAGAAGAAAAAAGGCTGCTCTGACAGCTGGCATAGAACACCTGTCTTCTTGGCATTGTGGGTACATCCCATCCCAGGATGCCTCTCTAGCCAGGGAAAGGTCTGGGCTGACAGAGAGGCCTACGGGTAAATGCTGGCGTCTGGCGCCTGTTGAGACGCAGGATTACATGAGACCTTACAGCACACTTTGTGCCAGAGAGGCTGTATATCTGTCTCCGCTGGGTTTTCGCTCCATGTGGCAAGATCTTTTTTTCTCTAGAGCTACAGTAAGCTAGCAGCACACAAGGAGGGAAAGCTGAGGGGTTTGTGGAATAAATCAAATTCAACATAACATTTTTATAGCACAAGTGCGCAGGCCTTGGCTATAATTCAATATAACTATGAACATTTAGGGGAATCATTTTATCACAATTTGATCATATTGGTTTGTAGTTCTGCTAAATCCTGTTACTTAGCTGAGACAAATTACATAAACAAACTGAAATTAAATAACTAAGTTTAAGGAAAAACATAAAACGCCCTGACTGACCGACAGTGATTCATTGTACTTTCAAGTGCATTAAGGGGTAGGCTATAATTTCGCAGTTTGTCTCAGAAAAATCCATTTAAAGCGACACATAATGACTAAAATTAGGTCACTGAGAGATACATAATGGTAAATCTAGCACATTTTTGTTTTGTTTTTTCAACCTGCCCTACTTCTTATGTCCTTTCAAAATGCCAATCTGTTTCTTTTGCTTGCTCTCTCTGATACAGAGTCTCAAGAACTAAATCCGTTACTTAAAGTCTTCTTTGCACAATCCTGTTGCCTTTGCGATATATCTGAACAACCATAAAAATAAGGCTACTAAAAAAGACAGCAGATTTGAAAAACTACCACTTTGTTTTAGCTGCAATATTCATTCACAACAAAACAAAACAGAGATGCAGACACTGCAATTTCTGGTTATTAATTTGGGCTTTAGTACATTGCCATACAGTCTCTTGCTTACTCTTTATGGTACTTATATATGGTATCAGTGGTAGAGATGGACGACTCTCAATCGGAAGGTCGGGGGTTCGATCCCTGACTGCCACAGTCACATGGTGAAGTGTCCTTGGGCAAGACACTGAACCCCAAATTGCTCCCAGTGGCACAGCCATCGGGTATGAATGGGCGTAGATCTGATTAGATATTGGCACTTAGGCCTTTGCTATCAGTGTGTGAATGTGTCTGTGAATGGGTGAATGTGACATGTAGTGTAAAAGCAGCTTTGAGTGGTTGGAAGACTAGAATAGCGCTATATAAGTACAGTCCATTTACCATTTCTTACAGTCCCTGAACCTTCAGAAAGCACTAGCTCCAGAGTAGGGATCTTCAGCAGAGCAGGAGCCTTAAATCTGTGCAAATGTGTCACACAGTGTCGTCCAGATTGCATCAGGACATTAGTAAAACTTCCCTCAATTTGCTCCAGATTGTTGTGATGTTGCTATTCTCCTGCACTGGTGATAAGCCCTTTGTAATTGAAATCCCAAATGTCTAATTTGGTAATTGCATGAAAACGCCAGATGTCGATGCGGATGAGATTAAAATTAACCTTGGAGATCAGACTCAACTAAAAATACAGGAAGTTATTTCATATATTTTTCCCCCTTAGGTTGAAAGGACAACTGACATATTCATTGTTGGATGTATTTCCTGATAGCATTAGCGCAGGAATAGTAAAATAATGACTTTGGGGACTGCACACGAGTGTAACACCCTTCGCCATACCAGCTCCTTTAATGTCTTTAATATGTATGACAGTTGATTAAATCACAAACACTCCAGAATAGAGTTAATGAGGGCCATTTTGCCCATAGACATAGGTAATTCCCAAGACTCTAAACAAATTGTCAATATCAGTACGATGTTTTAATTATTTTCAAAGATCAGAGACATTTCTCCCCTTACTTGTTTTGTTCAAACTAAATTAATGCTTTTATTATTTTGGGAATAAAAGCATTAATTTAAGATTAAACAAAGTGATGTGTTAATAGGAAACCTTGTGCTGCAAAAATCTATTTTCATTACCTTATTGTTCATGAAGGCTTTGAGACACTGGACAACTTTATGTTGGTTCTTTTTGTCAATCTTCTCTTGCCTAGGGACACAAAAGAGCAGTGAGGAGCAGTTCATCTCTGTGTACAGCATGTACAGTATAAAGACTTCAACTGGTTTACAGTGTTTAAAAATCTAAGCATATTTTCGTGTACAGATTATTGTGTAAAAGCCATATAGACAAAAAGAAAGAGGCTAATGAGAAAACAATTTCCACACTTAAATTCAGTTATTAGTAAATGTGTTAATTACGTTTAAATTCCACTATTATGAGGAAATTTACACGTGAAGATAAACACTAGGGGTGGAACAAAATATCGATATCGCAATATATATCACCATCCTGACTGGTGTGAGGCATTTTGTATTCTTAAGTTTAATCAGATATCGTGATGTATCATTATATGACTGTCTTGGAATATACCAATTATCGCAGAATCACTGTATCGTGATATTATCATTATCGTGGGTCACGTATCGTGTATCGTATCGTATCTAATCGCATCGTGACATACCCACCCCAAATAAACCACCAAAATACACAACTTATTTAGGTTACTTGTTTGTGTTAATTGTATGAATACCTACATAATTACAGTGAGATATGTATACATTTATACAAGAATAACCATACATTCATGTATAAACTTACTGTTTCTTAAACAGCAACCTTTCCAGAATGTCTAGCAGCAGTCCAAGACCCTCATGCCCGAAGTTCTGCACCCAACTGAAACAACAAACACAAAATCAATATCCCAACAGTGTAAGACTGACGGCTGACAGCACTTTTATACTCATCAAGCACTGCGGAGACACAGAATAACACATGTAGAATTCAGTGCTGTGAGCAGAGGAGACAGGGCAGCAAGTAAATAAAGGAGAAGTGCACAAAATATTATTGACTGAGGGAAAACAGCAAATTGATATAACACTCACAAAGATAACTTACTTTAAAAATGACACTGAAATAAGCTGCTATGGGCCGAGAATTAGGCATCAATTTCATGTTAATGTGTAAAGCACTTTGAATTGTCTTGTTGCTGAAAATGTGCTATATAAATAAACTTGCCTTGCCTTGCCTTAATCTATGCTGCAGAATAAAATTCGTACACCCTAACATAATAATCTATGATGTTTAATAATTACCGTATAATGTAGAAAGAAAGTGTCCCTGTTTCCTTTTCTTATCATCAAAGTATCTTAACAAGCGATGATGTAGACAAATTGGCAAAGCAATGTTTCATTTTCTTTTATTACATTTTTCTTGTAAAGGCAACTCAACGTAATTAGTTTCCTGATGATGTGATAAGACCAATCTGTCCACAAAACAGGCAAAAAAATGTAAATCAAAACCTCCTACCTATCGAATATGTCCCTGAAATTTACTGTGCGGCAAAACCAAACAGGTATAAACAGGGAAAATTGGGGCTTTTATAAAGGCAAAGTCATTAAAATCAACCTTTACAGACTTAAAATTCAGTTCAAATAACGAGTATCTTCATGAATATAATGTGACATGTACACAGTACTTTCAGTCAAAGATTACAAAAATGCTTAAATGAACTGAATTCTTGTTAAAGGTCTTGATACACCGACATTGATCTTTTGAGAGAAGAAATAAACACTGCAAGCAGGAAAAACAATCACAACTCAGAGGAAGGAGTTTGGGGCCAGGGGACAGAATCGGATTGTTATTGAAGTTAGACTTTTATGAAGCGAGTGACATTTGCCACCAAAGGAGGTTAAGCAAGTTCACACTGCTCAAACAAATAAGCTACAGGAGGATCGAATTTCCCTGCTGCTCTTTATGTGCAAGTTGATTTTAGACAAAGTTTAAGGAGAGGGGGGTTTAATGGATAAATTGGAGTAAAATAAAACACTTAGGACTAGCACATTATATAGATTTATTTTCCTTTTAAAGGGTATATTTCTTTCAATCAAGTGAGGGAGCCATGTACAAAGAGAATCAAACTAATTAAATTATTCTTACTTTAAAGATATAATCTCCAAGATTTTCATTTAATTAAAAGTCTGTTAAGTCACTATCTATCGCTGAATGAGGTAACACAATGGTGATTGAGCCTATGGCCCACTGATGAAAGCCTTTGCATTTGCAGTATTATTATTGTCTGGTGCATCTTTCACAGAAAAAATCCCAAGCGGCGCCCAGTTAGTGACGCGTTTTCAATCACCCAGCAGTGGTTGGTCTGTCAGAGAGGGTAGGTGGAGCTAAGCGGCTGCTTTTCCGCTCTGTTGCGAGTAAACAGTAATCTACTATGGCTGAACAAACAAAGAAAAGATCGATGACTACAGATACAACTTCAAAAGTAAGTGAAAATCCGAAGACAAAGAAACAAATTTGACGCTCAGATGAAGGCAAACAGTCAGTGAGAAAAATCAAGAGTTACAACCGGAGCCAACCGTGGACGTCACACTTGCAACACTGTCTGGATATCTGGGAAGTGTGCTCCTGCTATTACCGTTTATCGCCATAGGTGATGCCAAAGAGAACTAAACTGAGATCTTCGAGATTACCACTTTAACCTCCAAAATTTAAATTAATGAATATATAATAATAATAATAAATATGAGATGTTTCACAATTATTAACATTTCTTAACACTCTAAAAGTTTCTAAAGCTTCTACCTGATAATTGGTGGCAAGTTAATTGTTAGTTGGATGTAATTAACTGTGGTGTGGGCTACAAAGCTCCCAAGATTCAAATAGTGTGACAACTGTTAGAACAATGCAGAAAATTGGACCCTCGTTTACAGAAACCAAAGACTTCCTTTGGTGTTCCCACTTCAGATACAAAGATTGTTAAACCTGTATTTAAATCAGATGAAGGAACAATGCTGTGTGTGTAATAGTGGTGCATAGCATAACAGAAGCAATGTGCTATAAACAACTCCGACGCGGAGACTCGACTATGATATGATCAAAACAGTGTGACAATCAAGATAAAAACAGTGTTACTTTTCCTTGTTACTGACAAATCATATGCTAGAGATCCAAGGTTTTCTCCCACGAGTGAGGGTAGGGAACGAGACAAAGAGCAGCAGCGACTTGAAAAGAACAGAGTTTTTCTGTGAGTTTAGGCAAAAGCCTTTAGGTAACAGAGAAAAAGACAGCGAGAGTGAAATGTGAGAAGTCGCATTTCCCTCCTGATAGAAACTGAAAAACGCTCTCTGAACATTAGCATTCAGTATTTGTACTGTTTTAATCAACAAACTGCATGCCTCTCAGCATCAAATCTACAGAGATTCTCAAGGTGACGACATGGAATAGGAAGCTTTTATCTGTATTTAAATTCTTGAATAGTCATATGGGGTAGATGGTAGCTAAGTCTAGGGACATAGGGACTTGGCTTCGGAACCGAAGGGTGGCCGGTTCAAGTCCCAGGATGGACCAAGTTGAAAATTGAGGCTGGAAGCTGGAGAGCTGCCGTGCCCTTGAGCAAGGCACCCAAACCCCCACTGCTCAGGGCGCATGTCCACGTGCAGCCCCCTCACTTTGTTTGCGCGTGTGTGTATTTCGGACCTGTGTGTGTAGCAGAGTGAAAACATTGAATTTCCCCTCTGGGATTAATAAAGTCGTCTTCACGAGACCTCTAAAGGCTGGTAGTTGCTTCCTTAAACTGTTAAACTATTTAAATTACAGCCAAACTTGTCAAACCTTGATTACAAGCAGGTGACAGGAGAATGTAATTGAAAATGTTGCACAAAAAAGCTGCTCTAGTAATGACTTTGGTGCGTTTGATTTGATTGCTGTCACTCAATATGTGTGAGGGTCGTTGTTTCAAAGGATAACACAACACATTTGAATATGATGGAATAAAGTTGCAGTAAAATAGCTTGATTACGACAGAAAAAGGCTAAAGGAACACTGCAGTCAGTTGACTGGCGCTGTGACAGGTACTTAAGCTTAAGTCAGCTAACTTAGTGCTTTACAATGCTTGCGATTTCAGTTTGCTGGATATGCTTCATCTTTGCTGAGAAGTCTAGACCATCTTGTGCATACATTTTATACAAACAACCTTATCTCACAAGTGAGAGATGTAGGCTTTGTGTCCAAACTGTGCCATGTGAGCTAGATATAGGACTGTGCAAGCCATTTAGAGGGGAAAGATTTTAGAAATGTTTGTCAAAACTTAGATATTGGGGTCTTGCCCAATTTATCAAAGGTGTGTAATGTACCATGTAAGGATTAAATGTAACTATGATGTATTGGGCTTCAATATAGTCCAGGGCTTTCATAATTCAAACTAATAAAACACTTGTCTGTGAATACCCTTTAAAAAGTGATTTGAGCACACACAATGGTAGTGAATGGATCATTTAAAATCAGAAAGGCATTCATTTTATATTCCATTCTATAATAACTTTATTCTTAACTGCCTTCCACTGACAAAAGGTAGACAAAAAGCAAAGAAGCAGTGCAGTCATCAAAGTGTATGACTGTATGACAGAGTCATGAAAATGAGAGTGGCTGACAAAAACTGTCACAGGTATGCTGATGAAGACTGCTGCCAAGGCAGCTAAGGAATGACACTCATGTTTCAGGAAAAAAAAATCAATTTAGCATACTCTTCTCACCGGGCCATGGCCCAGGCCATTCTGGTTATAAAGTAGGCAAGCCGGGGGTCCTGACATGAGCTTCATTGAAATGCATAGCTCAGTGGCAACTGCATGCTAGTTTTTCATCATCAGTAGGTGAGGCAGAGAGCAATGGAAAATAATCAGTTGATCTATGGCAGGAATTATTGCACAGGAAACCAACAGGCCTGCACTGTCAGTCAGGATCTGCTGCAACAAATTTGACAGACATCTGCCTTGAAACACATGAAGGAAAAGTAGAAGGGGACAGTGGTGACATCAGTCAGCTTTTAAAGGCGTCGCATAAAGAACCAGGGCAAATTCACACATCGCAGAAACCAGAAAGGGACAATCTAATGGCTTTCCACAACACCTGGAGCAAAGTCTCATCTCCGAGGAAGAACAATCAGGCTGAGGCAATAATGTATCGAAGGGGTGTGTATTTGTGTCATAGTTGAAGGTCAGGGAGAGCTGGGAAAAGGCAGAAAAGCTAGAGGGACACGGTGCCATTCTACTGATCTTGTCTGTTGTGTTATCTCATACTACATGTTTCATTTTTCCTTTTTGCATAGGCACAACCTGTGACTTTAATGTTCACACTGTTCAGATCAATTGACTGGCTACAATGTGGGTGCTAACGCTGAAAAAAAGATCACTATGAAGCCACAGATGCTTAGAAAATGCATACAATTTGGTCTGCAGCAAATGTATTGCAAAAGTTCAGTTTTATATCACAGGAGTTTATAGACGAAAACGACGATTTGAAATACTGGTGAAATGATATTAAATCAACTAACTACATTTTCTGTCAGATTTCTTGACAGCAGTTGTGTCAGAAATTGGACCATGAAACAGCGAGACAGCCAACCGAAATTTCTAACATGCCAGACATCCATCAAATCGTCTGAGAGCCAGATCGTCTCTCGTACAGGGAGTTGATCTGGTATCATGACCCTCGTCAAACTGCATGTCAAACTGTGGACGATCTGGCAGAAATTCAGCCCGATTGTAAAACTAGTGGGGGTCATCCTTCTTGGCTAAATCCATATAGCATCTGCACAGTTTTAAGCTTTAAATGGAAACACTGACAGCATTGGGTCTTGTGTTTTTCATGTGACTTGACAGCGATCTGTAAACCGCTTGCTCCTCAGGTTTACCAGATGTATTTTGTTTGACAGGGAATCTGGGGTTAAATTTGTATGGTGACCTGTTTTATCCTTGGGCCTTTAAGTAGTTTGTATTTGACATGCTATCTGTCTGGCCTCTAAAGTAATTAGTATTTTAAATTCTGTTTGCTAATCTAGCATGCTCTGGCAGCCCTTGGGTTTCATTAGTTCCTAACATCTGGCACCCCTCCCACATCCCAAATGAGAAACTTCAATCACTTTCTCTGCCTGAATGTCCTCTGCATTTGGAGCGGTTGTTTTGCAAAAAATAATCTGAAAACATTTTTCACAGATTTATGGTGAATGGTAAATGAACTGCTGTTTTATGTTGCATTTCTAGCCTTCTGAGCAATCGATGATTTACACTGCATGACAACATTCATCCATTCACACAAACATTTATACACTCATGGCAAATGCTCATCAGGTTCTAATTCTAATCATATTCACACACTCACACTGGCTTTCAGGGGCAATATGGGGTTCAATATCTTGTTATGTCACAGAAGAACTGTTATATTCGTGAGTGAGCTTACATCAAGCTGTCCATCTGTGTAGATCCCATCGACACTTATCGAGCGATTTTCAGTTAGCCTACAAAGCGCTGATTAGTTTTTTTCCTTACCAACAAATCTGCCATTAAAGGAAGAAGTCGCCGCTAGAAAAAGCCACTGTCATTAAAAGTTGGTGTTCTCTATAATCGATAGAAGCAATAATGTTTGAAATTGGCGCCATAGCTGTGGAGAAAGTTGTAAAAACAGCTCACGGCTTCGCCCATTCTACATTCCTAAAACACCCAGCGTGCATTGCGCCCTCGCTCTGAAAGAAACGGCCCAGTGAGAGACACTGAAGTGAAATACTGCCGTTTTCCAGTCAAGGACATTGATCGCTGCAGGCAACGGCCCAGAGCGGTACAGAATTCAAAATACGAGGAGAATATACTAGTGGATCATTGAAATAAATTTGGGATCTGCAGTCTACATTTCAAACCTGATGATTTTGAGACATGACATCAGAGGCGGGCGTCCCAGATTGAGGAAGTGTAATTTAGCAAGCCCCCTGGCCTCCAGGACCCATTGGAGAAGCGGATATCGTTCTCCAAAGATTTTTTTTCATAATAGCATGATAGGACTGAGGTTGAAAATTGGCGAACTGGCCCTTTAATTAAAACATCAGACTGAACTAGGGATGCATTGTATAAGATTTCAAAGGTATGATAACACTCTATGTAAAAATATGGCTTCAGGCTGTGACTGTACACAGTATTTAACAATTATATAATGTGCTACATAATATCACATTGAAGAATGGTTTGGTTTAACAAACGTTTTATTATCAGACAGAAATATTTCAGTCCTGAAACCACGTTTAATGGATTTGCTATAAGTCCCCTTTTCATTCATTCATTCATTCAACCAATCTTATTTCACATATAAATACATACATCAGCAGTTATCTAAAGACAGCTAACATAAAGAGCCGATTGAGACTGTACACACATACTGTCTAAAATTTTAACATGACTCATCATTAATCAGTCTCCCAAGATATGGTGGGGTACTTTAAACTTCTCTTTGATACTATGCATTAAATAGTAATTAATATGAGATCAGGGGCATACTGTAATCACACCTCATCATCAAGAAGAGAAATATTTACTGAGGGCTATCATCCCGGAAAGACACCAAGAACCAGACTGGGGGAAGATAGCATAAAAAAAAAAAAGGAAAACAAATTCATCATCCCATTCCCTGGGAAACCAAAACAGTCATAAATCAAAGAGAAAAATGAGGCGCCTTATCTGGCTAACTTCACAGCTAAGGTAGCTTGACTTCTAACAGAGTCTCAGGAGAGCGTCTCCAAGGTTTCCAGGCGGTGCGGCACATCGTTGCACCCCACTAAAGCGGTTATGAACCAGAGATAAAAAATTAACTTCACAATGTTGTCCTTAGCAGAGCAAGTTAACTGACTATAGGAGGGGTCTCCAGGGACAGAGAGAAGGACGAGACTGAAGTTACAGAAATGTGGGACATCTGAAATATAAATAGACACAGTCTTTTCTATTCAGAGGGGACTGAGTGACGTCACTATGGCAGACTGCCGCTAACGACAATAACAATGATTGTCATAAAGCAACAAATGTATAAAATGTCTCATATCTAAGGTTATTAAAACAAGAAAAATGTATTTTTATTTAAATGTTTAGTTTTAATAATGTTATGAAATAGTGTAGTGTAGTATATGGAATGTCATATGTTTGTAAAGGGAGGCTTTGTGGCTATGTTGCTGTATATGCATTAGATTTATCAGGTGTTTATAAACTCAGTGGTCACTGAGTGTAAAGTAGAGAGAAAAAGCCTTTTGTATATTTTGTAGGGAAAAAGCAACACATAAAGTACAAACGGTTTAAGAAACTGTGAATCTTTGTGTGCAGCACATGGGTGTCGGATGTATGAGAGCCAGGAAGAGCTTCCAAGGTTTATTAAATACGTTGGTGTAAAAAAAAAAAAAGGGATGCTAAACTTCATACCTAAACTGAGAGACAATAAATCTGCAGTCGTATACCCGAAGGTCAGTTTTAATATAATATCAAAAAACAATTTCCACTTGTTTGTCAGATCCATTTATCAAATCCATTTAATACAATTACATCCTATAGCCGTGCTGGTCCCGTGGGCTACTGCTGTGGCCTCCCTGGCCAAAAAGGGAGAGAGAGCTAGAAAAGCTGAGGTACGAAGTGTAAACAGGGGTCAAAGGCAAGTCAAGGGGTGAAACTATGGAGCTTCAGGAAGTATCAAATTACTTCTAAGTCTGTCTGCATCGCCAGAAGGAACCTGATGAAAGAGCATATAATCCTATCAGCCTATACCAGCAGAATAAAAAACACCTGAAATTGGATAGAGGCAAAGAGTGAGAGACATTTGGTACAGTAGTGCCAAGAAAAGTAAGGTGATCAGCATCTAAAAACAGCGTCAGACAATTCCTTTAATGTCAAATCAATCCTATAATTCAGGTTTGTAATGTCACTATTTGATAGCATGGAGTACCCGCTGCAGGCTCACTGGTTCTAGGCAAGGAAGATATACAGTCAATCCAAACTATGTCATTATATGTGAGCCTGACTGTCCATCTAATTAGTAGGGACTTCATTAAAACCCTGTCTACAGGCCACGTTTTCCTTCACACTGATGATGATCCAACAGCAGTGGGGATGCACTGACAGTTGTTTTTGTCTATACAGATTTATAGGACTGCTTTGACTGCTAATTAAGCCATTTATCATATACCTCATTTATACATTTTGTAGAGTATAACATGTGTTTCTGAACTCATATCTCATCATTTTCATATTTAATAAAAGTACCCTTCAAGTCGTAGTCGCAGTGTTTGTACTTCTTTGAGCAAATGCCATTGATTCTAATCAAAAGCAAAGCCTTACAAAAAGTGAAACACCTATGTTCTCGTCTTGGCTATGTTGACAAGTCTCCCGTGCTCAAGAGGTTCTAAAAAACAAAGTAAAAGTCCTGTTCTTTTACTCCTACATTCATTTGCCAGCACTCATGTACTATAGTGTAAGTAGGTGTGAGAGAGTAGTGGTGGGCTGAGTGCTATTCACATGTGAACTCAAAAAGATGAGCCTGGCAGTAAGAAGCTTTTATTAACCATAAAAAAAGGACCGAGCCCTGGTTAATTCAATGGGATGAGTGAATCCAGCTGTGTTAACAACATATAAATAAACACAGTTTTCATTCACTGTTAGAAAAGTAAAAGAAGGAAGAAAAGGGGTAGTCATACAGTCTTTGTGAATTTGGACTTCATATTTCACAGCCTGAAATAAAATGCATCTAACGAAACCGTGCCCGATCAAATCTAAATTCTGACTGGCTGACAAGTCTCCGTTGAACCATAAAAACAGACAACTAGTCCGTCTATGTGAGAGTATGCCAGGTGATGCATTCTTGCATTGGTGAAGTGATCGATAATTTAATGCAACATGGGGTGCAATTCTAATCTATATTGTTGTTTTTTGACATGCAGAGAATCAGAGAATTTCCTCCTTGTGCGTGTGACTAAACACAATATTCATTCAGTCACAAAATCCAGTGATCTGACTGGAGTGAAGCTTTCAAACAGACACCTCATATGAAAAAGGTTACCCACCACTGTTGTAAACAACAGCCTCTGGCTGGAAAGCACACCCCATTGCAAACAAAAGTGATAAACTACAAAGCGAGAGTCCGTAAGATGATGCAAGACCACAGTCATCCTGAACCAACCGAGACAGATGCACGCCACATCTATTTTACATGAAAAGGGCATTGTGTTGAGTGTAGAGGGATGGAGCGCTCTTATTGTCAGGATTCAGAGATATTTTTGACAATTATTTTCCATTACTTTGTGGCAAATTTCCATGATAACACATTCAAATGTCAATGAGAGTGTGAACATGAAAAAAAAAAAAAAAAAAGTTGCCTCAAATAAATGTTACACCCTATGCTGTAGTCTTAAATAACATAAGATGAGTAGGAGGCAATGACAGTTTGGAAATGAGTAAGTTAATTTTATCCAGTAACACATGTTGCATTCTCTGTCAGCAGTGTCAGGTAGAAAATCTCTTTTGTGGACTTTCTTATACAACATTAACAGTAGCGAGCCTTCCCTGTTTGAACCCCCCTCACCAAAAATACACCCCACACTTAGTTTATTTTTTCCATCTCTGCCACCTTCTCATCAGTCTGCTTTTCAATCTCCGGCTGAGTTCTCCTTTTCTTTTGCAGTGCAGCGGATGTAGTGATGAAGGTCATTTTGCTTGCAGCTTCTGCTTTCTCAGCGTATTCATCCGCCGAGTTCTCAAGGGCGCAAATGTCAGCCTCCATCCTAGCCCTCTTCTTTTTTCAAATTATCCAGCTCATCTGTTAGAGCCATTCTCTACAGGTCAACAGCTTGCTGCTCTTTCTTTCTCCTCTCTTCACTCAGGTAGCCATGATTCCTGAATCCTGCAGCCCAAAGTAGCAGCTTTTTGGTGATGCCTACCCTGGTCTTGCCCCCTACAGACCTGACATGGTCAACAAGGATCCTCTGAGCCAAAAGACATTTCTCCTTCGCATTCTCAAACCATATCTTCTTTGATGGAAAATCCTCTCTCTCAACACTGGCCTGTCCATGAGATAGCTAGAGTATAATCTTTAGCACAGATCCACAATCTAAGAATGTCATGTTTTGTCCCCTCTGTCTAAAACTGCTCGATGTCCACTCCATTTGTTCTTTTAGTTACATTCCCTTAATTTATCCTGGAGAGCATGTATATCTTAAAAAGTGTGTGCCAGTCCTTTTAATCAGAGGTACACACAGCCTAGATTTAGCTATGGATCTGTGGTTGAGGCACCGCATACTTCTCTTTAATTGGTGATGCACTCTTGCTTTTTCAGCAACATCTCAAGCAGTGTGATTGAGAGTATCTTGCAGTCAATGTTCATTTTCAGTCTCTGCGTCTCTGAAAAGTTTTGCTTAGATTCTGCAGCAAATCCAGTATCAATCTGAGAATATTCCCTCCCATATTCCCAGGATATAGCCCTTAAAAGGAACACAGAGAAGCTACTGTGGCCTCACAGGTGTTTATCCTTCAGAAATCGTCCCACAAGAGTAATGGAGAGACAATAAGAACATAAGATCTTTATGTAGGCCTTGACATTAAGTTACACATGCGTGTAAGTCACAGAACAGCCAGTACAGGCCAGACATTGCATGTTAAATTCCCCACCTTGCATTCAGTCTCTTGAGATTTTGACAAAGTTCAAGATTCCAATCTCTGATTGCACAAACCTCATTTCCTTAACATAATCCAGAGCTGATTAATGGTCTTTAAACTCTGTGCTGAGTTGGCCCATAGGCTGATAGGCCTGATATATTTTTAGCCTGTAAACAGTGGGTCAGACTTTTATTTAATAACCTGAGGTATACTCTTTGCTTTAAAGTCAGTTTCCTACGGTGGGGAGCCAGCACAAATGTAAATATGAGCACTTGCGTTCACTGCAGTGCAAATCTGGCTGCCATCTGGCTGCAGGGAAACATGACTTGAAACAGCTGGCTTGTATCCTCACACTACTTGTGGTAGGACTACTGCAATTAGCCACCTTAAGTGCCAACACTTTCAACACTAAAGGGATTTTGAACAACAAAGGGATGTAGGGACTCTCAACATAAAAAGGATTTTCTCAAACAAAATTAGCTGAACCCCTTAAAGTGTATATATTTGTGAAACTAGTTTATTTGATGAAAATTCTAATTCCAGGACATGTCAAGATTTTTCATTGCTGCAGAACCCTGTATTGCATATAAACAGCATCCATGACATCAATGTTCAGGTGATCAAATACATCATAACAGTATGTGTGTAAATCTGTGTGACGAAAGGAGCTGTTGGGAGGGGGGGGAAGCAGTGAAGACTAAATGCACTCTTCATGCTAAGGTTTTTGCCTTAAAGTGGTTGAGGCACAGTATATGCTAATGTCAATGCCTGTCAATCGGGCTTAGATAGCACCAAAGGACTGTGGACTTTTGTAAATGCACATATGAAGCTTTCTATCTATATTCATTCATTTTGTAATGGCTCAAACAGCTATTGTTGAGAGATAACTGAGATATTTTAATCTGAGTTTATAATAGTTCCACAACTGAGCACATATTCAGTAATAAAAACCCTCACATAAGGAGAAACAAAATGTTGAAATAATACCAAAATAATTTATTTCAGGGCCAGCCGTTTTAATGGCAGGGCCAGTGAATTCGGAAAGTTACTGGCCCGGAGTGCCAGTGGAAAACTGTGCTCATTGTAAACCCCTGTTTTATGCAATATCTCTAAACTACACGCCTGTACAAAACAATGAAAAAGTTCACAAAGTCTCACAGACCACTTAAGTAGCTGACAGCTGGAGCATGTCTGAGGCCTGGTTGTAACATTTGATTCTTCAGGTTAAATGATCAGCACAAACAATAAGACTCTGTGTTGAAAAAGGTCCATGCCCTTAAAAAAAGCCAACTAGACAAGTCTTTGAACTATGTTAACTAAGAATCGGAGTCAGAAACAACTCGACCACTAGCTTATAAATCAGAAGCTCGTGCAACCTTTGGTCAACTGAAGCGAGAGATTTTAGTTTGTAGAACTTTATAGAGGCAAAAGTTTATACAAGTTCTCTCTGAGTCATGGTCTATTCTGAGTGAATTCAATAACCAAGCGATATATTAATCCTGTCAGTCCATTAAATTAAAGCAATATACTGATTACATTTACTGTGAATAATTTGACATTGATATTAACGTATTCTAACATAGTGTAGTTTAATAAAGATTTCAAAAGGAGAAGACAGTGGGGGCACTTAAAAGATAAAGAGCAAGGTCATTGGCATAATAAGAACTTTGTACGGTACCTGACAGGGTTGCTGGTAAGGGATACTCGCAATGAGTCTAGACAGGCAACCAGGCGTTCGTCCATCACCCCCGACTTCAGCTCTCCCAGGAACTCCTGGGGAGATATCTGATGGCTGCTCCTTAGGCTACCCTGGAAGGAGAGAGAAAGAAGCAATCTGTTTATGGAAGTCATGGAAAAAGTGATTGAAACAACGCAAGGCATTAATGTCTGGAAAGTCAGTTTACATACAGAAAGTCTGTAATGTTAACATTACTCAGCATTTGTCCTTTCTCTCTAATTGTTTTTCTTCATCAGAGATGCAGCATGCCTTAGCCAGGACTATGTAATGGTTACAGAATACCAGAAAAATGTTGTCTAGACTATCTACATGAATGTTTTCCCTTACCATTCTAAACAAGCACCAGCTGATCAGTTGCAGGTGCAGATTTTATCTAATATTTCTCAAAGTAAAACCATATCAAGCAGTGAAATATCATTTTCAACCAATTTCCTAATGTCGGGTCCCTCAAATTTGTCAGAAAAGGTTTGCAATATCCTTTAACAGACAGAAAGATGGCAAAGATCAAAGAGATGTAATTACAGGTTCAAATTCATATTGCATCAGGCACAAGAAAAACTACTTTCACTTAACATGAAATTACAGTGAAAGAACCTGCAAAGCATCTGCCCAAAGCATACAATTAGTTGCACATTTGATACCATCATTGCTTTACATTTAAATAGCATAGAGATGTATATTTTCTGTCCCTCAAACAAATTGCTACTTAATCAATAGTAGCTCAAGCACAGTGCAGGTATATCAATAAAATATGGATTGCAAGATGTCAACTGTTTGTAGTATGGGTCTAAGTTTGCCTCTGGGTGGACATGTGAGGGTGATGTAAGTGGCAATTCCAGATTAAGTTGACCTGGCCTTTGGTTTGAGGGCACTGAACAGGAAACAACTGAAAAAACTCTTATCAATACCCGGACTGTGTGCCATTATTTATTCACTGACAATGTGCAAATTAGTTAAGTGACTGCCAAATACAACAAGCTCAATCTGTTAATCGCAACTCTATCTTTCTATTAATTTGGAAAAGCATGCACTAAATGTCCCTCACTTTTTCACTACATAGCTAAGAAATTGAGTGACAGCCATACTTGAATTTCAACTATTTTGTTCATACCTGTATCTGAACCATCTTTTCTAATTAACATGGGAAAGTTCAAAACAATCTTCAAATTCCCAGTACAAAAAACACCATCAGCAGTGACAGATTAAATTAGGCTTATATCTGAATTAAAGATGATAACATGTTTTTTTGGGCAACCTAATTTTTCCAGGCTTCTGGATAAAAGCCAGCAGTCTAACGTCTTCAACAAGCCAGGGGTCATAGAGAAACCCACATGCTCATTCTTTAGTTATGTTCAATATGACAGCAAGTGAAGTCTCTTAATTAGTTTCCAAACTGCCAAATATTTCCCACACAAATGACATATTTCCAAAATAGCACATTTCCAAAGGGGCACAGAATCTAAAATCGTTTCATGTCGGTTCAAAATGTAGTCATTAACAAAGAAATCAAATCAATTTACTGAAACAGCCATCATCTCTCACACTGCAAAAAAAGGAAACTATACCAAATGTCACTTCTAAAGAATATTTGGATTGTTTGAAACCAGCCACTGCATCACCCATGTCTAATAACAATCTACATGCATCTCTCCACAGCAGTGAATACATTTCTATAGACCTGTCGTTAAGTGTGGAAAGACTGATGAAGCTCAAGCTTTTCTGTGTTTGTCATTAGGAGGGATGGCGTAGAGAAAAAGCTTTGGTTATTTGGTTTATCAAGACTCCTCTAATGCCAAAACGTCACACATCGTTGGGTAATTTTCTGAGTCATCAAAAGCCTCAGAAATGAGCCTCTTTCTCCACCAGCAGGAATAAATAATCCCTTACCCGTACAGGCAGCCAATGGAACTCTGCCCAGTCTGTGTCTCCCTTAAAACCTCAAGCCTCGCTCTATAATATTCTACTCAATTTATAACAGAATAAAATTAGCTGTCAAAATCTCACTCAAAAACCCACTTTTATCTTCAACCATCAAGTCAGGTCAGATGTTTTTATATGGCATACGTTGCACAATAGTAGACTCGATGTCAATCAAAGAAGTGTTATAATACTAAGCACCTCTTTTGCTTTGGAAAGTGAACTGATAAACTGTGTCTTCACAGGCAAATCTACATGCATGTTGAATTAAAGCCACAAAAGCAAAAATGGCTTCCGCTCTTAGCCTACTGCAATAGGAATAAGTGGTTCTACTTGTTGAGGTCCATAGAGGGTGGAGCATATACCAAAGTCTACCCTGACTTATGAATCTTGCACTCTTCAGCAACAACAACAAAACCCTCCAGTGTTGTTATCATCATGCCTAAAAAAAAAGGCTGTGACTCTTTCTTGGCCTTGTCAGCCTAAGCCAACTCCTTCCTCGTTTGTCTCTTGCTCTGTTGTGAGTAACTTGAACATCAGCGGCAATTTCACCAATTCCTCCCACTCCCTGGCAGCGCACCAACCCATCAGCGATACAGTGAGTGTGTGCCTCTGTGCCTTTTCCTCTTCTGGCTCAATGGTCAAACGCCTCTCCTGTCCTAGAGAGACAAGATGATGACAAGCCTGTTTGTTTCCCGAGATCTCTAAGGCCTTAAGCAGTCACAGAACCGTGAGTGCTGCTCATGACAGCAACCGGCAAACGTCTTGCTGGGCTTTTCTCACTAAAGGAGCACTGGTGACAGCATGTTTGCCCACTGCTGGCATCAAAGAAGCTGTGGACTCACCTGCTACCTCAGCCCCATCATTTGCTGCAGAGGGAGCCCAGGGGGATGTCTGTGTGACCCTTCTGCCTCTTCACTTCCAATGGACACTGTTCAACTTGATATGTATTCCATTATATTTATAACTATAGTCTTTTAAATATCTGCTCTATGGTGCAGTGTGTTGTATTAATAATGATATATAAAGCATCTAACAGAGCTGCAATGCAAGGGATTGTGCTCCACTGCTATGCATCAAATCAAAGAGAACTCTTCACAAAGAACTTGCACTGCATTACACCAAAAGTGATCTGGTGTACAGCAGTGAGCTTTGGTCAAATTTCACTACAAACGAGTGTGACCCCTCCACATCACTGTCCTCTTGCAACCCTGTAAGAGGAATCCTGTCTATTCATTCACCCACAGTGATTTCCACACAATTATAGTTTAGCTATTTCCCCCACTGCTTCCCTATCTCAATCGCCCTTTCCAATGGTGCTCTACTCTCTTCACAACGGGACAAGGGATTAGAGCACGGCCACAATGCCTCGATTCCATCTCACTGCGCACTCACTCACAGAGCACTTACTCTGCACAGCCAAAGTTCTGAGGCCCCTACTCCTCTCCGCAAGATCAGACACTTGGGAGAGGACACAGAGATGGAAACTGACGATGATAACTGTCTCTATTCCCAATTCACACCAGGAGACACACGGTTTGTCCTTGTGCCTTGCAAAAGCCAGTATTGCCAAAATACAGTATTTTGTTGTGCCTGTAGTCACACCATAGTTCAACACCACCACCCAACCTTTGATGCATCCAATCCAAACCTTAAGTGGTGAGGCTCAAACAGTTGAGAAATCAAAATAAAGTAAAATGTTTGTGTTACCATAAGCAGAAGTTTTCTAAAGACTTTAAAGAATTAAAAAATGCATTGATTTTAAATGAAAATGTAAATTCTCTGTATGGTACAGGTGTGTTATTACAGCATCTAAAGTGATCTGTAATTACTCAACATGCATGGTTTACACTCTGTACTCACATTGTACATACATTTACCTAACTGGGCATTTCTTGCTCTTTTAATGATCAGCTTTTTCAACAATCAATCACTTTAATTGAGGTCTTAGCCACAATTAGAACTCGGAAACCCGAAGACCACGACTTATGTTAGATCAATGTTTGCACAGTGAGCCCTGTTTCGTGTTTTCTAACACTGGCTGATTAAAAGGTCTCCAAAGCTTACTAACAGTTCCTCCTGAGGAAGTCACATGTGAACTGAGCTTCACAGTATGAGTGGTTCCCATTTCATTTTATACAATGAAGACAGTTTGGGAGGCACCCACTTTTTTTGGAAACACAGAAGACTCAATTCTCCAAGTGAGATTTTTGCACACTGCATTCTCTGGTTCCAATCTATTTAAATATTTTTAAGCACTTGGAGGTCCAATCATGTACCGTAAAATTCGGTGTATAGGAAGCACTTTTAATACATGTTTTTTTTCCATCTAAAAAGTTGGCTGCGTCCTATATACCGGTGCGATACCAGAGCAATGGCCGCTATCCAGTTGTTAAGTGGTGACTCTACATCTCTGCATTAAACGGTTTCTGGGTCCAAGCCGCTACAACGTCTCTGTACAATATGCCGCAGTGCTGTTTTCCTCGCTATTTTAAGTGAGGAAAACTAACTTGACTGTTGCTAATGCTTCATCACGGGCCTGCACCATCATGATCGCCATAGCCCACCATCCTCACATCACTCAATGTTGCTGTAGGCTGCCAGCTACTGCTAGCTACAGCACCTGAAAACAGATGGTAGGCTGTAATTTGTGTGTGTTTTAAATGAAAATTGAAATAGTGTTGAAATAACGTTTTTATTATTAAATAGCTATAGAAAACCTTTTTCCATCTGGGATACCCCAAAAACAGACTCGGTCTTATATTCTAGTGCGATTTAGCCTCTATTGCGGATTTTACGGTAAGTGTGTCCTGCATTAGAGGCAATCAAACAAAATTTAAAAATGAAAGTTTTCTGGTTGATATCAAGGCGTATTAACTGACCCATGATGTCAAGTCATAGGGTTAGATACAGGCCATCTTAAAAGTAGCTGATAGCCGCAGGAAGCCTTTGGAGTAAAATAATTGAAATCACAGTGCTGCTCAGTCAACAGCTAGCTGAAGTGAACTGTTAAAGATGAAAGTGCACCAAAACAACCCCTGCATGCACTGCAACCCTTTCTCAGAATGGATGTTTAAATTCAGCTTTATTTGCTCTGCACAAGTCAGCAATTTATATCATTGGAAAAACTAACTAAATCTGTCTGTATTGCTTAGTGCAACGCTAATGACAACCTAATTACAACCTACTGCTACATCCATGGTGCTGCTTATTACTGTTTAGCTGGATGTTTGACTGACTGCCTTGATATATTCTTAACATGATCAAACTGTGCCCATGTCAATGATCACCAGCTGATGCTTTACTGTCCAGGAGAGGTGCAGTGTTAGGACAGATATTTCACTGAAAGTCACATATACCTCACGCATGAGATTCTGGTTTGTTTATACCAGGGGTGGCCAACCCTGCTCCTGGAGAGCTACCTTCCTGCATGTTTTAGGTTTCTCCATACTGTAAAACACCTGATTTGAATGATCTGCTCGTTATTAACCAACATAAGCTTCTCAGGAGATTGATAATGAGCAAAACATTCAAATCAGGTGTGTTAGAGTATGGAGAAACCTAAAACATGCAGGAAGGTAGCACCAAGGAGCAGGGTTGGCCACCCCTGGTTTATACCATAGTGTCAATGAGTGAAAAGTAAACATAACTATTCTCAGAATGAAGAAGACATATTTCTCAAAATGTTTAACTATTATATTCTTACAGTATCTTATTTAATTTCCATGGATTCAATCACATATTTAAATGTTCTTATCAGATTCTGTAAACAGAATATTAAATGTATATAGTATACAGCACATTTTCAATATACATGACTGTACGCATATTTACAACCATATAACAATAAACACGAGTTATACATTGTGTGTCAAAAAACAAACAAACATATAGGAGACCCACTCTACTTCCCTGGTGCAGATTGAAATAACCACCTGTGGGTAGCAGAGACTCACTACATTAAAGACCAACCAATATCACTGATGTGGACATCTGATGTTAGTATTGTGGTATCTATACCTATAGGACCACTTAGACAGGAAGACCACTGAGCATTAGAGCAAAAAATTGAACAATTGTTAATAACATATTCAATCGCCCTCATCCTTAGTTTAAGAGATTTAATTAGACTAAAAAGAGACATTTCTGAAATGTATTCCCAGGCGCTCTAAAAGGCAACACTAAGGTAAAAACAATTTCCTGCACAGCAGGGGCACTGCAGACAAATCAGGAGTGGGGTCTCAAAGAACTAGAATGGTTCTTTTCAAAAAAACTACCGCTACAAAACACATGGCCAAAGGTCAGCAATTATTTTTGGTAACAAATTACATGACCATTATTTCTCTGCAAGGCTGTCTACCAATCCTGAGAGCCAGAACCTTCACAACTTCACTGTGTCAGCAAGGGACGTGGGCTACATCTATTAGGATGAAGCATTAAAGGGTTGATTAGCAAGGCTTAATTGGTGTTTCAGTAAATGGTTTCCTGTGTTCCTGTGTGTTAAGGTGGGAAGCAAACCTTGCCTGACCTGAGTCAAATAAAATAAACAGATGAGAAATATATAAAAGAAACAACACACACTTTGGACTTTGTGTCAAATGAAGAGTAACCATATGTCTGATGATGTTCAAACATTGGGGAGAAACATTATTGAAAAATGTTGGCTTTCTACATTGGCCAGAATAGAAAAATAACATTGAGAGATTGATAGATGAGAATATGATACGTAAGATGAGTAATCATTTAATAAAGTAATAGGGTCATTCTCTAACCATATCATATTGCCAAAATTGATCTCAACTACTACTACACATCAGCTAACAGTGGACACTGAACCAATGTAACATAACCTAACAACACAATAACAGCTACATTTAATGGAGCACTTCTAAAGTATAACTGATTTACTTGTTTTGCACACATAAAAGTAAAATAAAATTAATCAGTTAGCTGTTTTAGTGCCTTACAAACCACCAGATGACACTGTGAGCATCACATCTATTGGTCGGCACAGTTAGAGAGGGCCAAAATCATCATAATACTTCATTCACACATCACAGCAGTATATCATAACCTTGAGTGTAATATTGTTTAAGGGTGTGGTATTGGACTGAGAGGGCAAATGATTACATGAGAGCCTGACCGGCCTCATAAAATAATGGTCATAATTTGACCATGCCATGGTCTAGAGGGTGATTTAAGAATTGAAAGCAGAATTAAATCCAGCCCATCGAGTCTCTTTCACCTTCTCTCGTAATATAATAACTCTGTAATTACAGACATGAGAGAAATACCATACGTCAACATGCTCATTTTCACAACATCACTCTCAAAACATGCAGTTTACCACATCTTATGTAAATTAAGAGTTTGATCAAACTAGTCTTTTGAAGGATTTTAAATTTGTTGCAGTTTGGCCAGTGGCCACATTATCTTAACACGCAGGTAAAAAATACACGTGTATAAACAAGCTGGCCCCCATGGTAACTTAAGATTCACAGCCTAAGGCAAAATTGGAGGGATGTCTGGTTAAAGCAAAGATAATAAATGCAACACACTTCTTTGCAAGCAAGGTGCCAGCTTCTAAATCAGAAAACCTTTAAAAAACAAATATGTAAAGGAAGATTTGAGTGCAATGTGAGGTAAAATATGCAATGTTTATATTTGTGATATGTGTTACAGTTGAATTAAATTAGGAGGTTTCCTCAGAAAGAGGTTATTCTCAAGATGCTCTAAATATGAAATCAACAAAAAAACACCTCAGGCAAGTGATCTCATTATTATTCAAACTAGGCACACAGGCTGAACCCATACTAAGTATGACCATGCTCTGGGGTAGAAATTAAATGGAGCATCACCTGCAAATTGTGGTATTACAATACGATTCTAATCTTAAGGGTAAGAGAAATCAACGTAAAGCATGGCTTCTTTGATCTGGGAGAGAAAGAATGATCCATAGCTTTTTTTCTTTGGAGATTTAATCGTTTTTCTCTGAACACTGACAGTTTTATCACCCTCTATCAAGATCCAGAGTAAAGGAGAAGCTTCAGGCTCACTGCTGAAACTTTGAAGGAGGACCAATCAACCATGATAGCCACCCACATACACAAAATCTCATCAATTACCGTCCAGCACTCAAAAATGTTATTAAGAGTGGATACCAAACCAAGCCATTTGTTATGTAATGCACCATTATTCAAAAGTTTCAACGTTTTTTATGTGATGGATTACCATCAAAAGAAACAGATATTATAAAGGCTGGAAATATCACAATTTGATCACCTTGTGGGGCAGGGGGAACAAACAGCAGGCTTGCTATTGGGTGGGCATTTTACTGGCAACTCTTAAAAATTTCCATTTTCAATAAAGTATTTGTGTATTTTTACGAATGCCTCCCATGTGCAGGTGTAACTACACTTATCAAAGATAGAGACGGCAAAATAAATTAGATTGCACTCGCTTGTAATTCAATAACGCTTCCCAATCTTATTCAGGCCAGGTCCCATGCTGGTTATAATTTTTCATTGAAAAGAACATGGAATAATATAAAATGTGACCTCAGAGTGAGCAAAATTATTAGCTCCTAAAAATACATGCCATTAAAACGGATTTGATTCAAAACATGTAACAATCATGTAGCCATAAAAGTGAAGCAGCAAACATAGAATTAGGTAAAAAAAACACTTACAGTTTTAGAGGCAGTGAAAATATACTGAATGACCATCTCCCTCTTGGTGTTGAGGTCCTTGTCTCTCAAAGGAGTCTTTTTCTCTTCACTCAAGTTCATATCCTCCTGAAAAAATAAAACAGAAAGAGGAGAAATCTTATTAAAATTTTAATCCTTAATACTCTTGTTTTTTTGTTTTAGCAACACCTCTGGCAACAGGGCTTGCTTCTGTTTTTCCCACAGCGTATTAATTATACAATACTTAAGCATTATTAGTCTTGTGTAGACAGCTGAATCTTTTTTCCCATATTTATTTTTCCCATTAACCTTTATCTTACGATTTAATTATTCATTTGCCATATTGGCCAAAACATTTAATTCTGGAAATTGTTTTTAGAAAATGCAATCCTCTTATAAAAAAACGATTAGATTATATTGTAATCACAATAGCATTTTTTTATTAGTACCAGCAACTTCTTGTGTTCCAAAGTAAGCTTGTTACTAGAAGAGTGATGCATAAATGGGTGTTTGTAGCCCTAAGACTGATATGTGAGTGACCTTCTCATCTTCATAAGTATGTCTAGAGGTGGACAGCCTTAAAAGTCTCAAGCAAATTAATCTCTATTTACAGATTGTAGAAATGTAGAATCTGTTGGCAAGAATGTGGATTTAAGGCGTGGCAAGCGTTCCAGTTTCCGCTTGTAGTACGCTTGTAGTCCGAGTAATATTGACCAATCACGTATCAGTAGGCTGCGGTGTATGCAGGAAAAACAGTCCGTGTGAACAGCAAAAGCAAGCAGAACGTTATCCTCCGTAATGACATCCCGGCTCCCATCAGCAGTCATCTGATGATGATTGAGCTTCTCATTAATCTCTTTAAACAGACATCTGCATGCTAACAGCTAACAATCTGTTCTAGATCTAAAATTCAACTCGAGACAAATCCCCTTGACACTGTGTCACGAAAGCTGTTAAGTGTTCAGATTTCCCAACTTCCTTGAATGCATCAGTAAAGATCGATCCAACCTCCGTTCAACAAATGAGCATTTTAAAAGTCGTTTTCTTCTCCTCTTGATGACAGACCTGACAAACCTTCATTTTTACTTTTTACAAATCTGTATCATGATGTTGTAATTTCGGCAAACTTAAGATCTGTTAATTAAAGTAAATCAGAAGAAAAACAGTTTCTTTTTCTGTAACTTTTTCTGTCTTGACTGGAAGTTGTTTATAGCGAACAGCTGGCTACACGACCAGCATGTTTACCGTTGTCCCCAGAGGCTATATCGTCGTCACACTATAGCTGATGGGATGCGAGATTGCAAGCAATGAGTTACCTGCTGGCTCATGTAGAGTGTTTTGGTTCTGTTGGGGACATTAATTCCTAACAAGTGAAAATGAGTAGTCTTTGCAGCATACATGGAGTGGACTCAGTCAGTCTGAGAATAAATCTTTACATGTTAATGAAACCGACCACTTTCAAATGTATGTTTGAAAAACACATTCAAAACATTGTACATGCCCCCTTGTTCTATTCAGTGTTCGTGTTCATCCATTTTCTTTCCAATCACTTACTGTAGTCGCCTCTTGCAACAGATCTCTAAATATCAAGCTTCTGTATTGTATTGATATAAGAAAACATTGGTGATAATGTTGAATGACAAAAACAACATACCATCATCTTTTCAAACAAGGCTAAGATCTCTTTTTCGGACGTGATCTTTGATGAAACCTCTTCAAACTGATGTGAGGTGGACGATGATGAAATGGACCAGTCATTGGTGTTGTGTTTAGACTGCAACATGGGTGGCCGCTCCTTTTTACTACCCGGAATCCGAATACTGGCGAATCTGTCCAGCTGTGCAGACAAAAGAGAAAAACACAATTCAAACAGGGAAAGTACACAAGAATTATCCATAACAATTGAGGTAGAGATGAGTTAGATTATGAGCCTATTAAAGGGTTAATTATCAGAACACAGTAGTAAAAACAATTAGCCTAATAATGAGTGAGGAAAAACAATGCTATTAGCATGCATGAACAAAGCAAATACACAGAACATCTGTTTCACATATGTTGAGTGAAGCTCTAACTAGATAAGATTCTAATTCATCAAAACATGTTGTTAGTGAGGAAAAGTGAACATGCTCTGTGATGTAAATGAACAGAAACTCAGGCAACCATGAACACTTTCAATGCCACTAAAAATAAGATTAGATTACTATTAGTGAAAAAATTGTTAGATGTTGTTAAGATTGACAACCGAGAGTAAGAAAGAACACCAATTTCTCAATGTCTTACCACATCGTCTGTGATGTTTCTAAAGGGTAAATGCTACAGGAGGGGAAGAGAAAAAACAAATAAGGACATATAAATCAACTGTATGTAGTGTTTTAAGTATATATCTTAGCCATAGAGCAGCCCAAAAGCAAGTTATTATGATATATTTTATAAACAAAAACCTGAAATAAAAAGCTGTGATGTTGAAATATGCAGTGGCTACTGGCTTTGATACACAGGTATTAATAAAGCCAGTGTATGCCAGCTGAATGAAGCCTGAACTCCAGCACATTCCCCATGAGCTTTTGCAATTATTACCGAGCACGGTGGATATGCCAACAAACTTTCCCTCCAAAAAGGAAATCCTGTTTGGGGCAACCAGCGGTGCAGTTAAGCAGATTATTAAACCCATGTTTAAAAGTATAGACCTGAGGGGCATGTTAGTTGACATCAACAAGTCTTTAAGCAAAGACATGCTGCTTAAAAAGTGCTTCTTTAACAAGCCCTGTCTCCAAATTATAAAAGATCCACTTGTGCAGCGGAAGAGGATGTTGGCCTGTTGTTATCTGTAAGTACCAGCAACCTCAGTCAGTGTTTGCTTAACAAGTTTGTTCTGCTGCTCTTTCTACTCGAGCTGATAGTTGTTTTCTGTAGACTTCTAGGGAAGTTGCCATCTGCACTTCACATAAGTGCAGCAGAGTCAAAAATGCCAATGGAATAAACCAAATAAGGAAAGAGAAGTCAATACATGAACAGAAAAACTAAAGTTCAAAATGTTAATGAAACGCTGAATGAGAAAGTGACATGGAAAGGTTTTGTCTGCCTCAAGCAAAACAGCAGACTGTACAGAACTTCAGAGAAATAAATCAATACACACTAGTGTAAAATTATAATGGAATCGCCTGGAATAAAGTATGTCCACCTGTCATATCAGACATTTTAGTATACTATGCAAGAAAAGAAACAGATTCAAACTAATTGGTCCAACTAATTGAACAAAGCTATCAAACTTTTTGATCAAAGGTCCACATATAGACAAATTACATCAATAAGGTAAGAAAGATACAAGAAAATAATTCCCATTTAAATTAGGCCTACATTAGGGCTGGGCAATTTGGCCAAAATCCTACATCACGATATGGGATTTTTCATATCACGATAAAGATCATATAACAACTAATTAGTCCATATGAAATAACCACATGGTAAAGCCTTTTTTTGAATAATTCCATGTGAATTTAATACTTGACAAATAAAAAGTACCAAGTTTCCGTTTTTGCTTGGGCTGAGCCTGAGTCCTTTTCTGCACGTTGTGTGTCCGCCCTCTCTATGCTAATAAACGGCGCCTCCCTCTATGGTTCGCTCCAGGTTCACTTCCACGTGCAAGGATTAGAATGTGAAGCATTGTCAATAAGACGTAAAAATTGCTGTAAGGCAGTTTGGCCTCTGGTTTTGCGACATCACGATACAGACGATATAGAAAAACAAATACGATATACATTTTCATATTGTTTTAACGATATAGTATATCGTCATATTGCGCAGCGCTACCCTACATGAAATTAAAAACTCTAATGATCAGTGAATTTGTGACTCACAAATTACAGGCTTTAACATCGTAATTCAGTTATTCAACAATGAGGACAATGCCATTGATCTCCATTAGATTTTAGCCTAAATAACCACTGATCAAAACTCATGTCTCTTTCACCATAAGAACAAAATCACACTTTCAGCTTGGGACTTTTTTTTTTATCAAAGTCTTTGCTATTCAGTTGCTCTCATGCAGTCTTAGCCCTGAACAGCATAATAAGATGCAACAGCAGCTTAGTCCTCCTGTTTTGTCCCTGCCAGATTAATGGTATGGAACACAGAAATGGCAAATATAAAATGAATGAATAGACATTATGCCACCTCCTGTTCTTTTTCATCATTTTCATCATTTATTAAATCTGACATTCTAAAATGTTACTGCTTGTTTTATACTAGCCAACAGTGCCTAAGCAGCCCTTTGTCCCAGCTGTTGCACTCTAATGCACAGCAATAACACGTCTCTGCAATTATGTATGTCATTGCAGCTTGTTCCCAGTGTGGGCCTAATATATGTAGGACGTATTATGTAGGCTAAAACAAACATCAAGATGTTCAGCTTGTATTCATTCAAACTCTTGTCTCTGCTGCATCTAAACATCACCCAACAATTAGCGTCATAGAAAGGAATCCACAGGTGGCTTTCATAGGGCGCTCTCAGTGTAATTGTCAATAGCACCATACATTGTTGAAGCGTAGGGCAATGAAACCTCCATAACAGGACAGTGTACACAAGGCATGTCTGCGGCGTGAATGATGCTCAGCTCGAGGCAAAAAGCATGCTGAGACCTACGCTGTTTTGCTAGATATTCACACTGTGAGCAGCTTGTGTGAATAAAAAAATGTTAATGTCAATTAAAAAAAAGCCTTGTGGCTGTACTAGAATTATTTATGGTGTTCAAATAGAAATAAAAGAGTGGTTGCCAAGGAGTATAACTGAAATGTTTAGTTGCTTAATAAATAAAATCAGTCAGCAAAAATATGTTCAATTGCCCTTTTTTTTTTTACTTCCAAAATGCAAGGACTTACTGAGTTATATCATCATCACTATTACATGAATTCTTTAGATCTTGGACTGCGTTGGATAAACAAGTAACCTGGAGGTATCACATCAGGCTTCAGAAAATTGTGATCGGCCTTGTTAGCTGTTTTGTGATATTTTTTGATTAAACAATGAATTCACTGAGAGAAAATAATTGTAATCTTAATTAATGATGAAAATAAGTGTGAGCTCCAAAGCCCTACCCACCAGCACATTGGCATTGGGGATGAAAATTAACAAGCAGTAACAATTCAAGGCTGCCTCTTACTTACTAACCATCCATAGTCACAACTAAAACTGCAGCAGAATGCAGCCTCACCAACTCTTCAATTGTACATTTCCAAGGAGACAAAGATGGTGGAATAAAAGAAGACCAGCAGTAGGAGCTTCTAACAGAACAGGACAAAAGCACCAATAGAAGCCATCAAAGTGCTTCAGGTAAGAAACCTAAAACTAATATCTTAGCTAACAACAAATAAAGTAGGCGCTTTCATAAAGCTAGCTATAGGGCCAGTTTGTTATCCTGCAAAGCTTTGTGTTAACTAAGTTATTCAGGATCTCAGTTTTGCATATCTTTTGTTTTAATGGACAAAATAGAAGCCCTGACAACAGTCATTTGTAAATGTCGGTGAATTCATTTTACTTTCCGCTATCACACTGCTCATTTAATTAAACCATGATAACATCTTTTTCAATTAACTGAGACAAGTAACCCACCACTCGGAGAGAACGCTGATTTGTAAAACACTGCACACACAATCAACAACAGGGAAGAGAGAGGGGTAAACACTGAAAGGGAATGCCTCTTGGAGGTCAGGAAAAGCAACAATGAGAACTAAAACCCGAACCAAGACGGCTTCCATCAGATTAGGAAATTAAATTCTTTCGACCCTTCATTAACAGCACGTCTCACTCTTTTACATATATTACAACAAGGACAATAAGAATCCACAAAGGCCAAAAATCACGAGGATCATTAACTCTTACATAAGGCTGTCTTTAACATAATGAACTATGACCCTGCACCATTCCAATTAACGATAATAAAAAAGCAAAGTTTTAAAACTATGGCCTTTTAAGTCCAAATTTCTGCTCTGACTTTTTACCTCTAAAATTAACATTTCCTGCAGAAATCCCCTAATGTATAATCTCCTTACCTTACTTACAGCAGTACCTCTTATGCACTATCACTGGCACTGACTGAAAAGCCACTCAGCACAGTAACTTTAACAATTCAAAGTTATATGAAAGTATTTGCCATGGCAGAAATAAACTTGTCAACCAAACTAAATGCTAATAAAATACCCTTCATTAATGATTGACACTGCTCCAATTTCCCCCAGCCAGGTTTTGTGTATCACATCAGTCTCGATTTCAAATTGCAGCTCTGAAATGACAGATTTTCTCCTGACACTTTGGGTGTATTCTGTTTCTCACACATTTCTTATTCCTGTTTTCATGCTTCTTGTGAAATTAAAGTGTCCTTATTTTTTGTGGGGGAACTGCCAATGTAAAAGGGTTAAAGTTGAGAGAATAGGTAAATAAAGTGCCACAATTATGCTCAACTCATTTACAGTTCCTCATTTGAGCACCAAAGTTCAGTTCTATTGCCCATTAACACTAAAAACACTGCACAAAGTTAGTTATATGAAAAAAGATATTAAACATCTATTACATTAATGAGACCATAAAACCTATTCAGATTATAAACTGACAACCAAATGAGTTTGGAAGTGGAAGTACAGTCCCTCTGAACCTCGTTGTCAACCTATGTTTGAAAAAAAAAGCCTAAAAAAGGCACCAAAAGAACATAACATAACACATTGCATTAACATGTTGTCTGTTTCATTTTTTTTTTCTTCAGTTATAATGGCCTGCCTATTGTGGTATTACAGTGCCACCTATTGAGATGACATGTAACCAAATATATCTCTGCTATTCACTGCAATGTTTTTCATTTATGTCATAAATGCTGTTTAAAAAAACACTCTGATGAGAGAGAGGGGTGTCAGGACTAAGCTGTACCGTCACAGGAACATGTACTGTATGTATCTTTTAGCAGTAATAAATAAGTAACAAGATGTTCTTTGCTTTTGGATTTCTGACAATTTAACAGAAGGAAACTGTGAGAAGAGCAATACTTTTCAGAAATTCAAGGCTCTCCTGGGGGCATGATGCATCGTGCTTAGCTGCTTTTTGGATAGTATTGGATAGAGTGAAAATGTGCAGTTCTGCTCAAGTAAAGAAACAAGTCAAAAAGCTGACAAGAGTAAAAAAAAAAATCTATGGCATGAAAAGTAATCTCAGTGTTTTCAGTACAAACACAACACTTCCTTCAATGCGATGCTTTTATTTTGCAGGGCCAAACTCAAAGCCTTAAGTGTGTGGTATTAGCAGTAGTATCTAAGTGTAGATAATCAGGTGTTGAATATGTATGAATTTTGACCATATCATCTCAACTAGGCCAACAAGACATTACAAAAATCTGAGGTGTGATAACATTGATCAGTATTGCAGCCCTAATGTCAGCTCGAGGTGCACTTACTAGAATTTTCTAGGACTTTCAACTAGGGCAACACAATAAATAGTACTTTAAACGTCACCTCATTATGTGCAATAACACACTGCAAAAGACTAGTAGCAATTAATAAAACAAAACATTTTATGTAGCCTACACCCACCATGCATTCTCACTCATCATGTGAGCATTTTACCCATTAGATGGAGTTATTTGGTGTCTATTCGGTGGCCAGTGCAAGGCTATTTAGCATCATAGCTAATCAAGAAGAGAATAGCAAGGTTGATGCCAACCTTGTCCTAAAAAGCAACAGCACAATTCAGAATAAGTTTGATTCAGGAGAAGCCACATTACAAACACAGGTACTTTGTAGAACATTCTAAATCAACACTTATCTCTGCTTTTTTGCTTGATTGGTAAAAACGGACCTGGTTAAGGGAAACACTGCTTGTGCTTATTACCATTTAAATGTGTGAATACAGAGGTTAAATGCCAAGAATTCCCCACCAGTTAGTCAGAACTGAACAAGCCTTACGCAGAAAATCTCAGGTCCAGTCACTACTAATACATTGGCTATTACCCCAACAAAAACTATTTTGCTACTAATATTTGTTGTCATTTCCTTTATCATATTAAGTACTTAGAAATACTATTTTCAGGGTTAATTATTTATCATTTAAAAACCATACTTTTGCTTAATTTGGATGCCCCAGTGAAACTGTGTTAGCTGGTGGTACACAAGAGCTTTGCTGAAGGCTTATCGATTGGAATCCAAATGGTCATTTAATGTTATTTAATCACAAAAAACTGTTAACATAACATTGATAACATAATATCAATTGTTACATTATAATCACATAGAAGTTTAATGATTTAAAAATTAAAGAAATATGTTGTTAGCAACATTTGGTGGATGTGACACAAAATCAGACATAGCATGAACCAGTATGTTATCGTAAACTATAGTCAGTCGGATGCAAACTCTAGAGCTGTTGATTAAAGCCGAATTTTTAAATGGCTACAAAGTCCAAAAGGCAGTCAATTATTATTACTATCATAGGCAAGTGGCATTAAAATCGTTACAATGTTGGTGTCTTCAGTGGGACGTAGTACTTCTTAGATATAAGGTCTGGTGCAAGGTGGTATATGGTCAATTTTGTTCCCTGTATAGTGAGCAAATGCCTGTATTACCCCCTTTCAGACAGGCACTCTGCAATGATGCAAGCCAGCACTGAACGATCTCCTCCATAGAAAACAGTGGTTTCTGTTACGGATACTAAATTTTCTGATATTTAGCCAACAGCTTATCAGTGGGAGTGGATCATAACAGTCTGGATTAAAACATTTTTTTTAAATCCCTGAACAGATAGTAAACTGAAATCTCTGAATGGCGGCGACAAGGATTTAACTTGTGCTAGCACTCTCACAAGAATGGGGTTAAACGCAGGTTGTGGGTGTATTAAGTAGATCGATGTCACACACAAGGCTCCTGTCTGCAATGAGGATGTGTGTGTGTGTGTTTGTTAGTTATAGCAGCCTGAGTGGTATAAAAATGAGAATTCCAATTGAGGACAAATATACTGGTAATGTGTGGACTAAATATCTACACCTTCCTATATTTCCCAGAATTCAGCAGACAAATACCAGGCAGACAGAATGTTGGTTGCTTTGCAGGAAGCTCATGGATTAGGGTGAGGGCTAAACCCCTGTGCTAATTTTAACCTTTTGATTTCCTACATGCAAAGCAAACAAACAGTCAAGGTCACTGTTTACAAAGAAAATTCTTAGGTGCAAAGACTGCATCCCATAGGAGCTTTCCTTACTGTAAAGGAAATGCTCCCAACAACAGACAGACAATAAAAGCAGAACTTATTTCCACCACTGTTCTCCTGCTGTGGCAGTGTTTCGGCTTCCTTTCCTAAGGTGTGATAAGTCTGAAAATCTAATTTCAAAATAGTCTCAGTAAATGGAAATAGGGTTAATTAATCCAAGGCCGTGTTAACTCATCATCCAATTCAGAGGTATGCATCTGTTATTATTGGGGCGGCTGTGGCTCAGTGTTAGAGTCAGTCAGCTCTCATTCGGAAGGTTAGGGGTTCAATCCCTGACTGCTACAACCACATGTAGAAGTGTCCTTGGGCAAGACTCTGAACCCCAAATTGCTCCCGGTGGCATAGCCATCAGGTAAGAATGGGCATAGATGTGATTGGAAATTGGCACTTAGGCCTGTGCCATCAGTGTGCGAATGAATGGGTGAATGTGACATGTAGTGTAGAAGCAGCTTTGAGTGGGCGGAAGACTAGAAAAGCACCATATAAGTACAGTCCATTTACCAAGTACAGTGCATTTATTCACTATAAAAACATGAAAATATATTGAAGAAATATGCAGGAACCCATTTGTTGTGGGTTTTTCCACTTCCCTGCTTATGGTGGCATCTGTCTGTCTCTGTGTGTGTGTGTGTGTGTGTGTTGCCAACAAGACAGTTATAATATGGCACGAATATTGACAGGGACTTAGGACATATTTATCAAAATGAAATTATGCCCCACGTGGTTTTATGAAGTGTTTTATATACCCTTTACCCCTATGTTATATTTTTTTAAAAATTGGTCTGTCATACTTACAAACTTTGGCTTGCGGTCTCCATCCTCATAACTGGACGTGCTTGAACCCTTCTTCTTTTGGGGTTTGCCGTCTCGTCCGGTAGTGTTTTCAAACCGCTGGCTGTAACTATCCATGTTGGTTACCTAGTTACGTTAACGTTCCACGAGCTCGTAGCAAATAACGACGTTAACCTTGCAATGTATGAAACGTAGGCACACACCCAGGAAGACACAAGCGGTACTGTCTAACGTTAAGTAGTTACATTACCATTCGTGTCTTGAATTAGCCGGACAACTAACACAGGTTAACGCATTATTGTAATAACAATAGCTTGTCAAAACCCGAGATGTCCAGACGTATATTATCCAGGCTCAACCCCAAGTGTCCGTTTTGCTAGCTAGCAGGGTGGCTAAACTACCATTCACTGCTGGCTTTACTAAGCGCTAATCCAATTTAAGGACTGTCACGTAACACTCGAGTTTCCGCTGACAGAAGGAATACGGCGAACACGTACCTGTTTTTACAACTGACAATTTTTATCTACCGACAAAAACTGAAAGCTTCATAACTATTACAAGCGGTTGCTGAAGTGTTGGATGGATAAATTTATGCGGCAGAAATTTTTTGACAGACCCGCGCAATGACGCGTCAGTTCCGCGTGTTTAATCCAACCAATAGCAACCACTAAACCACAGAAAAGGAATCGTCATTGGTACTGCCCCCTTTGTTTACAGTTGAAAAGCTATCTGATTGGCTACAGCGAGCTGTCAATCAATTCAATTTCGTCTGTGGGTTGTTCGTTTCATAAAACCTGAGTCTACCGTTGGTACGATGGTTTATATAGCCAGTGTCTTATTTTGGGGTGCAGAAGTGGCTACAGTTATACAGTCATTCTTGTTATGTCGGATGACCTATTACAAATTCCTCCTCAAACAGCGTTAGTGTTTAACGATGTAGATTAACCTCCAGGGTCTTTTTTTACCAACCCTGCAGGCTGGAAAAAACAAACGCACAATTTACTTCAAAGCACAGTTATAGTAATAGAGATATAAGAACATGCAGAATTTTTAAACTCAATCCAAGCCCAAACACTGGAAACTTTATTTGTGCTTCACATGTATAACAAGCAAGAGGCTATATGTTCAATCAAAATTAGTTAAAGGCCTAATATTAAGGACGGTACATAAGTTCACTTTTGAAATTGAATTGTGGAGTTGGTGGAGTTGGTCATTTGAACACATTAGTAATAGTCAAATAATGAACATGATTTGCATCATCATATCTTGCCACATCTCCAGGACCTGAGATAGGTACCCTTAACTTTCCATGCAGGATTTCATGTGAAGCTTGAAGAAGCACAAGATGATGCTGTCCTGTTTTTTAATCAGGTAGTTTAAAGTGCTTCACGCTGCAGGTTTTCAGCTTTGTTTGGCAATTTAAAAGCCAGCCTAAAGCTACGATATAAAAACCCAAACACCTTGTCTGATGAAAACAGCAATGAGCTGATGTGATGCAACAAGGAGAAACTTTTGTGAGATCCCTCTGATGTGCTCTTCTCAAAACATGAATTGCTCCCCAAAGACATACAATGAGAAAGAGTTCTTCAATGTAAAGTCGACCTATATGTAAGACTTGTGCTCCTGTTGGGGGAAGCCATAAATCATAGGAGAATGTATTGATTCTATGGAGTGGACCATGTGATTTCTTCTGGTGGATGCTATAACCTGATCTTCGGTTGATGTTGTTGTTCCTCTTAAAGACAATGAAGTTTACGTAACCTAATGATTGGATACAAATACGTAAGTAGAACTAACCTTCCATGGCCTTTGTGCTTAAGAAAGTTGGGAGCATGCCAATCCCTCCTAAAACCAGGGCACACATGTCAAATGATAATAAGACATGTGTAGCTGACTGACAGTTACAATTTTAACACCGGTTGGTTGTGAGTTTGATTGATATCCTTGCCGCCAGCAAAAACAAAAGGTCTATGCTTGGTAACAGGCAAAAGGCAATAAGTCAAAGATTCCAGCTTTAGTAGTAGTGACCTTTAGTAGTAAGTGTAATTTGCTTGACAGTTAAATTTCGAGTATTAGTCTTTTGCAAGTGGAGAAGTGATTCTGTATAATTATGCTTCCATTATTATTTTGTAAATATGCAAAAATGATCTTCTGCAGATGTGGCATTCACGTTTTGAATTTATAAAGTTCTAATTTGTTTTTGTATGTTTCAGGGCATAACCCAAAGTAAAATGTCACTGTTGAATCATATCCTGAGTTATGAAATCATATTTAAGTTTCTTTCTTCAGCCTCTTGAAATCTTGTTATCTTTAAACACCTTTGTTCCTTGAACCCTTGAAAGGCCGTCTGCATGGCTGCCAGCGTTGTATTAACACTTGTCATAGAGCCAAATAAAAGCCTTGTGCCATGCTAATCCTCTCAGACAATGAGAGATCTACCCTTGAAAATCTGTCCAAGAATATCCACAGGGATACACAATCAAAGGCCACATAATAGAAATTCCAATTATGTTCTATTGATAATGACATTTAAACAAACAGAACAAATACAGAGAATCCAAATTGAGTTTTTTTATTCCCACATTGGATTCAGATGAATGTTTTCAGAGCACTGTCATTGCATAAATAAACGAAACGGTAAAAGTTATAAAGGTTTTCTGTGTTAATGTGATCCTCAATGATTATACAAGTTCTTCTAAAGGCCTCTTAGATTATTTAGATTGTAATGACTCCATTCATGGACAGGAAGATTGTTTTTAAAAAAACAGCAATTTGAAGAACTGACTCAGGCATCAGGGATTTTTTAAATGATTTCTTTATACATTTGTATAATAACCTTATGAGTGCAAACAAAAAATGTCGCTTTTCATAAGTGGTCTTGTTAGTTACAAAACAATTTAACCAGGTTTTAAAGTCTCAAGCTGTTTGAGATTCGGACAATCAAAGATGGTTTAATATTATCTGTTTTGAAAAATGATTAATCGAGAAACAAAATCTTTCAGAATTTCTTTTTTCTTCTCTTTGTTTAGCCAGGAGATTAAACAAAAGTGTTAGAATGAAACTTAAAGACTCTGACTAAGTAAGGGAAATACAAATTTGAGACAATAAAGCTGCATTACTTGATAGGTCCATTTCCAAGTCTGAGGCTTCTGCTTTGAATCTTTTGAAATCATGTATTGACAACTGGCACTGACATAACATTACAGTGGGCATATACTGCCATCTTGTGGTTCTGGTCAAAATGGTATCACTGTATCAGAGATGCTCGTTTTGTTGCATAAATAACTAAACAATGCCAGGCTTTTTCGTTTTTTTTCCAGAAATCGTACACAGTGCACAGTGTTGATTTTCCTTAAACAAATCCTGTATATATTCTTTATCTTAGAAAGCAAGCAGCTGTATCCAGCGAAAAAAGCCCCTTAACACCAATAATAATAATAAAAAGGCTGACTGCTTATTAGGGAAGCTGAACCCTTATAACTCCATAAGTCAAACATTAATATCAATGATCTGTTTTTCTTTATTTGCGTTAATAATATGTATATGATATACATATAATTATACATTTAAAAAATAATTGGAATAAACATGAATGGTGGCCTGTACTCAGTGAATTGTGATCATGTTTTGACAGTTACTCTCTTAGATGACCTCTGACTTTTATAACATACCCTATATATCAAAGACGAACTATAGTCTAGTTGTGGCCATGAATTGTCCCCAAATTATTACAACATTTGAAAGTATGAAGGTAGTGCACTACACTATGATTCTCCATCTTTAAAAGTAAGAGTTGATTGTTATTTTACTCTGGCAGGCTATCCACAGCACTCACTATCTAAATCACGGTATCCAAAGTAGGAGAATAAATGCGAAACAAAATTTGAAAAAAAGGATTTTGACCCTCTTGGTATTCCATACTTGCAGAATGCGTCTCCGTCGGTGACGTACGTTACGCAGAGTCGTTCAATACTCACATTAGCGAGCTTTATCATTGTTAGGGGAAGAATATGTATCACCGAAACAGATAGTGGTTTTAAAATGTACTCACTTTAAACCTCTTGGTTTCGTTATTAACATATCTACGGTTTGGACGAAAATGACCGAATTGGCCGATTCCCTGACCAAAGAGGGCTGGTAGGTAGCATGGTAGCTAACATCAGTAAGCTAGCTAACGTTAACTCACTTGGGTGACAGATTGGGTTTAGCTTACAACACTAGCTAATTATTAGCAATATCTTCATTCAAGAGTTCTGCGGGAGTACGAACTTTGCCAAATTATACATGGTCTAAATAAGTTGTGTGGATTGTGGCGACGTTATTAGTTTGTTTAAAGTGAAACTAACGCTCACTGAACTAAGTGGTAGCAGTGAGGTACAATTACGTTGGCTAGCTTATGCACACTTGACGTTAGCACTCTATTTACATACGGCATAAAGCGTAGCACTGTTGGCACTACAGTTTGTATTAACGATAACCAATAAGTCGTAGTAACGTTACGTTCACGTTAAATATAGGGCTTGTCAAAGAGCGCCGACCTCAGCTTAATGCAAAAACTTGCAGTGCTTTTGAAGGCAAGATTTTTCCAGCTGCACACACGCAATCATTATTTTAAATATTTATAATAGAATGGTGACTGTAACCATAGCTCACCAACAATAACCCCGTTTTTTGTTTTGCACTCGTCAATGTTTCTGATTCATGATTTAATCTGACCAAAGATGCTGAGGGCTTAATTTTGCATTAATCCCGCCTGAAAACAAAGCATTAATAACACCTCATTCAACTCTAAATGATAAAGACATATATTACGTTATTGAAATACTTCTTTAAAAAATCGTCTGTTTTGTTGGTGGATGTTCTCCTGGAGCTTTCAAATGCTTTGACATCAATGTGGTTCGACACGCTCACTTCACACCTGTTAAAACTAGATCTTCTCTCCACCTTGTCTTTTATCTAACAGGTACCTCACCGATGAAGGAATAGCAGAACTAAAAGGATCTGCTGAGAAAGTAACACACAATGACATTATCCGTATTGCACTTGATGTAAGTTTTAATCTTGCACATTTTACACATGTATAACAGCAGTGAGCGTGTGTGTTCGTTTTTGTTGCAGTATGTTGATATTATGGGATGCAGTGGATTTACACTGTGACCCGTTGTAGAAGCTGATTATGAAATGTGGTCATTCATTTAGTAATCACTACTTCTCAGGTGTTTACAGATGTACTTCTATTCATACATGTTTGAGAAAATTATTACAGAGTCATTTGCTGATGTATTAATTGTAAGACTGAACCACTCTTGGCAGAGCCAGCATGGACAGCTTGCCCCAGGTCTAAGATTATCTTGCACCCTCACATGAAACTTATTCAACTTTGATGAACCAGTAAAGACCAGTTAGTTGCCTGCCTTCTAACATTGTAGCCATTATGTGATCTATGTATATTTAAATCTATATTCATGGCACAAAGAGACATAGTGCAGCTAATATGATTAGCCAATAAAATGAAAATAAAACAGACAACTGTTTCTAGAACAGAGTTGTTGTTGTATTTACTGCAAAAGCCTTGACATTAATGTTTTAACCCAGAGTTGCTGTCAAAAGATCTTAGACTGCTCCTTGACTTATTACTGTCCACCAGGTTGAACCAGTTCTGTAAACTAGTTCAGTAATTAATTGGGTGCAGCCATTGCTTTACTTACATAACAGCATTCCCTAGATCCTGTTTGAAATCTTGATGCAATATTTTGAAACAATTGTATCCTAGTTGTGTTTAGATATGTATACATTTAAAAAAAAAAAAAAAAAAAAAAAAAAAAAAATCACTTTTGAGATGTTGATATTATTTAAATAAGATGGTATGACTGTACTCAATAAACAATTTCAATCATATTTCACCACATATTACAGCATTTATTCACTGCATTCTTCTCAAGTAATGCAAATTTGCAATAGTGCAAAAGCTTGTTTTTTTTTTTCTGCTAAAAAATCTCTATGATTACCATTTGTGGGACCAAGGGTACTAGTAAAAGCAGATAAATCTTGATATGAGATTTTATTTATGTCAAACTCTTTTGCATTATTTCATGTCATTATAATTCGCAAATTATTATGATTGTTAGTTTTTTAAATAAGCAGTATCTTCTCTTTGCAGAGTGACCTTAGGCCGCTTGGGAGGAAATCTCTACCATCCGATATCAACAGTGGAAGAACAGAGATTGTAAGTGGTACAGAAAGTCTTGTAGGGCCATGTTAATGCTGTAGTTATAAAAGTGCAGGCCTATGTTTTGAGCTAAAATGCAGTTCTCATAACTGCCACTAGATGGCCCTAACACACCGACAAACAAGCAGCAAAAAATGCTTCTGTACCTGTGACACTACAGTTGAACCACTGTAGAGAATAAAATGTTGCAAATATTGTCAAAAGAGCGAAAAAAGAAATGTCTGAAATCCACCCACGCGCTCTTCATGCTCATAGCAATATGCACACTTATGTCACCCTGGCCAAACACTCTGCCTAGTACAGTGTATGTCTAACAAAGTGAATGCTCCTGAGCATCAATACATTATATGACATAAGGATTGCTGTAGATTTCATTCACATGTGTTTTGACTTGAGAGATACATCAAAAAATGTTGTTTTAAAAATTGTCACTTTGAATGAAAAGTTAATCCATAAAACAAAGAGAGTGCTGACACAAGTGTGGTTAAAACTGTTATGCTGGAGAAGTAATTTTGTGTAACCATCCATAAATACTCAATTAATTAGAATTTTTGCTTGCTCCTGATTTGCTTTGTAAGTCATTTTTTTGTGTCTTGCACATGGCCAGTTGGAAGGACCATGTGTTCTCCAGGTGCAGAAAGTGAGGAACATCTCAGCTCCTAAAGACCATGAGGAGTCCCAGGGTGCGCCGCGCATGCTGCGACTACAAATGACAGATGGACATACCACCTGTGTTGGATTGGAGTTTAAACACCTGTCCAAGATCAGGTATATAGTATATAACAGTTTTGTTGAGTTGAGGTATATGTTAGCTTCAGTGCAAAATATTGGGAAATTAATTTCAAGCAGCCTTAATATCTATGTCAGTTGTCCTAAAAATATATCATTGGAAAAAATGTTTTTCCAGTAGCTGAATAGATGCCAAGCAGGTGTCATTAAGCCACTTCCTCTTTTACTCAAGGCAAATGTGTAAAATTCTGCACACACCCCTTTCAGTCATCCCCTTGTCAACACTCTCACCTCACCACATGCCTCAGTTTCCCTTTATCTGCATTTTCCACGTGGCAGCAGCTATCTAACAATATCCAGCCTTAATTACATCTCCATCCCGGCAACGGTGGCCTTGGTGACGGCTGCCATGGTGACTAGCCAGTCTGTACAGGTGGAGTGGCCAGAATGTGAGCCTTGACTTCCTGATGGGAGGGAGGAGAGAACAGAACAAATCCCCTCTTTATGAGCGGCACACACACACAGTGGCCACCAACAGCGGTGCTTAGTGTTTCTTATGAAAGTGTCCGCTTCAGAGTGTGCGAGGCCATAAGTGAGTGTCAAAGAAGGATGGGATGGATTACAGCACTGTTCAGTGTGTGAGACTGAGATACAGAGGGATGACAATTAAGCATTATGAGCAACATAAATCAGAGGGTGAATAGTGTGTATGTAGGATTTTGTGTATGTGATTGAATCGAGGATAGACAGTGCCTCGTTCTGTGCTGGCCGCTATCATGAGAACAGCATCCATCCCAGAGGTTTGGAGTGAAATCCCTAATTGTTGCTTTGGCATCCGGCATCAGTAGCTGGAAATCCCTCTAAGTCCCAGGGTTTTTTTAATGAGAGAGGCAGAGGCCTTATCAGGCCTGATGAGATAGAGGGGCTTTTAATTTACCATGAGGACGGGTGAGCAGCTGGGATTATTGATAGTCTCTCCTTGCCTCGCCACCCCTCCCCTGGCACTGCTCCATGTCATTTATAAAGTGGTATGGGTAAGGCAGTAGGATATAGAGCTGGGGAAATGTAGTTATAATATCGTAAAGCTTAAAATTTGTTTAAAATATAAAAGTTGAATAAACATTTTATACATGAAGCATATTTTATTCAGAATGTTTTGTTTTTGTTTTTCAGTCTTAACACTCCCCCTGGAACAAAGGTGAAGCTCCTTGGTACAGTCCAGGTTAAAAATGGTCTTTTGCTGCTCGATGACTCAAAAATCGCCGTCCTTGGAGGCGAGGTTGATCACATGGTGGAGAAATGGGAACTGCAAAGGGTGAGGGTTGATTTTTATAATGGTGACTCAGCTACTTTTGCTTAAAAAAAAATTCGAGCTCATTTGTTGTTATCATTTTAAATCAGCATTAAAGGCCACCATCATTCTGCTATTACTCTCGCTGGAATTGTATTTTTTCTTAGTTGTTAAGAATAATCTCCCTTTTACTATTCAACCCGCAGAGTCTGGCCAAACACAGCAGGAGTAACATTGGAGCAGAAGGTGGACCTCCTCCCTTTGTGCCATTTGGTCAGGTAAGGATAATAATAATATTATAAATATATATATATATAAAATAAATATAATATATCTTATACAATATATATGAATATATGTATGTATAAATATAATATATAGATGTTGAGATGTGATGTATAATAATAATATTATTACAGCTCAAGCAAAGTGTTTACAGAGGAGAACAGCAAAATAGAAATAGTAACATAAAATAGAAAACTAATTAAAAAGTACAATCAGCTGACACACATATTGCTGAATGCAGTGACAGTTCCAAAAATATGTGCAGTGCTAATGTTGCATTTTTATTAAAAAAAAATGCTGTGTTTATTAGTTGTAAAGGTCAGAAGAGACCAAATATTTCCAATAAAGAATAAGACAATAAGAAGGCTGCCGAAGTGCACCATTTACATTCACATTGTCAACTAGTGCTGTCTATACACTGTATTAGTTTATTAGTTATTTTCTTACTTTAATATTTCCTAATTCTGTGTTTTTGCACATCACAGTAAATTAAATTCAGACATTTCTCATTTTAAACCCACTGAGCCTGAGTCAGTACTCCCTTATAAGGATCATAGCTTCAGCCTGGGATACAGCTGTATCAGCTTGACACACGGATTTGGGGATTTTCACTCACTCTTCATTCCAGATTTGCTCAGACTTTGTAAAGTTGGACGAAGAGCACTTGGGGAATTATCATTCAGCCTTCTCTAGATTTCCTTTTAATGCTGGGTCACTGAAGCAGCTTGGATGTCTTCTTATGGTTGTTATATATAAACATTATCCTGTATCGAGGCAATTTGCACTCTGAAGAAGATTCTCTTTAAATCTGTGCCCGCAGTTTTGTTTGCTCTATATTCTCAGTCAGTTCCACCATCCAAGTTCCTGCTACTCTGTGAGGCATTCTCACAGTATGAAGCTGTCATCACCATGCTTCACAGCAGTGTTTTTAAAATGGAGATGAGTTGGTAGGTTTTCACCTGACTTTGTCACATTGTGACATTTGTCTCTTCAGAAGAGTTTCTTAGTTTACATGTCATCACACAAGAGAACTATTTGCAGCATTCTCTGAGTTCATGACATTTCCACAAGTGACATGTTGTGAGATGCTACACTTCAAAGCAATAAAAGAAACTAGCTTCAAAGTTTGAGTTGTTATATGTAAATCAATTACAGCTTAGCCTTTATGATATTTGGGCTCACAGGTATGTTCGATTTATCTTCTTTTCCCCCTGCAGTATCGAATTACCATGTGCCAACCTTGGTTTGCCTGAAGCTATGTAGAAGCTCTTCATATGAGTGCTTCAATCCCATGCTACATCAGTCATAATCTCTATTTACAGGGTTTTTCGTTTGTAGTAATGTTGACCAATCACATATCAGCAGGCTGCAGCGTATGTAGTAAAAACAGTCCGTGTGGAGAGCAAAAGCAGGCGGAACATAGTCCGCCGTAATGACCCCATCAGCAGTAATCTGACAGGGATTCTTATTAATCTCTATAAACAGACACCTGCATGCTAACCGCTAACAATCCATTCCAGATCAAAAATTCAACTTGAGATAAATTCCCTGACGCTGTGTCACAAAAGCCATTCAGCGATCACATTTCCCGACTTCCTTGAATGCATCAGAAATTATTGCTCCGACCTCCGTTCAACAAATTTCTGATTTTAAAAGTAGTTCTCTTCTCCTCTTTTTACAAATCTGCATCATGATGTTGAAATCTCAGCAAAGGTCAGACCCGTTAATTAAAGTCAATCACAAGAAAAATTGTCTCTTTTTCTGTGAACAGTGCAGCAGGCGGAAAAGAAAGTCTCTTACCGCTAGCTACATGCCCCGACACGTTCACAGGTGTCCCCAGAGGCTATATCGTCGATATAGCCGATGGGATCTGAGATTGCATCAGTCATAACTCTTCAATCATAACATTGTAAAGTAACTTAAAATCGGACACCACTGTTTTTGCACTGAACCTGCCTTTAAGAATAAAACAAAAACTGATGAAATGATTTTCAAAATTTAGAGAGGTGGTTGTGAAGCGCAGGATTAAAGAACTCTGACAGTCTGTGGAGAGCTATATGTGGGGATTTCATAGCCGCCTGGTGTCATGTTCGAGTGATTAAATGACGGCACCATGGTGGACAGTCATGCGTGATGGCACTACGCTCTGGCTCGACACTTCTCAAAGCGGAGGCTGCAGATTTATCAACATATCTGTCCCGCTGCCGTCAGATGGTTGCAAGGGTTTAATGAACTGAAGGAGAAGCTTTTCAAACGGTATAAAGCAGCTGTGACACACTGATATGGTCAGAATCAATCATATTAACTTATAGTTACATGCAGACTGATTTACAGGGGTTTCTGCTTTACCCACAGTAAATAAATTATCTTCCGGCTGAGGAGTTTTTAATATAATTTAATTTAAAGTTATAAGCATGGTTGTATAAGTGCTGCTTCTGTTGTTAGTGTTTTGTTTGCCAATGCGATTGGACCATGGACCATGTCTGCCCATATGCCACCTCCGGCCTAAAAACCAGGCTGCCTATAACGCACTAAGCTAGAGCCTTCCCATAAGCAAAATCCAATGATTTAGTCAGTTGCTGACTTCTCTGACTTCCTACAGTCTCGACACAGCTGCAGCATGTTTTGAGTTTCCATCTCATTCCTCCCTAGTCTTTGCTATATTTTTTCAGTTCCCAAATAAGTGTGAGCAAAGAGGCAGCTTTGGGATTTATGTTACTTTTGGGTGCTTCAACAAAATCTTAGAGTCTAACTTAAACACTGCAGGTTACTTCATTCTGGACCCAATATAACTCCAAAAAATGTTGAAACTTTCAGCTGCATTGATTCTTTTCTTAAGGAACTATACATGATTGATGAGGATCTTTGATAATATATTCTCTCTCTATTTTCTCCCTGTAGAAGTGTGCAAGGAGCGATGAAGTAGACAGCAGAGATCTAGACCAGAGGAAGACCCTGCAGACTCATAATGTGATCAAAAGTGCCGACGAGAATGATGAGTTTGAGAAGCAGCGGACAGCAGCTATTGCAGAGGTGGCTAAGACCAAAGAGGTATGTAAACCCTCGTCACCTGTCCTTTTAACATCTTCTGATTGTGTTTCATGCAGGGTATTTTATTCTTTTACTGAGCTAATGCAACATTTTGTGACTCACATTTAATAGCTTTATCTCCCAATATGTCATTTATTTTATGTCATATATAATAAATCTGTTACGCTATAATTGTTTTAGGTAAGAAAATAAAGTAAACCTATAATCCCACCTTGATAAACATTTGACTTTCAGAGCCCCTTCTTTTGGCTAATTAACTACTTTTGCTGTTTCCTGTATCGATTGCAATTTTTGCACAAACTGTTTCATTTGGCCTGCATTTAAAAATGCATGCACTTATTGACATTCATAACCTATATTGCCTCTAACTTTCAAGTGAGTCTTTAAAAAAACATTTCCAACATTGCTACTCCAACTACAAAGTTCTGTTTCTTGTGCTGGATTTGTTTCGTCCAGCCCTGCAGCTCTATTGATCTTCATGTTCTCTTCCTTGTTAGGGTCCCCGCACGTTCGGTGGTGGAGGAAATGCAGGCAGTAATTTATCCAGCACCGCTTCCTCCTCCCGAGGCCGAGACTCGTACCAGCAGAGGAGACGAGAAGACAGAGTCGAAAGAGCTGAAAGCAGACAAGATGGAAACTACCGAGAGCTGGTGAGGAGACAAACTTGGGCCAAACCAAGTTAGTTTTGACTTAGACTGCTCATTACTGAAGCCTCCATTCTCTGTGGAAAAAGCAATTTAGAGGTTGGAACTTGTTCTGCGCTCTTTCTTTGTTCTGGATTAGAGTCTTATTTCATGGCTCATGGACTGCATGAGGCATTGATTATGATATTGTAGAAATCTAAATGAATTGGAAGCTTGGTCAGGTTTTCCAATCAAGTGGCAGTCCATTTGTCTAGCTTTTATGTAGTGACACGCCAGCTTCCTGCAGAACTCGGCCAGCTTTTGGCTGAGCACATTAATAGGATGGAACAGGATATTATAGTGTTTGGCTTTGGGATATGTTAATGATGGTTTGAAACTTAAATGCACACTAATCCAACCTAAAACAAAACTCCCAAATGTTGCCAATATCTGGCCCACTTAAAAGTAGAGGTGCCTCTTTTTTTTTTTTTCCTCTCTGCTTTCCATCCAATTAAACTTTCTCTGTCACATAACAACTTACTTCTGTGTTGTATCTACTATTACCACATTACCATAATCCATCCGCATACCTCCTCTCTCTCATTTTGCCCTGCCTGTAGGTGGATGAGCGTGCTCTGAGAGACATCATGGAGATGGGCTTTAACAGAGAGGCCGCTCGACAGGCTCTAATGGATAATAACAACAACCTTGAAGTGGCACTAAACAGCCTACTGACTGGTTCTTCTGGTAGCAGGCCTGGACCTGTGGTACCTGAATCCAACAAGCCCCCATCCAGAGGTTCATACACACACACACACACACACGCACACACACATGCCTACTGCCACTTTGGCTTGAAAGACTCCCCCATAGCCTGAAACCCTGTCCGTTTCTACAGAGTAAGATTTAGATTGGGAGAGTAAAATCGCCTACAGGTCCAGAGTAGTGGTTTGGCTTGTTTTAGTCCATTTTCCGTAAATGCATCCAGACATTACTGCTGACTATTTCCCCAGCACACCTTTAGGATCAGATGGATATTCTACTCTATGTACCCTCATTGTTTTGTATTTGTTTCAGTCCTGAAAAATCAACTGGCACGAACTGCAAAATTGCTCCATCACACTGAACTACCCACTGCCTATTTTTGTAAAAGCATTTTTATCCAAACAGTGTGAGCAGGTACAATTGTTAAAGCTGTTATTGTTGCTGCAGACTTGGGTCCCCTGAGGCAGCTATAGAGCATTTACTTTTTCAGATTTGTGTAATCTTTAAGAGATGTATAGCTCATATATTACCCCACTTTGCAAAATAGTGAAATTTCACACACACATGTGCACACACCCAAATACAGAGCCTTGTCCCAAATACGTAGGATGTAGTCACCTAAAGCTAGAAAGTGTACGCATCAAACTAGGTATGGGTCATGAATTTTGAATATTCAAATAGTCATTACTGCAAATATTATCTCATCTTATAAATATATATTTTCCTTTTTTTTTTACCGGCACCTGGTTGTAATGCGGTACTGTCGCCAGACGGTGGCTGTAGCTCGCCTGAAAGCTGTTTGCTAACCGCCATTAAATAACAAGAGAAGAAGAAAGCATGAGCGCTAGGTGCCGCTAAAACGGGTGTTGCGGTGTGACATTCGGAACCTGAGAAAAATGCAGAGTCTTCAGCCGCCAGAGAGTTCTGTGTTAAACTCTTTAGAAAAAAATGCAATGAAAATAAGCACAGGTGCAAACTTTGCCAGGTAAAACTACTATAGCCTAAGTCTACAACAACTACGCACAGTATGACTGACGCAGTATGAGGGGCTGATTCTCACCGTAGGAGAAATGATCCATGTCTGTGTAGACTGCATAGGGAAGATGCACAGTTTATTATAACTAGGGCTGTCAAAATAACGCATTCATTTCGATTAATAAATTACAGAAAAATTAATGCACTTTATTATATCCCTTGGCCTCATACGTCACTGAGCATAGGCTACTATCGTATACGGCAGCTTTGAAAACGTGGCAAAGCTTTGAGTAAAAGTCGAATAGTCTCAGTAAATATCGAATTGTATTTTTGCTTGAAATGTCCGTCCCTACATCAAACACAAAGTTTCTTTGATCAAAATTGTATTTTTTGGCTTGAGGTAATCTTATTTTGTCTTTTTTTTTTTCCTCAGCCAGAGGACGGGGAAGAGGCAGGTCCAGAAATGAAGACGAGGAGGAGGGAGCAGGGGGAAGGCCATCTGGACCGAGCACTCTGTTTGACTTTCTGGAATCCAAGATGGGCGTTTTCTCCATCGATGGTGGGTGCACTGGTCCCAATTTCATTCTTTAAAACATAATCAACTTTTCACTTGATTTATTTAAGAGAGAAATGTGTTCCACAAATTTAAATATGTGTGATTGTGTTTGTCAAGCCAGTTCTTTGGTTGGAAATGAGCAGTTTTTGAACATGAGCAAAGTCACGGTTGGATTCCGACAGATGGCTATCTGGCTAGCATGAGCTTAATTAATTCATGTTCTCTAAATGCCTGAAATAAGTTAAAGTTTGCAAAACCAATGCAGCCCTGGGCTGTACTTGAAAAAGTGTAAACTTTTATATGCTATGTATTTTAAATATAGATAGTGTTTGACCATGAATGATTTGGTTTGGTGAATTTATTGAAGGCTTCAGTCTGCTACTTCCCTTCATGTGTTTCTTAAGTGATTTGTGTTTAACTTGATATCTGCTTGTAGAACATGGTAGTCTGGTATTTTCCATATTTCTTCTATTATTTATAGACGAAATATTTTGCCACCCTGAAAATGGTCTTTTCTGCCTTATCTTCTCAGAGCCAAAGAGCCAGGCACCTCAGAGACATCATGAGAGTAAAGCCAATTTCTCCAACTCAGACTATTACTCCAAAGACACATCTCATACCAAGTACTCATCTCATAATGAGCACAGGCAACAAAGGAACGACAGGCCACCTCGCTTCCACAGGGACACTGATTTCCCCAAACCTGGCCAGGAGCCTGTCTCCAACTGTGCAACCTCTCAAACATCAACTCAAGGCCAGCATTGGAAGGGCCAGGAGAGATGGTCACGAGGCACATCAGACAGATCCCACAATGACAGGAGAGAGATGCGTGATGAGCAGAATTTCCCTTCATCCTTCCCGACCACTTTCACACGTTCTAAAGAACCTCAGCAGCAGACGGATTTTAGTGGCTCTTACCACCAACGATCGAGAAATGGAGACGGTGGTGGTGGTGGGAACATGACCGGATCATCTCAGAGGAGAGGGGGAAAAGATAATGCACCCACACCTAAACTTAGTAATTCTGCAGGTAGTGAACTGGATGGCAGAGGAAATAATAAACGTACAGACAGAATTGAAGAACCCAACAACAGCAGGAGGACAGGGAAGACTGAGCGGCCGAACTCAGGCCACTTTGACCGACAAAGGGATAGTGGACCACCAAACTTTAACTTTAGGGGAGGAAGCTCAGGGATGTCTCAAGAAGTGGGGTTATCACAGGATTCTCGAATCACGACGGGGGATCCGTCTCATTTCCAAAATGGAGATGTGGAACACAAAAGAACTGGGCCTATCAAGCCAGCAAACTCATCGTGTCCCCCAAACCGGGAGCCGCCCCCCAAGAAAAACATCCCAAATAACCCAGGACCCAAAAGAAGGTCAGGACAGGGCAAAGGTCAGGGACCTCGAGGGCCAGAGAAAAGTCATTTTGTGGAACGCGCTTGGAAACCTGGAGACCAGTGCTTGGCACTGTACTGGGAAGACAGCAAGGTATGTCATTCCTGGATTGGTAGCAAAGCAACAGCTGAAATTGTTGAAAAAAAGTTTTATTTTATTTCAGTTAGAGAAAGAACACAGATAAACCAGTTACTTACACACATAAATTATCCCATGTACATACAAAATGAACTTCATATGATCTAGTGATAATTCTGACAAACATTGTGTGATTCCAGAAATGTCAGATGTGTTTTTCTGTCTCAGAGTTTGACAGTTACCATGTTCAAAAATGTCAAAAAATAAATTGCGGCTCATTATCTCTCTATCATAGTGTGTCAGATTTGTTGTCATGTTGTAATCAATTCATATGAAGTTGTCTGAATCCGACATGTGAAAATGTTTGTATTTAAATAATGACATTTCTATTTGTTTGTGTGTGTTTGTGTGTGTGCTTGCGCACCCATATAGTTCTACCATGCCAGGATAGATGCTGTGCATTCATCGGGCTCCACGGCTGTGGTTGTATTCAGTGATTATGGAAACTGCGAAGAGGTCCTGCTGCATAACATCAAACCTGTCCCTGCTGATGTTATGGTAAGACAACATTTTGATATAATTATTAATCATTCATTATTATAAGGATCAATACACATTGGTTGCAGAAGTAACCTATCAAACTGTATTCTTGTGGGTTGAGAAAGTGATGAAATATGAATGCAATCTAATCTGATTACCCACAGTAACATCACAACCATATCAAATGTGCATGGCAGGAGGAAGATGATGGTTACTATGACAGTTCACTAGAGTTTCGTCGTGGAGGAGATGGACAGCCAAGACGCACACGACCAACACAGCAGTATTACCAGCCTCCCAGGGCACGGGATTGATGTGTCTGCGTTTACAGGTAAATAAATATTCAATTGTTTTTTTCATACATAAGTAAAACCAAACATCAGTGTGTCTAGAATGTATGAAAAATGCTTGTATCTCTGTGAAAAGTTGTGAGTAACATAAAAGAAACTGTAACCAAACTACAACGAAAAAACTCACTTTTATGTAGACATTGATTTTACATGATAATTTACTCTTTGATTGCTTCTGCTGGTACAATGTCTTGTGTAAAAACTAAGTCCGCAACAAAGATGCTTAATTTGTTCTTCGGTTCTCTCCATCCATCAGTGTGCTTGGCCCTCCTCCTTCCACGACAGAGACCGTGTCACTTTCTGCAACAATCCAGAGTGCTTCCCGAATTTCTCAGTGTCCACACCGTCAGGACATACAGAACTTTTCAAAGGGCTTGGACATGATGCAAAAATAGTAGAAAAACTGACATGAGCACCTGTTGATACTCTTAAGGACATATCTACTGTATATGTTGTGAAGATTTGTTAAATGGATGCATAAAAATAAACGATTATTATAGTATGTAGCGGATTTGTTGTTTTAATGTGTTTTTATTTTTGAGAATCAAATTGAAATGAAGATTAAATGTATCAAGAGAAGAAACAGGAAACCCCCTGTGTTTATCTAAACTGCTTTTTTAATCATTGATTTAATTAGAGTTAATTTTAACTGATGACATGGTAATGATCTGCTCTACTAAATTTGCTAATTCTTGTCTTGTAGCATACCTCTGTCACTTCTCCTCTAGTAGATAGGCAAAGAGTCCACAGCAAGTAGCTTAAGCTCATTTGTCGTGTTCTGCGAAGCAAATCCAAAGGGTAAGACAATCTCTTCCCCCGTAATAGAGACGGTTACATTGCAAAGATATCATTTTGCACATTACAAAAGGGACTGTACCCAGCTCTTGAAGCATTGCGCACACACCACTGAGCTGCCGCTTCATGGACTACTGCTGTGTGAGAGACAAGTTTTACACATCAAGAAATAATGTCCACTTTGGCTCCAATTTCACTCGACTAGCAGTAGGGGACAAATGGACAATGCTCCAGGGTTCAGTAGAGAGGTCACCGTGCTATTCTGTATCATTGGTGCAAAGGATTTGCTTTATTTTCCAACTGAGACGCCAGCGAGCATTGATGAATAATTAACGGCTGGTAATATGGAAACCTATCCGCCGGGGAGGAACTGAAAGTGAAGCTCTTGAAAGTGTTCTGGGGGGCTGACCATGACACATTGGCAAGATAATCATAAAGGATTGATTTTCAATCAGATAAACTGTGATATTTTGGTAGAGGAATTAAGCCAAATTCATATTGAATATTTTCCTCTAGGCTCTGTGAAATGTCAGGCTTGACAAATATTATATTAGTCTAATGTGGTAGCCCTGTGGTTCATCAGTCATTAGACACAATTAATGTGAGATTGTGTGTGCAAATCATGGGGGAAGTAAACCGATTCTTATCAAATGGAAAATCCTCATGTAGCTGATGTATGAGGGAGAAACAAGTCAACTCAGCTAACAAGAAAACGACTGGAACCAGTTTATTGTATGTGCTTTTAAATGAAAAAAATAGCATTTCCTGTATATAAGCCCCCTACATTTTTATTTTAGGATGAGGAAACCCTTACCAAAGCAGTTTTATGGAGATATGTGGATCATATAGCCAGTTGCCCCTGATCCATTGTAAGTGTTGTGTTAGTGTGCCAGGCTGTTTGGTGACGGCTATAAAAACTGGGTGGGCAGATAATATTACATCTTGTTTTTCAGGTATAAGTAACCGCACTGTTGATGCTGTGATCAGAATTAATCTGCAGCTTAAAGTACGGCACCTTTTTCTGTTGTATTATGTACTCTCTATGGTCTCAATCAACACTCTAGGATTTCAAGTTACTTTAATATTGTTCGGGCGTGGCAGAGTTAGTCCAGTCAGCTTTAGTTTGATTTTATTTCTACAAAGGTTAATGAGAGGGTGGCACAAGTTAACTCTAAGAACACAACCACAAATATGCAAAGGCCATGAGTCACTTAACAGATTATCATTCAAAGGTGATGACACCCTTCTAGACTTCTGCCCCATTCGTACTTGTGCCACGGCCAACTGGATAACATACAGAAACAGGCTCATTCGACACAATAGATCAATGTTTTGTTGTTTGTGTAATAACATTGTTAATGTAATTTGTTAATAATGCTAATATTAGCATGATAGCATATTTACAATAACAATTCTACCTTGCTGATGCGAGTTGGGTAATGTTTACCACGTTGGCGTCTCTGTTTAATGTGTTAGCATGCTAAGCTAAATTAGCACTAAACATTAAGTACAGCTAGGGCTGGAAATTACATCTATGCAAGTTAGTGAAACAAGATTTCAACAAATTGAAATTTTACTCTGATAAAAGTGTGAGATAAAAAAGTTAGGGTATCAAGTTATTTGGATGTGGACATGAATACATTTCACGGCAATCTATCCAAAGGTTGTTCAAGTTTTGGTCTTAAGTCTTAAATGTGCTAGAGAAAATTTTAGCAACCCCAAAGTCAGTATGTTTTTTTCCCCTGGGACTATGAATGTATAAAATTCTATGGCAAATCATCCAATTTTTGTTGAGGTAAGCTAGTTCTATCTGGACCAACTCACATCCCCAAAGCCACGCTGCTAAAGTAATGTAGCTGAAAACAAGCCTGCCTTTTCCAGGCCTTGCTCAACCCTGCAACTTGATAACCTTCAGCAACAGGAGGAATGCTTTTATCTCCTCGAGGGGGGAACAACCTCCTTTCCCACATTAACATCCCTTTTGCTGTGCTCCCTGTTCGTTTCCCACCTGCTTGGCTCTCCTCGTATCCCCATTCACAGCTGTTAGCCATTATCATCCTGCTTACCTGACCCCTGAAACCTCCATCTTTCCACCATGGAACCTTTTGTGGCAGTGACATCTGAACCCTGTGATCCTAGTAAATGCCTCCTTTCTTATATAATTTCTACATCGGCTTCAACAACCCAATCCTTTCTCTCCGTCTAGTACATGGGGGAAAAGGAGACCTGAACGGAGGGTACTAGAACGTGGCCAGAGAATGAGTATTCTTGCTGATGTATTAAGTACCTGGTTGAACATAGAGGAGTGCTTAAGGTATAAAATTTAGAGGGAAAAGGGGCACTCCAGGTAAAATAATGTATGTTGTACAAAAGGTCTTTTGTATTGGACGTGTCTGCTCCACCCATCAGACAGTTATTTGAGCCAGTTAAGTCTTAGGTTAATTCAAAGACACTGCATGTGGCAAAATGTTGGTTGAGTTTAAGAACACCAAGTCTCTCTTTACTCTAGTGTTTGGTTTGCTTCATACAAAGAAGAAATAAAAAGGAGGATATGGCAGCTTTAACGTCTCCTAAAAAGATTCAAATCCCAGGAAATTGCCAACGCAGGATATTGAAGGGGTTCAAGTCTCTAGAAAGGTCTATTTGCGTGGTGATGTGTTATCCACTTTTTCATAGTGGTAGAAGGCTTAGGGTTGGTGTTTGCATGTGAATCAAAGAATTTAAAGTCAAACCACCATCTGGTCGAAGGCTTCACCACTAACATGCAAAACAAGTGCCGTCATGTGTATGCTTTGTTGGGATCTCTAGGCAAATGTAATTTGTAATGCAAAGCCTAGCACTTACTCACACGGGTGAAATCATAACAGCCGTTGTGTTTGAGAAGACACTTCCACACTTTGCATACAATCCACCACCCTGTTGCTTGACACAGAGCGGGGTGGCATATTGAATCTGAATTTGGTTAGGCGTGATAGTCTTTGTTTTGAAGTCTGTGTAGAAGAGGATTTATAGTTCCAATATCCTTTGACACATGGTGTTTGTATAGAGGTATATGCTAGAAGAAAAGAAGAGAAAAAAAAGTCTCAAACTCAAAGTGTTATTACTCAAGCTGCAGCTGAGAGGCTCAACACTTAATGAGCAAGATAGGTGCTGCTTGTCAGTGGAAATGGCTGTTTTCACTGTGCAGCAGACCATGGTCTGCACGGGTCATTCTTCAAACATCCTGTCAACGTTTGTTGCCGAGCAGCCCTTGTGTTACTCATAACACATGACAATATAATGGTCAAATGGGGCCAGTTAGCTTGACCAAAGACAGTATGGACTGAGGGTGAATGATGAATCAGCAGTCGGGTATTGATCTTTACCATTACCACATATGGGTTTACGCAGCGAAGCAAACGTGGAGTAAAGCACCTCTCAGTCACTTTTATTGACCCTGTCCAGTTGCACTTAATGGCTACACACCACATGAAGGAGAGGAACTGTTGAGTCCAGCTAGTGTGGCTGCCTTTGTGGGTTTTTTTCTTTTCAATTTCCTCTGAAAAACAAGACTTGTTGTGTCATATTTCCATTACTGTCACACGTATGTCCCTGAAGCTTACCAACAAACCTACTACTACTGTTTTTTTTGTATGTGTTTTCTTGTTTGCTGTGAAACCAGTTATAACTGTATAAACTCTTTCATAGTTGTATGAAACATCTCCTGTATGCATGTTCTCACACGTGAGCTTCTTTAGCACATCTAGGTGTCACATTTGGCCCAGTTGCTGCTCACATCAACCATGACTAACAGAGTTGGTTACGCTGTCCATAGTTCTGATCCCAATTCCTCGTAAAGGCATAAATACTCAGACTTCAAAGATTTGAGCTGCCGGTGTGAGCATCTGGTAAACACAAAATAACAGATGAGACATTACTGGTCTGCAGCTGAATTTTCAGATTAAAAGCTTCTGGGAATTTGAGCTTCATTTTTTATGTATCAAAGTGAAAGGTGTGTCAGTTTTGTGGTGGAGGTCACAGGAGAATAATTGGTTAGTACAGCAGGTCTCCTGGGCTGGTAGCTAGGGCTCTCTGTGTACTCAGAATTAGGTTTATGTGTACGTTTTGTAGATGTTAATTAACGATAATATACCCAAAATAATTGCAAATAGATTTCAGTTCCAAAGAGACTTATGGGGCAAAACTGAGTAAAATGGCTCGTGGCTGGTACATATACGTATGTCTACACCCCTATACTGACTTCACAGGCATGACACACAGGCATAATCAGAACCCAAACACCTGGCCCTGGACCAGCTCAAAACGTCATGGTATGTATTTACATAAGCTCAGTATGGATTAATCTTACAACCTTTTACCCAGTTGCCCTTGAAATTGAACCAATATCAAGAGATGTATTTAAAAAATCCCATATTTTCTATGAAACAGAGAAAGCTACACGGACTGTCCAGTCTGTCAGGCTGGTCAGATGCCAAAACAGCCCCTCGGTCTTGAGTTATGTCTTAAGCCTCTGGTTCCATAACTTTCCTAATTAGGCAATTACTGTATGTTGTGAAGGCAGTGAGATGTGAAGCACAGAGCTCCTTTTGACCCAGAGGGCAGCGGGACTGTTTGGCTTGTTGGCTCCCTTCTTCGAAAAAGTCTCAAAGCTGCATGTCGTGTGTGATGCTGTTTTAACTGGCTGCTTAATAAGAAGAGCTTTCACAGAATCATAGTGAGGTTATAGGCTGCAATAGGGATCTATAATAACTCTCAAAAACAATAAGGATTTACTGGCCCTCTGCCAGTGCAGCACTGCCATGCCACTTCTTATTTCATTTCAAGTGTGTCTTGGCCTCAGAGTTCTTTAATAATTCTCAGGAGAATAATCAATCAATCAAGCTCGGTTTGTCTTGTGTTAAAGTTTATTTGTGTACCTTTATGGAGTCAAAAGTGTCTCACAAGTCAATAAAACTAAATAAATGACAGAGACATACTTCAATCAATAAAGAGACACCAAGACATCAATAGTTGGCTTGTCTTTACAAATAGGATTTCGGACACTTTAAAACAGGCCAAAAGGCTGACTAACCAACCTGACAAGGCTGTTCCAGATCCTGAAGGATGAAGTGCAAAAGCTTTGTTAACACTGGTCTTATATTTTGAGTGTAAACCAATAAGCTTTTGTCAGATAACCTTGCCCCACCTGAATATAAAACCTATAAATAACTTTATAGTTAATCAACAGACTGTTGAATTTGATCCTGTGAGCAGTGAGGGTAGCGGGGATGTGATACTTTAGGTGACAACATAGATACTGTCATGTAATCTTATGTATCGGTCCTGTAATAAATATTAATTGTTGATGAATGGATATTTTTGTGGCGTGTTGAAGTGGCCAAGGTTTAAAAAAATAAATATATTGTAATATATAATTCATAAATATTGCAAAAAAAACCCATGCAAAAATCTTATATGCACTTGAATGAAACTTTATTTCAAAATCAAACTACACGCATAAGATGCATCGGCTTCTCTGGTGTTGTGGAGACAGTTGGTGAGAGAGCTGACTTACAAAACAAAAATAGCACAGAACATAACTGTAGTTTGCGTGATCCATTTAGTCTCAGCAGATGGAGGGTGCATACAAGTTATAGCCTTTAGCATCTAAAAATGTGTATTTTCCCCTGAAGAGCAGATCCTAAACACATAACTGTTGCAGAAAATAGAAAAAGAAGAATCCAACCTCTCTTTTACAAAGCGTGCACAATCACCAAATTAGGCTCCGGTGTGTCATTTGTCCTCATTGCAGCTTAATTTGTCAGATGAAATACCTAAAATCCCTCAAATCCCAGGATTAACCTGTGGACAGTGGAGATTTGCATTGCAGCCACACATTGATAATCAATAGAGATGATGAGGGCCATAAGTCTTCTCTTCCCCTAAGAGGCTTATAGATCATGAAGGTTATTTATTTCTTCATCTGTCTGGATATATGAAATTTACAGTTAAACTATGAAACATGAGGTGAAGGGCAAAGGTTTCTCTGGAGGGCAAAATAGTAGGAAAAACTAATGTAAGAGTGTTACAGCATTTCCAATGAAACAGTGACTCTCCTAAGGCTAACATCAGGTACTTGTGACAGCAGTAGTGTCACAAAACAAACAGATCAATAAGAATAAGTGACGGATCTTACATCTTCATATCCAACATACTCAGTAATTTGCTTTATGAGCTATTAACAAACATTTTCTTTTCAGTTTTTTTTCTTTGCTGTAGCCTCCCATCCAATCTGGCAGAACATTCAATAGCGACAGCAACAGCAGCGCTTAAACTGTTCGGCGTCCTTCAGGCCTCCTGCCTGTTTATACTCAAGCCTGCTGAAGGGTGACTCGTCTCTCTTTGCTAATCAGGAATGTGTAAAATTGTAAACGCAGAGATAAAAGGAGAAAATGAGGACGGTGCTACTCACATACTGATTTATTGCCTTTAAAAACCTGATACTTTACCGATCTAAGTGTATTACTTACAGTTGATGTGCAATTAACTTCAATTCAATATGCTTTCTTTGAGTGATAATCACATTAAAATGAAAAGGGTGTGTATGTGGAAGACTGTTCAAGGTCTTACAGGGTGTGTTTAAATATTTTTTGTGTTGGTGTATGCCTCTTTGTGTCCTTTTCTTGCATGTATGTGATGTGAAGTGTATGTGTGTGCGTGTGTCTGTGTTTTCCTCAGGTTCCAGTGGCTGTCCTCGGGTCATGACAAATAAAAAGGTGATAAAGGAATTACTTAAAGGAAGTAAGTGTATCTGTGACTGGACCTTTTCTGTGTTACATTAGGAGCAGAGTCTCTCCTCCTCTGGCAGCAGTGGCAGATTTGGGCCGATCAGAATGTGTCATCGTTGCATATTATAGTAATAGTAGACGATAATAACTACTTTTTTATTGTGTTCTATTCAAAGAAGTTTATCCACATTGAAGTTAAACAAGCAACTCTTCAGGAGCAGAATGTCACAGGACGGTTTGGAGGACCTCTTGCTGATGACGATGATGGACAAAAGATCCTGATGAATCTGATGATGTCATGGACAAGTCTGCAGAAAAAGGCAAACTCCACTGCGGCTTTAACTACATGAAGGTAGGACACATTTATATTATATACTGTGGATGTGTGCGGTGCTCTTTTCATATTCACCTGAAGTTACTGTAATATGCACTGTGGATGTGTGCAGTGCTACTTTCAGTGTGTCCTTTTAATATTTGATGTCGTTTGGTTTTAGTTGCCTACTAATTTTATTGGTCTAACTGGGTTGTTGATTTGCAAGAGGCTGTCATGAGTTATTCTTGTTTACTTATGTTTTTGATTTCTGTCATGAGTTTTGAATTTTTGTCAGTTCGTCATTTTGTCATTTGCCATGCGTCTATCTTTTCTCCTTGTGGATTACTTTCTTGAGTTTTGGACCTCATCACATTTCTTACCTCCACAGTAAGAATTGGTTTTTGGCTGGTTTTTTTTGTGTTTGAATAAATTATCCACCCAAGTCTGCACCTGGGTCCTCTCCCTTTTTGTTTGATCTCAAACCTGTAGAGCAGTACGAACTGGCACAGAGACAAGGGAACACAAAGACTAAATAAACTTGGGAGGTGAGGGTAATCAGACACAAGTGAGACAATCAAAGGAGCAGGTGAAAACAATTAGGGCAGGGCACATAATCAAACAAGCGGGAAACACACAAAGGCAGGAAGTGGATCAACACAAGAGACAAGGTGACAAAGTAAAAGTGATATTTGAACCCCGAAATACAAATCAAAACCCTAACTAAACTAGAACTAACTCATGACAGAAACACAGAATAAATACAATTCAAAACTAAACATTATAACTCCTGACAGAAATCAGAACTAAACTAGAATAAGTCATGACAGAGGGTGATATTTTGAAATACGTTTCACTTCAGTTAAAAGCATATTTTAACTGCAGTCCTTTGCAGTGTTTATGCGTCTACCTGCTAGCCTTCATTCTAGCTGCAGTGAGTGACCAGTAAATTAAGCACCTCCTGTGAAGCATGGAGTGATGGTTGCTCTCTCTCAGTTGCCAAGGCTGAACTCATGTCAAATTGTTATATACCGACACACAAAAAGGTTAGGGATGAGGAAGGGCTGGATGGTTTGGCATACAGAGCATGTGACATCATGTTAGTACTATTATTACTGCCTCTAGCTTATCAGTTTGTAGTTCTTGAGGAGAGAGAAAAAAATGCCAGCCCTGTGGTTCCAGTAAGTAATTGCCCCAGTTTTGTGCATGCATGAACACAAACCACTGAATCAAATATCTTTTAACTGTGCAGAGTAGGACAGAGTAGTTTGACTCGAAACACCAGGATTTGACGAGAACTCAGTCAGCTAAAAAGGTAAAAACACAATGCAAATTTTCTGTTTCGACTTAAAACAGTTCATCATGTCCAAATGAGGAACATAGACCAAGCGCACCCTTATGTACAACATCTTATAGCCCTGTGATTGAACATAGAGTTGGCTGAACCCGTGCCATATGGCAGATGAGCCCTGGCTCTTTCTAATAGGAAAACCTGAGACCAAATGAGCCACGTCATGAGCCCTTATCTCTCTGCCCACCTGTTCCTATTTGTGTCTCTGTGCCCTTTAATCAAACTACCTGCTTTACTGCCATGCCTCTCTACCTGTCTGTATTTTTGTGTGTGTGTTTTTTTCTTAGCTTCTTTGCCTGTGGCTGTCTGGTTTGTAAACAGAAGCAGAGTGCACAGGGATTAAAGTGTACTCTCTCTTTTTTCTATTGCCCTATTATTGATACTCAACCTGTAGCGTGTGTTAGCCCTGTCTCTCTCTTATTGCCTTTGTAGCTCCTGAAATGCTAAAAAAAAATTAGCATGACATTTTGAGTATATTGAATTAGCAAAGCAGGAGAGTGTATAGCATTGTGTTTGTGTGAATGCACAACACTGCCTGGGCTTTACCCACCTCCAAACATGGTGTGCCTTTTCAATCACCATGTAGCAGATCAGTGATCAGCATCAATCAAAGAGAGCAAATGAGAGAAATGATGAAAGAAGGTCTTTTTTTTTACTCCTGAAAAACTGTTGCACAATTCCTGCACCAAATTTGGTTAGCAGACTTAGTTCCCCTCGACAGAAGGAACGGCTTCCAGAAATGCATCAGTGGCTGATATTAACAAGGAGCGCTCGTCTGGCACTTCATTAACTCAGTGTGATGCTGCGGCTCGGTCAGGCAGCCAGACTGTCAGACCTTATAGGGCATCTCCCTTTAAAGCCTTTAAATACTTCTATTCTAGGGTTCGAAGAGGACACACTTTACTTGGGCAAAACTACAAACAGGTTCGACTCTCATTCGCTCACTTTGCATGAGGCTAGGCTCTTGTAATACTTCAATATAGCCTGACTTCCACAAAATGAACAAACAGACGACACGTTTAAAATTATGACGCAGGAATGGCAAGTATAATCGGACAGGTGGCTTCAATGGATCTAAATTTACAGCCATTTTAAAGTAATGAACAGTGTATGTAGAGTGCCGTAGCTAAAGATCATAGACAACTACAAAGGCAATGCACACATGACCAATTCCTTCAACATACAGGGATTCTCCTCCTGACATTCAGCGGGGAGTAGATCATGAATAACTGAGTGAAAGGGAAACATATGGGATGCGATAGAGTAGGATTAGAGTCCAACCCATAATCCCACAGGAGTAACCTCACACAATAGAGCTACCACTTGGATTCAGTACACTGATAGTTTTGAACATCTGAGGTATATGTATATAAATATATATATATATTTGGCCAAATTCATTTGAAATATAAGACTTTAAATTTGTGCCCTGCCTCCTGATAAAGGTTCATCTGAGGATCCCTGGCTTTACATTTGCATTAATAAAAGTCTCATAATTGTTTAAAATAGCATTAAAAACTCATTCATTGAGTCTTACTCACTTAGCTATTATGCCATTGTTAAGCCTTTACTGAACTTTACAGTTGATTTATTAAGATTAACACATACTTTAATATGCAGTACTACCAATTAACTATGCACTTATTAACAGTTATTTATGCTTTTTTTTGCAGCTACTGGATCTAAATGGAGAAAAGTGATTATTAAGGTTTATAACTGTTGATGAATGCATGATAAAAGATTTATTAACCCTAAAGTTACAATCTCAAAGTTTTCAGTTTACCATGTCATGGTCATGATTCTAAATCTTACCTATTAACTTACACTTATTACAATGACCTTAATATAAAGTGTTACCAAAAGGGTTGCAGATAGGCAACAGCTGTATAAGTGCACTTTGTTACACATAAATCTGCTTGCAGTAAAATAAAACTCGGTTCTGAATTGTGTGAAATAACTTATTTCCAACTGAAAATGATCATTATGTTTCCAGTTGCCAGTTCTGTTGTTGTTCCTTTGAGGGTCCACATAGCTATGCTCTGTATCAGCCTGGAGAGAGCCAACAGAGGATTGTAAATAGGTTGAGGACAAGATGAGGAAGTGGAGGGGGAGTCATTGGCCTCTGAATCCCGACACTCTTTGAAAACACAAAAAGCGATGATCCAGCTGGCCTTGTAGCAAACTTAGCAGAGAATATTTTATCACTTGAAGTTCTTTACTTGTTAGTTAGTTCCACTTACTAATCTTTATTCTGCTCCAGTTAAAGCAGCATTCAAAAGCACACAAAAGTATCATTTTGGAGGAAAACCAGTTTAACAGTTGGTGCGAGTGAAAACCATTTCTCCACAGAATGCCTGGTTGATTCACTATTAAAGCAGCTTGGACATGATCATTTTTTGATATAATTCACACAGAATTTGCTAAATAAATTGAAGCTTGCTTTTAGAGTTTGTCTTTTTCAGTCTAAGGTCCAACAATAAAGGATGGTCTTGTTAGAGCAGATGGTTGAACAGTCTGTCATAGACTTGTGGTTTTGGGCTGACACACATGTAAAGCCAGAGAGGGCGTAAGGCTGTCGTTTTATTAAAGGTTCTGACATTCATAACTGGCAAAGGCATTAATTTTGGCCATATCAGTTTTTCTGTTTGTGTTGATGGGAGATATGTTAGTGGTGATGATGTGAAAGGACATAAAGGCCTCAAGGGGAAACTGCCTAAACTCCTGTTGATTTAGGCACATTAAGCATGCAATGCAGTCATTGGAGGGGTTTCATCACCCTTATTACATTGAAGAAGAAACTTTAGGAAGCAGATTTTCCCAGACTGTTTCACTTTGCCAAGAATAATAAACCCAGTAGGCCTATTAGATTAAAGGGGACTTTTCCTGAAATAAACTGTAATTTAACACAGGCAAGACAGGGAGGTCCTCCTACTACTAGCTTCATTATGTGTGGAGCCTGTTGTTGACTGCACATGTGGAAACATGAGAGAAAAAGCACGTAACTGAAAAAGAAAATGATAATTTATCACTGTATGCAGATGATGCACTTGTGTAACTGACAATGTAATTAAAAAAAATATTTATTAAAATAAATAAAGAAATGAAGTAGAAATAAAGGAGTTTACCAAATAGAACAGTTTTCTGTAACATGGATTAATACAAGATGAATTTCTTTGAAAACATCTCTGCAGTTAAGGATAAGTTACGTTTTTTTTTGTTAGTTTGTCTTAATACATTACCGACATCCCTCGCTCCACTACTACAATTAGCAGTAACTCAAAAATTATTATTGTGGTACTGTAGGGGTGGCGGCTGCAATGGCGATCATGACGCTGCATGTTGGTAGAAAAAAATTGAGATAAAAATATGAATGTAAAATAATAACAGCAATACAATCCAATGTAATAAGGTGCGTCTTATTTGTACGAGCGTTAACATCTGACTTTGATTTGAGGACACTGGGTCACATGACACAAAACTATAAATGTTTCTATAAATAGATGTATTAATAAATGTATTAAAAGTGTGTCTTATGCACCAAATTTTACAGTGTTTGTTTTGTGTTAATGCAACTATTAAGCTAATTGGTTTCCTCCATTGAAATGAGAAGACACAGGAGAGTTTTAAGTTAAGATAAACTACTTCACTGAGTTCATCTGACTTAATTGACTGCCTCATTTTAAGTTCAATACACTGAATGGAATGGGCACTGTTTACTTAATTTATTTAAGTTAACTTAACAATGACTAAAAGAGTTAGGTTTCTTCATATGGTTTGAGTTAAACTAACTTGTCACGCTCACGTCTTTAAAAAAGTGCAGCTTATTCAAAAAACTAATGTTCATTCTAAACACAATAATTTAACACAACTTGACACAGTTAAGATCTTTACCCAATTAAGTTACTTTTCCCAATTCGGTTTCCTCATTTTTTTTTTCAAATAAACTTGTGTACAGAGCCGTCATGCAGACCCAAAATGTGACCTGTTTGTGCGGGATGTTAGTTGAGTTCCACTGCATCTGAGAAATGTGACCAATGTGCTGTATGTCTCTTGTACTAAACTGATTCACAATACAACCCATGAATAACATGAAAAAGCTCTTTATTGTGTGTGATTGAGATTTAGAGGCCTGAACAGACATGTATGAGTAAGTTTGAGTTATGCCAACAATCTGTTTAATCATGCATATTTACCCAATGATGTCACACAATATAACAGCTAATCTCATTTGTAAAAACTCACCTGTTGTTGAGCACCCCATAACACAGACATTGTGGTGCAAGATCACATCATGCTGGAAGTCTTGTTTTTCAGGTCAACCTGTTGTGCATTGAGTCCTTTCAGAATACAGTGCACTGAACATTCATTTTTTCTTCTTAGAAAAAGTTTGTTGGAATTTTTAGAATGAAAAATACAATCAAAACTGGTTTGTCCTGGACCTGTTCCTCTGTTGTCGAACACTACACAGAGTTCAACACTAATTACCATTCTCTCATCTGCTAATTAGGCTACAACCCCTCCTTTACACACAAAAAGTGACGCCAAGGGAGGAGCAGCAGTCCACGTTTCTAGCATTCCATGTCAGTGAAAAAACATTTCAACTCTATTTAAAACAAAGAAACATTCAGCAGTTCCTTTAGCTCTAAGTCAAAACACACAATCAGGCAGAACATGGAAAAATGAAGTAACTGTGGAGGAATTAAGTCTGGTTACTGGTATTCATGTGCCTTATATTCATGCTAATTAATTAATACATTTAGTTCTGTACCATAGAAGTGTTAACAGCTTAGATTGGCCAATGTATGAGAAACCAAACCATTGTATTTTTCTGTAGAAATAAATGCAGGGAGAAGAACATTTTGTAGGAATAAGACAGGATGTAAGAAACATAAGAATCTTGGCCTGATAGAAAATTTGATATGCTAACAGCTGCCACTAAAGCAGTCACTGAATACTTGACACTCCCCTTAATCTGCTTGCTGTTCTATTCTCTTGTCCATTGTAAAAATGGAAGAGGGGCTACTCACACACTTGCAATCCTTACTTTGATCTGAGAAGTGCTGAATAACACTCACTACTACTGATTAGGAAATTGCGCCTGTGAATTTTCTCAAAGAGCTATTACAGAAACTTTCCTTTTCATTGGTGAGTCACGTTAAAACCTGTAATGGTGCCAATGGATTTAAGTCAATCTTGGGATATTCTACTGATCCAAGCACATGACAGCCATCTGGCTTCATAGAATACTTATGCGTGTCCAAAAATAAGACAATATGCACATTACTAACACCGAGGAATAGAAACTCACTGGTAACTATAAATTGAAAAGAATTCCTTGAACAGTGCTTTATTGTACATGAGAGGGTCGTGCTTACTGTCACTGTCAGAATAGACTCTTTGAAGACGTTTAATGACTGCCTTTGAGTCACTTGGCTGTTAACCATGAAGCTTTTGTATAGTGAAGACTGAACTATAAATGGTAACAGAACGTTTGGGGTCGTTTTTAACTTCACTCAAAAGTTGTGCTTTTATTGTGAATTAAAAGTGACCGTATTATGCTGCATCCACAAAACCTAATTTGAAATACCACAGTTGTTATATTCCACTTGGAACCTACAGATTTTCAAAGTGTGCATTAATAATATCTTAAGTACTAATCCTGATACATTGTCATCATGGGAACAGAGATTGTTGAAACAACATGGTACCAATGAAGAGCCTCAGGGTTGGATTGGTGAGGATAAATAAAGTGGCATGACATGTTGCTTTTAAAGCGTTAGCACTTGTGGGAAAAAATAAGTGGCTCATAAAAACATTGCAGCAGTTAATTCCCTTGAAGCCCGTCTGCGTTTGGCTGAGATGAAACTGGATGAAACAGTGAGAAAAATAGGGACAGAGGAATAAAGCAAATTAGTAACGTAATCCACAGCGGGATCAAAAAGAGTGCGATTGGATTATATTTAGTTGCATCACAGCAAATGAAAGATGTTTCAGATCAAAGGCAGTGATTTTCAGCGGGAAAATATGGAGATGCATTATTGAAGAAGGTGAACAAAGTGTGCGTGCGGGGGGTTGAGGGGTGGGGGTGGGTGGGTTCGTATTTGGTGTCATAACTTGGGAAATGTAGCCTCTCCTATTCAGCAGAACTGCGTAACCCAACCTGGGCCTTTCATTGTGTCTTTATTTGTTTGATTTCAAGGCAGGGACGTTACAATAAAGCCAATCTGGAAATGGGATCGGGCTGTGACTGATGGTAATTACCTGCTGTCTACACCATTAAGAATTTAATGTAATTTCAGATAGACTTTCCTAGAGAGGGAGAGAGATAGAGAGAGCGAGAGAGAGGTGGCAGGGGCAAGGTTTGGCTGAGTCTGTAGTCTATTTGTATCTGTATGCCTTTCAGAAAAAACATATCTGCAAGACAAAAAAAGAACTTTGTGCTGCCCTTCATGTTTGATGTCTAACAGTTTTAACATGCCCTCTGCCTTAGAATTATATCTTTTTATTAACCTGCATATAGTCAAGTACAGAACAATAATCCCCCAGGTCGCAAAGAGTTCAAGAAACTCATTTAAGCTAAGTCACCCCTACACTGTCCATTCGGACCTGTTCTGAAGATGGCAGACTGTCTGTCAGCAGGATTACTGCAACAGGAGGTGATCAGTCATGTAGAAAAGCTGTGGACGGTCCCAGCCTTTGTGACCTTCTTTCCATCTGTTTCTAACCATTATAAATCTCTATGACACTATTGAAGGTTAAAAACAATTAATGTCTGGGTTAAAGGTCAAGTGGAGGATCATGTTGGATGGAGGGATATATAGATCCATAGCTATTTGATACTGTACAGTAGGACCTTGACTTACCCAATGCAGAACAAATCGCCGGGGGCTGCTGACACAAGCAGTGGATTTGTATTTCAGCGGTCAAATCTGGATTTTACAGCATATACCACTTAGATTGTGAAATTTGTGAAGATCACATAATGTCGGTCAGTCCTTCATTTTGGACCAGACTGAAATAAAACAGCTACTTGTGGCAGAGAACATTCATGTGTCCTTCAATTGTATCGACCTTGTTGATCCCCAAATTGTCATCTAAAACCATTATTAGGTCGTTTTCGCTCATCTAATGAAATATTTCAAATTGTACTTGATTGGCATTAAACTTTGTGAGGACATTTCACAACCTTGTAAACCAATTACTTTGGTGAAAACTGAATTTTGACCAAATGCATCCATGAGGTTGACATCTGAGTGTAATATCTTGAAAACTATTGGATGGATTGCCATGAAATTTGGCACACACATTAATGTTCCACTTTGGAGAAATTTTCTGCACTTCATAACACTGCACTTTGTCATACGTGCTAAGTAGCAAATGTTATTATGTTAGCATTTTAATGCAAAGTGGTGAAGATGGTCAACATACCTGATAAAAATAAACATGTTAACATTTGATTGCTAGCATACTGATGCTAACAAATGGCTCATTAGCATATCCTGCTAGCAGGCTGTTCTTTGTCATGTTTAAAAGTGCTGATTCATGGGCTATGGTGTAGTTTGTACTAGTTACCCTACTGTTGACACAACCAAGGCTAGCATTGCCAAACAAAGTAACAAATGAACTCTCACTTCAAATTAAATTTTTAAGAGATGAAAGCAACAGACACCGACCAAACGGCCAATGGACGTTCAGACCCACAAAATGTGTGATGTAACAGTAGGCTGCTAGGCTAGGTTGCTAGCTCCAACATCCAATTCATATTGTTTCTGGTGCCACATAACACACAAGCGTTTGGCAAGACACTTCACATGTGTTGCTAACTTGAACTGCCATCCAGTTTGATTAATAGTGATGAAATACCCAATTCAAAATGTTCCACATGACTGACAGCCATTTTTGTTGGTCTGCCTCGATGTTGCTAAAAAACTGCCCCATATTAGATTAATGGTTGTGATTGGCCAGACCTGAATCAGGTCGGATGGAAATCTGTCTGATGAGTCCAAGACACATCTGCCAGAGCAAGTCTTGTAACCAGGCTAGGAAACACCACAATTGAAAACTGCATACAACAGATTGTGTATTGGAGCAAAGGGTATTTCTGTTGTTTTTTCAACCATGTCTATAAAAAATATACAAACTGTTGTAGCCATAATTGCAGCAACTTACATTTGTAACGAACAAAATAAACAATGGCTAGTAAAAGTACAAGCACAAGTGGCATATTTTTAGGATTATTAGTGCATTTTAGAACCTTACCCTTTAATAACCAGAACCATTGTTTGTAATTGCACTCAGGAGTGTACTCTATCATCATAACAGCTGGGCTTAAGCCATAATAGGCCTAAAGGGCCTGTGTGACTGGTGTGTGCTTCCTGCCTTAACAAGCTGAGGGAAAATGACTAATTGAAAAGAGTAGGAAAGAGTGAGGGAGAAAGGTGATACAGTGAAATAAAACCTCCATTGTTATTGCTGCAATTAATCTTATGCTCTGATTGTTTGCTTAGTGTGATAATGCATCTAAAATTGTACAGAAACCATCTTAAATTTTGTGTGACTTGGCTGCAAACAACCATTGCCTTGGCAGCTGAGTTATCTATTGTTGGCAGATAGGGAATGCACCACCACATTATTGATTCAGTATTGATTCTGCCTGATAAATGGGGAGGTTTGATCATGACATAGTGCCTGGCTTTCTAAGGGTGCAGCATTCAAACCTTGTCCCATATAAGCAAAGAAAGTTCTTTCCATGAAGCTCTGTGTCCGAATCTAGTTAATGACGCCTTTCATGCTTATTTATAATAACGTAAACTTAATATAAAGGTGTCTTCCAGGCATAGAGCAAGACAGGAGACTTGCATGCTGAACTTTATCCTGCTCACTGAACTTGTTAGTACAGGCATCCTCCTCTTTCTGTCTCTCCCTCTATCACTGTCTGTCTCTCACAAACACAGGCACACATAGTAAAGCATGCTTACTTGACAGGACACAGCCCTTTTGAACCCCAAGATGTTAACCACATTGCATTATGGCACGTTGTTCTTCAAAGTGATTTGTGTTTGAAATCCTAAATCAACAACACATGCAAGTTACACTTCACGTAAGGCAGATAAATTCATGTCATTTTGACTTATTATGACCCATTTTGTTACCTGTCTTGAAAAACATGATCTTGTCCATGTACAGTATATGTATGATTATCATCTTTCCGCATATTTGTGTAATGCACTGTTTGGCCAGCGGTGATTACTGAGGATTACACTGAGCTGTTTATAGGCCCTGATGTGCTCTGTGCTTACATGACGGGCTTCCGTCCTGAAATGCCGATTATAACTTGAGACGCGTGTGGGAATACATTCTCAGCAGGTTTGTTTGCATGTTTCCTGTTTCGTAAGAACCTAACCCGAACAGGTTTATAAGGACACATAATACAACTGAGTTCCTCACGTGGGAGTGTGCGTTGTTAACAAGAATACAAAGATTCCTAAAGGCTTTCTGTCTATACAACCTTTATATTGAACATACATTCAGGCTTAGGGCCAAGCAACACCAGCTGAGTGCACTGTGGTTTCATTTGGAGGAAGAGACAACATCAAAACTACAACTTTATGTAAGGTGATATTTGCAATGTTGTAGTAGAAGGAGTGCTGTGATTGCCAATAACACTCAGGAAGGGTGAGAAATGTCACTTGAACTAAATTGATTGATCCTCAAATGTTCCACACAGGAGCAGCTGTAGCTACAAGTCAGCGCAGTGTTTTTCTTTCTAAGTGTGACTCTTGGTGTTACCTCACCAGCTCCAACCTGTGTAGGCGATGACAACAACAACACAAGCTCTCAGGCTTTTCATCTTTAACTCTTTCATCTCTCTCAGGTACAATGCAGAATAATTTGTGCACCAGATTGTATCTTGCCTGAAAAGGATGCAATCTAAACTGGACCTGATTTGACTAATAATGTACTTAAATATTCATACACTTCTAAGAGAGGTTCTCAGTGATTTTTTATCAAGTGATGTTATCGAATCACTTTGGCTGTAAATAGCACATTTAATGTTTGAACATTATTGTAAAGGTTGAATCACAGATGGAAATTCTGCTTTTTGTGGGTTTGTCAAACATAATACAAAGTAAAGGCCTGTTTTTTTGTTGTTGTCATTGATATAAATAAAACTTTAAAGCATCAAATTAGGTGTAAATTACCGCCATGGTTTGATTTTGCATTAAAAAACCTGCAACTCAATCTAAGATTGATAGTAAGAATAGATTATGTCTTTAAACCTTCCAAAATACCACAGTTCCTATCTGAAATATATATGTACATAATATCAATACAGATGGAAATCCAATGTATTATAAAAATAAAGCATCTTTAATAGTTATTTTGATTTTCTTTCACAACACTTAGCAAGTTTTCACAGACACATTGAGCATTGCATGATTGTATAAAGGAGGGGGATTTGAAGCATTATGACAAAATTGCAAAATTTTGAATTTGTTTCGTATGAAACTCCATCAAAACGGCCTTGAGAGGCTTTACATACATGTTAGCGAACTGCTATGAGCCTTCACAGAAAGTAGGACATCTGCATGGCTGTCACACATAATGCTGAACTCTGACTAGAAAAACCTTAACTCAAAATTAATTGTCTAGCTTTGCCATGGCTTTCAACCTCATCAGTTGGTATTCCACTCATTTCACGCTATTACATAAGGAGTGCAAGTTTAACTTGAGTTTTTGGAGGTCAGTCTGCCGTTTTCAATTTCAAAAATGGATTGTCATGCTCCTCATACAGAACACAGGGCATTAGTGCGTAGTGTGTTAGCAAATAAACAACACAACTATAGAACTTGATGTGGATTGACACTCTCACAATATGTAAAGTTTAACATTTTGATAAGCCCTTTCTTGGTTACTTTATAAATATAGCTAAATATATTTAAAATATAAACAGATTTACATTCCAGATAATCACTTTTCCGTGATCTAATAGTGTAAAGAGATGTAACTTTTCTAAAAGATATAATGTGGAAAGAAACATTTGTTGTGCCTTTACTACTGCCTATTGTTCCTTTTCATGCCAATGCAAAATTTTTATATAAAGTTGTAAAATGTATAATACAATATTTACAAAGGACCTTAGATTGAGTGATCTTCAATGAGTTGCTCTTATGACTTTGTAATAAAGCTGTTATTACTATCAAAGTACTAATAAACGCTTAACTTTGGTTTTCTGACACTTAACATGTGTTTGAGCGTCATGGTTCATAGGTATCATAAAAAGTAGAACAGAAAAATGCTACTGTTTGCTTGTGTCAAATCACAGTATATTGCAGTAATAACAATCATATGACAAAAGCAGATAAAGCAACTTCATGTAAGAACTACACTTGTCACAGTGAGTTTTGTAAACATTCATGTAAACAGTGGTGGTTTTGGATTTGTGGACAACGAAAATCAGATATTTGAGATCTGTCTGAGCCTCTTGTTCACAACCTGCATTGAGTCATTCTTAGTTTTTAAAGGTACCTCCACTTCTGATCTTTTCTTTCGCTGCTTTTTAAATCTCTTACAGCATATGTAAGATGTCAGCATAACGAGTGACAAGAACAGCCCCAGACATGTCACTGAAAGAGCAATGAGGATAGGCTGACAGGGGAACAACTCATACCTCTCAGGCCCTTCTTTCATTTGGCCAATGTACCAGGGCCTCTCTTCTACCTCAATGTCCGCCTCCCTGGTCAAAAGGCTCTGGATGTAGCTCTCGTTGCTCACTGTTTCATTGACAAAGAAGTTAACCATGACAGTTGAGTAAAGGGGTTCAGGCTGACCATGATCACTGACCTTCACCAGAAGGCTGTAGAGACCCCGGTTGCTGAGCTCCCTTTTTAACGTGATATTTCCTGTTTCGGGGTCAATGGCAAACGACCCTGGCTCGCCACCTTTCCTCTTAATGATACTATAAGCAATCACAGCATTCATGCCTGTATCCTTATCCACAGCATAGACTTCTGTGATTGATGTTCCTGGTACTGTATTGGGTAGAACTAGCATGTATGACTGATTGGACTGGGGAAAGAGGACAATAGGTGGGTTGTCATTTACATCCAACAATAGTACGGTCACCATTGTAACACAGGAAAGTGCAGGTTCCCCACCATCGCTTGCCTCAATCCACAGCTGGTATGTCCCTTGTTGCTCACGGTCCAGTGAGGTCTTGGCCCTCAGTGCTCCTCGGCCTGTGTCTATCATGAAGATGTCGCTGCCGTTGAGGATGGAAAGGGCCACCCAACCATTTTCCCCAGCATCAGCATCCGTCACAGAGAGAACCCCGATCTCACCATATCCTGGGAAGTTCTCTGGGACAAAGAAGGTGAAGTCCTTGTTGATGAAGCGTGGACTGTTGTCGTTGCGATCTTCCACGGTCAGCACCACGGTTGCAATCGACTCCCTCCTTGGTGTCCCCTGGTCCACCGCTCTCACGATGAATCGGTATGTCTCTTTCTCCTCACGGTCTAGTGATGTGGTCACCGTCAGGACACCTGTCACACGATCCACAATGAAGATCCCTGGAGCGTCTCCTCCAAGGAGGTAGATGACTTCCCCACGGCTTTCGCTGTCCGGGTCTGTGGCTTGGAGCTGGGTCAGAAAGGTATTTGGCGGATTGTTCTCCTCCACGGAGAGTTTAACCAAAGACTGCTGAAACATTGGTGCATTATCATTCTCATCAAGCACCTGCACCTTGAGGAAAGTCTTAATGACAAGTTCTCTGTGATTCTTAGCAACCACGATAAGCTCATACTCCTGCGTTTTTTCATAGTCCAAGGGTTCTGTAGTCTCAAGCAGGTATTCGTTCTTGAGCAACTGGTAGGGTACAAGCCTGAACGGACCAGTCCCTTCCAAATGACAGTCCACCCTTTGGTTCATATCAATGTTTTTGACAGTAAAAAAAGCTATTGGAGAAAACGCTGGCTCAGACTCCCTTATGGTCACCACCCCATCCTTTTCTGGGGCGATGTACCGGGGCATGACTGCAGGGGGTCCTGTAACAACTTTGATGATGTGGACAGCAACAGTGGCAACAGCAGGGATGCAACCAGGTCCATTAGCCAAAATAGTGAGTTTGTAAAATGTGTTTGTGCCAGTGTCTATTTTCCCTGCTAGCTTGATCACCCCTGTGATTCTGTCCAAATGGAACAAGCTCCTGGTCTCCCTTGGCAAACGTTCACTGTAAGCATAGTTGATCTGCGCATTAGCATCAAGGTCAGGGTCAAAAGCATGCAGACGGGCCAAATGTGCCCCTTTGGTTGTATTCCCATGCAAAGTGACATTAACATGTGACTCCGTAAATCGGGGGCAGTTATCATTCACGTCTGTGATTAAAATTTTTAAAGTAGCCGCGCCGAGTAAAGGAGGGGTCCCGCCGTCTTCTGCAATGATATCCGTAATGTATTCAGCCTGGGTCTCCCTGTCCAAAGCCTCCGTCACAATGAGGAAGGGTGTCAGCTCACCCCCCTCATTCTCCTCAACATCCAGTGTGAACATGCCAAAGTCATTAACAAGCCAGTATGTCTGGACTCCGTGAAGACCCAGGTCAGGATCAACTGCAGAGTGCTCCACAGCATAACGAGCATTGATGGGTGTATTTTCTGGGACAGATATACGGATCTCATCCACGGGGAACTTTGGCCTGTTGTCATTCACATCCTCGATATAGATCTTAACCTTGATGAGCTGGAAGTACTGCTGAGGCAAAATGAACACGTCCAGAGAGAGGACGCATCCCCTTCCCCCAGAGTTATCAGGACAGAGCGTCTCCCTGTCAATTTCTGTAGCAGATGTGTAAAGCTCCCCGGTGGTATTATTGAGGTTCACATACTGATCACTGACCTTCTTTTGCGGCAGATTGAATACAAAGGGGGGCTCAACAGTGAAATCCAAATTTAGGTCTACTCCAATGGCCCCTATGAAGGTCCCCCTCGGTAATCCCTCCTTTATCTTATAGATGAGCTCTTTTGCTTGGCTGAAATTTGCAAAACAGGAAAGAGGGCTGGTGTAAAGCAAGAGGATGCACAATCCCTGTAATACAAGATAAATAGAGATAATAACGTTTAATAAAAGAGTTACATGATATTTGCAAAATGTGTTTGATTATTTGCTGTTTTTAAGTGCTGTTTAGTTTTACAAGCAGTTGCAGAGCTTTTTTTGGCACCTGCAACAATGACTTTAACTGTAATCATTACATGAATCACATTCTAATCATTACTGTAGAAATCAAGAGCTTATTTGCACTCGATGAAGTCATTAAAAGGCTATGAGAACAATAATAGCAAATTGTAGAGAAAGAAGGGCCTAGTCATGTCTCTGTCTTTATAATATAAAAAAGTATCATGATATGTTTTGCTAAAGTAAAAGTGAATTATCATTGAACTTACCCATATTCCTCCTCTTTTTCTAAGGCTGGGGTGTCTGCTGTTGAACATGTTTGTGTCCTATAGTCCAGCACTTTCCACTTACAGCAGGAAGAGTGGCAGCCTAAGTAACGCAGGCATTTTGAGAGTTGAGCAGCGCAGACCTCTGCTGAGTCCTATGCCTTATTGCTATCTGACTTGAACAAGTCATTCATCCCAGTGCTGGCTCAGGACACTCCCACCATATGCAAATCAGGCCCCCATGCTAACCAATAAGAGCCGCCGGCCACTGGGAAATCTACTTGAGTTCACAGATTCCTTTTTCATGCGTGCTATCAAAGCAAATCGACACACACCTGCACTTTCTTTTCACACCCATGTTGTCACAAGCAGCTGCATTCCTTGTATTCCTGCGGCGGAGTGAAAACATATGATTACCAACTGAGCTTATGATGACACGAGAGAATAAGCAAGTTGTTAAATATCCACAGTCGAGGGATTACTTTAATCCAGCATTAGTTAAAAAACACTGCAAAAAACCCCCACTAGAGAATGAATTAAAGCACTGTTTAATGATGTAATGATGAGGCGTGATGTTTCTTACAACCCCTGGAGATTTCCTTAAAATGAAAATGTATTCATACGTTGATTAATTGTGCGACTGTGTGGCTTCAAAACTAGACTCTTGCTCAGTTAACAATCATTACAACTACAGCCAAACTGTTCAGTTGATTTTATGTTTAACCACTACATACAGTACGGGCTATACATGTCTGAAATTAATTTGAAAAGGCATGAAAAATGGCACAAACCCTGCACAGAGGTGATCTTGGCATCATAAGTGGTGCTATGGTCTGATTCTGGATTGAGCCTTTAACTAAATCAACCCCCTAATCCTCATGTGTTCTAAATGCCGGGCCAGCTGTTTGCGGGGATTGGAAGCATACTGCTCAGAGAAATTGAGTGATTGAAGTTCTCTGGTTGAGGGCGGATTGAGACACTCACACACTCTCATTTTGTCTCATGCTGCATTAGGTCTGTGCTGATTTTACATCACAAGGGTCTGCTGGATGCATTTGCTTTATTATTTGGAGATTAAATAAAAACTCTCTGACACTTTGCACTATGACTGTTATTTTTTTTAAAGCTACACAGTATATTAATATGGATCATCTACATATCCGTTTTGCATTTAGCATGCGCAGTTTTGTCATGCATGCACTGAGCTCAGACATATTTCTGTAAACACAGACTGTAGGCAGAGTGGGCTCGGAGCTTTTAGAGCGTGGGAAAGCAGCAGATGAGGGAAATGAGAGTCATTTGAGAGCTGCCTTGAGGTGCGCAGAGTCTGAGGTGTTTTGGCTGTTGATCATCAGCGAGGGTTCGGCCAGAGCAGACATTTCAGACGACATGACAGGAACATTGATCTAAGCTTGGAAAGGGAAATGTACTTGTTCTGTGTTCTCACAAATAATAGCTGATTGAAAATACTCACTTAATCCTATCAAGTCAGATTTAGTGGGAGTACATTTTCTCTGAATACATCATCCCAAAAACATCTTAATACTGCTGTATATTAATTTATATTCTAATAACATGTGCTATAATATGCTGATGTTTGATCTTTATGTGTTGTAAATGTGTAGTCAGAAGTGACAGTTTCTCACGCAACACACCATTTCAGACATGTCATATGTTACAAGATATTGCAGGCTCTGCATTATTTACTCTGCCGCAGTTGCAGTACATAGAATCGCAACATAAAAGGCCATGTGATGCCATGTGTCTGTCAACCTGATACCATGACCTCCGTGTCTGTTAGTCCCCACTAGTCACATGTCGCTTAATATCAAATTGCCAACTCCCAACTCATCTTAGTTTCATCAGAAATAAGCCGGGGGACAGGGAGAATTAGGTAAAAGCATAGTTTTCAGACACAATAGTTTATAAATACAATCTTGAATATTTCAGTTTTGTGCTCTTGAGCACCACCCATTGGTGGAAATATGTAATTACCCTTGATTTTCCTCGCTTTCATATGTAGACTGACTTAATCTGAGCATCGAATGTTTCTTTTTCTACAGATTTTCACTTATTTTTGAAGTTGTATCTGTAGTCATCGATCTTTTCTTTGTTTGTTCAGCCGTAGTAGATTACTGTTTACTCGCAACGCTTGCAGGAACCGGAAAAGCAGACCAACCACTGCTGGCTGATGGAAAACGCGTCACTAACTGGGCGCCGGTTGTGATTTTTTCAGCGAATGTCGCCACAGACACCCAGTCGATAAAAATATGATATACTGCAAATGCAAAGGCTTTCATCAGTGGGCCATAGACTCATTCGGTGATAGATAGTGATGTAACAGACATTTATATGAAGGAGTTCGAGATTATACCTTTAAATACTCATAATATAATGATAAAATGAATGTCATTTATATTTTATTGCAGAGACATGAATCATCTTCAAAGAAGCCCGTAAAGTTTGAGTTTGATATTCTGGTGTCAAATCTGACCTTTGACCTTTGTTAAAAGTAATACAAATGTCTATCTCCATTTTTTTTTCACTCCATATGTTTTATAAAGAAAAAAAAGGCATCACATGGTGTGAAAATGTTTTTAAAGTTGGATATCCTCTGCAACATTAGTACTTTGTACTAACAAACAGCACTGCAGCCTGTCAATTGTATTATATCAACTAAACTTTGCATATTTTCTGTGATTTCTCAGATGCTATGTGACAGTATGTCTAAATTGTCTCTGCCAGACAAAAAAGTACTCCAAAGGTCTGACAGGGACAAGAGGCAGTATTACTTTGGTCTTAATTACATCATTTGCTGCTCTGAGTCTGTGCGAGATGAGGCTGGGTAATCTGTGCCCAGATTCCTAACAGATGTCCTGTTAACCTTGGTCTTTTTCTTTTAATCAAAGTGCTTCTAAGCTATCTTGATAGCGGCGAGAGAGCTCCATGGCTGTTATGTAAGACGGATGTGACCACACAAAAGCATCGTGTGAGGAGATACAGTAGCTCCAAGTTTACAATCTGTGATACAAAGGACAACCCACAGTGTCTTCTACTAGGATGATTATACAGATATTTTACAGTAAATTTACATTTTCATTTTGTGTATGGATTTAAAAAAAAATAGTTGGACATTACATTTTTTACACTGCCAATCTGTGCCTGGAGTACTTCACCAAACTTCTCCTTACATGCATTTGACCAAATATTCTCGTTAAAAAGCAAAAACAAATTTAATAAGAGGTAACACTAATGAAGCCTCCTTCAGGGCTGTACCATATACTGTATGAGAATTCTGTTGTGACCTGCCCAGGTCAGCCTCCCAATGGGCCCATTAATGTAATTATGTAAATGCTTCCGAGCACTGGGGAGCTGCACTGTTCCCTTAATTTGAAAAGCCAGATATGTGATATATTGTATGTGACATTCATTACAAATGAGCAAAATGGTCCAAAAAATGCACTCTACTCAGACAGTAATTTTGAAAATGCCAAAACCAGAAGCCAGTAAATTTAGCGGGTTATGGAGCCAGCTGGAATCCCTGCTTCTATAGTATCATACAGCTCCAGAAACACGCGTCACAGCTGCATTATTAGCTATAATGAAATGTCTGTAGAATTGCATCTTGGCAAATCGATGCACTGCGGTCACAAATACTTCTTTTATACCATCTAATGAATCAAACCTGCATTTCCTGTGTTAATCAGTAAACAATAATTGCTCCAAATTGAACACAGATTTCCGTTTAATGGAGAACCGCACAGCTCAATGTTCAGTGAGTCTATTCAACAGGGCAGAAACCTCATTCAGTCCTCATATATTATGTCAGTCAGAGCTGAGAGTGGGCGATGGCACACCGTCCTCATGGGTTCTGCTTAACTTTGCTTTCCTAGGTGCATAATAGGCACTATTTGCATATAGATATCCTCTCTTGACAAAGTCCCTGTATTGACTTTTAGCACTGAAATGGGCTCATATGAGAGGGTATAAGACAAAAAATAAGCCATCCACTGTCTTTATTTCAGGCTTGGAGCAACATTTTCCAGCCCGGTGCACTCTGCTGTGCATCAGCCACGCTGCAGCTGCATCGCTCAGTGTCAGGGGGACAGAGCAGGGTTGATTTGTGAAAATGGGATGTAGTGTAAACTACCAGGACGACAGTTTTTCTACGTCTCTGTCGAGTTATAATGAACTTTCTTCATGTAAAGTGAGTACTGGTTTCCTGCCAAGTGGGCCATGAGTGTTCTTGCTCTGTCACTGCCATCTACTGGTTGAATTGACATAAAAGAAACAGCATGAGTAATGTTTCCATTCCCACATAGAAGGTAAAGTACAGAGCTGTACTCGCATTACTCACCCACACCCAGAAATCTTTTACTTCCTGTTTCGAGTCGGGTCCAAAATGTAATTTGGGACTAAATCCACAGTTTTGCTTTCATTGGCCTTTTCTTCTACAGCAGGATTAGATTAATAAAAATGTGCGAGTCGAGTCCACGGCTGAAAACTTGTAAGAGTACTTATTCCTGATAAGTACACGATTTGTCATTTTCCCTGTGGAGACCCAATTTCCTCAAAGAGGGAGAGGTACAAAGGAAAAAAATGCTTTAAAATGTCTCTGTGGCTCGCCATCATGAAACCAATTTTGGTGTAAAATGGAGCTGTCCTAACATAATATTATACTACACAATTTCCAAACCCCAAAGGTCTATTTCTATTAACTGAAAAAATACTCAACCGCTCTCCCTCTTTTTCTCCCCCCTCCTCACACCTCCCATGCTGCTTCTCTCCCCCCCCACTGTTTTCTCCCCCTCAGTTTTTCTGCTCGTGTCAGCTGCAAAAGATGCATCCTGGCATGAATGTGAGAAAGCTCATCTGCAGGGACGAGACAGACACGAGGACGGAGTATAAAATAACATGAAAACCCTGTGGGCTTGTACTTGATCGGCAGACAGACAGAGAGAGATGGTTAGATAGTACAGAGTGTTAAAGCTCAGTGTGGTGAGTGTGGCTTTTATGCCTCTGCAGGTGCAGGCTGGATATATCATTGAGAACAGGTGCTGTGCTAGAATGTATGCCCCTCACAGCTGCAGCCAAGGAGATTACTAGCCTGGCTTCCCAGTAATGAAGTTTCTATCGATTGGCCCACCACAGGTTCTTGTTTCTGCCTGCTAACAGTGTGACTATTTCAAAGCCTCAATTTGAGGTTTTTGAGTACATCAATTAAGGTTTAAAATGGAGTTTCCAGGAGGGCATGATGTGCTGGAAAATGGAGAATAATCTTATAGCAACTTTTTATACTTCCATAACTCAAAACTTAACTTAAATTGTGCTTTATCAGTGTTAGAGGAAATCCATTTTTTTGCTCTGGAATCACTCACAAGCAACACTTCACATTTTTCTCCCTGCCTGTGTTTCTGTTACTGTGAAGAGATGTGAGAACTCTGTCCTGTGAAGATGCACAAGTGTTTTCTTTTATGGCAAACCCAAGACTTTATATTTACACAGAATCTTGCAATAAGGGGCAGGGAATATTGGTGTCCCAATGGACAAAATAATGCATAATAATCGACAAAAACTTACAACAGATACACTTTAGATACGAGTGAATACGCCCCAGTGAGCATTTCCATATTAATATAAATTCTTTGGCAGTAATGATATTAATTTCCCCTATGATCCTGCAGAAGGATTACTGAGGAGGTCTGTAAAATAGGAGGGAAATTGGGAACAGAAAAAGGAAATAGGAAGGGGGTCAAATTAAATTCATTGCATGCTGCTCCAGTGTCTGCAGTCTCATGCAGGGGGTTTTATGGACAAAAGACAAAGTATAGTTAGAGTTTTATGTTACATATGCATAGTTAAAGATATGATCTGGAAGATTTTCATTTAAATTAATGTCTGTTATGTCACTATCTATCGCCGGATGAGGTAACACAATTGTGATTGAGCCTATGGACTCGGTGTCAGTGGCAACTTTCGCGGTAAAAATCACAAGCGGTGCCCAGTTAGTTACGCGTTTTCCATCACCCAGCAGTGGTTGGTCTGCCAGAGAGGGTAGGCGGAGCTAAGCGGCTGCTTTTCCGGTCTCTGCAAGTGTTGTGAGTAAACAGTAATCTACTGTGGCTGAACAAACAAAGAAAAGATCGATGACTACAGATACAACTTCAAAAATAAGTGAAAATCCAAAGAAAAAGAAACTAATTGGACGCTCAAATGAAGGCAAACAGTCTGAAAAGGAAAGTGACTGTCAGCGAGGAAAATCAAGAGTTACAACCGGAGCCAACTGTGGACGTCACACATGCGACACTGTCTGGATATCTGGGAAGTGTGCTCCCGCAATTACCGTTTATCGCCATAGGTGCCGCCGAAGAGAACGAAACTGAGCTCTTCGAGATTATCACTTTAATCTAAAGTTTATGTAAGAAGTATAACTTTGTGAAGAATAAGCATCTTTGCCTGCAGAACTATTTGTTCTGACAAATGGGAAATTTCTTTTTAACTTAACAAAGACTGAGAACTGCCCTAGTACAGTCTTTACCTTCAAGTTTGAAGTGTTTTAAATGGAATACTTATTCTACTACTACTATATGGGTAATACGTATATAGCCTTGTGGCACTTAAATTTAGCCTGACAGTGTATTAAAAAAGTGACATATTAGCTGTAATTATGAAGTTCACAGCAGTACGCAGCAATGGTATAACACATGTCGCTAATTAATGAACTATTGCAGTTGAAGACTTCTAAATTCACTCAAGAACATGACGCTATGTTGCTTTTTCTTGCACTCCAACGCAAAACCTACTTCTTTAGATACACCTGTACATCTGCTTGTTAATATATCCTTTCAGCCAGTCATGTAGCAGGACTAGCTGGTCTCAATGTCTCAGAAACTGCTGATCTCCTGGGATTGTCATGCACAACATTCTCTAGAGTTTACAGAGATTGGTGCAGGGAAAAAAACAACAGTCCGTGAGTGGGAGATCTGTGGGCGAAAGCACCTTGTTAATGAGAGGTTAGAGGAGAGTGGCCAGACTGGTTCAAGCTGACAGGAGAGCAACAACAACTCCACACATCACAACAGCGCTATGAAGTGAAGCTTTTCTGAACGCACAGCAGTTCGAAAACCCGAAGGAGATTAGCTACATCAGAAAAATACTGCGTTGCTTTCCATTACTTTCAGCAAAGACAAGAAATCTGTGGCTACAGTGGGCCACCAGAACAGGACAGTATAACCCTTCACAAATGTCAGATGGTGGGGTGGTGGGTGTCAACAACCTGAATCAAAGGATCCATCCTGCTTTGTGTTGAAGAAACAGGCTGGTTGTGGTTAACAGTGTAGGGAATCGTTTCTTGGTGCCACTTTATACCATTTGGCATCATTTAAATGCCATAACCTACTTTACTATTGTTGTTATACATGAGTGTCCCCAACAGTGCCAATAACTGTCTTGGAATGGCTATTTCCAGCATGATAATGCACGATGTTACAAGGCACACATCACCTCAGGCTTGTTCCAGCAACATGACAATGAGTTAAGAGTAGCCCAGATCTCAGTCCAACAGAGCACCTGTGGGATGTGCTGGAACGGGAGATTTGCAGCATGAATGTGTAGCTGACAAATCTGCAGCAACTGTGAGATTCCATCCAGAATCTTTAAGGGTTGTTTTCAGCGTCTTGTTGAATACATGACACGAAGGATTCAGGCTGTTGTATAGGAGCAAAGGGGGCATGACAGCTTCATAAAAGTGAGGCCAAAGCATTTTGAGCGCCCCCTGCTGACTGGCTGCAGTAACTAAAACAATCACTACAGTCTTTCAAGTTTCTATATCTGTGAATGCCTGCTTCAGACCAACAGCTTAAGTGGCAACCAAACTTAGAAAGACCAAGAATCAGGCTACTGTTAAAAATCATAAATTTTTAACAGTAGCCATAAATTTTTAACCCCCCCCCCCCCATGTCAGCGGTTACGGTAAAAGTTAGACCTTCGATATATGATGAATTACCGTGTTGAAAAGAGGCAGTGGGCACTGTACCACTTGTGTCTTTCACGTTGTGGATGATGGAATAGTGGCACTTATTGGAGAGGCGGCCCTGCAAGGCCCTGATGGAGGCTCTGAGACAACACCTTTGTACACACAAGAGGCCGGATAACCACTAGAGGATTAGATACTCGAATGCTTTACATCGCCGTGTGCAGGGTGAAGGTTGTTCAAAATGTGCTCATAATGTCCAGCATGAGAAGAAATCTGTTTTTATGTGTTGAAATTAGTGTGTGCATGGGTTACGCACAAAACTGGATCACATAAGCGACTTGCTGTAAAACATTAAAGTACAGTACAGTAGGCATGGTTTGGACCTTTTAACTTATTGGAATGTTTTTGTTGGTCTCTGCAGATTAATTAAAGTGCAGAATGTTCCTCCTTCGGTCTGATGTTCTTTCCGTCTCTGGTCTTTTGGGTTTATCAGCTCTGAACAAAGTCTTCTGGTTAAGTTCACCTCAGAAGTACACTGAGCAGGAACGCTGAAATGTATTGAATTGCTGCGAGAAGAAAGGGAGTGCAGCTCAGACAAGGTGAGTGAATTCACACAGCAGTGACAAATAAACAAATTTGAATGTAGAAACAGGGAGCTGCAAAGTACAACGCGGTTGGATGCACACAACAACTGAAATGGGATCATGTCAGGACAACAAACCTGACTGAAATACACAAACAAAAATGCAAAAACTCCAATGGACAGTATGCACATTAAAACAAACTCTCTCGGGTAATTTCCAGTCATCAAAGACTATGCAGACTTTTTTTAATACAGTACATTAAAGGAATGCATATATACTCAAACTGCAAGTGGTCCTACATTCTCTTATTCCTTTTATCCCTGTACTTAGAGCTGCAGATAATTGTGTGTGGAGCATTTTTTTTGTATAAATTTAACTTAAATGTGCCACATTTTTGGTCCAAAGTATCTCACAAAGTCTGTTTCATCTGCCCCACAGAGTCTGCACCATCCTACATTTGCTGGCTGCAGTGCGGAGATGGGTTTTGCTTCAAATCACCACCTACCGTGAGAAGATGGTGGGTTAATGGCGGCTCTGCTCTCGTGTGAAAATATCTAAAGAAGGACAAAATGAGAGATCACAAGAGACAAAGTGTGAAAGAGTGTACTAACCCATGTAAGCTATGCATAAACGCCCCCGGGGGATCTGCATAAACGCCGCTTCAGATGTTGAAAGGTGGGTAAACAGCATTTATGTGCATTTACCCTCCTTGACACCCATGAATGGGTTTTTGAAGCGATGTTTTAAACATGAAACAACAAGAGTCAAATGAAATACAGTCATAAAATCACGGCCCAGGCAAATATTCAGAGGTTTCCAGGGGTTTCGAATCTTACCCTGGGAGTCTCACATGTTGGCACTTCCATTAATGTAACAGCTCACACGTGACTTCCATGTGACCTCGAGGTCTCCTATTGTGATGCTGAAAGAACAAACCTGGGATCTGGAGTAAGAACACGATAACAGCGATGATGTGGAGGCCGCGGTGCTCGTGCGACGCCCTCATGCACAGAAGGACGTTTTGCTTCCATTACATAGAAAAATGACAGGGCCAGGGTAGTTATAACGTATCATTGAGATGCAGGGTGACAGCATACATGAAAAAAAAACCTTGCCCAGAAATGCAAGTTTTTCCTCTTCTCTTTTTTCCTTTAACTTTATAAAGTTTCTATATGTAGAGGTTGTAGATTACGATTAGGATGCATTTCTATATAATGTCTAAATATACTTGATTGTAATTAGGTAAAGACTGCACGGTGGTTAGCGCTGTCACCTCACAGCTACAAATCCCGGTTCCTAAAGGAGGTTGTATGTTGTATTCTGTTAGGTTAATTGGTTGGTTAAGATTGTCTGTCACTATGTGTCAGCCCACTAGTCCAGGGTGTACCCCGCATCTCGCCCAGTGACAGCTGGGATAAGCTCCAGCCACCCTGTGACCCCTGAACAGGGTAAGTGATGGATGATGGATGGTAATTAAAGTGATAATCTCAAAGATTTTCATGTAAATAAATGTCTGTTAAGTCACTATCTATCGCTGAATGAGGTAACACAATGGTGATTGAGCCCATGGCCCACTGATGAAAGCCTTTGCATTTGCAGAATTACAGACTCGTTGTTGGGTCCGACTTTTGTGGCAAAAATCACAAACAGCGCCCAGTTAAGCTCTTTTCCCACTTTTAAAAAAACACCTGGCTTTTTTGCTTAGTGGGTTTAGGTTACAATCGGCATTCAGAGCCTGGTCAAATGACTCTGCAGTAGACCCGGGTAATTATCTCCTTGGCTCTGATCAGCACTGATGGGAACACAAAACCCGGGTCGACGCGCTAATCTCCGCCGCCTTTCCGGCATGATGCTATGGAAGTTCTGGCCGCGTAAATACAGAAGAACAACATACAACGTCGAATGTGTTCTTTGTTTGTCCAAGATGCAGCAATACTGGCAAAACAGCGAGGTGAGTGAGCTTCTTCTGATCCGAGGGGAAGAAGAAATGAGGCAACAGGTTTCTGGCACAGTTACCGTTACAGTGTTTCTGATGCGTTTGTGACGTCAGACGGCGACGCAGCAGAAAAGAGACCGAAAGGAGTATACTCCACTGGCAATGGGAAAAGAGACAATCGGCATTTATTAGCAGGTCTTCCCGGGTCTGAAAACATCCCCGTCCGGAAAGGGGTATTAGTGACGTGTTTTCCATCACCCAGCAGTGGTTGGTCTGCCAGAGAGGGTAGGCGGAGATAAGCGGCTGCTTTTCCAGCAAGTGTTGCGAGTAAAGCCATCTGCTATGGCTGAACAAACAGAAAAGATCGATGACTACAGATACAACTTTTAAAATAAGTGAAAACAAATGCGAGGCTCAGATGAAGGCAAACAGGCTAAAAAGGAAAACGACTGTCAGCGAGGAAAATCAAGAGTTACAACCGGAGCCAACCGTGGACGTCACACATGCGACACTGTTTGCAACAAGTATCTGGGAAGTGTGCTCCCGCAATTACTGTTTAACGCCATAGGTGCCGCCGAAGAGAAGGACACTAAGATCTGCGAGATTACAACTTTAAGTAATGCAATATTGTAATACGTTTTTTCTCCATGTGTTTTTCCTTTAGTTTGTTGTTTAATGTCTCATTGTTTTGGAAGTTTATCACCCTAAACTCTTAGGATGGTTAACCTCACCTGCCATCAAATACCTTGTCAGTCTGTTCGTGTGCACGCTTATAAATATTAGATTGGTTTCCATTTTTATCAAACACTCACCAGACAAAGAAACAAGTCGGATTGAAACGCTGTGATTATTTATTCTTGTGCAGCATTAAGTAACAATTCCTGGGCATTGCACACACTGTTGGATTTTCACAATTTGAACTGTTTCACTCCCCTTTCTAGCCTCTCCTCACTTAAAGGTGCAGTCAAGTGACTCAGTAGGAGTGAGTCACCAAAATATCAAAGGCCAAAGATGAGGACTGAGTGTGTGCCTCTTTGCTGAAGCAGAACCAGGTCCCATCATGTGCTGTGAACAAAACGCACTCATGGAGGTGAGATAATTCCTGAAGCACTGAAGTTGTTAGGTAAAAGCCACATTGTGAGCACGGCACACATGTGCGCTAAAGGTCATCACTCCAGTTCTTCACACAGTTTGGATGTGCAAAATACTAGTTGTGCACTTGCTATTGCCGAATAAGTATGCATGCAAGTCCTGCATTGTGTGTACATGTTTAAGAATCAGGGCACTTCTACTTCAAACAAATTGATACAAACATCCTCTAAGCTGCCATTTAATGATACATGTGCAGCCATTGTTATCTGCCTGTCTCCGGGATTTATAGGTTAAAAGGTTTATAGAGACAGTTGTTGTATCGTGTCATTTCCAGTAAAACCAGAGACAAGAACAATACAGGCTGAATCATAAAGATTTCACTGGGAAGACATTTGAGGCCACTTTCCTGCACAGCTCCGATAATTGGAAATGACAAAGCTGCCCCAGCTGTTTGCTAATGCGACTGATGTGCAGCGATACATCATTGGAATGCCGTTGTTGTGTTGTTTTTATAGAGAACGCTGAAGTGGTCTGATGTGACAGTGTGAGTGAAGATCCTGGGAGACAATGGACTCGCTCAAGGTCATATCAGACGAGACATTATGGGCCGAGGCTGTGTGACTGTCTGAGGTGGGGGGGGGGTCGGAGGAGGCACAAAGTAGAATAAATACAGTATGTGCTCTCCTGCATCTTTTCCATCTCCTCCTCTGTGGTTAGCATGCTGAGCAGGGCCGTCTCAAATACATTTTTCTTTATATTTCAGATCGCTTAATGGTCTGCACTTACCGGCAAACATTTGCGCCGCGGTTAGCGTGCAAGCTGTATTTGCACAGTGTGCTTCCTGTTCTTTCTCCGTGCACATGGGTGTTATGCATTTGGATCAGCACGGGAACAGGCTGCACTAAACAACATAATTCTATGCCAGCAGGCTCTCCAGGTGATGTATGTCCTTCAACCCTCCGGAGAGTTACGAGTGGGATGGATGGAGGCCGAATGTGGATCCTCTGGTGTCCTTTTGATGGCATCTTTATTACCTATTTGTGACATCGGATCGAAAGCCCAAGGAAACTGCCAGGGAAGAGAAGGCTGTGTGTTTGTGTCCTTTTGTGTCTATGTACATTTGTGCAAAGGAGAACAAAGAGGGCAAAGCAGTTGGTGGTAGTAGAGACGATGTATGGAGAAAAGCAAAGGTTAAGTAAAGATGAATTGGACATGACGAAAAGAAAGAAAAGGAAAAAGGAAAGTTGGGAAGGAACGAGGCACTTGGGAGGAGGGGGCATCTGATTAAAAGGGTTTTTTTTTTCTCCCAGGGGTCAGGCTGTCGCCGCGACTCGTTGGCATTTGTTGTCCCACCTTTCCACTGTGACCTTACATTAAGCCAAGGGGAAACAAGAGACAAGCACACAGGCTTGTCATCAATATCACATCTGACACCATCTCTCTCTCCTCTCTCTCTCTCTCTCTGACGGGGCGCTCCAACTCCACAGCCTCGCAAACAACTACGTGTCAAATCTATAAAATGCACCATGATCCGGCGGCTGCGCGGCCTTTAATGCAAATGCACTTTCAGACTAATTTCATAAGCTAATCTATGACAAATTTGACATTTCAGGAGAGATATGTGCAACGTTTTTTCTTTTTTCTAAAATCATTGTTAAAGGCCAGTGGCAGCCGTGTGAATGGTGATTTCTGCCTGTCAGGTGGAGGAAAGATTTATATTGATGTCTGGCTGCAGAGGAGAGCTGTCAATCATTGAAGTAATGTCTGTCTCAAGCAAATGGCTATTAGTATATGTGGTTTGTCTCCAGCCTGGGAGCATAAATCTATCTGACCTATGCATTTTCCACACCTGTTGCAACAGAATAAATGTGATCACACTATAAATATCATCATATTATGATATTATATTCTTTTTATAAGTAGAAAATGCAAACATTCTTGCCAAAGAGAGATGAGATTAAACTCCCCATCCACTTCTCACACTCACATTCCTCCTCCCTCCTTCATCACCCTTTGTAAACGTGAGACAAAAAAAGACCTCCAAATGATGAATTCCCCAGTAACCCGTCTCAACTGTCCTCCCTCTGTGTGATTGTCAGCATCGTTTACCCCTGCCATATTTTCTCACTTTGCTAATTTGCCCGCAAGGTGAGACGATGCTGGGAAGCTCCTAAAAGTCCTCTGGCTCCAGATGTCTGGACCAGATGTCCCATTATTTCTGCACTGGTCCTGTGATTTTATTTTTATCTGTTTCCAGCTATTTGCACCTTTACTAACCCTGGTACCCACACACACGCATAGACACACACACCACGATGGACTCCTGGACACATAGGTATGCAAATAGAGTCACTGACTGAAACATCCTTTGGGATTAGCTCCATATTTAGGGTTTATAAAAACATCTCCTAATTAAAAGATAACAAGTAAAAACAGCGCGTGCAGTATTGAGCAGCTTAAGTCTGCATATGTTCTTTTAAAAGCTTCAAGTGTTATTCTTAGAGTAATTAAACCCCTAACACCCTCTTGGATAGGAAACAACCTGTTACAGTGTATGTGGCATCCTTTGTTGTTGTTGTTACATGAGCAGCAACACCAATGTTCGGACATAAACTCTGATTATGTAATCCTTCATGATTCGGCTTGAATGTCTTGTAAGATGTGCATTTATCTGTTTGTCCATTGAACTTCAGAGTACCTTTAAGTCCATTCACATATACTGTCTCTTTTTATTAAACTGTATCTTGTGCATCGGGGTTCAACAGACAAGAAGCCAGTAGATGGCATAAACTTTTTGTGCATTGTGGTTAGGGACGCACGATATTATCGGCACGTTATGGGTATCTGCAGCTAATGGCTTGAAAATGACATATCGGCATCAGCAGATATGTCATTTTTCTGCCGATATTTTTCATCGAGAAAACAACGCTTTAATTCTGCCTAAATGCTCGATGATTCCCTAAAAAGCTTGACGTGATGCTACGACATTAACACGGCACGAGTGCCCGGCACTGCCTGCGCAAAGTTATCAACAATATACAAATAAAGACTAAAAGTTAACCATAACTCTTAACCAGCTTACAGTTAGCATTAGCATTAGTGAGCAACATTCTCATCATTTTAGCGGACTTTATAACATCACACAAGCCGAAAATACACTCGCGGCCAGAGGCGACACTAACAGAGTGTAACATAAACATCAGTGCAAAGCTAACTTACATATTCATGGACGCACACACGATAAAAACAGTCTGTCACCGATCACTGATGTCTCCGTAGTAGGTGCAGTTAACAAGTCCGGGCATGTCTCCCTCACTGCCGTGTTTCAGGGTGAATGCTGCATTCAGGTGCGCTCAGAAACGTGAGTGATCAGACACGTGACCTTTTGTACAACGCCTCTTCCATCAAGTCTGAAGAAGGGTGCAAGATGTCTGCGGTATGGCTTTTTTTGGCCACTACATTAAGAGTAGGCATGACAACAATTGCACTACAGGGGAGACTTAATGTCCTCTGCAATGGAAAAAACATGTGCCTAATATATCGCTATAGAAATCGGCAAAAAGGGTTGGAAAATATCGGCATATCGGATATCTGCAAAAAATCCAATATGGTGCTTGTGGGGACATCTCCGGCCACAGGACTCAATGTGCAAGCTCAGAGTCCCTGCATCAGTATCAGGACTGCTGTGTAGTTCTTGCAGCCAACTGTCAACAATCTGAGCCGTACCTGTCCCGAAATTCTTATGAGTGTTGTCTGTGTGAGCGAGGGCCGGACAAACTGACCTTAAATGTCAGTCACATTTAACTCCATGAAAAGAAATCTAAGAATAACTCTAGAATAAATATACTTGTGCATTGTAAGAGCTGGCTTACCAGCTGTTACTTTGTTGGTTAATTAAACTATGACTGGTGAAAAATGTTGCACTTGAGGACTGCAAAGTATAGCAGAATTCAGAATTTAATAATTCACAACATTTAGATCTGGCTTTTTGCATTCATATAATCTTTGAAGCTTATGGGGGAAGCAATTTTGGATTATACAGGATGGTAGTATACTGCAAGCCTATTTAAGATGAAATGATATTAGAAGTGCATTTGTGTATCAGTGCTACCACACGTGTGTTTGTAGCCCAGAGTTTGCAAAGCTCTGCTTCAAGGTGTGTGTGATGTCTTCTTCGGTGTGGGTAACAGGATTTAATCAAGCTGAAACTGCAAATGCCGTCACTTTCCAGTCAGTTAGATAGAACAGTGAGGTTTTGCACAATTTATAACAATGGCACTAAAACACAACACACACTAACTCTGTTAGTGCACAGGTGCAAAGCATATTTCTCAACCTTACGTCTTTCACTGCGCTCATCTGTGAAACACCTTCTCAGATGTGCTTTTTGATCACATTGCTGTAATGCAACTGCCTGTAACTAATGATCAGCCTGCCTTTGATGGAGCTCCTGGTGAGCTAGCCGCCACTAGATGGCAGTGAAGCACTGCGTCAGACGCGTGCAGCGCCATTATGTGTTTGCTGTTGTCACTGTTGGTTGGTCCTATCTTATCTTCCCTCAGATCCTTCTTTCCTATTGTAGCACGGGAAGATAAAACCTGCCAGTGCAGACCGGTATCATTTAGGGATCTGTTGCTGCTGACAGCACAAGGATAGTTAGAGCAGAGATAGAGAAAGTGAGAGAGGAGGAAAGTGAGAGGAGAGGACAGAGAGAAGGAGAGACGGAGGAGAGGGGCAGCAGCAGAGTAATTGGCCCGAGACGTGCAGCTAATGCAGCCTCATCTTCATTGTATTCTTTCTTCAAGCGCTACTTCTCCTCCCTCCTTCTTCCCTTGTCTGTTCACCCAATACACCTTCTCTCGCTCTCTCTCCTCACCTCTCTCTCTCTCCCCCTTTCTTCTCCTTGACTCTCTCCTTTAGCAACACTCATTCGCAGCACTTTCCGTCCTCTTTCACCTTCTCAAGTTCCTCGTCCCTCCCTTCCCACACACTTTTCTTTGTCGCCTTTGCATACAGCACCACTCGGTTTGTCTCCATCTGACACCTCTGGGGAACGAGCATCAGGGACGAGCACCTAAAGGTCAAAGGGCAAAGAGAGCTCCCACAGGGAGTTCTGCTCAGTTCTGACCTCTGTGCGCTTGGTGGCAGTCTGGTGGCTGGAAGAGGGCAGCTCAGCAGGACTGCAGCAAATGTTGTGTATTATTTCATAGATGTTTTAAGAAGAGAAGAATTAAGATTTCTGGCTACATTTTTCATAATTACATATATTTTTTTAGTTATTTTGGCATCAAAATCTACTTCTCTTTCAAAATACGTGAATAACGTTTTGTTTTTAATCATCTCTGCATTCAAAAACACAAACTAAGAGTCTAAAAGCCCCGCTACTGGCCTGATTCTGTGGGCATGCGGCAGCCCTGCACACCCAAACAGACCAAAGTGGTTTGAACCAACTGAGCGACTGATATATCCATCCTTTGAACTACAAGCTTTCACTATAGAGGCTAAAATGGTTTACATCAAACCCCGGCAAACTTGCAGCTAGCAGCACTAGCAGGCATCATAAATGCAGCGATGTCCTCTGTGATGCAAGAACGACACTAAAAGCTCTGCAGATAAAAGGAGGGGACGTATTCAGTGATCGTGCTTTATGGCCTTCATTTATAGCTCCGGCCAACTCGTTCCTCTGCTCCTCATCCACCTGGCTGTAAACCTGTGTTTACATGTAATATAATTCTAATAATAAATTTGATTTTTTACGGCACTTATCAAGAGAAAGCCTCAGAGGGGCTGTGCGCGGTTGAACCGAGATTTTGACATTTCAAGGCTGCGATGAGGCAAATAAAATCAGACAATTAAAAATAAAGCCAAACATGAACTACAAGAAATATTTACAATACAGAATAACTGTAATGTGGTATCATAACACTGTACCATACATTAGACTGCTTTATGGCAACAATAACCCCCAGCCTTGACCTAAAGTAATGCACCACATTGCCTGACCTACGCTCGCCTTACAACCAGCCAGCCTTCTGTGTATCGCTGTGTGATAGGTGATCTATATGTCCTCTAATAAACATTTGATTAGTAAAAGGACAGCCCATTCCTTAGCATCGGTTTATGTTTTAAAAAGTGGTATTAAAGCACTTTGTGGCTCAAAGCAAAAGCCCAATTTGATACTAAAAATGAGGCCAAAGCAATCTGGAAAAAAGCAGTTAAAAGCAGCACTCAAAACTGTTAAGACTCACATTGTTCTAACCCCCAACAAACACACACAGACGCACGCACACATAATTGGATCCTACACACTGCTCACAAGGGGGGACCCATCTGGAGGGGATGTTTATGTGTGTATGTTTGTGCGTGTTATAAGGTACATTCCTCTTGCAGTGCACCCTTAGGCCCTGGGCTACATTTGCTCCCATCCATCAGCCAGATGAGCTGTGTCCTTTTTAACATTGCTGACAGCACGGGAAAAATAAAGTCAGACAATATATTTATTTGTAGATTAGGACCCGAATCAATAACCCCTTTGGAGATGAAGGGTAATGTTGCTGATGGGAACAGGCTGCGCTGGAATTAGAATTTAATAACGACAACTTTGGATTTCCTCCACAAGGAAAAATAGTCCCGTTTCACTGAAACTCCAATGTCATCAGCTTTTGTCATTATGTGCCCCTTAAAGTGTGTGCTCCAGTGACAGACGGAGACATACTACACATGACCACGTGAAAAACAGAGAGTGTATGTTTAATGTGTGTGTCACCGGCCGCTGAAGATGTATACTCCTCTCTGCAGGGTATCTGGCCATGTGTGTAGTTAGAGTGCTTTTTCAGCTGTCACCTTCCTCGCTCTATTACCTGCAGCGGTGCAATTGTTGCTGTCTGTGCACAGCCCTCACTGTAAAGGATTGTTTCTTATTCACCTGATGTGTTTGTTTGTATGCAAATATGGCCGCAATATTGTTTTGTGTTGGGGCCAAGCAGTGTTAATCAGATGTTTACAACCAATACATAGTAAATGTCTGTGCTGGTTAAGGCTGAGGAGACCACACTGAACCCACTCTTTAGATGCGCACTATTTTTCTGTGAGATACGAGATGCAGGCGTTTTATAGAAATAACCTTGCTCTCATTCTCCTGCACTTCTTTAACATACCTGGAGGCCTATTTCTCCGCCACCATGTACTTGAGTAGTAGAGTGTTTTCAGTTCAATGAAAAGCCACATTTTTAACATTTTGCAGAAGGATTCTTTTTTTTTTTTTTTGCGACACAAAAATTTACATGATTTGAATTTTTCCAAAAATCACATCCTGTCACATTATTACTAATTGAGTATTGCATTTATACCTGGCAGATAGCGCAAGAAAAAAATATTAAAACTCTGCCAGCAAGGAAATAAGGTCTGTTCTAAACAGGCTGTACACACACACACACACACACACACACACACACACACACACAGTGCATAGCAGACCCGTTCAGTTGGCGGCCAATGGGCCAAATCTGGCGCTTTAACAACCTTAATCAAGCGCTTAAAGCATTTATAGAAAATATGATTATTATAACAAATATCCATCCATCCATTATCTATACCACTTATCCTGTTAAGGGTCGCGGGGGGCTGGAGCCTATCCCAGCTGTCACTGGGTGTAAGGACGGGTACACCCTGGACCACCAGTCAATCCCAAGGGCTGACTCATAAGCCACTTTTTTGTTTTTAAAAGGTGCTATATAAATAAAGTTATTATTACACTACCGGTTACGTTCCGTCTTCTATGTAAAATGCTCGGAGGCGGAATGGTGGGGCGAAGTCGTTCTGCCTCTGAGCCGGCATCGGAGGTAGTAACAGAGGGGAAACAGCGTCTGTGTAAACAGCGGAGCTGGCAGGGCGGAACAACGCCGTGTGTGTGTATTTAAAGTTTCTTTACACCTTGCGCATGTTTGCTTCCACAACAAATGCGATATAAAAACAAACACTGTGGCGGCTTTACGCCGGCGTTGCTTGGTCCAATATAAATTGGCAAAGGCTGCATGACGGCAGAGCTTCGTCACAGCACCGAGGCGGAACCACAGTGTAAAAAGGGGCTATAGAGACAGACAACCATTTACGCTCACACCTACAGGCAATTTAGGGTCACCAGTCAGGAGCATGTCTTTGGACTGTGGGAGGAAGCCGGAATACCTGGAGAGAACCCACGTGCACGGAGAGAACACGCTAACTCCACGCAGAAAGGCCCACTTCTTTCTTCTTCTGGCTGTGAGGCGAGAGCGTTAACCACTGCACGGTGTACAGAGCTCAGGTCAATTTATTTGTCAGTACTGATATTGAGATTCCTTTTATTGGAAGGCTATTTAGCTCATTCATCGGTGATAATAATTTACCGGTGTCAGTCATAATGTCATTTATTTATATAGCGCCAAATCACAGCTACTGCTTTAACCCTGGCTGTTTAAGCAAAGAAGATTGAGGACATTCAACATTGTTTTTATTACAATAACCTACTTCTCTTCAGGTATTCAAACGTTACATTATTAACAGAAAAGTCAGGCCACTTTGCACTTACTGTGAAATGTGTCCTGTCTGTAGACGGTAAGTGAATAGCCCTGGTGTATAACATGAATACAGTCCTACTCCTACATCACATGGCTTTTTATTTCAAGGCTAATTGCTGTATGTAATTCAATTTCCTGATCGCCATAACTTCTAATGAATCGAGACAAATAGAGTGCTGTCCAGGACTTAAAAGCAAATCTCCATAGCCATGAAATGTTTCTAATTCATTCCTTTAAGAAGAAAAAAAACGATTGCCCACCCACCATGCCAGGCCATCCTCACATTTCCACCTCAGTGGTGCACACCAAACAACTTCTCCTACCCCGCAGGAAACAGTTGCTGATGTGCCTCTATTTCCATCTCGATTCCCATTTGCTTTCAAGTGCCACTACTTCCCATGTCTACGAGTCTGTCCATCTCCCTAGGGGGTATACGCACATCTCCCCAGCCTCTCTCTATTCCTCTCCCTGTTTCGTTTCAGCAGAGACTTTCTTAAAGGTCAGGTACCTACGGGGGCATAAAGATTGAGGGATGAAGTCGTACCTGCAACTCGTAAACAGCCCAATGGCAACCTAGAGGACAAATAATACTACGGTCAAGGCAACGGGTCAAGTGGGTTCAGCCGTGGCTATCATCGACTAAAATAGATGCATGGATGGGATGAATGATTGGCTCAGCTGGTCTTGCATATGTCTGATAGGATTTGATAACATGCTGAGTGCATAAGTGCTTATAGGTTTGTGTGTTTGTCTGCACGCATGTTTCTTCTGAGGGCCATTACTGCATGGCCATGTGGACAATAGAAAGGAAGGCACTATACTAGCTGTGCAGTTAATGTTACCTTATGTAGAAGTCTACTTTAAGCCTTTTGGTAATTCGTTGTCTGACTTGATTCTATGCTATGATTTGTGGCTTGATTGTGAAGTCACCTTTTGTCATTCCCAAGGAGTCAAATACAAACGCTTTCATTTCATATGCACGCACAAGGTACCCATGAGCCTCATCCGTCTTTAAACCAACTGTAATCCAAACCCATCTGCAGCAATATTGCAGAGACACTGCTGTAGACAAAGGTAAAAGAAGTAGTATGAAGACAAGGAAAGTTCGCACAGGGTGAAGGTCAGGGGTGATGCATGGGCCAGATATTACAGGCCCAGGAAAGTGGCAAACATGGCATCTTACCCCTTTCCCGAACCATAACCCTGTCATCTATGGGCAAAACCTAACCACTAGACACAAAGAAAACAAGTGCTACCATGTGTGTCGTCATGGCGGTTGTGACAAAGTAATGGTATTTGATGACCTGGGATGAGTGGTAGAGCGTATTTCATTATAAGGTGTTTCTTATATATTGTTAACTTTATTTACACATGGGGACACACATCTTAATGTGATTGACATGCTTCAAATTACTGCAAACTAAGACAATAATACCCCAAACTGTAAATTGCAAAGGGCCAATCTCCAATTAGGATCTAGCTAACCAGTCACACCATCACAAACCGATGGCTATGCCTTCGGGAAAAATTTGGGATTCAGTGTCTTGCCCAAGGAAACTTTAAAATGTAGACTGCGGGAGCGAGGGATTGAACCGCCAACCCTCCAACTGAGAGAAGACCAACTACCACTGAGCCACAGTCGCCCCAAACAACAGCGTCAAATATCAAGTCTCAGAAGTAAGAGAAAAAGTAGCATACAAGGAGCCTGGACCTTTGAACATCTGATTTATTATACCTGGATTGAATTAGAATGTAAAGGTGAATTGTTTCGATCTTCTCTAACGGTTAGCAAGATGCATCCCCCTCTAGGTGACATGATCATTTTGCAGCACCTCCCTATTGTTACCCATACATCCTCTCTCTGACCTTGTACCTTTTGTTTTGTCCTCCCAGCTCTCCCTCTTTATACCATAGTTATCCTTTTTATCATTCCATCCATCCCTTTTTCTTCCATTGCATTTCCACATCTACAGCTCTGTTCTATTTACCATCGCTGCCGAGTTTCTATCTTCTCCCTCTCATCCCTTCACGCCCTCCAGCCAATTTCCCCACAGTCCCCTTTCCAACATCTAGTTTTCTCTCTATATCACCACTGATCTACCTTTCATGCTGGGCTCCTACACGCTCTGATGCCCTCCCCCTGTGTTTATGCTCTATGTGTGTTATTTGTATCCCCTACCTGCCATAGCGAAACTCATTGCTTTGTGTAAGGCCCCACTGGCCCCACCCAAACCACTCAGTGAGCTGGCTGTCACGGGGGCCAGGCCACTGAAGATTACACTTCACTGAGCAAGTAGCCTCTCTGCAGGCCTATTCCCAGCAGATGTGGCTAATGCAGGCCATTATCACTGTGCCCCCATGCTTTCTCTTCATGCCTCTTTTCCACTCCGATTTAGTCTTTTATTTAAAAAAACAATCTGTTTTGTGAAGATGGGTCATCTGAAGAAAAATTGCATGTTTTTATTTCATGCCTTTTGTCGTGTTTCAGTATATGTACATTATTATCATCTGTGCACATGTTGTGAGATCATTCTGTCATGTTTACTTGGGTTTGCCACGTGTCAAATAACAGTAATGGTGCTTGTCACCCACGAACTGTACACGTTTAAAAGCAAACAAGGACATACACTGGCTCTTAGACTTGGACAAAAACGGGACACTCAGGTTTGCTAATTAACAAAGTAATTTATTTCCAACAAAAATAGCCAAAACTAACAAAAACAATTAGATAAGAATAATCTGTGAAGTCAGTTGTGTAAGGTGTTGATGAGTGTAAATGTGCTGCATGGATGCTGTGGTGTAAAAACACAGAAAAGCAAACAAAGCAGAGGCGTGTGTGGTGAGAGGAGGTCTGCCCAACACTGGCTGCTGCTCTGGCTTAAATGCATGAGGCACACCGGGCCCAGGTGTGTCCCATGATCCTGATTAGCCGGCCACCAGGTCTGCAGCCCCGGAGACAGAGAGCAAAACAACAGTGCACCAAGTAGAGGGGCCGTGACACATGTCACATTCACTCTTTTAAACACACATTCATACACTGATGCCAATCTCCAATCCGATTCTAACCATTCAGGTGCAGACACCTGAAAGGCCCAGGGATGTGGACTTTAGTCATGGTGACTTGGACTCGAGTCGACTTGAGTCACTGTTTTGATGACTTGACAAAAAATAAATGACTTAAGACTTGACTTGAGGCATGATGACTCGGATGGCTTGCGTGTATTCATAAGTTTGAATGTTAGCTGTTAAATATAAAACGATATAATTCAATGTTGTCAAGTTTCTATCTATCAAGTATGCAGCGCTAACTGGGAATCATGATTGGACGACTCAAAAAGCTCCTCGGTATGTGATTGTCATGATTGGATGAGTGGCTGTCAGTCAAACTCCTTGCTATGGTAACATCAAAGACCCCCGCTACTTGATGTTTTTTCCCCTTAGACAAGATAAGATAGACTTTATCAATCGCCCATCGGGGCAAATTCACTTGTTACAACGGCTCAAAGAAAAAGACAAGTGATGGAAAACAAGTGATGGATAAAAAAGGCAAGACAAAAAGACAATAAAATGCAACAATCACAAAAAAAGAAACAAGCTGTAACTGCCTGCCACTCACACAGCATCATCTTGGATTTGTAGCTTCATCATTCGTTCTCATTACTACTCAATACAGTCTCAGACCAGACCATCATCATGGCTGTGTCAAAAACTGCTGACTGTAGAACTGCTCATCAAAGTTTTCTGACAGCCAGACTACAACATCAAACTTTGTTTGTCATTTGAAGACTCATTCGGCTCGGTAAGTGTGAGGGCGGATGTTAGCTAACATTAACCAGATACAATCTGTCCACTAACGTTAGTCAGTGATGGTTTGTCGGCACAGCCAGTAACATAGCAGTTTCAGATTGAATTTAATTTACTGTAGGATTGATAGCTTTGACGTTAGTTGCTAGGCTAACATCCATTTTACTGATCGTTTATTGAACACTCCAAACTACCTGTCACTAAAGCTGCCTTCACAAAGAGTGCTGTAACTTGGGTTGAAAAAAGTGACTTGACTTGGGACTTGACATAACCTGTGACTTGACTTGACTTTCCCAAGAAAAAATGCCTCGAGACTTGCTTGAGACTTGGACCAAATGACTTGAGACTTACTTGGGACTTGAACTAAGATAACTTGGTCACAACAGTGGAAAGGCCCACTCTACCACTGAGCCACAGATGCTCAGCGTCACAGTTTTAACTTCCTTAATCTGGAATAACATTATAACCCAAATTTAACTTTGTATTTTTGTATGTTGTATTTATTATATATACAAAAAAAACACCAATAGATCTTTATTTGACTTATTTTTTATCCTTGTATTCTAACTTTGTACTGTTTCATTGCTGCAAATGTCTTGCAAAAGTGGTCAAGGTTATAGACTATAGACCATCAAAAAGGGACAAAAATATTGCAGCCTTTTCCTTCACAGAAACTACCTTCAGGTTCACACAACCAATGGAAAAACAGATGGACTCAATGCACAACTCGCACGAGGCAGAATTTTAATGTCCAGTCCAGGTTCAGTACACAGGTAATCACAACAATAATCCAAAGGGGCATGCAAAAAGACAAGTAAAAAATCAGGCTAATGTCATACACGGAAAAATTACTCAGTTGAAAAGTTGCTGGAACGAGGCGAAACACAATGAACTGGCAACGAGAAGGAAGACACACAGGGTTTATATGCAGAGGTAATCAAGAGGAAACGAGACACAGGTGGTTCTAATTAGGGCGGGGTTGACACATGGGGCAGGAGACGCATGGAGCAGTGATCTGAATGACAAGAGACAAGGGTGAGTTTCAAAATAAAACAGGAAATAACTGAAATGCAATGAAAACAAAAACATGACCTTAGTGAATGAGACAGACTGTGTCACAGGTAGAAAACCGTCTTGTAGGTAGTCAGGAATATTAGGGAATAGTATGCCATAGATAAACAATAAACGTCTCCTCTGTCTCTGCATGCACACAATGGTTTTCTTCGTTGCCAGTGTGTTATCACAAGTGTTGTGTTGTCGTGTTTAGTTTCAGATCCCTCGTGAAAGAGACGTTCAGTTCAGTGGCCACCTGGTTAAAGGTCACCTGCAGAAGGGCTGTGGCCACCACCAGCCAGAGCTCAAGCTGTGTTGGCCAGTTGGGCAGAGCACAGAGGTTCTGCTCCCTCACATCACCCTGTTCCCCCCTCTCTTTGTCTTACAGCTGAGGCTCAACACTTTAGAGGACACCATGCTCCTCTACATCCTCACAGATGGCCAGTACTTATCTCTGTGTTGAACTTCCTCTAACCGGACCATGAACCTGACGAACCTGATGATGCAAAATGTCACGTTTGTTGAGAAATACAGCTGAATCAACATGCCTGTGTGGGGTCTTTAGGCCATTAATTTGAATTTAAATCAAGAAATATAACTTTTTTTGTCATACTTTATGACCTTATACAGTCTTTATTAAATTCAGCTTTGTTAAGTTATATATTCCTTCTGTTTTCATTTGTTCAATGCTTGTTTATAACCAATATATCGTTCATGGAACCGACGTGCCAAAATGCTTTGCTACAAAATTGTTCCCCTTCTTTGTACCATGAAAAAAGACAGATGAAGGCCTTTTTTTCCATATTTGTTAAAACATTTTTGTCCTACCTTGAATTAAGGGGATTAAATTTCACTGGTTTAATGTAATCCATCCCCTGGAAATAGGGCTGTAAGGATCTACGTCATATCCACATTTCTCATCAGCAACCCACTGGTGGACCTGGTTTGAGTTTTCCTGTAAACAGAAAGGAGGCCTAGTTTTGTTGCCATCCCTCTCTTGCTTAAAAAGGCTCCAATAATAATCCAAAAACAAAGCTCAGGTGGACCCAAGCAGCAAAACTTTCCTACTTTTTTAAATCTCCTGGTGGCACAAAGAGCCAACCATGCCTCCACACCGCTCCAAATGAAACGAGTCCAAGCCATTACCAGACTTTTGGCATTCCTCGCCCCAATTTTTTCTGGTGTACTCTCTTATTAAAATGCAAGGCCTGTCTGCTGGTACTTCCGCCCCTACGGGGACATAGCAGGAAACCTCTCTCTCTCTCTCTCCTCTTTTTCCCACTCCAACATGGGAGTTAAGTAAAATGGCCTTCTGGACAAATGCTCTGCCACCATTGATTAGAAGGATTCTTACTTTGACAGCACTTTTGCTCCAGGATACAAGACGTTCCTCTTATTTTTTGGTGATTTACATACAAATACAACAGGCTACAACTTGCACAAACCTCCGGCCAGCATGAATATGCTGATTTAGAAGCGCACAGTAATGGCTTAAATCAACAGACAAGAGGCTTGTGGGTGCAGGCATCAGTGAAATTATGGCTCCTTTGGGCGCTCCTTGAGCCAAGACTCTACCTGCCAACGCAGGGAGCTTGAACCAAGATGATCTGGTTAACGGACTGTCTCTGTGTCCACATGGCTACTGGCCACAGCAAATCAAGTGCATTCACAAAAGCAGGACACTTGATACCATAAGCAACATAACTGCTGAGTATAAGTGCGGTATCTTGTTATTTATGATGACTATTAGCTGCTTATAATGGATGGTAATGTTCTGTTTAAATCTGTGCATAATGAAGGTGTTAAAGGGATTGCATGAAGTTATTCATTTTAATTAGATAACATCTTCCTCACAAGACATTTATGCTATGCTGGTTTCAAAATATGCTTCGAATGCATCATGCAGATTTTTTAAATTGTTTTTGTAGGGTGTTTTTTCTTTAGGAATGGACCCTCCATCTAGTGCAATTGACATGAGTGCTTACTGCAAAGTTAATGAAATTAAAGCTTTTACATTCTTAATTATTGTGCGCATTTGTGCGTGTTTATGTGTGTGCATGTGTGCGTAGAAATGGTTATGGACCCAGCCTGCTGAATGCTAAAATGTAACAGTCCTCCGTTCGCCACCTATGGTACTGGTTGGCTGGTTAGGAAATGACAAGGCGGCAGACAGCAGATGGGTTTAAAGTGTTCCCTCCCTCCTCCTTGTCTTCTTCAGTTTCCGTTCTCTCTTAAAAAATTCTTGTGTATCCGTCTCTCTGTCTGTCTGCCGCCTTCATCAAGTCCACTGTCACCCCCCCCCCCCCTACTCGCCTTCAGGCTCAGTGCTCAAATCATTCCTCCAATACATTTCCTCTCATGGGTTCCTCACATTTTGTTCCAGCTCATTCCAGCTACCCTCACCTGTCAGACAGTTACTAACTTTATAGATAAATATTTGCTCGGGAACAGTCGGTTATGCTATATCATTTAGAATGACACACATCTGTGTCAGTATCATCTACTTTTATGCCTTTTATACATATAATGGGCAAGTGTGACACGGAAAACAGAGCACTCACTCTCTCACCGTGATTGTCTTGAGCTGATTAGAATTACAGGTATGCTACACAGGTTAAATTAATGATATAACAGAAAAGAGACCGCTGATTACACATAAGCTCCAAATCAGAATGCAATACAGTTTAAGAATCATTTTTGCCATGTGCAACGCTTGCTAGTTGGATAGATTGAAAAGGGACACATCTCTAGCTCCATCTCGATAATTTACGGCGTTTTTATGGCTCTTATGCATCATATGGTCTCCATTTATTAAACTCATACTTTGCTATCTTGAGATGTACAAATATGTCCATCTTAATGGTCAGCAGATGGAAATGTGTGTAATAAGAACATCAAACGAAGCTCGGAGGCAAAAGAACTGCCCATCCCATTCTGGGTTTAGCTCATCTGTGCATGATTGACAGCCCTGCACCAGACAACATTCTCCGCTCATCCACACACATCAGTCACATCATTATGTGCTGAAACAGTGCAGAGTGGGTGGTGAGGGTTGTCAGTCATCTCCTGCTGGAAAAAAATATTGTAAAAAAAAAAAAAAAAGAAAAGACATGTTTGGACAGGCAACAATTGTTGCCACCCAGGCGCTTGTGCTTCCACAGTGTAGTCAAGTGGAGTGTAGAGAAGTCAGGGGCAGCGACAAAGAATGGCTGTTTTCTCCACTCTTTTCATCTTTTGACTGCCCTGTCTTGCGTGATTGGCTGTCTGACAACAAACATTGCAGCAGATGCAGGCAGGAAAGAATCTACAGGTTGTGCCAAATTCCGGCTTGATGCAGAGTCGCCATGGCAGGGAGAATATTTTCTAGCCCAAGATTGAATGAAAACCTGCTCAGGAGGCTTCAATTTATTTAGTAACCGCTCATAGTTGTTGCTCACATTATGCTGACATCTTAGCAAGTTAGAATTGAAGGCTAAAACCATACCGCAGGCATTGTGAGTGACTGCTCAAGAGTATAAAAGCAGCAGCAAAGATTTCTTTAACTAGGTGACCACCTGAGGTTATGATGCTCACTTATTTCACAGCACTCTGCTCTTGTGGCTGGTGTCATTGTGTGCTGGATGACACTATTGTGCACAAAACAGAGGGGCTGCTTTTTATCTTTGTGGCTTTGTGTGCATGTGGGGGGTCTGCAGTTCACTTGTGAAAATGAAGATCTCTGCTTGCATGAGAGATCACCAGGCAACATGGGCAATTTCCCCTCTACATGCAGAAATTGTGAATAGTTCTTAGTTGTTATTTTGCTGTTGAGTGCTCTGGATATAATGTCAGGGGAGGTAAAACATATTGAATTGCAAGCAAATTAATTGAACTGTAACACAGATATGTCATCAATAATCCCTATCTTGGCATGCCACAAACACACTGAGAATTACTCTTGAGCTGAAAGCAAACATTGCACATATGGATCATAGAGACAGCTCTTAATTCTTGATTACATTACAGCTCTTTCCCTCTGATACATTTGTACCTTACTGTGTGCACTAAATCTGCTCATCAAGGTTAAATTTGCACTCTACCTTTAATAGCATCTTCTTTAACGTATGTTTTTTAGAAACATTTTTACAGGTTTAACAAAAGGCGGGTGTTGTTATGCGACACATGCTATTTCATGCGTCTTGTCTACCTGATACATGAATTTCCCTCGGGATCACCAACCAGCCAGTCAGCCAGCCAGCCAACCAACCAACCAACCAACCTATCAACCAACCAACCAACCAGCCAGCCAACCAACCATCCAACCATCAATCATTTGGCTGCATCTCACCTTATTTCATGTCCGAACCTGCAACAGTTAAAACCATTGGTTACTGTGACATATGTTGCCTTAACTGTGAATAATTTGTCAGACGTGTGATATAGAAGAGAGATATGAGAGTTTTATTTGTGGAATACATTTATTGGGTTCCTATTTTCCCCAACTATAAAAAGCAAAATACAACAGGTAAATACAAAAGCATACAAGCAAACCTATTATCACAGAAGAAAACATGACGAACAATCAAAAACACAATTAATATCAATCAATGAAAGAAAGTATATGGGCCATTTATTCATCATACTGTCATGCAAATATTTCCGTATCAGGGAGTACAGATTTCTTTGGGTAACTTTCCAGTTACAACCTTCTTGTTGTCACCAGGGCATGCACAAAAACAGCAAAGAATTAAACAAAGATGTAACATCATTTGACTGACTTGATTTGAGTGTGACCATAACCAAGTAAACCGTCTTTCTCTTCAGCTCTACTGATGTGAAAAATGTCAGCTTGTGTTTACTGGATTCTTTTTAGTATTACAATTTAGTGCTGCATGGGGTGATTGTAGTAAACAGCAAAATATCCTTGGAAAAGCAATGATATAAGACTATACAATTGTCTACAATGAAACTGAACGTGACGTCTGATGTTTGATCCCTGTGGCCTTTGGTCAGAATCTCTGCAATAGCTTTCTATACATGTAAAACATTGTTTCCGAGCAGCACAGATGCTACCATTGAGGTTTTGCTGGCCCAGAAAACAATTTCAATACTCTACATCGTGGTTAGTTTCATTTGGCAGGCACAGCCGTCTGATATATAACCACACAATAGGCCTATTTCCCAGCAAACATTTCGACTGTGCAGGGAAAACACAGGTGTAAGTAACAACATTGATGATGACAATCCAATGCAAGTGTCCCAGTAAGTAATGCCAGTGAGCCAGCATGCTGGGAACTGGAACATCCAAACTAAATGTTGCCATTAATTACACCTTTGCTTTTCCTGCTGTGGCTCGAGAAAACTCTGCCCTCAAAAGCAAATGAGATTCTTTTATTTGGTTAAGACCGTCACAGTATGTTGGCAGTCCATGACCAAACTTGTGAAGTCTGCGCTTTTGGGTCCATCACTCAGAGATAGTTTGATTTTTTTTGCCTGAGCTAGAGGCACTTTTAGATAAAAGACTTCACAGCCTAACAGGACTATATTCACGGCATGTTCACACCCCTCCCCTCAGGACAGAAAAGCTTGAGGCAGATTTTGTTAAAGAATGATTCTCTCTTAAATATCCACGATTTAAATCTTTAATAAACGTATTGCTCCTGCATGAATGAGCAGCATGTCCTCCTCAGTCTAAATGTCAGCCTTATGTGATTTAGTAATTAATAGAAACATTCATCAAAGAGTTTTAAAATGGGGAAGGAGTCACTCCAAGAGCATTTTCAAATGTCCTTCTCCAGCAGCCATGTTGATGGATTCGAGTATTTCAGGATCAGCACATGGGAACAATCTATCGCCTGGGACGGCATTTGGCTGACTAACTAGACAGGCAGAGACAAGGTTCTGTATGTAAATGAGTGTGGGAGGACGGATACTAGAGGGGTTCTCTCTTCAAAGCTTTATTGCAATTCAGCCTTCAGTTCTTCAACCTTCTTGTTTTGTTGGGCCCGGGCTACTTGATATTGTCCTTGGTGTCCAGAGTGTTGCTAGTTATATTCTGCATGATACTTAACTGTAATCTCTTGCCATCCAAGTCTTAAACTGTGTTAAAGTTCCCTGAGAGAAGGCACAGCTCTGGCAGTCATGACACAAGAAATAAATGTACTCAACCCTTTCATTCTGATAGGAATTGAAATATAGTACACACACACACACACGCGATGCACAGTAAAATATGATATTGAATTAGTTAATCTTCAGTGCTCTGTACTGCTGAGAGTTTCTTTAATCAAAACATAGAATTTTCTATGACAGATAAATTCAGGTGTGCACAACAATGCACAGGCTCTATTGATTTATTTAGCAGATAAAAGAAGATAAAAGTAGCTCTCTGAACATATAATGGCATTCTGCCAAAACTGCATCGCCAGGATGCAAGCTCACAGTCCCTTGCGCACATCCTTCGAACTTGACATGTACTTGAAAACTATTCTGTAGTCTCTATTGAAGATGGAGTCTCATAATATGACACATGTAGGCCAATCCATGGTTTCTGCTTCCGCATGGCTGTATGATGTAGCCTGAATGTCATCATCTGCCCAAGTCTGCAAGGGTCCGCATGGACTTTAGGGACTACCACTGGGCTCACTGCGCATGCACGAGAAAAATAAACAGGATGCTTGTTTTGTACAGTGTATACTGTATTCCCCGTCCTTATCCTCATGCTTGGTACTGGGTAAAAAAACAAAAGAGAACAGTAAAAGTAAGAAACACTTTTATCAAATCTGGAAATATCTGGAAATGCTTCTTGTGTCAGGAGGTCTGCATGCTAGCATAGCACTAGCTAGCTTTTCAAATGCTTTTTTGCTATCTTGCTCTATATTTGAGATGTTTCACTTCCCTTGCCCTACAGGCAGAGAAGCTGACCCTTCGTGTATCAATATTAATTCATAATAGCTGCTGGATATTTGATACTGCACAATGCTAAAGGCACACACAGGAGGGGACGGCTCAGAAAGCTAATGCAGACAGGGGTAGAGTTGATTTCCTGAGAGCTTTAGTGACAGAATTTTATGATAATTGATATCTGTTAGTTTGGCCTAAATTCATAGATCTAATGAGCAATACACAAACACAGACTATAATATGGGATGGAGACAACTGTGTCCAAGCTTGTTAGCAACACTTAACAAAGATTGAAATAAAATGCACAGAAGTCAACTGGGAAACAATGCTAATGTTAGTAGGTTAGGCTTGCTAGCATCAACTATCAGTCGGATAAAAATTAATGTTAAACTCTGAATATATTTCCCAAGTCATTACACAACTTTGTGCAGGATTTTATACTCATGTTGAGTAGGAGATGTTGAAGAAGGAAGGTTTTAAGTTCTGCCTACTTCATCAATTAGCGACTGCTAGCTAACTTGGCTAATGCAACACACTGGCTACGCTGTTTGTCTTTCTACTCCCAGTCAGCATTGATTACCAAGCCTTCAGGAAGTGTGCTGGACTTTGAAGCTGACACAGTGGCCAAACCATGTTGTTACAGTTAACAGGTCAGTTATATGGCGGCTGTGCTTCAGTGGTAGAGTCAGTCATCTCTCAATCTGAAGATTGGGGGTTCAATTTCTGACTTGTATCACATGTCCAAGTGTCCTTAAGCAAGACACTGAACCCCAAAATTACTCCAGAAGGCATAGCTATCGGCTGTAATAAATTGGAGATTGGCACTTAGGCCTCTGCCATCAGTGTATAAATGTGTCTGTGAAAGGGTGAATGTGACATGTAGTGTAAAAGCGCTTTGAGTGGTTGAAGACTAGAAAAGTGCTCTACAAGTACAGTCCATTTACCATCCATTTAAGTAGAGTCCATTAATGTGATGTACTGTTGCCCCCAGTAAACATTTATCCTGGAGTTAGACATAATGCATCAAGACCATGGGAAAGTTGGGTTAAAGGAAACGCTAGTGGGCTTGCTCTATGGGTCCAACAATTTGGAGGCTGTGGCTCAGTGGTAGAGTTGGTCGTCTCTCAATCGTAAGGTTCGGGGTTCGATCCCTGACTGCTACAGCCACATGTCGAAGTGTCCTTGGGCAAGACACTGAACCCCAAATTGCTCCTGGTGGCATAGCCATCGGGTATGAATGGGCATAGATCTGATTGGAGATTGGCACCTTTGCCATCAGTGTGTGAATGTAGTGTAAAAGCAACTTTGAGTGGTTGGAAGACTAGAAAAGCGCTATATAAGTACAGTCCAATTTACCATAAGAGGTGGGGAATTTAGTGGAATTTAGTGGAATTTTTTTGGGCTACATGCACCACAGGCCATCCTCACCATCCAAACCAGAAGTCGTTAAAAAGTAAGTGACCATAAACTAAAGCTAATTTATATTAGCATGCTACATATTATAGCTCACAAATGAGCTAGCAAGTCTGCTCCACACTACCAAAAATGCGTACTTGGAAACATTATGAAACAATATCATTATGTGTGAAATGTACTGTATTTTGGAAACCCCTAGTTATACAGTAGGTGCATGCTGACAGGATGGACTGTTGACTGCTCACTCTCTGTTGTTCTCTCTTGTCTTCTCTTTCTTATGTTTTGTTCATGACAGCGTGTTGTGACTGCAGGCAGTACCAGCACTGTGCTTGCCCTCATGAGCGGGATGTGCTTTTGGCTCTGTCCTTGGGTTGCCAGATACCTAACTCCAGAGTCAATGCGCCCCCCTAACATGTTTGTTATGATCTTTCAGCTAGACCTTTTTTTTGTGACTATAATAACATGACATCAACTATACTACTTTAATCCGGGACTGAAATTTTTTTCTTACTGAAGCCCAATTTGGCAGGAAAGCTGTAAACCTGGCAACACTAGTAGGGCTTTTGTGTGTGTGCATGTGAGAAAAAGAGAGAGGGAGAGAGAGAAATCGTATGTAATGTGTGTGCATTTGTGCGGCTGGCTAGCTGGGGGGCATGAAGCTGAGAGTAGGGCATTATTAAAAACCATCTGCTTTCCTGCAGAGTCAGAAGGCCGTCTGGACACAGTCTCTTAACAGGCCTTGTTTTCCTCGATGCCCTGAGGCAATATGACAAATTTGAATGCCCGAACTAAAAAGTAGGGGGTGACTGAAACATTGCTTTTTGCTTATAAAAATCTATGTGTGTGTGTCCTCTAACAGAAAACTTGCCTTGCGAGCCATGATGCACCAACAAAATGTAATAAAATCCCCACACAGCGATGCACTTTGTACATGTTTACCAGATTTAAACTATGCAGCTTTATTCTCTTCAAGAAAAAATATAAACGCAGTCTTATTTTTCACGTTATCTCTAAATAAATATCTTCTGATAGAGAGGTGGTCTTAGATTTGTGTGACAAACTGCACACACACACACACAGATGCACGCACACATTGCTGCTTGCTGTCACCTTGAATGAACAGCAGTGTGGTGCTGAACCTGTGCTTAAATTAATGACGTTCACAAACTGATGAATAATTACAAGAGATATTGATATACTGCTTAAAGCCATGCCATTTGTATATTTAAAAAAAGTGCATCCCTTTAAATCTATTCCCTTGAGTCTGATAAAGAGCCGTGCGCATGTGTTTTTTTATGTGTTTCCCCTCATGTTGGTGTCCTTGGCCTGTACAAAAATATACCAACAAAAAACTCTAATAATTTAGCCTATGTATGACTGTTTTGTGTACTTTTATTGTTTAATATGTACTGTATATGAACGACACATCAATTTTGTACCATCAAAAAATGATTAAACAATAAAACCTCCCCATTATAAGATGTCACAGTTTGCCGTTTCTACTGTAAATCCAAATTAATGGTAGCAATCTTCATGGTTGTTACAGTTATATTATGTAATAAACAAGAGTAATCCCATTCTCTAAGTCAATAGCACTGTCTCTTCTGTTTTTTCTGTGCTATGAACTGGCCTTTTAACACGAGAGATGAAACAAAGCAGGCAGAACACATTACTGCAACTGCACTTGCTATGGTGCGACTCTCAAAGAAATGGACATGAAGACAAATGAGAGGAGAAACCTTTTTGACACCGTAAGATGATAAAACAAGTTGTAAGATGATGTAGAACTAAATATCAATGTGAGTCTCATGCAGGCACATTTACCTATTCAGTACCCTGGACAGTTCTGAGTGCTGGTTCACTAATAACACCATTAAAATGACCAAGCCAATGTCCGCTGAAATTACTGCACCTGATTAGGTTCAGATGATAGCTACCCCCCCACTAGCTTAGGCTTTCTTTATTTGCATCGCAGAGCAATTTCCTTTCTGTTCTGCCCAATGACCCTGTTTTTTCCCCTCTTCCCTCTTCTGTTGGCATAAACAGACAGTAATGGCGTCTGCGTTTTCCTTCCCCCTCACTGGTCCTTCACATGGCTCAGCAGCTTAGCTTGACAGCTCTGCTGCGTGTGAGTTCAATTGGTGGAGTTGAAAGCCTTTTGCAGCATTGGGGTTTGGTCTGATAGAATCCTCCATTTACCTTTTGCCCTCAGGCGATGAGAGAAGAGGAATAAGGTTAAAGCCATGCTGGTAGCAGAAACTAAATGGAACATGATCCTAAAGAACACATAGGAAAATGCAAAGCAAAAGACGGAGGAGTAAGAAGGACCATATCGGAATGTCTTTCATTAAGTGTGCCGCATATGCCACAGAATAATTTTGATGTCAAAGCCATTTGTCAATAATCTTGACGTTTGACATCATCTGACAGCGTGCTTGCTTGCACAAATGCACACGAACTATTCAGCTCATTCAGTCAACAGATTCTCAAAATCTCAAATGTGTGCAATTAATAAAGTTACCTTTTCATTGATAGTGAATAAGCAGATTTATTACACCGGTGTCCCGTCACTTTTTTCCTGAGCTGCATCCACATATCTATTGGCCATATTCAGAGGTCATGACTGTATCTTCTGAAATGAAACTCAGTCCAAAGGGAGTTCCATAGTGGTCTAGACAAAAGATCCAGGAGGTCAGCTAAGTCCCTAGTGAGGCAATGAATTGGCTGATGTGGAATGAAAACGTACCGTTGTGAGATGTGGTAGTAATGGCAAATGTTTGATGAATGACAGCTGGTTGTCAGGAATTGCATTGGAATTGCTGACAGGCAGCAGGGGTCACTGTGGTGTTATTGGTGATGATGGAAAGGATCTTGCAGGAGTCAGAAACAGCCTTAAAAGAAGAGCAGTTCTCTCTTGTCAAGGCTCAGCCTGAGGTGGTGGGCAGGCATCCGTTCGGAGGTGTCAGTGTGGCATCTACAAATGAATGCCTCACAGTGTGTACTGTGTGAGGGAACTGAAAGGTTAGGTTGAGTGTCATCTGCGTAACAATGTAGGTAATATTATTGGATGACAGAACAAGGACATTTCCAGGGTAAAAAGGAAGAGTTGCGACTATGTCCAGGAGCATTTCACAGGAGAGGATATTTAGTGGTGACACCAACCAAAGAGGACATTGTTAAGCTAGCAGATGAATGACAGGAGTTCAGGTCAGGAATGTGGAGGTGTGCAAGAGCCACCTGAGTGTTACTGAATTGAATTCAGGGAACTGTCATAAGAAAATGAGGACTGAGGACAGAGAGATAGTTTTAGCACTGACAGGTGTCTCAATGACAGCTGGGAATGAGTGAACTTTGACCTTTGGATTTGTTTAATTTGTGCTGCCATCACACATTCATCATCGGTGACATGTTTTATGCATACTTCAAGCGAAACAAGCACCGGAACAAGACTCTTGATTTTCCCAGTGCCAAGGTCGTACGAAGGCTTGGATGTGCTATAATTGGACACTAAACTAGGAAAAGAAATGTGTCGTGTTAATGTGTGCAAGTATAATACATGCTGACATATTACAGATATATGAATAAACAATTGTATTTCATTTGCTGTACTTGGAATATTTGGGCATGTTGGGCAAGACTCTTTATAGGGGAGACGGCATCTAAATATAGTTTATAGATTTATTTATAGATCGTTTATTTCTCTGAAGGAACGATACAATTAAATAAAGCAATTTTGTGCTAAAAGTCAAACCTTCGACATAGGATCAATCTCAAGTAAGGCAACAGTAAAATCTACAGGATGGTTCCCATTATGCAGCAACTGATACAGTTTGACTCTACTTCATTGTTGTGTGGGTCAAGGTCACTTCCCGAAATAACCATGAAACCGCTGCAGCTATTGAACATCTCGCTGAAACACATAATTTCAACTATTTTCCATTATTGGTTGGAGCTGCTATTCAAGTGCAAAATACAAATGTGTGTACACACAGCAATACACTCTATAGGTCATATGTGCAAGAAAAGCTAGTGACGAACCATAAGTGGTTCTGCACATACAGTCTTATTATAAAATAGGAGATACCTGACAATGGCGTTGGGCTGTGGGATTAGTTGTAAAAGATTCTGCTTCAACGGCCTTTCCTAACTTCTACAATATAAGTTAGCAGCAACATTTATCTGCACTTTTTCTCTCAGAGCTAAGCTTTTATTGAGCTTGAAAATAACTGGCACTTTACAACACTGCAGACACCAGGGGCTAAAATCACTGAACGACAGGAGAAATCAGGCTGGCAGCGCTAAAAACAATCTCAAAAAAACACTCCACTCCTGAATAGTGATGCTATTGTTGTTGGCAACATCAAAGTAAGTTGCCAGACCTCTTTTGGTCCATGAAAGAGCCCAATTAGAACCAACAATAAAAAACATGCCACAGCTCCAATTTCTCATTGGGGGGGTTTTATTCCACACTATTTCTGGTACCATCCATCGATTGAGTTTTCAGCTTCTAATCCAGGTCAGGGTTCACAGTGGGAGCAGAACAGCCCACATGCCTTCATCTCCATGTAGATCTTCTTTGGCTAACTGGGAGATGTCAAGCCTCCAGTGCCTTCTTGGTCTCTTCACTGGTCTTCTCCCTGTTGATCATGCCTAGAACGCCTCCAGGAATGTGCCTGGGGTCTTCTGTGAATGCTGCCAAAACCATCTAAATTGGCTCCTCTCAATTTGGTGAAGAGCCAGTAGCTCGATACTGAGGTCTTCCCAAATCACTGAACCTCACAGAGCTGCCACCCTGTCCATGAATCTCATTCTGGCTTCCGAAATCCCTTGACCTTACATTGGTTTCGTGGACTCATCTATGTAAAAGCAGGGAAGCAACAAAAGTTGAGAATAAGAGAGAGAGAGACAATGAAAGAAATGAAGGCACCATATGGGCTGTGAAACATCTGTTGCCCTAGGGGGTGGCAGGGACCGATGGAGCTCCATTACTCCCATGGATAAGACATTATAATGATTGAATAAATAAATAAACCATTAAGTCACTTAAAATTATCTCATGGCCTGAAAGGTTTCAGAGATTCAATTGTTCATGTGTCTCATTATGATATTGGAAAACTGTGCAGGAGAGTGGACTATTTTATGTGGTGGGATATTGACTCTGGTGTCACTGACACTCAGCTTTTGGCTTTTTGCCTACAGCTGCTGAACACTACTGCAAGCGTCACACTCTACTGTAGCAGTTCTTCTTATGACTTATTGCCCTATTGTAAACTATTGAGCATTATGAAGACAAAGGAATACTTTAACCTTTCCAGTGAAGACGAGTTGAAGTTATTCTCTAATGAGTAAAAATGGCTCTGTTCCAATACACCAAATGACACGAATAACAGATTAAACAGTGGAACATTTTAACCTCTAGGCTTATTGTACACATTGAATGCTCATAATGCTTTTACGGACAGAAGGACAGCGCAATCAACATGACTTTTTCCTGAGGCAAAACAGCTGCAAAAGACGGAATCTCTGTTGTTACAGTTATTACATACAGCCCTATTTGTTTAACTCTTAGTTTAATGTAAAGCAGGCTGATCTCATGGAACAGACTGGAACATTAGATGAGCTTTCAGATATTTGGTTTTGCGGTTGTGATTCTGAAATAACTTCTCAATTTGGATGACTAACATGTAAAACCTATGAGTGAAACCCAGCTGTTGGATGTCATCAGACTGTTACATGTCCAGTTATCATATGTTTTCACCACCATAAGAATGCTTTAGTCAGAAAAAACTGTTGCAACCACTAGGCTAGAAGGTTCATAATCACCAATATTATTGACACGTCCGCAGCTACATGTAGAATGTTACTGGACCATTTTTGTCTTAGATCCAATAATATTCACTTGTTGCAAAATGAACACAGTTTGGTTACGGTTCGGCACCGAAACTTTGGCACCAAAACTACTTGGTTATGTTTACATAGAACAAAGTGGTTCTTTAAGGAAACTATAAAAGACGGAGGTGAATTCTTGTAATGTATGTGACGTGACTTGAGTCAGTTCAAATAACCCAACTCTGACCTCTGGTCTCAAAGGTGTTGCCACCTCAATATTTATATAGGTTATACCATCTTGCCACTCGGTGGTAGATTAGCACTCTACAACCTCATATCTATGCTCCTAATGACAACTGATGATGACCATTTAATAGACTGTAAATTCAATGATGTTCTGTGGGGGAACTTTGCGATTTATTCAATACTAATAATAAAAGGCGGGGGTATTACCCAGCTAATAAGGCCTTCAATTGTTTTGAAAACATTGCAATATGCTACTGTGCACATTAAAGAGGGGGTATTATGCTGTTTCACATTTTAAGACATATATAATGTTACACTGTTGGATGTCCAGACTAAACGTGGGTGACGTTTCAAATCTTTAGGTAAAAGTATGTTGGAGTAATCCCCAGGCTTCTCAGCTCAGTCTTCTGTGAACGCCAGGTTTTACACAGTTCTTTTCTACACGCTGCACTTTGGGATGTAACAAAGAAAGTGGGCTTGTAGGGGTGGGGTTTCTTAAAGGGACAGAGCTGACTGAGTCGTTTCAGGCGGAGGCTGTATGAGGGCACGCAAAAAAATTTTTTAAATTGTAAATTATGCTAAGCTACTCCACAGGTATCACAGATTGAATTATGAAGCTTGAAATTAGCATAATACCTCCCCTTTAAACTCATCTCTACATAAGCCAACAGTAGACCCCAAGTAGAATTTTAAATCAGTAAAATTTGTTAGAACAAATCATCCATAGATGTTATTGATGGCCATTCATTCATGTGATGTATTCTCTCTGCTACAGTAAATCACAACTGAATGAACATAACGGTAAATGGTACAAAGATGCAAAAACAATGCATAAAAATTCACTAATGTGTCTACATGAAACTGAAACAATAAGATAAAGCAACAGGATGCTTCAAAAAGTATACACATCTTTATTATGGGTGGCTGACATCTGCTAGGATAACAAAACAGTTGTTTTATTGGTTTTAGACAATTATTCAAAAACACTACATTAGTGGGAGCACTTTTGTTGGCATTATGAGTACAGTTCACTGACAGCTTTTTACAACATGTGGTTTTAAATACACAAAAGGATCTGTGGTCCAGGTATTCTCTGTGGGGGTGCCATCAGCTCTGAAACAAAGCCTAGGGGAAAAAACACCAGGAGATTGTTAGAATTCCAAAGACTGTGTGAAAATAGCAAACCATTTATCTATTTATCCACCACCCCGTCTCACAATCAAACATACAGTGTGCCAGTCCTCACAAGTTCCCATCCACCATTATTGTGTGGCCAATATTTGCGTATTTCAATGGCTGTGCGTAGGTGCCAACTCTCTAGTTGGAGACGCACCAAAGTATCATTGGGCAGACTTACTCCAGATTTGTCCACCAAAAACACTGAAGGGAAAATCCCAACTGAAGGCTTTGTTGGATCAGCTGTTATCACTGATTGTGTTTGTACTTGAAAATATTTGTTCAAGAAAAAAAAAAAAAGATAAATGCAGTAAGACCAAATTAATGCATTAGCCACGGTTTTCCTTGCAACACCAATATGGTGCCCCGAATACATATTGCACAGTCTATATAGTATGTTTATAGTGTAAAACCAACAACAACCAATTATGCTCAGGTTGTACCACATGCATAAAGTAAATACTTGTTTTTAGTGTGTTATTGATGTTAAACATAGTCACAAAATGCAATGCATGAAGAAGATCGTTGCTGGAAAACAACAAATGTGGATGTGCAGAGACAACCCAATGAAGCTCTGTGGAAATAGATAAAAAACAACCAAAAAATATAATCAAAAATGTGTACAGACAGTGCTTAATGACGGGTTTTTCTGCTCACAAGGAAATGTCCATCTTTGATGCACAATCCTGCATTAACATATATTGATGGGCAGCTGTCTCATTAATACAAGTTAGTTCACCTGGCCTCTTATTCTTCAAGCACACTGTAATAGGTATAAAATCCCATTATTCTAAACCTAAACTCTCCTCCATACAGAATTAGTGTCTAACATCCCTATTACTCCCTGTAATTACTCAATAAGTAATTGAACATCACATGCCACACTCTGTACAGGTATAGTCCACTACATAGATTTCTTGATCATAAACTTAATTTAGCAACATGGTTTCCTTTAGCCCTTTTTACACATGCACTTATCACAATTTCCAGAGCATTTCAAGACAAGTCTGCCCCTGAAAAATTCCAGAGTTGCCCTTTCTCACATTTCCCCCACAGCAGGAGATTTTCTCTGTCGGAGGAAGGGCATGATGTAAGAAGTATGCTGCGGTCCTTGCAACTGGCAGACAGTTTTGGTGTCTCTCACAGCCAGAAGCTCCCAAATCTCTTCATCTCTCAAATTTGCAAACATCTTTGCTATTATCGTCTTGTAAATGATCCGTCTTCTTCAACCTGATGTTTTTAATCATCCTGTTATGTTTTGGTTTTGTGCCGGTCGCATGATGTATATGTCATCCACTTGTTCACTGTGAATGTTGTATTTACCTGGCACCTGCTGTGTTCATACATCAGCTCATCCCAACTTCTTGCGGACATTTTATTAGGAAGCCGGCAGGAAAAAGTCCATATGAAGTCGGGGTGAAAAATTTGGCCTTTTGAATCCACACAGGCAAATTTTCATCAGTGCAGTGCGTGTGTGAAAGGGGCTTTTAATCAATTGTCTCCTTTTATATGAAACCACTGAAGACTTTCTCTACTTATGTCGAGTAGCTTGGTTCAAATACAAGCTTGGTCATTCTTTGAAATAGCAAACATTTCAATTTGCTTGATCATATTTTGCGAACAAAACTGATGTTACTGCTTTTAAAATGAAATACATAACAACTATATTGCTGTATAAGTGAAATATACACAGCAATATAGCAATAAGGCATAACCATTTACGCAACACTGTAGCGTGCAACGAAACAGGGGGTGAGGACCAACATTATATGATACCTGTACCTAATCAGCTGGTATGTGTGAAGTAGGCGTCCCGTATGTGTAATGCACAAGTACATGTATTTAACACTCACTGAACCCAAGCCAGACATCACAAAGAAGCGAATGAGACAACCGTGAGCACCCCAAAGTGTCCTCACAGACTGTATTCCTCGGAGCGAACTGCAGCAAATAACATTATAATAAATTACAAAAGCTCTTATTTTTTGTGTTTGTGTCAACAGCTGAACAGACTGCTATCAGCATTATCACTTTGTAATCTTGGGTTCCCGGAGGAATTATCATTGGATGAGGAATCCAAATAGCTTCCGCTGCTTCCACCCCCGATGACTCCACATTCATCAATGGAGGAAATGAAATTAAAGCCCAGACAACTTGATAATAAGGATTTGGCTGGAGAATAAAGAACATTTTTGGATTGTAACGACCTGCCATTATTTATGAAGCATAATTATAAAAGCAGGTGTGTGTTATTTGGATAGTGAGACAAAGAGAAATACTGGTTTAAACTGCGTATTCCTGCCTATTTTACCCCCTAATGGGACCAATTTAAGAGCAAAACATCAGTGTACAATGACTTCTTTGTAAGGTATTATTATAATACATGTGGTTTAGCGTGCATTATAAAGCACTGTCTAAATAAGGCACTCTACCATGTTTAATCCAGCATCTGTTCTAGAACATTGTCCTCCTCCTCAACAGGCCCAGCTTGTGACAGAAAAACAACACAGTTAATTATTGTTGCAAACTTTCAAAAGATTTCAATATGTATTTATTTGTTTCTTCCCCTGATATATCTGAGAGTTTGTGCTTCATCTTGTTGAAGGCGCCCCATGCATATGTATGGTTTTGAAGTTGTTTGGCTTTCTCGATATGTTTATTTTAAAATCTTTTTTTAGCTTTACTCATAATTTTGTGTTATTCCAAAGTAGATTGTCTTGATGTTGGAAATTATAATGAGATTTATGTTTCTAGGACACCATCGGAAATGAGGCTTTAGTCTCAGTAGGATATTTCAAGCACTCATCTGCCGTTTTCCTTTTTTTTTTTTTTATTTGAATCGAATAACAAAGCAGACGATGATAGACAGGAAGAAAGGAAACAAAGGAGATTGGATGCTTCGTTTGAGAGCTGAACAACCAAACAGCGAATAAAACGCAACAAAACCTTGAGAAAAGTCGTCCTGCAAAAAGGGAAGAAATGCAACGGTTAAACATTTCGTTGCAGTTAAAACTAAATAAGAACTGTTATGCATTAATATGTCTTATTGATAAGAAAATTATTTGACCTCAAGTTTTAATAAATATATCTTCTTGGGCGCTGGTTTAGCTCAGCTGGTAAAGCAGGTGCTCCATATTCAGAGGCAAAGTCCTCAACCCATCAGCCGCTGGATCGACTGACCTCGGCCCTATGATGCATGTCATCCCCTCTCTTTCTTCCCCACATTTTCTGTCACTCTTCACTGCACTATCTATAAAGATTAAAGGCCAAAATATACATATATATAGTATATAAATGTATCTTCAAGATTATAATATGATTACTCTAGAAATCATGGAATAAGTAAGTAAAATCTCACAGTGACTTGGCTGTGAGACGTCCATCTTCCTCTTTTCTTTCGCCATTTTTCTCATGTTTTTGCTCTCTTCTATTGTTGTCACTAATGTGTGCATTGATGTCTTTCACTTTTGCAGACTATATGGGATAAAACAAGCAATGATAGTGCTCATTTTGGCGCCTATCACTCATTTTCCCACCCCAAATGTCTGCCATGTCCTCCTGTGTCCTGGTTGTGGAGTATTCCTCCTGTTTGTGCACTTCCTGCAAGTAAAAATTTTTTTAAAAAAAGCTTGCAACATTCGAGGCTACAGGGTTCCTAAAAAAAACAAAGAGATGACTTTCAAAGTGTTACATGAGCAACACAGAGGTTTAACCGTGACTTTTGACTCCGGTCATGACGCCATGCGCGGCGGTAATGTGCGAGGAGGAGCGGCTGACTGCCTCTGTTATTGCCCCACTCAAGGCTGAAACATCTTGAGTCTAATGAAGACGGCTGTGATGTTTTGAAAGAAACAGAGCGTGTGATGTTGGAGGAACTATCTGACAGATACTCTGATCAAGACGCTCTTCAAATAGGTGAGCCAAGGTTATACATCTTTGCTATGAATTATCGTGCGATGCCTATTGTAGCTTGTGTTTGGGAGTGGGTGTGTGCACATATGCTCTAATATCCTCTTCTCCTTTTAATCAGCGCAGGCCCCACACTTCAAAGGAGATGCTTTTCCTTGAAGTTGAGTACGCTTGACTAGCTGCGAAGGTGAATGACAACCAGGTAGGCCAACAACAACATCAACAACAGGAAATTGACCACAGTTAAGCTGCTTTTAAAATGGCTCATTAGGCTCTGTTACAGCTTCCTGGAGGGACATGACAGTTTATTTTCATAAACCTGCAGCGGACCAGCGTCTTTGTGAAGACGCCGGAACTTTAAACATGCTGATTAATTATGTAGTTATAGTTTTATCTAACTATCATACTTCCTCTGTCATTCACCCATCTCTCCACTCAGAATCTGTCATTAACTCACCAACCTACCCGCTCTGTCACACAGAATGGAAAGGTTGGAATTGGTACTGTGACTACTATTGCTGCTACTGTCACTACTGATACTACAGCTGCGGAGGCTGAAACTTTAGATCAACACTGCTCAGGCTGACATCCTTCAACACCTACTGGAAACTGTTGTAATTGTATCCTTTGGATTCCAAACTTTAAATCTGTGGCCGTCTAGTTTGGATGATTAATTTCATGGACAAATCTTGCGTCTTTAGAGCTTGCTAAGGGGAAATTAAAGTCAGAACCGTCGCACTTGCAGTGCGAAGTCTGCAACCGCAACAGTGCCTCGCCTCTTTAAAGGGCCTCGCACACGGTCTGCAGCAATACGTCAAAAAGAGGGCCACTTCTGGGGGGAAAAAACGCAGACCTGGCGACCCTGGCTTTGCATCCTGCATTTTTTTTTGTTTTGGCTTTTTGCCTTTATTTTATAGGACGGATGAAGAGACAGGAAATGTGGGGGGTAGAGAGAAGGGGATGACATGCACCAAATGGTCTGCAGACCGGGATCGAATCTGCGATCAGTGTGTCGAGGATTGTAGCCTCTGTACATGTGGCGCCTGCTCCACCCACTGAGCGAAACCAGCACCCCCTGCATTTGTTTTTTACTATATATAATGTTTGAAATTCCCGTTTGTCAATTCCATTATGCATACATCAAAAATCTAACACATTATTCAGTTTTTTTTTATTTTCATTATTGCGTCATTACGTAGTGCACGCTCCATCTCGCTGCTCACTGCAAGGACGAAAGAGAAGGGCAAACAATGTCGGCCGTACAAGAGCGTGACAGATTTCGTGAACATAAGTCGGGTGCTGATAAAAGGAAAATAACTTAGTAAAAGGAAGAATTTATTAAGTCACTGCGAGGTACGCTGGATAAATTTGCCAACACTTCCAGAGATGTGGTGGCTGCGCAGGTGTGCGAAGCTGGCGGGCATGCATGTCAATGAGCAGGGCCTTGCAGGTCAAGTTCGCAACCCCCCCCCCCGCGTTGGCTCTGATGAAAGTCACAAATGTTGCTGTGCAGATAAAGCAGCAGAATGGTTCCACGGCCCATGATGGTATGCTTTTGGTGCTGTTTGTTTGTTTGTCGGCAAGATTACAGAAAAAAAAACATGGTCCTATTTTCATGAAATGTGGTGAAGGATGTAGAATTGGCCCATTATAAACCCATTCAATTTTGGAGCGAGTCAAGATTGGATTCACAAAATAGCGGATCCAACAATAAGCTTTACCAAATGTCTGCACTCTCTGTGTAAACCTCTTGTTAAATATTTTAATAGATAGAATATTTATATGTAAAATGTTCTTAAACACATCCTTTGTTCAATTTTTAACTGGACTCCCATGCGCTGAATGAATTATAAGATAAATCTCTTGAAATACTGATTGTTCATCGGACTGAATCCGATTAGCCAACGATTCCCATCCTACCTTTGTTTAACTCATCTAACAAACAAAAAAAAACATGTCAGTTTCTCATTATGTGATTGACAGAAAAGTTGATGCTTGAAACATTGGTGAGCTCAGTCAATTGTCCACAATTGTTACACAGATTTCTATAGTCTATTCAGGGATTTCTTGGTACTCTGCACAATGTTGATATTCAAAGAAACTTTCTCAAATTCCAACTTTTGAATCATCTGTGAAGTCACCGAGTGAAGCTGAAGTGAAAGGCTTTGGTTAAGTTGCTTTATTTCAAGTATGAGAAGCACACAAAGGGTATTATATAACAGAGATCTGAAAGGGATGTCTCTTGTTAATCCTAAAAAGCCATTACAGAACAAATTATCAAAAGTACCAAAGTCAATTCTGAAACTTTCGACAAAAGCAGTTGATTCTGGCAAATTGAACATCTTCCCTCTAAGGTGTTTGGCCATGTGTTTTTGTTGAGATGCCTCGGGGTAACTACAAGTCCCGAGGCTGAGAGGAAATCTTACCATATAGCAGATGTTAATGCAACATATACCCAACATTTCATTATTAAAGTGAAAAGGCAAGAAACGTGTGAAGGCGCTGAGCTGAATCCAAAGTGTTTGAAGAGGAAAACATTCAAATTGCATAAAGTATCGATCTATCGGGGCCTCTTCTCTGAGAAAAAAGTAGTTCCTCTGTTTGAAATGAGCTTCCACCGAGGCACTTTCAGTTGGATGGTGTTTGTTAGAAACCGCAGCTTACAGATGTGCCTTCTTTTCCTCTTGAAATGTCTGTCTGTCTTGTTCAAGCGTTACAAAAGAGACGGCATATTTCCACAGCAGGATCAAACTACAGCCGAGCAGAGAAAAGCCATCTGCACCGAGCTTCGCCTTGAGTCAAACATCTTGAGCGGCAAATGGGGAAGGTGCTCCTCTTGCGGCGCCTGTGGAGTTTCAGCAGGAGGTTGTGTCCCATTTCCCCCCCCACCCTTCTTACAATAACTCTGTCCCATTTAGGCCTTTGAGTGATCACAGCCTTAATGGACTGATAAGTGTTGTGGAGTGGAGCCACATTGGAGAGAAACTCTGGACATAAATTTACCCCCATGCCCTGCAAATCATTTACTGCATTTCTGCGCGACGGTAATCAATCATTGTCTCCATACTTTTACATTTACGCAGCTGAAAATGTCAAATAATTACATGCATTCAGCGCCTTTTATTACTGAGGCCTAACAGCTGTATTTAAATAATGAAGCATAGCATTAAGGAGTCTTTTTGCTCTTATTATAATTAGGACAAATATTCCTTCTGTTGTAAAGAGCGGGTTATGGGCAGAGATACGTTCCAGGCTTCTGTTTCACATCTTGGTCTGGTTTCTTCTACTATATCTTTCTGAAACAATATTTTAAAAATGTTGTACTTACTGCCCCTTATTTGAATGGTCCACAAAAAGTGCATACTTGTGAATGCATAGGGGAAGATGAAGTTGCCAATAAAAAAACAAGCTTTGATTCAAAAGTTCCCGAGGAAGCCCATTCTGTCAATCCGCCGGCCCTAAAAGCAAATGTTACTGCTCTGCCTGACGAATTATTAATCGCTCCCAGCTCAAATATTTTCTCATTCTATCTCCTGCAAGGGCCACTGTTTCATTTCTATGGGAAGCACGAGCTGCCATTTGCAGACTATGAGAGCAAATGTTAATTTGCCCCCGTGTGCATTTGTGTGCCGGAGGAGCCATAGGGCTGGGAGCTAACGCGCTGGTCAAGAGAGGGAGGGGTGGGGGGGCTGCCTCGGGTATTTACATAAGGTAATGTGATTGAGTTGTTTCCATAGATTTATCCTTTCGCTGAAAAACCCCAGGGTGAGGTGTGGAATAATAGATTTGTGCATGTGCGTGTGCGGCAGAGACATGAGAGACACAGTGGTGGCCAGTCGTAACAACTGTTGCATCAGATTCTTAAGTGGCTCCTGCTGAGATCACATCAACACATCCTATAGACGTCTTCTGCTCCAGATGATTATGTGACAGTCCATCGGGGTCACTGTCTTCTTCTCTACAGATGCTGCATGTAACTGAAGAGAGCTTTTAACATTTTTTGTAACAGGTGTTGGTGTATTGTTAATTTCCGTCCCTGCAAAGTCCTTTGAGATTTGCTTCTGGTAAGATGTTAGCCCACCATTATGTAAAGTCTTCCATTGTGGACCTGATTCTCTTTGGTCATCACACTTAAAATCAAGTATATACAATATACTGTATATCCATGATATGTTTAACATTTGTCTACTATATATCTACACTTGATTGTGTTCCAGGCCTTGTTATTACACAGAAACTTAGATGCAAGTTGAGGCAGGGTCAATTTCTTTAAAAGAAGCTACGAGAAAAAAAAAATGTCTCAGAGACTTTTTCTTGAATGATAAAAAGGACACTGAAAAGAAAGAAAGTGAAACCTTTGAAAAGGAGAAATATGAAATGTATTACATTTTTCATCATCAAATAAAAATCTGATAATGAGAATACTGGACCCATTAAAAAATGGACCAATGAAAGAAATCCCAAGGCCGAGCTCTATTAGTGAAACAGAATCACTGACACCAAAAATGTCTCTTCTTTAGAAGTGGAATCAATATTTGACCTGTTGCCTTTCAGTCCAAGAAGCATCTTAGACAGACAGACAGACAGACAGACAGACATATAGATAGATAGACAGATCGATAGATAGACAGATAGATAGATAGATAGATAGATAGATAGATAGATAGATAGATGTACTTTATTGATCCCAAACTGGGAAATTGTAGCGTTACAGCAGCAGGTTTTTAAAGCAAATCCAGCACAGACGAAAATAAATACATAGTAAAAAAAATACGTTAAGACTCGGAGAAAGGAATATATACATCCATATGACTGTTAAAGAAAGCAGGATGATTTTTTTTAACAACCACCACTTCAGCATGGACAGGACAAAATCAGCAAAGAGATAAGAGGTACAGCTTTGTCCACAGGGGGCGCCAAAATCAACACAAACCAAAAGTTCTTCACAGAAGCTTTAATCAAATTCAAGCTAATGTAAATTTATCGAATGTTTTGGGTTTTTGAACGTTACTTTCAGTCGCCCATCTTTTTCTTTGCATAATCTATCCATCGTGCTAAATGTCGCTGTTGAAGTTTGCAAGATAGATATTAGGGCGGAACGGTAAACCGTTTAACCATCGCAATTGCGATGCGCGCATATGCAAGTGTCACATCGCACCAATTTAGCCGCACCTCACCCTGGTACTGTCACGGACTGATCACGCTGATTAAACTTACATTTGAGCACCATTATTAATGATGTGACATGGTATGATGACACTCGGCCAATGCAACTGCAGCCCACAAGTCTATTAGTAGTTGTTTTATAAAGAAACGTGTTGCTCCACCTGAACTCTCTCTACTTCTTCATAAGGCTATCAGAGTCGCTGAACCAAGTGTGGTAATTGTCTATATGTTCATTAAGGCACACTGCATTTATTTGATCTAATTTTGATATCATTTTATATTGCAATAAATATTGCAAAACAAAAAAATTGTGCAATGTTTCCAAAATCATGCAGCCCTAATAGATATCACTACTTTCCTGGTGGTTCAGCTTCTGCTTTCATGATAAATAAGACAATATGCAGATACTGAAATGTGTTGGTGCAAGAAAAAAACATTATTTCTAAAAATGTATCTAAAAACATCAAAGTTTCTGGCTAACAAATGTGCTAATCTTGTAGTTTTTTTGTTCAGGTAGTGATGAGTATGAAAGAATTTGGCTTCACAAAGACAAAGCAAGTATAACGCCACTGCTGCACATTAGAAACGGACATTTTCAAAGGTCGATGTGATTGATTTTAAACTTGGGCAGCTATCTTTTTTTCCTGCAAACTGAACGGTTGTCTCATCCAAAGCTAAATGGTTTTACACAGCAGAGAAGGAGGAGGCGAGGAGGGAGGAAAAGCAGGTCAGTTGTTGACATGGACGAATGGGGGGAACAGCAGAACAGCATACACTGTAGTGACCCAGATAGGCCCCCGGTCCAAGGCTGGAACATGCATGTGCATATTATGTCATACTTTACAACTGAGGCCTTTTAGATTTGCTGTGAAATTGCCTATAAAAGTGCATCTTTTTTTTATGTCCATGCATCTTTGAGGATATAGCCAATGTGTGTTTACGTGTGTGTTTTTCTACCTTTATGTGTGAGTAAAAGAGTAAAAGTGACAGAATGCTCACAGGTGAAAATATGTTGCTCTGAGTGACTTTTTAAGTGCAAAATATAAATAAAAAAAACAACCTCTGCCTTGTGAAGTTTTGCCCTGATGTTTCATCCACATGGTGGTGCTGGTGGACTGCTGACCGTGGACCAACAACAGTCTATCCACCGCACACACGCTGCCTCCTTTCAATCCCACAGCATCTCATCCTCACAACCTCCCGCTTTGACTTATCACATCCTTTTTGCTCTCGCCCTCCTTCTCTCCTTCCCTTAACATAATGTGAGATGAGGTGAGGTGTTACGGCAAATTAAGTAAAATTAAGACAAGAGAACGGCTCTACTCACCTATGTCGTGGGTGATTTTTATAGCAGCAGCCACTGACGGAGCGCTGCCTGCGTGCCGTCCTTGGAGATGGGTGTTGATGACAGACTGCAGACCCATGAAAGGAGTGGGAGTGTTGCATCCAGTGGAGGTGGAGGTGCCTGCACAACACATTATCATTCACCCTCTATGGTTTGTTTTGTTCTCTTTCCCTTTTCACACTTTGTCTGCTATTTTTTCCTCTCCCCTTTTTTTCCCAACATCCTTTCTTCGGCTGTGTTCCCCCCTCCTTCCCTCCCTCCTTGCCTCCCACCTCCTCTGCCTTTGTCCTTCCAGTTCCCCGTCTTTCTCTCTCTTTTCCAGTCGTCTGTGCAGGTCTTGTCATTTGCTGAAATCTTGAAGTCTTTTCCATCTTTTCCCCTTCCCCCCCCCACAATTCTGCTGTTATCTGTCCCGCCACCTTTTTCCCAACATCTACCTTTTCCCTCATTCTGCCAACCTCTCCCCATGGCACCTGTCTAATTCTCCTTGTATCCACTCTGTGGTGCCACTCATAGCTTGCTCCTTCACCCTCCCCTTCTTCCTTTTCCTGGCTCTCTCTGCCCTGGCAGGCTGACAATTGTTGGAGCATACACTGCTAAGCAGTTATCACCAGCTCACAGAGGTGTGTGCGAGTGTGTATGTGTGCATGTGCGTATGTATGTTTGGTAATAATAGAAAGGGAGCGTATACGTGAGCATACGTGTGTCACTGTGTGCATTTTTCTATTTTTATTGAGGTGTACGGCTCTTGTATCCAGAAAAACAATACAAACAATGTGTCAGACAGGTTTCTATTATATTGGAGCTTTGTACGGCTCTTCTACTATACTGTAATTTTTTCTCTTGCAACAATGAGGGGTAAAATGATACTGAAAGGCTGCAACTCCTCTCCTAGCCCCTGCCAAACATCCCATGTGTCTAGCTGCTCTGGATCCATATAAAAGGCACTAATTTCTTTGTCTTCAAGGATTTTTTTCTAGTTTTGGTCCCATCTGTCACTGGGAGGAGGTTGAAAGAAAGGAGGAATAAGCCCAGCTGGAATCCTTTGTCTATTGAAGGTAGATCACATTGTAGTAAGACCAGGACAATGCTTCTCTGGCCTTATGGGTACAGAGAGATGAGGGAGACAGGCCAGGTCTTAGACCTCCGAAAGCCGGCCGTGCCAAACAATCATCCTGCAGGAAAGTGATTCAGGAGGGTTTGATTTGTTCACCTTGATACGGATAAATCAGATTTTGAGGCCGTAAAAAATGTGGCACCCTGCGTTTTCTATTCAGCTGTAAATTAGACACATATCCGGTGGTATTTCTTTGTTTCAGCCTCTCAAAAACTCCTTTGTTGCTCATTTTCTAGCTAAGTCGGTTCTTGTACAAGTGTTTAAGGAGGATAAATGAGACTTTTTTAAAAACAATCATCCTAAGGGGAGGCCAGTGCATTAAAGTTATGAAGAAACCAGCAGAGAGAAAGTCCTGTAAATAGCTTTTTCTCACCTAGCATGCGAGGGGGATTTGAATGTAACAGTTGTATCCGAGGTAATGTCTAGCATTAGCTTTAATTGCTATGTTGCAATAAGAAAAGAGCTGGGGAAACTAGGATCAAAAGGCCTCTTCCTGTACTCTAGCACGCTTGCATGAAAAAAATATCCAATGCAAAGTCATTGTTTTGTCCTCACGGGAAGGCACGCATGCAACTGTTACTCATATGCCGCCCGGTTCCCCGCAGTGATCGTGTGAATCCGACATGATAAGTTGAGCTCTTAAATCTCATGGATCAGGACCTAATTCTCAATTTTTGTGTGAGTCCGTTATGAGAGCAGTTCCAGGTTTTTTTGGGGTTTTTTTTTTCCTTGCGCACAGCAGGGACCTGGAGTTATTTGGATGAGTTCATTCCTCTCAGAGTATACTTTAAAAACGGTGGAACTGGTGTTAGTAACACGCAATATAAAACTCATTAAAAATTCATTTCATGGGGCGAGGTGGAGATACTGAAGCTGTGACAATTTACCCTCCACCTTCAAAAGGAAATAAGTCGGAAAGCTGCGGCTATTTGGATTTTATTTTGCTCTAAATGTAGGTGCAGATATATAAACTACAATACGGCTGGATATGAAAAACTCATACAGTGCACACACGTAAGTAAGGCTGAGGTAAATAAGGTCAGCTAAGTAGCAAGATGGGGCCAATTAGGAGCACTCACTTTGAAGAGAAAGTCTGCAAACAACATATAATTAGCAAAAATAAGGAGATACGCCGAATAATAGTTGATCAGACTCGCAGTTTGACCTCACATGTCTTCTCTTCAAAATGTACCCACTAATGCCATTGCACACATAGTTTTAAGTCTTTAAAAGTTCTTTGTATGCTTACGGTAGTGTACAAATAAAATTAGTTTGGCATTGTGTTCAGCACAAATGCATTTATGCGCCATCCTTTTTTTCCCCCGGTCCTCTCTCTAAGTTTAAGCCAGCACCCAAGTGTCTTAAAATGCCCGGGAGGAACGGCTGTCTGTTAGAAAAGCAGGCAACAGATTCCTTATCAATTATGCCTCTAACAGCTTAAGAACAAGAACAAGTGCATATGGCTCCGGCAGAGGGGAAGCTGCATTGGAAAAACAAAATGAGCACTGAAATGTCTTGGGGATAGATAGAAAAAACGGAGCCGCATTAGGGAGGTGTGTCTTCCTCTCTCTTCTGTGCATAACTTAGAAATTATCAATGTTTTTATTTTCTCTTTTGCCACATATTGGTTGGAGGGCCCAGGAGACCTATTAAGGAACCAAGGGAAGAAAAACACCAGATTTCATCTGATTCCCCCGAGGCCAGAGTCTTACAATGTTAAGAACACTTGCTGGAAAGAGTCCACAGCAGTACAGAAGTTTTAGTGGAAGGTTTTTTTTCTTCCTTTAGTATTGATCCTTTTAGCATTTACCATCCCTGGTGTCCACAGCCATAGTGCAAATTAGACAGGCCTAAGGCAGCGTGTGTGTCATTGTGGTTTAAAGCAAAAAGATAAAAACAAAGAAAACAAACCAAAAAACTTTACAAAACAAAAACCAAATAGAAAATCAAAGTTACAGCACTCAAGAGAAGCCTCTTCAGCCCAAACTATAATTGTATTGATTGAACAGTTTCTAAATCCTTGACATTTCTTTGTTGGAAAGCTTTCCTTTAAAAATGTGAAGTTCGACAAAGCAGCCAAGAATAAATTAGCTACTTATATACCAGTAAATGCTGCCGCCTTGATCTTGCAGATGTGCTGAAATAAACTGATTTATTCATTTTGGGATTCTGTCACTCAAGAGAACAATGAACTTTTGAATTGCCCACCCACACAGGTGCTTTCACTTACTTTTCTTGGTTCGACCTCTTCTACAGACTATGCATGTCTACTGACTGTGCTCGATTGAGATGTGCCCACACCTTGTTAAGAATGAACGCCTATATAATTTCTTAAAGCAAAGATAAAACAGACATTTACTTTTTGAGTCAGGGAATGATAGGAATAACAAAGAATCAAATCCCAATTTACCAACTGAAACATTTCTGTAGGCTGAGAAAGCCGAGGGGTGAGCATCTCGTGAGCACCTCACACATGCACAAGGTTCCCTTAGGAAACAGGCTTTAACTAACTCCACTGTAAACCCATACTTTATTAGTATGACCACCTGCTCTGAAGGAGTTTCACTCTGTTAAACCAAAAGTCAACATTGATTTGTCATTTAAACCCACCCATGGTTGTTTTCCCCAAATGTAACATGTCGTTTTTGGTCTTTACCAAACCAAACAGACCATTTCAGGTTTTAGAAAGGAAGAAAACAGATGCAACCTTGTGCAGCTGTATGAGACACCGGGATAAGAACCGAGACAGATGAAAACCGGGTGCGTCATGCAAATGCTGAAGGCTACTTTGTGCGTCTGTGTGAGACCCTGAGGGCTGTGACAAAGAAATAGAGTTTGACAACCTGGGATGAAATTAAATTGGCTTCTTTTTATTCTTTGTAAATGCTTCATGCAAACTGAAAGAATATTGTATATGACGAAACCTTGTATTTCTGATGTTTGACCTTACAACAGTAAGCCTTTTATGGCGGTCTAAATGATTGGCATGGCACACAATTAAAGAAAAAGTGCATTAAGTTTGGTGATCTCAACCCCAACATAGCTCCATCCAATGTCAACATATAGGTCCAATGAAACTGGATGATGATGCGAAAATGCCTAAAATTGTTTCTAACCAACGAAGGCCCCTGCATGTTTGTGCACACTTACAACTACTTGGAACAAATTCAATAACCAACACATGCATTATAAACTGTTCAAGTCAATGACTTCATGGCGTCTTGGATAAATTGCTCCTTCAAAGGCTTGTTTGTCAAAAATATCTTGGTTACACATCCTAAAAAACCGAATATACTCCGTAAAAAGAAAATCAAGTCATATAAATTATAGGCTAAACGTGAACATCCAACATTTGAAATAACAAGGATACAGATGTTGAAACCCAACACAATGGGGATGTGATGTTAGGAAATGTGTATTTTTCTGTCAGTGTCAGAGGTTGAAAGCAGATGACTGAATCCTTTGCAAGAGAGCATTTTGCCCATAGGATTAAGATTGGATGGCTGGGTTTAAACCTGTCAAAAGAGCAGACTTAAATCCCTCACTCACAAACACTTTATGGTTCTCACTTGAGGTGCTTGTGAGCAGTGGTGGAAGAAGATATTTCTCTTTCATGCCACTTACTTCAGAAGCCATTCAGCACATCAACTGGATTGCCAAGGATTTGTAGGGTGGCGGCAAAGAAGCTAAATTCGGAGGAAATGACTTATCATCTTTTTCTTTTACATTGGTGACAGCCCTGTTACAATACACTCTATAATATTAGTTCATTTACATATTGTACAATTTAGAATTAAAAGAAAGTAATACCACATATCTAAATCCAATACTGCATGGAAAAACACATTTAGTCTCATTGTAACAGGATAATTCAGGTTACTTGGGTACCAAATGACTCTCTGTATAATGGCAAATTTATAATTATAGACCCTGAATTCCCTCCCGACCTATCGTTCCTGCTCAACTTCTTCTTTCAAATTCGACCAGATGCATACTGTTTCTGTAATTCTTACCCACACAAGCTTCATGGACAGAACTCCTGTCTTTCAGCAGGGCTTCATCTAGGAGCTAATAGTCACGCCAATGGAAACCAGCACAATTGATGGACACATTTCAGCTTGGTGACTCACCAAACTGTTCCTACCCTTCTGGGCATGTCGGGGAGTCATCAGGAATCAATCACATTCACCTAATAGACACAACTCAAGTGCCTGTCATTCTGGGTTGTCCATGGCTTGTCAGACATAATCCACACATTGACTTGTCCTTGGGAGTTATTTGGGGCTGGAATCATCACTATTATGTTGCGTGTTTCAGATCTTCCTTGAGAATACTCCTAGTGATTAATATGTAACAGAGTTTCCAGATCTCACGGGAGTTCCTTTGGGAAATCTGGATTTGAAAGAAGCTTTTAATAAACCTTGAGACACACACCAATGACTATGCCATTGACCCCCTCCTTGACACATCTCCAACCAAGAGCTGCTTTTGTTTGCTGTTCAACCCTGAAACTCATGCTTTAGAGAAATTAAATGGCAGCAGGTATCTTCCCTTCTATGTCACCCGCAGGGGCAAGCCTCAGGACAAATCTCTCTGCACAGTGGGCTGCTGTTTTTCAGTTTTGGTCAGGACTGCATATCCCCTTGAAGTCATTAGGAAGGGGGATGAGTCGCTGCCTGTAGAACACCACACCAACCAGCATGAATATGTGGTGATGCCTTGGGTTGACTAAATCTCCTGCAATTTTCCAAGCACTAGTAAATGATGCACTCTGGAACACGCTAAACAAGTTTGTTCTTGCACAATTTGATGATAATCTAATCTTCTCAAAGGCCAAGCAGGATCATGTGAAACATCGACATTGTGGACCAGCTGTTCAACAAGGCAGAAACGTGTCAGTGCCATGCCAAGATGTCTTTCTTGGGGTTCATTGCTGTTGCATGCTCCATATGCAAATGGAACACCAAGGCCAAGGTCTATCCCTTCCGGATCAACACTTTTCTTCTTTACACTTCTGTATCAGCCCTTGTAAATGGATTCACCTCCAAGTATACTCCCTTCATTTGTTCCAGTTTTGTAAAGAGGCCATCTGGGAATTAGCATTGTGTCACTACTATTCCCAAACCATAATGGTACTTTGTGGTGTGATGTGGGAATGGTCTCTTTTTTTGTTCCAGGACCAGAAGCTTCACCCCTGCACATTCTTCTCCAACAAAACATTGCTCCGGGAGAAGAAATATGACATTGGCATTTTTAGACAGAGGCAGAGAAGTTTGTTGTCTGGACCTACCAGGAGAACCTGGAACACATCTGCACAGCTAAGCCTCTGCCCTGCTGTAACCCCTGTGTTTTGGCCTTTTCCCATCACCTTACCTCCTACGCCTTCCTGCACACCTGTTGCTGCTTCCCGATTAGCCCAGAAGCATACATACCAACCCACTTCCATTCATACCCTGCCAGGTTGTCGATTCTGCCTCTGCCTTACCTATTTTCTCTCCCTGCCTGAGTTTTGCCTGCTATGGCCTCCTGCCTGTTTCACAGACTCCTGCTTTCTAGGCTGATCCCCTATTGGATATATTTGCCTCATATCCGCCTGCCTGTGGGGTTTTGACTTTTGCCTGTTATGTTGAACTTTGCCTGCCCGGTCTCACAGTCTTGCTTTTGAGTTCAAACCTGTTTTTACCGAGCCTTTACACTTTGGTTCACTCAAAGAATCACCGTGCTTACAAATAACACTGACATAAATATGGAAAAATAATTAAGTGGAGCACAAGGCTGTGTGTGGCAGTGCTCTTTTGGATGTGTCTTAAGTGTGATGGTGAGCAACCAAGGGGGAAATTGGAGAGGGCAAACAACAAAAACAAGAAATCAATTTCTGAGAAGTTATTTGAGTGGAATTACAATGTCTTGTTATTTTGCAAAATTATACTGCGTTTGCATAAAGAGCACAACACTTGGGAATTGCCTTGTGTATCATGCAAATATTATCCCGCATACTCCATCCAGCCGATGCTGGTTAGAATTTGGAACATCTTCAATGAATACTGATTTATCTCTTATGGTAAAATTTGGATATCTTACAGGTTACACTGCCTGATTTACCAAAGAGAAAAGGGGACCTCACAGTAAAATTGTAATTGAACAAGTTTTTTTTATCAACTTATACAGAATATATTAAAGGATGTGCAAGTCTGAAACATCAGTCAGTGAACGTCTGGATGAGCAAGAAGGTTATGCTTTGTGCTGCTGGAAACTAACCACAAATTTAATTAAAGGAGAGCGAGAATTAACAAAGGTATAATTTTATATGCACTTCCTGGTCTGTCTGTGTAGTTAATAGGCTGACTCTCCTCTAACTCCACCCATAACCCCCCTTTTGGATGCCTATTTTCAAAGAGTAACAACATATGTTTCCATAACAGGTAGTGGGAACTCGTCATTATTTTATAATATATACTTCTCAAACTGCCGCCAATTCAATCAGTCTATTAAATATCAATGTTTAACTATTCCTTAAGAAGTGTAAGGACTTATTTTACAACTACCGCTGCTTGAGTAAACTATGTAGCACATAATAAGAGAATTATTTTAGCTCATCACTTTAAAAGTTGTTAATCAGCACCACTAGGATTTGTGCCTGTGAAGCATCTTAATCTTTCAGTCAATGCAGAGCTATCAACAGTTTAATTACAGCCTGTCAGTCAGGTGTTCAAACTGTAATGTCGTCAGATGTGTTGCCAGTATTGTCCTTATATCATTTTAATCTTTGGAATTCCAGATGGTATCAAATGACCTCTTATTGGGTTTTGGAGAGCATTCAGAAACATACAGGGATTGTACACATGATGATGATGACGATGATGGTTCCTTGAACCTCTCTCTACTGCAGACCAATCTGTTACAAATAATATTAATTTAGACTATGAGATAAGAATTTTAAAAAGCAGAGTTCAATCAGCATGTAGGTTCATGGTGCGTTCCATTTACCTTGGAAGTTGGAATTGGAACTGGGAATGATGTCACACCTGAGTTGACCGCGTTACAGTACAACAAGTCGGAAAACCCCTCCAGTAAAACAGTTGTGTTTGCTCTCTCGGAATACAGACGACACGGAACAAATGTGAGGTCCACAACATGATAGAAATTGGACAGTACTGTGTGTACAGACAGAAGTGATAATAAACAGTTAATACTACAGCTTTCATTTACTGTTGATGCACGGAGCAGCCATCTTTGATTATGGCGTTGGGGTCGGTGAGGTTCCTCCGACTTTCCGAGTCGGAAATCCGACCTCGGGGCGTTCCAGTGGAAATTTCCGACTGGGAACTCGGAAATTCCGACTTCCGAGTACAAATGGAACGCACCATAAGTCCAGCTTTAACCTCAGAGAGGCGTTCTCCAGGTATACAGTCTCAATTCGGTCCCAAACAGGCCTCCTTCCACTTCCTGCTTGTTGTTTGCCTCAAGTTAAATATTCTGGATCTCATAATGAAATACAGACTTGTCTTAAAGTTAAAGTCGAGCACAAACAAACCAGTGCCTTGGTTCTTGCACAACTTAATGGAATTCAGCAATAACCAATGGCACTTTTGCCTCTATGCTGTTTCCATGTCTGCTGCGAAAAGAAACTATTGGCTCATGTTTTCTCCTTTTTCTAAGACAAGTTTCAATTAGCCATTCTTTCCAGATCCTATGTAACTGTTTAATCAAGGTTAACCTTTGGAAATCATTGAGGCTGCACTATAGCTTTAGTCAAATGCTTGAAGGCTTCCGTGTTCAAACTGAATGCATAACCAGCATACGAGAAATGAGGCAAAAAAAGTCTGTCCTACCAATCTAGTGCAATACCATATGAACTGTGCATGTCAGATGTGACACGTTAGCCGTAGCATCGGTCAGTCTGATACTTCTGCTGCCTGTAAGAATATAGATGCGCCATTAGGAGACGTCTTTTGTTTCAGAGGACTGAGGTTTATGCATTCAAAGGACATGGGCTTCTTGGTTTGTTAACTTCAGGTCTTGCCCCTTTTAAATGTCCGCACACAGCCATGGTTGTTATAGTCATGGTAAGTGTTAAAGCGATGGTAACAAAGATGATGAAACTCCGGGAAACTTTGGTGTAAGACAGCGGTAGAGGACCAGGAACAGCTCGGTGCTTCAGGCTTGTGGACAGTTGGCAGAGGAGTCCCAGAGAAAGATGTTGTCACCGTGTTGATGCATGCGCGCACACGCCCGCACGTCACTTTGTCATTAACCTCAATGTGACCATTCACAAGAACTGGTCTGTGGATGAAACTAAGGGACAGCCAAGGTTGTGCAATGTTTTCAGTTATTTCAGCATTTCTGCTGCTGACATAGATCATGCACTCCCACCGCATGAAGCTAAACCAAACGGGCTGTTACCCTCGCTCTGTTAATTGGCATAATCAGACTCACCTCCTTATGAACTTGGCCGGGATCGATACTAGCTATTGTTATGATCACGTTCAGATGGGCATTGTCATAACACAGAGGTCAGGTGTATATATTGTGGCTTTCCATTTATAATGAATTGTTGCTGTGGAGCCCTGCTGTCGGAATAGCTATTGATTAGGAAGGGCCGATGGTAGCCGGCTTTGATTATTCATGTGAGGACTTACCTGGGCAGGATCGATATGACCCCGAGGATGGGAACTGCACACATGCTCATGTGTGTCGATGGAGGAATAAGCACACACAGGCAGGTGCAAGAGGAACAGGACCACAATAATTGATCATATTTCGAACTATGAGTTGTTTTATTCTAATTAAGTGGATTCATTGTTTTCTGTTTGGATTTCATTATATACAAATGGATGATTTTTTTAGAGAGGAAGTATGTTCTTGAGTCTATAAAAAAGTGTTATGAATTTTGTAGTTAATTGCACAATTTTTGTTTTCTAATACTACAGCATGCAATCTCGGCCTCAGCCAAAAAAAAAACATGTCAAAACAGCAGCAGGAAGCTTTCAAGTAAGTCTGTGATTAACAACTGAGGAGAGCCCTCGCATTTCGTTTCGACAGAAATGTCCCAAATACCTAAAACAAGCCTCATATTCTATTTGTCATTGACCAAAATAACAAGCCAGACAAGTAAAGAAAACAACAACACAATAGAAACACAAACAAGAGCCTATTACCTGTGGAAGATATTGTGCTTGTGCTTGTTTCTCCGGTGCCGCTGCGGCGGTAATGGATGGACAATGATGGCAATGGAAGCAATCTCCTCATCCTAAATGAATGTACATCTGCTGGATTGTTTCCCCCAAAGAAATCAAGAGGAAAAACCCCATCAATTAGCAGGCACACACAGAGGCACGGTGTGATGTGAATGACAATAATCAGGGCCTCCTCATCCTCCTCCTCCTCCTCCTTCCCAGTAGCCGACGTCAAAGCATCCGGCGATCTTTAAAACGAGGGCCCCTCAACTCTGCGTTCACTCTCACAATGAAAGAAAACCGTACTAATAAGTGTGGCAATGTGTTTTGGATTTGTTCTCCCTTGTGGATGTAAATGTGTGTGTTCATTTGTGAGCGCAACATTGATTGCATTAATAATAAGGCACAGAAATGTACCGTATACTGGAGCAAGTGATGGAACACAATGCTCGAGTTCAGCGGGGCGCCTGGAGGTCATATGGCATTGTGTGCATGTGTTTCTCTTTCTCTCTGTTTCTCTCTGCCTGTGTGTGTATTCAGATGATAAAATGGGCACACAGAGCAGCAGGTGAGTCTACTCCCACCTGAGGACCCTGCGGTGAGGTTACAGATTTGGCTAAGGAAGAGCAGGAGGCCTTATCAAAAGCCCGGGGAACAACAAAAACCTCATCTGCACAAAGAACTCCTCAGAGAGAGGGAAGAGGAAAAAGATGGCTGCATCTGTTTCGTCTGTTTGGTGTAATTCCACACAACACATGTGACTGTATGTTTTCCAAAGCCACAAACATACTCTCGTCTCTTTCGCCACATTAGTCTTTCTGGCTTTGTCATGTGACAGATACATCATTCGGCGTGCACTCCGACTGAAAGAGCACAATACAGATGTCATAGCAGTGAATACGTATCCACGCTGCATTTGGTGTGTGCTAATCTCCTGTGTTACTTAAAGGTGACGGATCTGACATGGCTGCTAAATTCTTTGTGGCGCACAAATCCTCATTTTCACATGTATCAAAATGCTTTGCCTCATGCTCAGACGCTTTAAAAAAGTGTTAATGCAATGCAAATCTCAACTTAGTCAAATTGACTTTTTTCCAAAATAAAACGGCAAAATGCAAAACCTACATCAAAAGTTCAGGACATGTTTTGTTGCCTTGCATTCACTCTCTATTATTGCACTCCGGGCGTGGGGAATATTTAATCCGATACACAGGTTTATGAAATGTATTTTTATGCATTAAGTATGATGGGGGAGCGTTGCATTCTGCACTGCTGCTCTGTTAATCCTTAAACTATTATTCACGTTTTATGGAAAGTGGAGGCAACAAAATCTTGAACAGATTAGAAAAGTTAAGTCGATGTCAGAGAGAAGGCCTGGATTTTCCACCTTTGAATGCCTCGTATGAAGACAGGGAAATATGATAATGATTTTGTGATTATTTGAGGAAGAAAATAGTCCCCCCACAACATTTCCTGTGCAGCTTATGCCTGGCCCACACTAAAAGATTTTTCAAAAAAAGAACAAACTGTGGATGAAGTGGTGGAGACGGCGGGAACGTGGGGTGTTCATGTTACTTTATGCTTCATGTTTGCTTTTGTTGCCATGGCTGCGGTTGTTCCTTCTTCACTCAGCTTGCTTCCCCATTGGCTATTGTTTCGTTCCACGTGACAATCCACAGACTGCGTGCTCGGCTGTCATCGGGGTTCCCACAACAGGATACAGACAAGAGGATAACAGATCTTAAATATTGCACGTTTAATATGTATGTTTTGAAATCGGTGCGGCCACGATGGCCTTCTGAGCAAATCGGGGGAAGTAAAATCACTCTTACTATCCCTCACACCACAGGAACATCTTGAGAGATCATCTTTAGAACCATCAACAAAGCGGGATTTTGCTTACGAATGTCTGATGGGGGGCATCGGGCCCAAAAACGGCTCGATTATCTTGTAGTGTGTACCCTGCCTTAGACAGACACAATAACAGAGATGGAAAACTCAACTGCATTTTTCTATCTATGATTCTTGTCAGGAAGTGGATATACATTTTCAAACTAAAAGTCCTGCTGTCCTTCTGAAGTGCTGCATATTTTGTCCCTTCCCTCGCTCTCAACGTACACTCAGTACCTTCTTGGCAAACCTCACAACACAACACCCAAGGTCAGTTTTGTCTCCCTGGCAACAGTGCAGTGCATTTGGCGCATTGTCAGGCTATTTAATCAGGACTGGCTCTCTGTGTGTATCAGAAGAACATGGACATTCCTTTTATCTCCAAAACTGCTGAGTGAGGCGGACACCCCCCACCCCCCCTTCCCCAAAAAAAGCATGAGGAATGGAGACGAGGACGGGACGTGTTGTTGAGAGAAGGATAAAGCGAGAGCGAGACTGAGAGGGAATCTTGTTGAGCGTCACTTGTGAAGTCCTTGATGGTGCCTGTTGTATTGATCAGACTGTTCCATGGTCACCCACAGTAAATCTATTCACTGATGACCGCTGCAAGCTCAAACGCTTTTGGAAAATAGGGCAGCGAGAAGAATAAACAGAAACATTCCGCCGACTGATTTTCAATCCACTTAACCTCTCCTCTTCTCATTCGAACAATAACAGGACAGGAGAAGGGGACAGAGAAACAACGGGATGAGGGAGGGGAGGGGGAGATGGGGAAAGGAAAGGGGGTGTAATTTTGCATCTCGTCTGTTGACAGTCAAGCATGTTGTTATCATTGTGTGCTGCCCTCTAGTTTATCTCCCGGTAGAAGATAGTGGCCCGCTCCTCGTGACTATAGGGCCAGACAACCAATTATCTATGTGCCCTCTATCAGATGTGATTTATATCACGAGGCTGTCCCTACTCTGCTGTCCCCTCTCCGCCTGTGATCAATCATTCCCTGCACAAACACAAAACAGGCCTTTAACAAACATAGTTAATGTTCTGGATTGCCCGCTAAGGAGACTGAAGATATTAATCGCCCCAGATATTTGCAGAAATAAGGCGACACTGACATTGAGAGGGAACACAGGATGCAGGCAAAGAGGGGGTTTGTGTATGTCCAAAAAACTGAAATCAAAATACATTTCACCACTGTTGGCGGCTCTGTCATGTTAAAGTGTTTATACGTGTACTTTCAAAATAAAGTAGATTTCAGGCTAAATGATTTTGCTCCACCTGGGAGGGAGCTTTCCCGAATAAGCCCACGTCTTTCAGATGCATCAGCAGAGCGCTAACCTTGGTGGCAAATTTCCTCTGACTGCTGCAGAAGAAAAGCCAGTCATAGCGTTTGGTTTGAATAAGCAGTAACACAGCAGAGCTCTCATACAGCCGAGAACAGTTAACAGGGAGGCTTCTTTCAGATCGATGTTGAGACAATTAGCAAGAGTAACGTTGAAGTGTGCATTGTTTCCTGTGATTCCCTGGTGCGTGTGAGGGCAATTAGAATCACGCACAGGAAGGGCTGAGTTTGCGAATAACAATAAAAAAGCACCTCAAAGAGAGGTAATTAATGGATGAAAAAAAAAACTGAATGGGAAGTCCAGAAAAAATATCAGCCATAGTTACTGTAAAAAATAATATACTGCAATTATTCAACGTCAAATACAATTTCTTGTTTTCTGGCCACCTGGGCGCAGCAGAAACCAGCAGTAAAAACATCCATGACATGTTGTTGTGTTACAGAACTTGGCAAACTGTTCCCAATTTAGACAAATGACTGTATATGTAGGTAAATGATGCAACTCAACCTCATTGTACAAAAGTGAAGCCAAAATACCCCCCAGAAGTACGCGCCGTCATCTTGCACAGGATCCCTCATGTCGGTGTGTTCAACAGCAGATTAGCTTCCTGTGTTGGCCTGAAGCAGATTTGTCAACAGAGCTGTCAATCATGTCGTTAGACCCTTTTTTTAAGCATCATATAACTAACTCAAGCTGAACCTTCTCAGAAAAATGAACACTTGGACATAAATCAGCATGATAAGAACTAACTATAATGACAGAAACCATTTTTTGGTGTGTATTCTGATTTTATAGTTTAACTCATGTCTCATCTGTTAACATGGAGGAGGCGGGCTTTATGACCTATACTGCAGCAGGTCAGCTGGGGGCGATAGAGGAGCTGTCATGTCGTCCATCTTTTTATACAGTCTATTATTTAGACACAGAGCCGTCAAAGCAACTTTAGCATCCTTTTGGAGTTGGCAACCTGGTGGAGTCCAATACTCAAGCAGCTAATTGCAAACTGCGGTTTGGTGCTGGCTTGGAAACAATTGGTTTGTAGAGCTTTTCCAGATGCTTCCACCTGCTGCGTCTGGAAAACAGTGTTAATGAAAAGGATGAGTCTGAACAGAAGTGTAAAGTTGTGTGCCAGAAACCAGGGCGAAAAACACTGAATTTTGGGGAGCTGGAGAGTCTGGTGCTGCAGCTTTTCACTTAGAAGTGGTCATGTGATCCATTATCAACTTTAAAAACATACTGAATAAAGCAACATTTAAAGTTAGGATTAACTTTGTGCTTATATAATAACACAATATATGTACTTTTTATGCCTAAGAAAGCTATAACTGTTACTGCTTCAGGTCTTTTAGTAGAAGGCTTTAGAGAAACACTTGATACACTCCAGCTGTTAACACAGAGTTAACACCAACACAGTCGAGTGCTTAAGTCGGAGGCAGTGCTGTGCTAAAATCTACACCGCCCGACCGCCTGATGAATGTGAATCACTCCAGGTCTCCGCCTCTGGACACTTTGAGAATCCACTAGACTCTATAAAAGCCTTTGCAGCAGTGCAGGTATAGAGCGAACGTCTCCCCTATGTATTTTTGTTGTTGTGAGAATGTTGTGAATATTTCAGGATCATGAGGTGATCAATAGCAGAAGGCTGGCTGGTTAATGATGTAGAACCTGAGCATCTTCTGAGAGAGGGGAGACGGGTAGAGTCAGGCTTTTGGTCTCTCGCCTTTCATTAAAGACGTGATCAGTAAGCAAAACACATCTTCCACCCAAGGGCACGGTTTTTAGAAGCCTCATTCTAAAGAAACTTTCTCAGTCTTAGACTATACAGTACATGCAACTGTACGCGTGTGGGAGAAGAGGAACAGACTGGGTGATGAAAGTCAATTTCTTATTTAACATCTGTTTTTATGCTTTGATATTAACGGGTCACAGGCCAAAGGGCATGAAAGAATTATCTTACGTTACGTTGGGTGGTAAAGAATGAGTTTGCAGCTCCAGAAAGCAAAGGTTCTGGTATCAACAAGCACCAAGCTTATTCACAGCTTATTTCAGAGTACTGTACGCGCTTGTTTAAAGACCCAGGACTGCTTTCGTATTGTTGACACGCCTCCCATTCGATCCTGTTAAAATGCAAACAGGCACACGCACAGTTCACTCAACCACACGGCTAAACATGGCGTAAGATGCTGTGTAAGACTTTCCTGAGTTTTATGTTCGAAAGCAACTTTTTAATTTCCCCCACTCCGCTCTCTTTCTGCCTCGCGACTTTTCCCTCTGTTTTTTCCTTCACACTCACACGCACGTTTCTGCCACTGAACACGACTGGCAGCCAAAGGGATTGACAGCACTGTACTCGCTATTAAGACAAAGTTTGTGCCGATGAAAAAAACAGTCACGCTCACCCGCCCCCACACCAATACAATGGTCAGACTCTGTGTTTCTCCTCCGTTTGAAGTGACAGAGGAAATCTGGATAATTGTATGATTGATTCTCTTGTGTTCTTCCTCCACTTCACCGAGCAGGCTTTATTTAGGAGCTGAGGAGGGAAAGAGAAATCTTGAGATTCAAGATGCTCGAGCCTGCAGAGACTCACATGTGAGCTGCGTGCACACTTAAATGCACCCACACACACACAGACCCACCAACTATTTTTGGAGTGTGGTTGTGCATTGTTGAGTGTGTGTGGTGTGTGTGCGCATCAATGAGTCAACTGACTCTTTCTTTGCCCTTTGTCTCTCTGCCACTTCCACCTCAGAAAGCCAAGGAAGATCACATTAAGTGGGGCTGCTGTTGCGTAGCTGCATTTGGCTGAGTGCTGAGGGAGATATGGGGCAAGGCATTACTCTAAGTCAGTCCCCACAGGCTTCAGCCGATCCAGAAACAACAAGGCCAGTGTAATTCACAGAGCCAGACATCCTCACTCCAGTGGTTCGGGGCCTGTTATAAGCTCATGTTCTCTTTTGTGAGAGGACAATGTCACATATTGAACAATGTGTGTGAGTGTGTATCGCTGTGTGGCCATTAATTTCTCCGTGAGGCCTGCTTGATTATAGTTTTCCCCCCTATTTAAATCCTTTTCATTTAGCCATTTTAGATAACAGATTGACTAAAAAACAAACTTTGATTGGGTACATGTACCAGCTCCAGCTCATGCATTATGATAACATGATAGCGGTCATGTGATATTTCTGATAATAAATCAAGACCTTCAAACCCAGCAATCGTTCCTACTCCACAGGCCATTGTCTAATTGATTGGATGCTGAACATCTAGAGGGCGGACCTTATCTAATTTATGCCTGTCAGGGGCAGAAGCCAGAAGAGAAACAGGGAGAGACTGAGTAGGAGAGTGTGTGCTGATGTCATGATGGACAATGAAAAATACTCCTCCTTCCTGAGGTCATCTGGATTTGTTTCTCTATCGGTTAATACCGACATGATATGGGCTGTAAGCAGTTAGTATATGGTTTAGGACCCTAGTTCTCAACTGGTGGGTCGGGATCCAGTTGTGGGTCGCGGATGTGTACTGGATAAAAAAACAGTTGTGGCTGAAAGTCTCTGCTGCGCTTTTATTTTGAAGGACATGGGTATACTTTGACGTGCATGCAGTAGTAGTGAAGTTTATTCACAATCCATGTATCCTCTGATTGGGTAATTCCAGCTACAGCTGCATTCTAGAAACTTGATGAGCCCGACAGTAGTTGCATTTATGTTGCACTTTTTCACTTTATTTCTGTTTAAAAAAAAGGCTGCTAATTGAATGAATTGTAAAGGGAATATTTTCTTCTTATGCGCTGCCGCCTGGAGGTCATTTAACCAACTATTGTACTGTTTTGTTTTGTGATGTTTCATTCAATCTCAGGTCCAAACTGCACCGATTTTAATTTAATAAATTTGACTGGTTACAAACTTTGGGTTCGTCATTAAGGAGGTGCTTGTGGGTCCTGAGGCTAAACCAATTGAGAACCACTGGTTTAAAGATGCCAGTCGTGGCTCTCATCAACCCAGTTCCAGGAAAGTGACATAATTGGTGATTGGTCAAGCCCATTGTTTTTCAGGAAGGCCGGCAACCTACCTTAGACATTAGCAGTCAGTGCATGCTGTGGCCTTTTATAATTTGGTTTTGCCTCAAGGCTTACAGTTAATAATTTACCATCGACGCAACAACAAATAATTTCAAACCAGAGCCGAAGCGATACAAAACTCATGATTCATAAAAGAGAAAGTGTTGCAAAGCTGCCAAGTAGAAATGTTTTAGATAGATCGAAATAATTGCTCTCGATTTTTACTACCAACCGTTGAATATTTGGGCAACTTAGCAAGGCACTGAACTCCCACCTGCCTGAAGACTCTGAGGCTAACTGCCAAACAGTGAAACAGTCTGTGTAAATCCAAGGACGTACAGTATATTGATGCAAATATATTCCCCTCACATTATCCCTTAATGAATTATAAAAACAATCTTAAGATGTTTAAAGAAGGTTCCATTAGGTTTACACAAACACAGGATATTTTCCTCTGATGATATAAGTGACACTAAAATAATTCAATCGGTATTCTACACAGATTTAAACAAGCCTAATATGTACGGCCATAAACAAAGAGCGGCTTCATTGATGTGACACTGATGTATATTGGTTCACACACAAACACACACACCGTCACTCATTATGTTAATATTAGAATCCGTGCACTATTCCTGTCAGCTTTAGCACAAGAAGCTGAAAGCTGCTTTTAAGTGCTTCATCTGATATTCGAATATTTATAAATTAATGTCTTAAATGTCTGACGTGCTTTATTGTTCAATGCATCTTGAGAAATGATGAAACACAACAAACAAAAAAAGAAATCTGCTCGTCATGTATTGCATTTAAAGCGGGCTTCTCGACTGGACCTGATGGCTTTGGGTGGAAGCCAATAATGTTCTGATTGTGAAAAGGTTGACTGAGCCTAAACTAATTGGCCCACTATACTTTACTGATATACTTTATTCATGCCCCGAGGGGGAACGCCCCTTAATTATCTCGGTCAAAGGTACTTTGCTTGTAATGGCTGTACTGGAATTCAAGATAAAAGCAGACCAATTGTTCTGTCACAGGAAACAAAACATCCCCAGCTTAGATGTGTTTAAAAGGTAAGACGAGCATTAATAAGCATATCCTAAAAACAGCTGATTTGAACCCAATAAGCTGAAAACACACAGATCAGATGGGATGTGCATGATCACAAAGACATAACTGCGCCCAAAACATCTGGCCACATTGTTTTAACATGGAAGTAAGTTGCAATTTTGTCAACATCATGAGTGTAGATGATGTGTGGGTGAACTAGCGAATCAGGCAGTGTGTGAAAACTTTTAAAGGGGAAGTAAAGCAAATCATCAACAGTTGCTTAATCCTGAGTCTGGCTCCTTTCTGAAAAAAGTCATGAAATGTGTCTTAAAAGTTGCCAAATCTACTGACACAAATTGTTCTGCTGCCAGAACCGGGGTGTTTTCCAAGTGTTCCTCATTAGGTCATGGTTATAAGCACAAAACAGACTGAAAGATGCAAAACAAAATGTATTTAATCACAGAGGGATTGAAACTGTCAATTTTAAAAGAATTGCCAGTAAGTGCAATTTGTTACCCAAAAAGATAATTGGAGTTATGTGGTTAAATATTTTTGCATCTAATTAAGCTGTTTGCAGCACTTTGGTCAGAAAAATAAGCACATTGCAGGAACTGACTCTACAATGGCTGTAGAACGAGCATCATTAATGTATGTAGTTTGGTTTCAGTACCTGTCCCTTTAAGGGCGGGTTCACACCAGCCTTGTTTAGTCCGATTGATACGAACCCTGGAGCGTTTGTCCCCTCGGGGCAGTTCGTTTAGGTCGGTGTGAACGCTGGAAATTGCACTCTGGTGCTGACCGAACAAGCGGACGATGGTCCGCTAGGAAAGACGAGTGTCAGTCCGTTTCCAAACGAAGCACGGTCCAGTATGATTCTGGTGAGAACATAAATGGACTTAAAGCAGGACCTATTAAAGGATGCAAACCAAAACATTGCATTGTGGGTTGTTAACGGGTGCTGACACTTGAAAAAACAGGCAGCAAGATGAGTAGAGGACAGATGTCGGGGCGCGACGAGGAAATTGAAATATGGGCTGACCAGAAAATTTCACAAATGCTTGTGGAAACGCACAAAAACACGGAGGTATTCAAAGTGTTCAGTGAAAAACTAAAGGAGAATGGAACTGATCGATCTGTGGAACAATGTTGGTCAAAAGTAATAAAACCTCAGACAATACATTAGATTCTGCGATCGTGTTGAGCATGATTGAGGAGTGTGCTCTCTCTCTTTGTCCACTTCAGGGAGTTTTCCCACGTGGAAATTCTGACCAATCAGAAAGCAGTTTCCTCACACATCAAAATTTTTTGGTCCGCTGGTAAAAGCTGCCGTGTGAACACAAACCAAACTCGAGGCAAAATGCAACTTTGTAACAATTTGGTCTTTGATTGGGAATCAAACAAACTGACTTTAGGTGTGAATGCACCCTAAGAAGAGGGTACAGCATATCAAATAATTGCTGCATTAGAGATGCTGTTAATTTGAGCTTTCAGATGAGGATCAGTGGTTGGCAAGTGTCAACCCAGTCGGGCGCTGCAAAATCTTTTGTAGATAATGATGGTTAAGTAGTATCTTCAAATTAGCCAATGTCAGCAATCAACATCTCCATTTTAAGATCTTGTCATTTCAGATAAGGCTGTGTATTGTCACTCACACTATGTTTGCAGCTGATATCTCAGATATGTGTAGCATCTGGACAGCGAAAATCACTTGAATCACACGCTGGTGGAGTGAGTGATGATTAATGGTTGTATAAGGAGGGGGCTATGTGGTTCTATGCAATAGCCATATAACTTGACATGCAATTAAATGCGTAATGACAGCACTCTCTTTTACCTGTACTCCAGTAAACAGACACTTCTAACTCTCCTGCGTTTATAGTTGTGAAAGCTATCCTACATCACCCATAAACATTCACACATTTTCTTACACACTTGACTGACTGTCAACAGAACTTGCAGAGGTCAACTCAGGACAACCTCACCAGATGAATCACTAAACTCAGAACAACTGCACAGAGACACACTGACAGTGCAGTACTGAACAACTTAACAACACATAGCAGCGCAGAGATAGTCTTTGGAGTGTTTTGTAGTTTGGACTCTGGAGACACACGTTCGTACAAGGCAAAACTGTCGACTGTGAAAGTATAAATTGTAAATTCAGTGAAACAACAGCGTGCTTAGAAACATTACGTTGCATTTTTCTGTATTCTATCAACAAGTGTTAGATTCACAGCTTTCATATTTGCACCTTTCACCACACTATGCTAGCGTTAGCCTGTTGCCTGCGATGTTAAGCTAGGCTAAACATGTCCTGAAGTTCATTCTGAACCGAACACATAGAGGTGAACTTGAAATTGATCTTTGTATCTGACCCCCGAGTGAGGGAGCCAAAAAAAAAAGTACATTTTGGAAATTTTAATAATTCAATAAAGTCAAGTGTATATTTTGATTTTCATGACTTTTTAAATTTCAGAGTTGAATTTAAACCAGGAGGACAAATTGTTGCACAACTGCTACTTTGCCAGAAGCATATCAGGCTGGAAAGCTGCATAATGAGAAATTCATGAGGACTTTTGAGCATGTAATGTGTTGTAAAAATTTAAATCTACAGCACTAGGAAAGAGTCCATGAAAACTGAACAGGCAGAATAGACGAACTTTTGTAGCATTACAACCTGGATGAACAGAGCACATTATATGACTAGCATGGACTGTCTTCATTTTTATGCTGAAGTAGACACGTGATCTTTGACTTCAATCTCTCTGCTGACCAACGCACATCAAATAAATAAGTCTCTTGACACTGCGGTTGTTTACACGAACGCACACACTCATACGCACATGCCCGTGGATCTGCTGTGGAAGAACGTACATGAAAATTGATGCTTTTTCTTGTTGTAAAAGGAAACAGAAATATTCTGCTCTTATATCAGAGTCAAGGTGAGAGATGCTCTTATAATAAAAACATGCATCTGCTGCAGCCGTCATTCAAGTTGCATCAAAAATCAATACATACAAACTCTGCGCGCAATTTATTCTGCCTGCAAATCGGATCTTTGAAGGTTTAATGGCAATGATTTATAGTAATGACTTTCTGTGGTTGCCAATTCATCTGATGTTAAATATATACTATTTCCTCTCAAATGACATTTTAACAAAAATTTCATTTCCAATTCAAATGGTGTTTTTATTTCTCTGACGTAATTAAATTGACACCCAGACGCTCCAGCTCACTTTATTTCCACATTTTAATCTTTTAAATGATATGTTGGTGGTCCGTATTTGGCTCATTCTGCTGTATTTACTGTGTGAAGTCCTTCCATATCTTCTCAGCACAGTGGATCTGAGGAAATCCAAGACATCAGCAGTATTAGAAAGAGGGAGAGAGAGTGTGTGTGTGTGTGTGTGTGTGAGTGAGACATGCACGTGCCAACATTATTAGAGACTAAGCCTTTTAGCCGGTTTCTCCACTCTTTCTGTATCTCTCATGGAAAATGCCCAAAGACTGATACTGCTATCACTATCTGAACAAATGGGTCACAAGGCGTCATGTTGTTGCTCAGATTACTGTATAACCGACTGAGACACAGCCAATGGGCGGGCAGGGAAAGGAGGGGTGGAGGGGTGGGGGGGACTACTTTCTGCATCCCCAACGAGCCCTGGGCCTCAGGTATAGATGTGCAGTTTCACCCTAAAGACGGAGGGCACACTCCCGGGGAGGATGGAGGGGGTGGGGATGCTGCTTAGCCTCCGCTGTGGGTTTTTCTTGCCTCATCAAAGTGCTTCATCCAGCTCTGCTTTCCCTGTCATGAAAGGTCTGCAGCCAGGCAGCTCAATCAGACACTGCACCACTGGTAATTCCTGAGGGTGTTATACAGTACATCAGCAATAAGGCCAAGCAGATGTAAAGGCTGTCTCCGCGCTGGCTGTACACAGTGCTAAAGGCATGTGTTGCCATACACGGACTGCAATCATTTACAACAACTTTGAAGAGAAAACCATTGTAAAACAAGTTATTATTTCAGCCTGACAGGACGAATGGTGCGAAGAAATCCCCTGGCATCTCTGGATGGAATGAGGAGATTTCAGATGAGAGTGAGAGTGAATTGTACGTCTTTACATGCAGTACTTCTATTCTAGATATATGCTAGCTTCAGTTATTTTTATTCTGATTATTTACTATAAAAAGATGTGTATAGAAAAGCATCACAGAAACTAACGCAACTATTTTAAATAAAACACAAGCTCAAATTTGAGTTTTCCCACATACAGAAGACACCACTTCATCCTTGGTCTTTTTATTATTTCATGATGATATTCGGCAACGTTTTTTATAAAGCAGGTTTCTGTTTCTTCAAGTGGAATTATTTATTTTAGATGAATTCTGAGTAAATACTGGAAAAAAATGTGCTTTTTTGAAAAATGTATTTCCACTTTCAAGTTGCTTCAACAAGACATTTATTCTGTGTTTACTCTGCGGATGGGGTGGGGACACCGGTCATGCTACATGAGCGATCTAATGAGGCTTGTGATTGAAGGAGTAAATACAAAAAAGCAATATGAGATGAATACACTGAGGTAGCCCTGCAGAGTGTAGTCTAATAAGCTGTGTACTTTACTAGCGTATATTCCCATTATCATATCGTACTTTGTTTTTGGTTGACCGCCGGGGTCAGCCCCACACATGGGTCTGTATGTGACTGACTGAGTGACTGAGTGACAAAGTGACGGTACTTTCACAGCCGTAGAGAGAGAGAGAGTTGCGACATCGCAATGGCAGATCATGGAGCATATTGGACTTCCACTGACGCGACTCTCTGTTTATACAGCTCTGGATACTTTGTTCGGGGGAGTAGGCGGGGCTGCTCGTCCGCTGCTCGTCCCCTGTCCTCACCTACGTCTGCAGCTCGCACCTGTTTTCAAACACGTCATCGGCCTCATAAGGACAGTCGTGCAAAAAGCGCACATTGACCTGATACGGTCAGCCACATACTAGGTTTTGACCTGATGTTGTTAATTAAGTAAACATTATTTTATGTAACTGATGTTTCTAATAATAACACAATAAATTAGAATGAACCTAAGAAGTGGAAGGTTTTGTATCTATTTTACTTATCACATTATTGGCTTCACAATGAGGTAATTGCTCTCGTTAATGTTATTTTTTCTGTTCTTTTAGATAGAATAGTTCTAATAAAATTCAATGTGTGTGGGTCAAAGGATTTACTACTTCCATTGTTGATAGTTCTGCTTCAGGCCATACATGGGTGTGACGCTAGAGATTAGGATTACTGTAGATCGGTTCCTGATCCATCCTTAATACTTACACACTAGCAGTGCTTTATTTAGCCACAACAATCTTACACTGTCGGACATGTTTTAGAAGAAGACCATCTTCTTTATTTATCTGCTTTTTACATTTACTGATCAGGCCTCTCAAGTCTATAGAGGCTGCAAATGTGCTGATGAATGTATGAGTCTATGAAAACGTCGCATGATGGAGCCAGAAGCAGAACTCAGTTGTACTTCCTGTACTACCTTTTCTTTGGCACTCTACATTTCAAAATCACACTCAAACAAACAGGTTGAATGCTGGCAGAGATCTCTTCTTGCTGCACCAGAGGCTGCTGCACTGGTTGGTGAAACCTCAGCATGTAGGATGTAGTAGCTTGAGTTTCCTGCCATCTTTTCCAGCTATGCCCTCCTTTTAAAGCAGCATGTTGGTGGAGGTAAAAAGCTACCAGTGTGTCATGAAGGGAGCACATCTCTCACTGCAGCCAGTTCAAGATCAGAACATAAGGACATTCAGGACATTGGGAGGCAACGATGAAAAGAGAATTGCTTTACATTCTTCCAGCTCATTCTCAGGACATGTAAAATGTATGTTACAACTCCAGACTATTGATTATTTGGGCTTTTGATAGCATGTAAAAAGCAGCATTCCAAGAACATACCTATATCTGTACGCATAAAAACCTAGCTACATCAAGCTCCTCAGGTGTTTATTGACCTTGTGGTTTGACTGAGAGTTTCAGGCTTAGTGTCTGGGAATCTTACGATCAATATATGGAATACCTTACCTGCTGAAAACAGCCTGGAACCTGACTGGGAAAATTTTAAAGTCAAAATGAAACAGCTTTTGAAGAGTGATCTGATTCCTCCTAAGCTGGAGATATACTTGCTTTTGACTGCACGTGTGCGTGCGGATAATGGCTGCCCCGCATTCCCTGCATCGGTTTGGAGCGTCGGCTGTCCAGGTCCTCAAAAATTAACGCAGATCGTACATAAGATGTACACTGAACAAAAATATAAACGCAACACTTTTGTTTTTGCTCTGTACACAAAAGGCCTATTTCTCTCAAATATTGTTCACAAATTTGTCTAAATCTGTGTTAGTGAGCGCTTCTCCTTTGCCGAGATAATCCATCCACCTCACAGGTGTGGCATATCAAGATGCTGATTAGACAGCATGATTATTGCACAGGTGTGCCTTAGGCTGGCCACAATAAAAGGCCACTCTAAAATGTGCAGTTTTACTGTATTGGGGGGGTCCGGGGGGGTCAGAAAACCAGTCAGTATCTGGTGTGACCACCATTTGCCTCACGCAGTGCAACACATCTCCTTCGCATAGAGCTGATCAGGTTGTTGATTGTGGCCTGTGGAATGTTGGCAGTATTTTCATACTCTGCAATACTCAATTTAAATGTAAAAATGTTCAATTGTATGATTATTATACCATCCATATCTACATATATAAGTAAAAGGGTGTAAATAATGTACATATTTATTATATTATTATTGATATTTTTATTATTACGTCTTTATTTCTTGTTGTTGGTGTTACTGACTATTATTGTTTGTATTTATTACTGTTTTCTGAGCTGTTGTAACAAGTTAATTTCCCCCAATGGGGGATCAATAAAGATGATCTTCTCTTAACAATGGCAGAACGTTTAAAAGACAAGCTGCTACCCCAAGTCGTCAATTATTGTCATTGCCACTGCACAGAGACAAACATGCCTGTCAAAATAGCTGGAGACAATTAAGTTCCATTTAAGAACGTGGCGTGACGTGGAAAGTTCGGGGCCGCAACGTCCGTGCACGGAGGAAAATGTAGGAGAAACGGAGCGGGGACAGTGCCAACGGTGTGTACAGTCCACTGGACACATTTCAGCCGTGATCTGAGGATTAACATAACCTCCTCGAGCGTCGGCATGTCTGTTTACATTCCGCACATACGGTAGTTGCAGGCAGCTTGAGCCCTCTAGAGGTTTCCTCCAGTAACACACGTAGTGCATAGCCAAGTGTGTGAACAATTACATCGGTGACGCAGCCGGTTAAGTTAAAAAGCAAGTATTTCTCTGGCCTTATTTTCTTGCATTCTACTGCACTGTAGTTTGTGTGTTGAACTGAGCGTTCCTTATCTTTTGTTGACTCTGAGTTTTGTTTTCTTTCAGTACTTGTTTATTGATGAGTTTGTGTCTTGTACTGGCTCTAGGGCATTCGGAAATTAGCATAGTATATCAATGCTGTGGTGTGTTGCATTGATTTACATGCAACATACAGTATGTGTCCCTATACAAATAAACACTGAATAAATAAATCTGTTTTAATTGATGACAGGGTCAACGTCATTTGAATTCTTCATTGTTTTCCTGACATTTTATACCCGCTGTAATGTATACGGCAGAGTGTGGGAAAAAACAGCATTTACTGTTTGAAGACGCTCTCCGTATCTCTGCTTGGAAGAGTAAGTGTGAATAAGGGTTTGTTAGGTTTCATTTCTCAGTGTCAGTGCCATCATGCGCAGACACTCAGCGACATTTTCACTGCCTACCATAAACAACAGGGTAAACGACTTCACCCACGCTACCCAACACGCACCATCATCTATGCGACAGCTTAGCGATAGGTTGGCAACACGTTTAAAGCTTAGCGCTCTTCTTCTGACAGCACAAAAGGTCAATAAAGAAAACCCCTCGCAATATAAGAGACGAAGAAAATGAGGCGAGGTGACGTGACGTCACCTGCGGGAAAAATCATTTATTGCCGTATACCGAGAAGGATCAACAGGAAAGGTCTACGTGTGGTAGTGTAAAGAAAACTGTACTTAAAATAATACTGATGAGATAATATGGGGACCAACAGGAGAGGGCAGCTGACGAAACTTGTGAAAAAAGTGGCAAATGGTTACAGATTTTAAATCCACAAGAGGCAAACAGATAACACAAATCTAAAACGAGACCTCATATCAGATCCCTCTGCCTCCTAGATCCCCAAAATCCATTTGACTGTTCTTTTCGGCCCAGAATATGTATTTCAATGTGACCCACTGTCCAAAAAAGTCTGTCCTATAAAGCTGCTTTTACTGTATGTTCAGGGCCCACTGTGTCTTACCTACATACAGTATAGTTTGAAACAAGGGCAGTGAATACTATAAACAACCTCTTGGGAGACAAGTGATTTAAGATGGACCATCTTCCTTCCACTTTTGGGATTTACACACTCCTTGAGTTTATGGGACAAAGGGCAGAGGGAGCGTTGTTCATGAGGCTGGTGTCCACATGAGGGTGGTAGTAAAGTGCGTTTTGTTTTGTGTTAAAGAGCCTTAATTGGCTTCATGAGGAGTCTTTTGATTTTATTGTCTTAATTTAATGAATGTGCACTGCAAAAAAATAAAACTTATTTTGGGAGCTCAGTTTTAGACATCCCTTTATACTTTTGTCACGTTCAAACAGAAAGGTTGGGAGGCCCCACATGCAGACTAAACAACAAAGGCAAAACAAAAGGCTTTCTGAGTCCATGGGGTGCAGGCAAACAACATCCGACGGCAAAGCAAGGTCTAACAAAACAGGTAACAAATAATCCAAGTGAATACACATCAGCTGGTGAAACACACAAGGAGCCACGCGGAAAGACCAAAAGAGTCTGTGTTAAAAAAAAAAAGACAAAAGGTTTCACGAGAGATCAGCGCAGACGTAAGACAGATGACAAACTGGCACAGGGACAGGGGAAGACACAGACTAAATACACTGGGGGTAACCAGGGACAGGTGAGACTAATCAACACATGTGAAAACAATGAGGGCGGGGCACGCAATCTCACACAGTCTCAAAGGCGGGAAAAGAAACAAAGGAAAGAATAAAAGCAAAACTCTGTTTGATGTCACTCAGAGCTGAATGGAGCTCCCTTCGTTAGGGTGAAGGGATCAAATATAGCACCGAGCTTACTCCACTCACTCCAGCGGGGACAGGAAATTTGTGTAACCATGGTTTCATTTCATACAACACAAGTGAAGCAGAGTCATTAAAATCACTCCACGTCATGGGGAAGTACCTGGTTGGCATTTATCTGTAAATTTATTATGTTTTTCAATCTGATACTAATGAACTGCTGCATTTAAAACACCATCGATGTTAATATAAAACAATTTAAACTTTTCACTTGTATCGTGTGTACAAAAGAAAACACTTATAAGATCCCGAATATAACGTCAAAGTAATAATCTCGAAGATTTTCATGTAAATAAATGTCTGTTAAGTCAGTACCTATCACTGAATGAGGTAACACAACGGTGATTGAGCCTATGGTCCACTGATGAAAGCCTTTGCATTTGCAGTATTACAGACTGGGTGTCAGTGGCGACGTTCGCAGAAAAAATCACAAGCGGCGCCCAGTAAGTGACACGTTTTCCATCAGCCAGCAGTGGTTGGTCTGCCAGAGAGGGTAGGCGAGCTAAGCAGCTGCTTTTCCGGTCTCTGCAAGTGTTGCGAGTAAACAGTAATCTACTATGGCTGAACAAACAAAGGAAAGATCGATGGCTACAGATACAACTTCAAAAATAAGTGAAAATCCAAATAAAAAGAAACAAATTGGACGCTCAGATGAAGGCAAACAGTCTGAAAAGGAAAGCGACCGCCAGGGAGGAAAATGAAGAGTTACAACCGGAGCCAACCGTGACCGTCACACATGCAACACTGTCTGGATATCTGGGAAGTGTGCTCCCACAAGTACCGTTTATCGCCATAGGTGCCGCCGAAGAGAATGAATCTGAGATCTTCCAGATTATAACTTGTTGATGTTGATGTTCTCATCTCATGACGAACATAACACAGCGTTGCACCTGGTCAGTAAGTCAGCATTGGTGCAGACTCACTGGTGGAGGAACAACCCTCTCCACACTCAGCCTCCACACGAGCGTGCAAACGGAGTGGAAGTGCGTAGAGAAAGGGTGTAGGGAGTGGTTTGAGAAAGTCCCAACGTACACATACATACATACACAACTAAACAACATGGACAAGATAATTTCTGACATTTTTCTTCTACCTCCATAAACATGACGGTTCGTGCATGTGCAAGAACACTGTGGTCTAAACATGTACCCATCATACCTGCATCTATTTCTACAGTGTTTTTTAAACTGGTCTATTAGCACTACTCGAGCTTTTGTTCGTTTGGTAGCCACCGTAAAAGCTCCCGCATTTTCATTCTTTTGCAAAAAATTACCTTTATGTATTTTGCATGAAAACCTTTTTCCTCACTGTATTTAATATGTACACACCTGATATATCATCAACATATCAATAATGCAGTGGGATACAACCCTAGCACAAGAGCAACGCTGTCATAGACTTGAATCAACACCTCTCTGACACAGCCTCAGCTAGTTGAACATCATAAGTGCATTACATCCATATTGTGGAGTTCATGTTTTTGTGTCTGCCTCCTGTGTTTCTCGCATGACTGATGAATAAAGCGTTTTCACTGGTGTTTTTGTAGAGTAAGACATATTTCACAAAATGTGAGGAGCCTAAGCTCACTGTCTGCGTGAGTGTGTGTGTGTGTGTTGGGTGGGTTTGGAGATGAAGCAATTTGGGGTGCTTTGGCTTCTATGACAGATAAAGACGTTTTGCTTTAAACTTGCACGGCTCAGGGGGTAAATGGGCAAAAAGAGAGAGAAAAAGTTATGTGGTTCAGTGAAAAGGACTTAATGGAAAGAAGAGGAAGCTGAGTGAATTTCCTTTGCCACCTTGCGTTGGCTTAATGAGGGACTTCAAGAGCGTACATGAAAACTGGCATTAGGCTAGGATAAAGTGGATAAATGCCATCTCTGCTCTTTGATCTGCTCTTCCTCCGTAATATTACGGACAACTGGCACACTGTAAAATACACGCTTCTCTTGACATGATTAATTCTCACACTGGTTCAATCCGTTGTACAAGCGTATTAACATCCTTCCAACGGATATTGTAATATCTTTGATAAGGCTTCTACATTTGTAAAAGTAGCTGTTTTCAAATGCCTTTTATGGACATGTCAAATCATTATATTACAAAATAACAATAAAAGCCAAAGAAATCAATGAGGCACATAATGACATCATGCGTTTATATATTCAATAATACTCATAGCTGTTTTTCCTGTTTTGAAGCTGGACAGTTCAAAGACTCAAGAATCCAAGCCCTGCATAAAAAAATGATCACACTTCAACAAAAACACTCTCATCTTCCACGTTAAAGATAAGAGGAGATGATTTAATGAGACTCTTTCGCGGCAGGGCCCAACATATACAGACGCGCGGATAACCAAAGCTGGAATCTCTCTGAGCGTTTGCCAGCAGGTTACATTGATCGCTTCATGGTCTTAGCTCCGATATTCTGCATTCTCTAGCCAGAGGACAGGATTTCTAATGAATAACACATATCCTATAACTAGAGGAAGTCCACAACACTGTGATCCAACAGGAAGCACACCATTGACTGCAGTGCAACACAAAAGGAGCAACGGAAAAGCTTCAGGGCAGTTCTGATCAAAGAAAGAGACTTACATCTATAGTCTGAATCTGCACTGCAATAACTCATAACCAATTTAGCCAGTTTGGCTGAATCCCATCAATGCATGGTGCCTGTGTTCTATGACTCTTGATGCTCCACTGACGCTGTAATTATTTGTGCCATATTGAATTCAGACGATCAAGATACAGTAACCAAGATCGACAGGCACCATTATTTTCTACCCATTTATTTAGATGTTACATGACCGAGGGTGCGAGCGGCAGTATATTGGTTTTATCAAGCAGTGTCCCATTTCCCATTAGAGACGCTGCACTGAATTAGGCAAACGCCACCTCCTATTAATGAGTTATGTGTGTGCATGTGTTCCATAAGCATCATATGGACTCTTACAGTCGCCATGGCTGTCATAATGAAATGTATATTCAACTGGTAGTGATACAAGTATGATTCTTTGAAGGGCTGCACGATATATCGTTTCACAATCGCAATTCACATGTGCGCAAGTGCAATTTTCACATCGCAGGATGTGCGATAGTGAAGCAAATCAAGTGAAACACGTCAAGCAAAATGAAAACTCGCCAGTTTCTCATTTGCCATGACTACTTTACTAGAAAAGTCTGATGTGAGTGCAGCTCAGAGTGAACTGACCGCTGAGCTGCAGAGTCACCTGCCTGCAAACTGTACACAAGCACGTGACGCTGCTGACGGTGGGATGATCAAGGCAGAGGCTCCGTTACGCAAGGTGGCTTATAAGTGTCCCGGTACCGGTTAACGCTGTGGCTACATAAACGGACCGTTCACCGAGCGGACGTGCCGTGAGGTGTTTACTTTTAGCCGCTCCATTCGGCGTGAGGTGATGTGTGCCGACAGGAAGCAGGAGACGTGACCTGTCGTTTGAAAAAGTTATTGTCACAGGGCTGATCACGCTGATTTAACATACGTTTGAACACCGTTACAAATAGTAGATGACATACTGTATAAGTACTGTAACTTAAGCCCACAAGTCTGTTTGTATTCACTTTATAAAGAAATGTCGCTCCACCTGAACTCTCTCTACTTTTTCATAAAGATGTCAGAGTCGCTAAACCAAATGTGGTAAAAGAAGGAAGAGGGCTTTTGTTTTGTTTAAACTTAAAAGTCCCAAATAATAACAAGTATAATTGCTAATGATTTATATGGACATAAACCACCTTGCATTTATCAGGTATAATTTGTGCATTTTTCAAAATCGCAATAAATATTGCAGAACAAAAATCTTATCTTCTTGTATTGGGTAGTTTGAGTTGCTTATTAGCACATGGAAATACCACAGAATACATTTTTTTGTCATGTGCAGTCTGCATTCTGTGACAGGGATTTAGAATTCTGTTAGAAAGAATCAACTATTCCCAGCAATCATCCCGTGCTGTGATATTCTTCTTGCAGACAACATGGACCTGAGGACAGGCAGGCTAAAGGCAATCTTTGGAAGAGCTGACCGTATAGTACACACAGCTTTCAGGCACCTTCACTTCACAGGGGTTTTTCTGTCTCCTTTTTGTTGAGTGAAGTGCTGCCAAGTGAACTGTTGAACACAGATTTTTCTCTGATAGAGATCTCCCTGTGAAAAGACCCCCTCAGAAATATAGGAATAAGGCAACAGAAGGAGGCGAGGTCCCGTGGGAACTGAAGAAGAAATATGGACAAATGAACATGTTACCCAGCGTGGTATTGGCCGTCTGCTGTGCCTCAACTCACAGACTGCCAGTCCTTAAGTGTTTCACAGAGTTTTACCACATCTTAGCAGTAGAACTACTGATTTCCTTCACAGCTTCAAATGGCAGCAAGGAAATGATGGGAGTTATAAAACTGATTTGAAACGAAACCTTTTAGCTTGAGCTCCACATGTCTACAATACATATAAATGACTTTACTCTGTGAGGCCTCACGCATATTGAAACATAATTTCTTTCTTAGTTGTCACAATTTGTTGCCGTGACCCCCGAAAAAATCGTGTCTGGTGCTGCTGAAAATATTTGATGTTTTTGTCACTTCTGTCAGCCAGAAGGCACAGTCTCCTTCATGGTGCAAGGTGACAAGTACGCAAGTCACATCTAAGATCATAAAAGTGACTCTTGGTCAGCACTTTTCCATTTCTAAAGCCACTCGTCGCCATTGAAAGGAAGCGATTTAAGAGTCCGTCAGTTATTACATTGGTAGACTGTAGTTGCCAGCTGCACGGTCCTGATATCGTGTAGTAGCGTTATGTAACCAAGGGTCCTGTTACTCATCATGTTCTGTAGTTATAGTCTCTTTTACCCCACTCATGGACCGCTTTTGGAGTGGCAGTGATGACTAATTCTGCAGCTGAACGTGGGGAAAACAAAGGGAATCGTGGTGGACCTCAGAAGGAAGACCTCTCCTTCTCCAAGTCTGCATCAGTGGGAGCGACCTGGAGGCTATCGAGCCCTGCAGGTGTACCTGGGTGTACAACTGGATGACAGACTGGAGTGATCCACCAAAACGGATGCTGTCTGTAGGAAGGGCGCGAGTCTGTTGTTGCAAGCAAGATCTTCTTTGCCGTCGTGTGCTGGGGTGTAGGCCTCGCAGAAAAGGACGCAAACAGACTGAACAAACTCTTGAAAAAGGCTGAGTCTATTGTGGGCCTGCAGCTTGTTAGGCTGGAAGAAGTGGTTGAGAAACTCTGACTCCTCTACCCTCGCTGTTCCAAAGAAAGATACAGGAGGTCTTTCTTACCTTCCTCAGTCAGGCTCTACAACACATCTGTCCTTCTTTGAAAGCTGCTGGAATTGAACTGGATTAATTTCTTTGGCACCAATCACTCTGCCTTTTTATACTTTATCATCACCACGGTTACCGTTTTGCACCAGAACCATCATACTATGTCTGAAGTCACCTTGACACTTTATCTGCACCCTTGCATCAGCCCTCTGAATGCGTATTGTGTTTTTTCTGCTGCTCTTTGCCTTGGAATTTTTGCTGCTTTGACAGTCCAATTTCCCAGCTGGGATTTATAAAGTATTCTATCTATCTATCTATCTATCTATCTATCTATATATCTATCTATCTATCTATCTATCTATCTATCAAAAATTCAGGCAATTTAAGTTGAAGCAAAGACAATAGAGTTGTAGGAAGTCAGGTTAATTCCTGTGTGTGTGTGTGTGTGTGTGAAAAGGATTGGGAGTGGAGACTATAAAAAAAGAGGCAAAATGCAGAATGCAACTGAATCCAAACTACAAACACTCCTTTATGTTAGCTGTCCTTCATCACACCTTATAAAGGACAGTTCAATTACCTTGAAAAGTTAGTGCTACGGTTAAAGGAGTAGTTTGATATTTCTGGATCCCCACATTTACATGTGTTTGCCAGTATGTACAATGCCCCAAAAAATAATCTTAAAAAAAAAAAAAAAGATTTGCTTGGAGACAGGTGTGCTGGTGTAGATCAGATGGTAGAGCAGGCGCCCCATGTATAGAGGCTACAGTATTTGTTGAACTGATCGCATGTTTGACTCCCGGTCTGCTGACCATTTGGTGCATGTCACCCCCCGCTCTCTCCTCCCTACATTTCCTGTCTGTCTCCAGCTTTCCTACGGTATCTAATAAAGGCAAAAGCCAAAAAAGTAAAAAAAGAGATTTTCTTGGAAACAGGATCAGAGCTTGGTAACACAATTGTCTAGCACATGTAAGCTACAATATACGTAGGTCTATTTCTTGACCACGAGCAGTGACTTCCTGGAGTCTTTAAATGTGCATAATTGGTACATATCCCCTTGTTAAATGGTGAATTGGCATTTAAACAGAATCAAAGAAGTGAGCTTTGGCGATGATGGATGGGCTGATTTTGTCATCTTTAGACAGAGTAGGGCTAACTAGGCTAAGCTAACCAGCTGCTGACCTCAAATGCAAATATATACAAATGCAATATTTGTGCATTCGATTAAGGGTTGTTGTTTTTCTTTTTGTTTTATATGTGCATTTCTCTGTGTCTCAACAGCATTGCAACAAGGAAAACCTCAGCGATGGGAGGGTTTAGTTTGAGCTGATGCTTGAAAATACTGTACACACTATAAGTGTAAAGGGAAACAATACACATTTTAAACCTGGAACCTGGAGCTCATTGTTTGTTACCTTGTTGGATTTCGTTGACATTGGATGTCCATGCTGTGCTGTTTTTTAGCCCCAGGATGAATCTGAATAGGTGTTCTGGTTTATTTGTGTAGTTGGTAATGAGACATCACAAAATATGTCTGTCTTCATCCATAGTATTTTAAATATCACTATGGGGTTTGCTCGGCTCGGCTCTAACCATTAAGAGTGAAGGCATGATGTATGACGCGAGCTTTAGAGAGTAACTTGTGTGTGCTTTGCCGGATCCCTAGACAATCCCAATTTAATTGTGCATTAAAGACCATGCACTGCGTCATTTATTACATTGTTTATTTAGCCACCCCCATCCCCCCCCCTTATTCCTATTTGAGCTCTAATTAATCCTGCACAGAAATCTCAACTTCATTAACTTGGGCAGCTTTAGGCCTCAGCTGGGGTTAATTACTAAAATAAAAATGGAAAGATTTTCCTCAGTGCAACCAAACACTGGTTTTGATAGTATTACTGGAAACATTCGGCACATATTAAAAGGTCGCATTTAGCTTTTTTTTGTGCTAATAGATGTGAAAATAATATGAATGCTAAAATCAAGATGTTACAAAGATGAATTGTTTTCCAACAAATATAAAAAAAAACACATTTTAGAACCAACAGTATCAGTTTGCTTCGACTTCATTTGGAGGAAAAGATTAAATCCCAAGCCAGCCGAAACACTAAATCCCTTTAATGAATGGATAAATAATACAAAAGGTTTAAAACAAAAGCAAAATGAACGCTACTACAATCTTTATGGTAATTTGCAAAAATACTATTGAAGATTATTTGCAATAGGTCAAAAAGGTCAATTACTGAGGTCACTAAAGGTCACGAAGATTCCAAAACAGGGAATACATTGGAAACGAATAAAAGAGAAACGCTTTCTTTGGGATTTCAAACTAATTCAAAACTACATGAAATTAAATGAGGCTCTTGAACATTAACAACAAACTTGCTCAAGTCTTTTGTGCTCCAGCATTGCTTTTTGTCAACAAGGTTGTATACTCCAGCTGCAACATCTGGCGCCAATACACAAGGGCTTCAGGGGGCGCTTAAACACATGCATGCCAGTATGCACATATGTACACATCATTACACACACACGCACACACACATGCAGGCTGTACAAAGAAAATGGGTGGGTGGGGGGGGTGGAGGGGATAGAAAAAACATTGAATTGGCTCAAAAGTTAACAGCTGTATAATATCTGCAATGGGTCTCGGTAGATGCATCCCCACAGTAAAGACTCAACAATTAATTATCTCGCTGCAGATTCCTGGCAGCCCCTCATTTTACCGACGAGTGCACTCCTGCTGCTTCTTCAAAGATTAACATTTAAAAATTCATCAGCTGGCTTTTCCAGGGTACTCAAAAGCCCCGGCTATTATTCCATAAGAGTATGCTTTATTATCTCTATGTGCTTATTATCACCACCATCACAGCTACGAGGCTGCTTTAGGAGCAAAATGCTTGACTTACACAGCCACAAACTGAGACAATCGTCAACCAATACCTTTTTGGCTCCAGGCAGTGTCTCTGCTATATGCTACCTGAATCGTCTATCTTACATGTTAACTTAAATAACAGTGCTCAGATAAACTTGTCACTATATTTATTCTGAAGTTTCTCATGCATGTATTTTTGTTATTGCAATGTAATTTGGTGCCACAGGAGCAACATTAGTATAAGTCTGGTCAAAGATGCGTCCCTGATGTATTAGCATACTGTTGGGAGCAGGGGAGGCATAGCGGGCATTTGTATTCTCCCCAAAACTGTGCTGTGCAAGATAATTGTTTTTAATGGCTAGAAACAACGCAGGGGATGCTGATGAGACTTTTATTATTATGGAAAATGTAGCTGCATGATGCAGTTTAAGTGTGAGCACTGTATGGTTCTAGGGGGGTAGTGTGTCAAGGGTAAACTAGCATTGAATGGAGAACAATAACGTGGATAACAGACACCGCAATGCAAATAATAAGAACCACTATATAGCTATAAACCACAGGAAGTACGTAGGATTAAATGTTCTGCCTATCTGCATTGTCCATCTTTCTTCACAAGGTTTCAGCACCATAGGATAGCTAGCCATGCATGAATAATAAGTAATGAAGCAGAGGTTGTTAACGTTAGTATTGCATGCTAATGGAGATGAGCCCTCTTGCTATTTTAGTCAGTCTACTTAATAGCTTGTCCTTATAGTGATAGTGTAGGAGCAAGATACAATTTAAGCAGATTATAACTCCACCAAATCTGTCAGTTAACAGGACCACGGTGAAGCCCTTAGTGAAACGAGTTATCTATCTGTTTCTCTGGTGATAATGATAGAACAAGATATGGGAAATATATCTTTTTCGATCTCACTAAAATAAGTATTGTATAAATGGTAAATGGACTGCTCTTAAATAGCACTTTTTCTAGTCTTCAGACCACTTTTACAATACTTGTTACATTAACCCTTTCACTCACAGATGTATACACCATAGGCTGTTTAAAAAGATGGACGACATGACAGCTTCCCTAAAAGTGAAACATTTCGAGCGCCCCCTGCTGACTGGCTGCAGTGGAGCTCATAAAGCCCCTCCATCGTAACAGATGGGACATGAGTCAAACTATAAAATCAAAATACACGGCGAATAAATGCTTCTCAAACATGGTCTCTGTCATTATAGTTAGTTCTTATCATGCTGATATCCGTTCAAGTGTTCATGTTTTTGAGGAGTTTACTTTTAATTAGTTATTTGATGCTATAAAAAGGATGATTGACAGCTCTGTTGACAAATCCGGCTCCTGCGGCCGATCTGTTCTGGATTGGCAGAGTAGAGCAAGAACGGCGAGAAGAGACGTAACTAACACAATCACTACAGTCATTGAAGTTTCCATACCTGTGAAAGTTAACCTCAGATCCTCACAAAGAAGCTCTTAAAAACGCTGGTGTGCGGAATCTTTGCCGGTTTTTTTTCAGTAAGTTAAGTGTGTGTTTTGGTTAGCGGAAGTGGCTACGGAGGCTCCACCCGAAGCTCTCTACTGCGCAGACTCTGGCTCCAAAACCATCGCAAAATGGCAGCGCCCATCACGGGGGGCTATTTTGGCATCAATTCCGTACAATAAGAGCAGATGGAAACGCGTCGTCCATCTATATATATACAGCCACTGGTATACACTGATGGCAGAGGATCTAAGTATTTACCAATGCTGTGCCTTTGGGACAATTTGACATGTAGACTGCAGCAGCCGGAGATTGAACCGCCAACCTACCAAGGTATCAATCATGGAGTTGATGTGAATAACACGACAGTTAATACATTTGCATATAAAACGAGCAGAGATAGAAAAAGCTCTTGCATCAGCAGGGCACAGGGAGCTGTTAATGGTTAACAGCAGATGTTTTGATGACTTCACCTGAGCCCCAAGAGGCTTATCTTTTCATCAGGCCAAAATTAGCTAAATTGTTTCACCTCATCTGGCTCAATGTGGGGTAAATAGGTGGGCTGATTTATTATCACTTCACCAAGTACCATCCAGTGTTGAGTGTAATTCTTGAAAGAACACACATAAACACAGAGACACAAATATCCCTGATGAAACTGTAAAAGGGCAAATGTGAAAGCCAAAAAAAAAAGTGGAATATTTAACAAAATGCCAAACACATACACAAGCAACTGTGCTTAATTCCCAAAGACCCATGGCCTGCTGAGTGTTTTTGAACACGGAGGCTCAATGCCCGAGGTCTGTCAAATCAAAAATGGCTCCTTGTTGGTAACCCCCCTTTAGGCCGCTGAACAGGGATGCAGGCCCATTAAATGGAGTAGAATAACAGCTGGGAAACATGGGTGCCTCTGGATGTTATTCTGCCACCTTCTCATCTTACATTAGGCATTAGCCCATCAGTTGGCACGAGCACCATGGCCACAAGCAGTCCAAACAACACAAACATGCACACACCCCCACATACTATGCACCAGTGGCTAGAGGCAGGGGGGAGATGGACCACTTCTGATGTGTGGACGCTTATAAAACTGTTTGTCTTTTTACTTTATTTCATGGCTAGTTTGTAAAAAAATGCACATTATATTTATATAGCGCTCAAATATGTTTGGTCACATTTGAGCACTTAGATAATATGGTTGTTAATTTGATAGAATAATAAGAAAGTTGCTGCATGACATTGGAGGGTTGTTTTTGTTTTATTAATGTGTCGCATGACACACAAATGTGTCTAAACCAAAGGCTATATAAAATGATAGACGACATGACAGCTCCTCCAAAGTTAAGCCAAAACATTAAGCGCCCCCTGCTGACTGGCTGCACCATAGGTCATAAAGCCCGCCTCCTCTATGTTAACAGATGGGACATGAGTCAAACTATAAAATCAAAATACAAGTCAAATACATTTTTCTTATACATGTTTTCTGTCATTATAGTTCTTATCATGCTGATGTTCGCAATTTTTTTTTGAGAAGTTTTAATTAGTTATTTGATGCTAAAAAGGGCTTTATCACCATGATTGACAGCTGGTATTTGTCAAATACAGGTCCTGCAGCCGATCTGTTCCGGATTAGCGGGGTAGAAGAGGAACAGTGAGAGAAAATGTAACTAACACTACAGTCATTGAACTTTCAATATCTGTGAATATCTGCTTTGGACCAACACAAGAAGCTGCAGACTGCTGCTACTACTGCTAAAGCTGCTGTGAGGAACTTTGGGTTTGTGGCGATTTTGGCGACCCCTGTGGACAAAGCCGTACCTCTTAACTTTTGGTTGATTTTGTCCTGTACATGCTGATGTATTTAAAACATATATATATATATATATATATATATATATTTAAATATTTGCCCTATAAAATGTAAAGTTGCAGTGCGGTTAATCGCTTTGTCTGACACTATAAACACTAAATAACTATAAAGAAATCATCAATCTTGTCGCTGATGGTCTGGTTTGCTTTTGAACGTCATATAGAGGCATCGGAATTAATTTCAGTTTCATAACCAGTGCAGCTCCACCAGCTGATCTCTACTGCGCAGACTTTGGCTCCAATTGTGCAAGATAGCCCATCTGGAGAATTGGGTTTGTCTAACTTAAATTCCAAATAGCTTAAATGAGCAAAATGCAAGGGGATCCCAAGGCAAATGATATTATTCAACAAGGCCAAGACCTTTACCAAATCTTTTGACCTAAAAGCTGGGAGCCACATGCAAATACTATCTCCTCATGCTGCTCCTGTTTCCATGTTGTATTTGCAGAATTACAGTGCCTGACATGTTGTGAAAAGATCTGTTTACTCAAACCGCCTTTGGAGCTGCTCAATGCCGGACAAACTTGGTTCCACGATAAGGGAAGTGTATTTTTGCACCTCTATATCAGAGCCATGTAACAGACGGTTGTGAGTGAGGATCACAGATTCACCACCACCTTTAATCTGGTTAGGCAAATATTATCATAGGAAGTGACACTGTAACAGTTTGATGAGGGGGAATCGTGCTAATACCTGAGAGGCATACCAATACCAGGTGACACAGCCTGGATGTGAGATACTGTCACTACCTGGTGCAAAGTGGTCTATTTCCACTCAATTTAATTACATGCCATAAACGATAGGTGACTTTTTTCCCCCCGGTGTATGAATATCATTCACCAGAAGCTCCGCAGAGACACTCTGACCAAGAAATGAAAATTGTGTGCTTTTCAGATGTAAAGTGGGACACCACATGTGGCACTGTGTGTAATTCACTGGCTGCATGTAATTTCAGATTTCTTGTGAAAGCTTCATTCACTTCAGCCACTGACTCACTGCTCTCAGATATCTGTACAATGCTGTTTGCTGGGTTGTCGGTATCTGACCTGCTGAGGCAACCATTCAAGCCAGCAGTGTAAGCCATTGGCTTTTTTTTTTGTTTTTAATCCTCTCTGCCACGCTTGCCACACCCTGTGGACAAACACAATGGAAAGCACTGCACTTGTGCTTTCCATTGAAGTGACCGGCAGCTGCTACGTGTTCACAGAGCGTGGGTGATGCTGTTAGCTCTTCCGGTTTGGGAATAATTGAGAAAAAAATACTGCATAGGCAATTATCAATAACTACACATGACTTATGGCAGTTGGAGCGTAATACAAAGCCAGCATGCCTAATGATATCCCGTCAGCTGCATCAATATTTGTACAATACCTCAGGGAATTTACCACTTATTCTTCGATTTTAAGAAAAAAGTTTTACATTGGCCAAGCAATAAAGTGTCCGCCATGTTTGATTTGATTTAATGAGTGAATTCCTACAACAGAATAACCCCTGAATTCATAGCAATTTAAGACAGAGTGAGAGGGGGCAGTTAGTGGTTATGGACCAAGAAATGAAAGAACATAGCTGGTGAGTGAGGGATACAACAGACATGTATTCAAATGAGCAGTGTAATGAAGAACACAGTGGGAATACACCATTATCCCAACTAATGAAAACAGGCTATGGCATCCCAAGTGCCCTCTTTTTAATTGCATATATGCGTAAACAATGTACACAGCATACACAGTTGTTCCTTGCTCTTTTGCACCCTGGTGATTAAGTGGTATTGTCAGTGTTATTCAATCTCTTGACAGATCGTCTTAAATATCAAACCAAAGCCAATCACATGATTTTGCTTAATAATACTGTTTACAATCACCTCTTTATGAACAACCTATTTACAAAACCTTGTATGGATTGAATATAAGCGCAAGAATCTACTTGCCATCTCTTCATTATCTTAAACTGACAATCTTGAAGATTTCAGTTTTGTTCTCTTGGGTGCCCCCTAATGGCAATATACGGTAATAGTGGGAAAACACTTCCCAATTTAACCAGACGTCCAACGTCGAATTTGGATTCTCACTTATTTTTGAAGTTGTATCTGTAGTCATCGATCTTTTCTTTGTTTGTTCAGCCATAGTAGATTACTGTTTACTCACAAAATTTACAGAAACCGGATAAGCAGATGCTTAGCTCCGCCTACCCTCTCTGGCAGACCAACCACTGCTGAGTGATAGAAAACGTGTCACTAACTTGGCGTCACTTGTGATTTTTTCTACAAGAGTCACACCAGACATCCAGTCTGTAATACTGCAAATGCAAAGGCTTTTATCAGTGGGCCATAGGCTCAATCACCATTGTATTACCTCATTCGGCGACAGATAGTGACTTAACAGACATTTATTTAAATAAAAATCTTTGAGATTATCACTTTAAAATCCTCATCATGTAAGATAATTTGTGGTAATAAAAACAAGGTCACTTGCACCCAACCAGCAGGTCTGTACCTTTAGATTTACCATATAAAAAAAAGCAACAGCCCAACATGGCTGACTGACACAATTAGCCGCACAAGGAATACAGGAGAGCCAGGTTGGTCTGAGACTCGCTGTGAATGATGTAATGTAAGGGGTAATTAAAATGCTAAACTACCTAATCAAAGCTTTATTTCAACTAATCTCACGTTAAAGAGTTCTCTTTCCCATTATGGTCCAATTAGCCAGGAGAATTAGCCTATCAGCAGTACAAAGACTGAGGGAGCAGCAGCCCCAAGCCAATACAGGACTTTTTGTGTAAGACACACACACACACACCTACACACAGAGAGAGGAAGAAAAGAATGTGATAACTCCAAGTTTTCACAGTGCTGCTCCATTTTTCTCCCACATGCTAAATATAATCAAATCTGTAAATTACAGACTCTAAATTGGCTGTAGATGCGAGTGTTTAATCTTCGAATGGGAGCTTCATAATGCTTTGATTAATGAGGCTACAAGTTACACTTCAAACACATGAACATTGTTTTTTAGCTGATGGTTGTAGTGGCAGATTTTTCAAAATAACGGCCTGTGTTGTATCATCCACTTTAGGGACTGTGAACACTTAGTTGTACGCTTCATTATGTAAAATGGATATCTGTATTGCACGAGCATTGCAAGCTGTTTGTATAGCAGAAAAGTGATGCAGTCATGGTTTTATGTGGCTGAGTAGTTCTAGCTAGCCTCAAAGCAGTCTAAAGAATGCTAAGTATTGAGCGCATCCTGCCAGGGGTGCAAAGCTGAAGGCAACTGACTGCTTGATGAGATTTCATGGCGCTGTAGAGACAAGTTAAAGAGTGCAAAGCAACAGAGCATGTAGCACAGTGGTCCTGGAGAGAGTCAAACAAGCGGAAATAATCTTTCAAGCAAACAAGTATTCGTTAAGATTTTACAAATGATCTAATAAACCGGAGATGTGCTTAATGGAGTCAGAGCTGCCTGTCCGTCTGGGACATGGAGTCTTTTATTAAGTCTGATTTGGAGGAATCCTGGATGAATGAGATATCTAGGCCTGGAGCATTTAAGTTGTTAGCTTATTGGGACTCTGCAGTTTAAGTTTAAAATCCTAATTAAGTCTTTCCGTCACTTATTATTCAACACATTTTCAGCAAAAGACTTTCATGAAAAATCTAATTCAAAACATTTCCAAAGTGGTTGTCCAAGTACAAGTTCAATTGGCTGCCATGCCTTGTCACAACAACAATCAATGCTATCATGTCTTGGACTCTTATGTCTGATTGTTTACTACTAATACTGTGGACAATATTACATACATTATTACATTTGTGTCAGATTTTATTACTGATAAAAGTTGATGGCACTCTAAGCCTTTGACATATAGGCCCGACTGGACATCAACATCTCCAACATCTATCAACCCCTGATAAATCTTGCTAATGCTGGGTACACACTAAAAGATAATCAAGCCGATTTTGGGCCCGATGCCCCCCTTTTGACAATCGTAAGCATTGTCCCGGTTTTTCATGGTTCTAAAGATGATCTTGCAAGATGTTCCTGTGGTGTGAGGGATGTTAAGAGTAATTTTACTTCCCCAGATCTTCTCGGAAGGCCGTCTTCCTGTACGGATTACAAATCGGAAATATTGAACATGATTAATATCCGTTCTCCTGTTGTGTGGGGGGGATCCCTGAGGACAGACGAGCATGGAGTCTTTGGATTGTCACGTGGAACAGAATGATAGCCAGTTGGAAAGCAAGCTGACTGAAGGAAGCACAACAACTGCAGCCATGGCGGCAAAAGCAAATGGGGAGCATAAAGTAACATGTACAGCCCACGTTCACACCGTCTCCACCACTTCATCCACAGTTTGTTCTTTTTTCTTCATGAAATTTCAGTAAAAAGTCCAAAACTATCATCGCCAATTCTTCCTGCCCGTCGTCCTAAATGTTTGTTTACTCTGAAGTCAAGTTTGACTGTTTTGAGTTTTGAGAGTCGCACTCTGGTTGTTGGTGAATGGAATCTGTTCGTGTGTGGTGTGGTGTTTGGGTCATATCGTTGCTCTCCACACAGGCTTTAGAAAGAGCATACCTCCTAAACATGCTTAAGCATTCACTTGTGAGGAGGATTTGTGGTTACAATTAGTATACTCTCCAACATAATGGAACAGCAACGAGAATTCAACAAAGAGACTTTACTCTAAACGAAGGAAAAACACTTCAAAGGCTTCATTCATCTCAGTATGGATGGAACTAACAAAAGATTGGAAGCTGTTATGAGAAATGTAGACGCTCTGAAGATCATGGAAGTCGTCCACGATAGGTTTGAAGAGATGAGAATGGTATGTCAGGAGATTGAAGCAAAGATAATGTAATTCGAACACAACAAAGAATTCAAAGCAGGAAATATATTGATTGTTTACCAAGCTGGACTACATTGAAAATCAGTGCTGGAAGACAAACATTAATTGATAGGAATGCAGACTGGAAAGGAAGTAGAACCGGAGAGAATCAGTGAAGTTTTGACAAATGCCCTCCAGCGATATTATGCGAGATGGTATAAATATGGATTTCCAGCACGGCCAGAGAATTGGCCAGCACCAGGAGGGAGGAAAGCCTAATTGTTATAAAACTTGTGCACCTTAAAGAAAGACAGAATGTTTTTTCCTCTGCCAAAATCAAGGGGGACAAACATCCAAATAAATAAAGCGTAAAAAACTGTTTCACAAGCTGCCTGTGAAAGCAGCGATGAATCCAGCCTGAGGTATAAGTTGGTGGACAACCTCAGTCGTCAGCTTAAAGCTCCTTATGATGATGGTTATTATTAGCTTGCCAAGGAGGTGGTTGGTATTAGCTCTCTTAAATCACCTGCTTCGGATGTCATCAGACCATTAAATGGCCCATTACCAGCTGTGATTACCCTAAGCATGCTCTAGACGGGGCCAACTGCACATAACCGTAGGCCAGAAGGTCCACAAATATCTGTTATCAGCATGGCATGCCTGACCCCAACTGAAGACCTTTTGGTAGATTGCCAGTGTTGAACAAAATACTTGGTAAGATCATTTTTAATTAAATATGAGATTATAGTGTTATAGTAGATATTTACTACTGACAACAACACAGCATCCCTATAGACCAGCACACTCTAGTATATATACCTGATCAATTGTTAACACCTATGGATGATGGGAAACTTTCTAGGGCTGTGCTCTTGGATTTAACTGCAGCTTTTGAGGTTATTGACCAAAGTATTCCTGTTGCCAAGCTCAAATTGTATGGTGCTTCACCTTTGACGGTAGCTGAGATGAAGAGTTGCTTCTCTGGCAGAACTCGCCAAGTATTTTTGCAGTATTTTTGGGAAGGTTTTCTGACAGGAAGGTAATGCATTGTTCCACATTGAACAACGCATTGATCGGATTAGATTCAACAATGGTACCACAATTGGGACAGGTATTTCACTATACAATGTGATCTATTGTCTGTTTGTATTTATTGACTTGTTCAGTGACTTGTTAAGTTAAATTCTAAACAGAGACACCAGATTTGTTATTTTGTTCTATTCATGCTGCTGTGTGGGATCAAAATTGGTTCGTCTGTTTTATGTATGTCATCAAAGCAGACACAGCAGAAGCAACGGTTAACAGGGAATATTAACCAAATAAGACCAAACTCAAGCATTAACTAGATATTTAAGGTTGTGATGTATTGTGATGCAGTATGTGTATGAATAAAGGATGGCTGTGTGCAGGTTTTGTAAGGTGGCCCCAGATGTGCAAATAGTGCAGGCCGAGGCTGCAGAGTAGCTATTTCGGACTAAACGGACACAAGATTGCATTAAATTTCAACTTGATTTTAGCGAGCGTGTTTGGATATTCAACAAGACTGTTTAAAGTTCCAGATGGTACCTGCAAACAGTGTTTTTATAGGGATTCTCCCTGGCTTCGGCCTAATCCAGCTTTAAGCCCTGCAACAGCTTTAAGCTGAACAGCTGTCTCCTGTGGAAACACTTTCCTCCTACACCTAAGTCGAAAACACTGCAGGTAAGTTAGTCTCATCTTACTGTTTCATCTGAAAGTTTCCTGTCAGCTGAATCTGTAATCAAGAGCTTGAGAAAAGCCAGTATAGAGGAGGATTCTTCGCCATTGTCCTTGGTGTAGGAGTTGCTTAACCAACAAAAAATCTTTCTTCTGAGACCTGAATTAGCCGAATAAAAAATGTGAGTCATTCATACAAATGTTTGTTGACTTTACCAATTTGCCAACAGGATATTAAAAAAAGCCTGTGTTACTCTTGAAAGGAAGATTTGAACCATAAACCCCGTTGTGAAGCAACAGTGCTAACCACTGCATCACTGTGTTGCCCCCCACTCTCTGATTACTCCTTAAGAAGATATCTAACAGGTTTCTTTTTTCCCAATCCTTTTTTAAGAAGTCACTGGTAACCCTAAACATCTTAAGAGTCTGTCAAGGAGGAACAATTTTCTCAATGATTGAGTACCTGATGAGAGTAATTGAGGTTGAATGTGCACACTGTAATGGAAAATATGATGAGCAATCCAGCCGGATTGTCCACACCCCGGGCCCTCAGGTGTGGCTAATTTCCCTAACGAGATCTGAAGGGACAGAGTACACAGTTAAGTTATCAAGTTAACGAGATGACACCACAGGAGTCATCACAGTATGTACTCCAAGAAGACTAGTTATAACTTTGTTGAAACGTATGGTCAACCAATTAAAGATTTAAACACATCCATTGTTTTTTTAGTCGGAAATGAGGGAGAAGAGAGAGCAGCAAAGGGCAGAGGGTCGGAGTTGAACTCGGGGCCGCTGCATCGAGGACTGTGCCTTTATACCTGGGGCGCCCTAAGTTAAACCGACACCCCAGAGAACATTTTCATTCTGACCTGTTGAAAAAACTACATTTCTCATTTCAATTGCTTTATCACCCCAATTTTCATGTTGTGCATATATAGCTGAAGATCTGAATCACCTACTTTAAGGAGAGACAGAATGATTCTCACCATTTTGATAGGTGAGATTTTCAGTGTGACTTATTCTTTTTTAAAGTAAACTACTCAGCCTTTTCCAACCATTATTGTGTTCTGTTGGTGTTTGAAGGGGTTGATTGGTCCCACAGCTGTAGTTACATGCTGTCTGCTTTATAAAAAAACCTTCTGAAAACCATGTTGCAACCTGAACCATGTTTGCTAATTGACACTAAAACAAAGCCGAGAGAGCTGCAGTCTACTGCACTGATTGATGGAAGAACATGAAAAGTAGCCTGCCTTTTCCCATTGTGTGGCTATTCAATCAAACATAGGCCAGTGTGGCTGGCTGGCATCAATATGCATGGAGTTAGCCTGTCAACAGTTTTCCCTGCCTCTGTGTGAAGCGACACACTCTGTCTGTTTTTCTTTGTTTGTCAAGGTGCTATCCATCTGTCCACCAGTGAACATTGCAAGAGAGTGGCCCGCTGCACCTCATTTTCATCAGTCTACAAAAGAGGAAGGAAAGAAACTCTGAGAAAGGAATGTTGCAGATTTCACTCTACTGCTCTACTTTATGTTTATAAGACCACATTTACCTGCGGTACGTTGTTAACCTGACAAATCTGACAACAAGACACTCACGGTCAATGAGTTAAACTCGCACAATCATGAGTAGTCCTTTTAGGATTTATCTAATTACATAATAAGTTACACTATTTTACAAAAATAACGGACATAATTCTCTTCTAATTCTAAATAATGTGTGATCTCTGAAATATTTTCAGTTTTATATTGCTAAAAACAAGACCATTCGTCTCCTGATTCTTTTTTTTCCAACAGGATATTTGAACAGATTCTCTCTGTGAATGAAACTCAAGTGAACAGTTCCAGTTATTACGTAACACTAGTGTACACCACCTGGCAGCACTCAAAGGTCGGGAAGTAGATCAGGAGGACTTTAAAGGGGGGACTTCTTTTCGAGGACAAAAGGACCCCTTTAACTGACGAAAAAATTACAGTATCTATTTATTGCTCAGAACATCTGAAGGCTTCAGAAGTCCAAATACCTGAGTCCTGTTCAGTCATTTTTCTATTCAAAATGATTTGGACATGCATGAAGTATTTTTATGGAGTGATTTTAGTTTATTTCGTTGGATCAGATGGGCGAATCTGAAGTTTTTGGTCTGAAGCCGCATCACCAGTTCTTTGTCGGTGCCTTCCAAAACTGTATTTAATCCATGTTGAACACGCTTTGACATGTAAATGACAACATTATGGCTAAGATCTGGTTAGCTTGAGGCACACAAACAACGTTATTGGTTGCAAACAGCAGTCTTCAAATGTTAAAGTCAAATATTTTCTTTACCCAACGATCAAACTTGACCTCCTCTCTACAAGGACTTTGTTGCTTTTTCACTAGGTTACCTGAATTCCACCTTTGCTACCATCTTAATTACATCAGCTCCAGAAGGGACACATGGTTGAAAAAGAAAATGTTGTGGCTTGACCTGGGCCCAAAAGTTTCCCACCCTATCTTCGCCTTCTTATCCAGCAATTGAACCACTACCCCCGGACACAAGTCTGCCAGTTTATTTGCTCTGCAGGCTCCATGACATGGCGGATCAAGGCCCTCTAAAATTTCAAGGTTGAACTTGGTGTACCTCAGGGATTCGTTATTGGGCCCCTATTGTTTAGCCTTCACATAAATTATCTTCTCATTGAGTGTAATAATCAAATGTTTGCAGATGATATTGTCTTGTTTTAACAAGCCACATGTACGCTCATGTCAATGATGGTGTATTTTGCACAATGGCCTGATAAATTTATGTATTCATACGTGAAACAATTATACCATTGCATCTTATGAAAGTCTTTCAGGCAGCAGAAGAAACACATTTTCCTATAATATCTCTGGAAAGCGAGTCTAGTTGTTGTGTAATTAAATGAAAGAAAAAACCCATTGTATGATTTACGTCTGCAAATCATGATTTGGAAGACAGCATGACTCATTGGCCGGAGCCCTGTGCAATGGCTGGATTCACGGGGCATCTGTTGAGCTCAGCACTTTAAAACGATTTCTTGGCACCCTCTGTATGCCCCGGTGAATCCGTCTCCTTTGATGTTTCTTTAGAAATTCAACTGATTTGTGAGTGAGAAGAAAACCAGGAGTGTATAAGAGGTGTTAAAAGGGCAAAAGAGGAGATGGAGGGTGCATAAAAGCATATCTTGAGCTTTGCATGAAAGGAGAGGACAATGTGAGATATATTTTCTCTGAATTTTAATGTGACTTATTATTCACATTTTTGACTTCATTCACACCCTATTTGATGTTAAAGTTTGATTCTTGTTTGAATCAGCACAATATGGACTTACTAGACACTGGATAGGGCATGGGGGTATCGGAAACAAAACCGTGTCCTTGAAGATATATAGGTTGTAATGTAAATTTCTCAACTTTGATTAAATGCTGGTGTACAATCCCCATAAAGAAGTGAGTCCAATAAGTATCACCTGTCACTCCGTTCTTACTGATTGTTTTGTAATTATTGTCTTGCTGTAATACATAAAAAGGTCATTACTTGTGCACATGTTGCTGGAGGTTATGCAGTACAAAGTGAAGACACTCTATGGGTCCCTGCGGTTCCGTTTGGCTCTTTGCCTAATATCATGGAAGCATTTTGAGAAATGGTTGTCCTGCTTGGACCAGAGCAACACATTAACCTGTGCCCGGGGTGCCTTATTCATGGTGCTGTACATTCACTCATGACAGTTCCCAACAGAAGGACATCAGTTTACTTTGTACGTAAAAAGTTTTGTGTTGTCAACGCTCGACACTCTTCTCTTCCATCATGAACTGCTCAGAGCTTGGTGCCGTCAAGTTCACAGATGGTAAAAGAAAACAAAAAGTGATTTTGTGTTTCTAGTTTCAAATAATGGCCCCTGTTGTGCGTATGATGATAACATGATTTCTACATTGATTTGACACCGTAATCCTGTGAGACATCAGAGAGCTTTATGCCCACACATTTAAGTACAAGTCCTCCATTAAGTGCAGTATAATAGAGGGATGCCAGTCAATAGCTAACGAAAGGCATTGTTCTATTCTAAATGGGGGATGCAAAATGACTCAAAGGTAATTTTAATTTATTCTTGCATAATTTGATTAAAAAAAAACAACCAATGCATTGTTTTATGTGAAGTAGCCACAGTTCACGATATTTTAATGTTCAAAATGAAAAATGAACATGGGCTATAAGGTTGGATCATATATCCAGTAAATGATTGGGATCAAAAATGAGCCCACACATAATGCAGATATGGTAAAGTACAATACAATCTATGACAGCAGTTACTCAAATACAACATAGACCTATATATCAAATTTGCTGTGCTAAGCATCAGTTAAAGTAGTATCATCATCTTCATATAACAAAGAGTTGTAGATATAGTTATGGCTAACTGTGTTAGAGAGATGACAAAGCTTCTCGGGTGAGACATGCAGACTATACAGTATATTGTAAGTTATGCAACAGTTAGTTCCAACCAAGTGATCTGATTGGACAAGAGGCATTCCATGAGTACAACATCACTAGGACTTTTCACTCTGTGTATCACTCCGCCTCAGCCAGGAGTTCTGAATACTGTTAATTTACATTACAGCACACAGTGTACGTTTACATTGATCAAGCTGGTACCTCTGAATCACACAGCGGACTCTTATTTGACTGGTTGATGATAAATTAAAACATACAGATAAATGTACATGATAAAATACATAGGAGAAAAACCTCTTTCGTCCAGAGAGCCAGAGAAAATCGTCCCTTTAAACATACGCCATAGCGAGTCTTACCATTCTTTTGCACACAATATAAATAAGCAGACCTGCCAACATATTTAGCCACAGTATGCTTGTCTGCTCTCGCTCTATGTTCTTGCCTGTCTTCTGCAATGTAATGTGATTTCATGTTGTCACGTCTTAATCATTTGTGCTGATTGTGTACTTTTGTGATGTCCTTGGCGATGTGATTTTATGTGTCATTTTTTAACAATTCACGCTGCTCGTCTGCGTATGCCATGTCTTTTGTAATGTGATCTTATATGTCACATTTTAACTGCTTGTGTTGATTGTTGTCCTGTATTTATTGTTGCTTATATGTCCCAATTTGCATGATGCTGCCTTATTATCCCAAGCTTCTTTAGCCCGTTTAGCTGTTCACGTTTTGCCTTTTGCTGTTCTGTTTTTGATATGTTGTGTGTTTGATGTTGTTTTAATGGTCAACTTGACAGCAGGCCGAGGGACAGCAGTTGAAAATCTGCCTACTCTTGTCCCTGAGAATAAACCAATAACTAAATAAAAAATAAATAAGAACAGCTGATCGGTGGTAACCTGTAGACACAGAGTGCAGGAGAATGTTTGGGTTGCTTGGCAACACAAGTCCAGCTTCAGTTAAGTTGTGTAACTTGTTGAGTTGGTGGGGCACAAAATAATCTGTTGTTGATTATAACTGTTCACTATTTGCCGCATGTATAACTGTTGAGTAAAAGCAATTTACACTCAAAGTTGTGATGTCGACTGAATATCATCACGGCTGTGATTCGGCCTTGTGCCACAGATAACTCAGTCCCTCTCATGTGATAAACAGCATTGTGTTGCTTACCCTGACCTGTGCTGTAATTTAGCCTCATGTATTTGGCATCTCTGCACGCTGAATTTTTCACAAAATAAAAATGTACTACTTACCACAGACTAAAGGACCATCATGATATCATATGACCCCATGACCTTGACCGACACAGAGGTGTACTGATGGATGCTTGTGCAGTCAGGGATCTCCACAGATCAGGATCTTCTGCTGTGCGTGTCGGGGTTTTAGGGCCAGTCTATTCCTTGAAGATGTTTGTTTGTTTAGCTATTATCCTCTCTCTCTGCTTTTCAGTCTTCTTCCTTCTTCTGACATGTGCATTTTTATCACTTTAAAGAGTTTTCAATAATGGCTTTACCTATTCCTTTACAACTTAGAGCACCAATATTAATAAGAGTACAAGAGCAAGAGAAAGTGTATCCACATACCGGAAAGAGATCCTTAACTACATTCAAAATGAGAATATAGAACATTTCAATGAAGGGAAAAAGCAAGATATTTATTTAGATGGCACTTACATTTTAGATGAAAAAGCAAAGTACTCAAGATTACTTAGGGGAATTCATCAACCTCTCTTTTCTTCTGGCTGTTTTGAAAACACTTTGGCACAAAAGGTTTCAGATTTGAAAAGTATAAATAGTAAAGATAGCCCAAGGATACATCCTGTGTGTGTATTAATAAGTGAAAGATATTTCAGAGCATTTACAAAATCACTGACAGTGTGGGTGTTCCATTAATGGAGCTGGATGTTTGTATTCATGTAGAAAGCCTAATGTAATAAGGGAATTAACTCGGGTATTTTGTGACTTCACACGCAACATTAGTACGCATTGAAGTGCCCACAATGTACAGGTACAGAAAGATGAACCTCAATGATGACTTTCCTTATCTGGATTCAAAAACCATTTTTCCATATAACTCTTCCCTACATGCTGTACTGTGAAAGATTATTCTCGAGACTATTTTCATCTCGGGTCTGCCAGACAGCTAGATTGACACAAATGAGTGTGTTTGTGAGTGAGAGGGAGAGAGAGCGGCAGACAGAGAGAGAGAGGGAGAGAATGGAAGGTGGTAAGCCATTGCCTATACAGCAATCACTGACCATCTTGAGCTTCTCTGACAGTGATCAAGTGTGGCTTACCAAGACAGCTTAGGTGATCGAGGTGTCCACGGCGGCAATTCATCATGCTATCAGGGAGCACAAAGATGACAAGTTGTTTCACTGCTTCAATCAATTCTCCGCAATTTTTAACTGCAACGTGTCTCGCGGTTGAAAAAGTGCAATGTTTGACATCATAAGTTATTTCTTTCTTTAAAGCATCAGGTCGGTTAAGGCTGGAGGAAGCAATTATAAACAATATAAACAGGAATAAACAACACACCTCCGAGTCATGTGCCTGTCAAATGTCACATGTCCCCTCTAGCTGCCTGCCAACCACCCGACTGCACACACACACACACAAGCACAATCACATTCACTCAAAGTTTTCCATCCAGCAGGTTATCACTGTGGGTGACAGCGCACCGTTAATGCGGACAACAGATCTAATCACCGGTCAACCACGGCAACGGCATCAAAACATCAATATGACATCAGCAATTATCAATAATCGTCTCTATGGGGAAGGAATGTGTGTGATAGCGAGAGGAGGAGCGGCTGCAGCCAACTGTGCGGGAAATAAAGCCCCTAAAGTCATTTTAATAAATGAGGCAGCACAATGAAAACTACTACGCCAACAGGTCTTGTGTAAAGATAGACACAGAGCTACAAGAATGGATGCAAGTGCAAGAGTATTACGGCATGCAAGGAGTGCATCTCTGCAGGTCCCGCAGGGCTACTCGCGCATTCAGCCCCCCGTTAAAGACACTTCTGTAAAAGACAACAGAATCATTTATTGAACTAGCATTAAAATTTAATACTAAATGGCACTACCATGCTGTTCCCTATTGTTTTTTCAAATGACTTGATAGCCTTCTATTGTTCCCATGTTGCTTCTATTATCAGGGGGGGAAATTGTGTTATGTTTCCTTTTGTGTGCGGGGCTTTCCTTTCTCTCCCTCCCCGCTCCCTTTAGCTGCCTCTCTCTCTCTCTCTCTCTCTCTTTCTTCCACCTGCTCTTGGCCTCCATCTGTTTCTCCGAGCGTTTGACTTGCTCTTGTTTTCCCTCTGTCTCTGGCTTGACTAGCTGTATCATCCTCGTGAGATTTTGACATGATATTAAGTTATAGTTACAAGGCAATACTGTGATGTGGATCCTGAGGGAAATCTCTCAGATCTGGAGTATGCCATTTTTACTAGAGGAGGCAGGTGTCTGCCTAGCAGAACCAAACAACGATAAATTAAATTTTCAAAGTGGATACATACTACCTCCTTGAAACCACCAGGGATTTTCATACTGGGATGAGAGGATCTACCTTTTTTTCCCCCTCTCAGCCCAGGAGGATGTTAATTCATTGACAGAATGAGGTATGATTCCAGCAGTGACAGGTGTAGGCCTAAGCAGGTGCTGCCTCGCGATACTGTCATGAAATTTATGTCTCTCATCTCACAGTGAGGGCCTTGTCTATACCAGCTGCTGCAACCTTGTGAGGGGAAAGCTAAGAGGTTTTAATTAGGAGTAAGAGTGTCATTAATTACACATTCGTTCACGCTCAAATCACTGTCTAACTGAGAACTTCCCTCTACGTTTGGACTCCTCCTTCTCTCCTGCCATGTCGGTGCTTTACAGATTTAAGTACCCGAGAATTTACTCGGCTGCCTTTAGGGGAAAGGAAAGCAAATTTGTTAATTTGATGAATCGCACTCCCAACTCCCTCCATGCCACCCCTCCACCGCAGTCTCCCGGATCGTTCAGCACACTTTCATCTTTGATCTAGGACCCCCATGGGGAGTCATGTTTGAAAAGGCAGACCCCTGACAGCTCGTTCAGACGACCAGGATTTAAGTGAGAGGGGAGTGTATGTGGCAGATTAGTCCCTTAAACGACTTGAGGAACAATGAGCGGAGGAATTTCTCATGGAAAGCACCTAGGTTCATTACTCTAACTAATTTAATTTTTCCCTTTTGTACAAACGGGATGATGAGGTCATAACTCAGTGCGCAAACCTGAGACAGAGGCTGTTGCTGCCGACAATGTGATAAAGACATGTAATATGCTTAAGTTGCTCAGATTTATCCTTCAGGGAGAGGAGACTTTAATCTTCCCGTATAATATAGCGTGGCGTTATTAATATTCATGCATAGGTGGAATATAGCTTTGCTATATTATTAATGTCCATTCACAGTTTGTCTGCAAGGCATTGGAGCCAACTGTTGTAGTACAGCAAACAGCAGGAGCAGACAGGGGACCCTAATCCTCAATTGTACAGAAAATTTAAGCAGTGTAATGTTTATGGTGGTTAACCATTTTGCCTCACAGCAAGAAAGCTCTGCCAACTGGCTCGATCCTGCCTATCTTGTCCGTGTGGGTTGCCTTTATGCTCTCTGGTGTCCAAAATCATCACATATGAGTAAAATACCAACAGGGACCTACTTTTCTTTTGCTTTTGATACTAAGTACATTTTGCTGATTTAATTGCGGGAGCACACTTCCCAGATATCCAGACAGTGTCGCATGTGTGACGTCCACGGTTGGCTCCGGTTGTAACTCTTGATCTTCCTCGCTGACGGTCGCTTTCCTTTTTAGACTGTTTGCCTTCATCTGAGCATCGAATTGGTTTCTTTTTCTTTGGATTTTCACTTATTTTTGAAGTTGTATCTGTAGTCATTGATCTTTTCTTTGTTTGTTCAGCCATAGTAGATTACTGTTTACTCGCAACACTAGCGGAACACAGAGCGGAAAAGCAGCCGCTTAGCTCCGCCTACCCTCTCTGGCAGACCAACCACTGCTGGGTGATGGAAAACACGTCACTAACTGGGCGACGCTTGTGATTTTTTCTGCGAAAGTCACCACAGAGACCCAGTCTGTAATACTGCAAATGCAAAGGCTTTAATCAGTGGGCCATAGACTCAATCACCATTGTGTTACCTCATTCTGTGATAGATGGTGACTTAAAAGACATTTATTTACATGGAAATGCTTTAAAATCTTGACCCTACTGGATCTAATCAGGCATTAGCCTGTACCTGGCCTTAATATAGAATAGGACACATCTACATGTGATTCTAAGAAGCGCTACTGAATCTGGGTTTCATTATAAAAGTAAGAAAGGATTTATTGATCAAATTAGTCATCAAAGCAGTGCAAGTAAGCTAACAAATACATTTACAGATGGTACAAACTGGATGCCATCAGCACAGGTAATAAAAAAGCCATGCAAGACACTCAAACCCTTGGGGGAGGCTATTTTTACAGTTGTTTGGGAGCAAAAGTCTGTGGTCACTGGGAACTGTGAATAAAGAGTAACTGTGCACTCAGGGGAGACCGATCTGGATCTAGTCTTTCACCCGTTTTCTGCTTATGGCTGCCAAAAAAATACAACTTTTGAGCCTCTGCCAGGTCTCTTGCAGTATGGTTGACTTCATTTAAGAGATCTAGAAAAACTAACAGCAAAGATGCAAATGAATAGACTCCCAGCTCCATTTTCCACATGGGTTGTCAAACACCATTGAAGATGAGGTAGCTTTGTAGCAGCTTGCAGATGACCTTGGCATTCTCATCTACTTGGCCCTCTGAATGTATAACACTCCTTGTGAAAAGAGGAAAGGAATCCCATGATCCAGCAACAAGAGGCTTGATAACCAAGACGCGGAGAGCAGCATTCGCACAGACTTAAAACATAAAAAAAGGTCATAAGCATTAAAATAGCGATCCCAATATACAAATCCTTAAAAAAAGGGAAAAAACAGTTAACATTTATGTTACGGAAAGGTTAAAACCGGCCCAGATCAGTTACTGTACATCCACATTTTGGCCTCATCTTCCACGTCTCCTGCATTTCATTCCTGCTCTCCTTGGTCGGGGTATGTGACATGCGCTGTTATCACAATGTTACTTTGTTTGTTCAGTCAGGTTATGAAGTCTGTAAATACATTCCAGGCTGACATCCCCGAGTGTCGTGCTGCTCCTGTGTGTATGTGTCCTGAGAAATGTTTTGCAGATTCTGCTGAGCATTTTCAAATGCACTGCCGATGATTGTAGGGGTGTTGCGGACAGTCAAGGTACCCTTTTGTAAGTTATTGCTTTACTTAATGCCTGTTATTAGAATACATGTGATGTACCGATGTACACGTCCTTGTCCTTGCTGAGCAGTGACTGTCATTGCTGCATTTGCCAACCTTGATTTAATATACTCTCTTGGATTGCATTTTTTTAGATTAAAATTTTCGCCTTGTTTTGTTGAAATGGCCTTTCATATATTATGTGACATTTAACTGTATTGTGACATTGTTTATTTTAAAGTCTATGTCGGCCAGATACATTTGGAAGGACTACTTTTAAAAAAAGGTTTTGTTATAATCATAAATATATTTCTCCAAGTATGGTTATGTTGTAGTGCAGGGTTGCATCGAGTAGCAAGCGCCTGCTGTCAGTTTTGGTTAAAGAAAACCGCTCTTTACATTTTTCTCATCCAATTAAGTTTGAAAAGTATTTAAGAATGTTGAGTTTGAACTCAGTGAGCATACTGTTTGTTTGAAAGTCAAAAGGCAGCATTGTTGACGTTTGATCTGTAATTGCATGTCTCAGAGTTCTGATCAAATCTATCTGAAAACTCATGAGCAGCCAGTGACAGTAGTTCCTCTGTATACAATTCCTTAAAATTGACTTTTTCAGTCCATTTCACTTTTAACAGACAGCAGTCCAATACAGCAGTTGAAAGGAGCGTGTACCGTTGATCTACATTACTCCAGGACCCCTAGTTATCTAATCCAAGATGGGAATCACACATGAAAGTCAAAATACAAGAAGATTCTTTTATATTGTGTGACAGTTGGTCAACTTGGGGCAAATTACACGTAGACGAGCAGTAACAGGACTGAAATTGCAGTTTTTTTCTGTTGGAATGATAAAGCTTAGTGATATTCAGCTTTTGATATCTGACAGACACGACAATGAATAACTGTGTCACCAGGTTGTACCATGATTTAAAGTTATGTATCTTAGAACATGGGGGCCAACACAGCATGTCAACAGAAATTGACAGTAGTCCTAAAACGGATCCCAGGGGAACACCATACACAAGTAACAGGATACTCTTGCTGAATGTGTTGAGGGACATGACATATGTTTAATATCTTCATTTTATGCCATGTTTGCAAGGTTTTCCAGTGACTGTTAGAGAAGCAGCTGTACTGAATGGCAGCAGGTGTGATTTCTATGTATCCAGCATCTCCCTCTTGGGATTTTCAAATGGATGTGTATAGGTGGATCCAGCCAAGGTCAATGTGGTGACAGAAGGGCCTCAGAATAATTCAAGGAGCTCTTGTGTGTGTTTCTGGGGATTTGTCAATGTTGACTGCCATTTTCTCGAAGACTTGAACTCACTGACAGCTCATCTAACCGTTTTACCTTAAGCCTGTCTTTGCTTTCTTGTACTCCTGAAACTAACCAGGAGTTAAAACGACATTTCACATCCCGTTCCTGATCAACCCTGTGCTTTGTGATGGATTTGAACACGGAGCCTACTTTCTTGGTGCTATCGTAATGGCAAAATAAGTTATCCAAAAAGGTAAATTAGGAGGGAGGGAGCTTGATACCCTTTCCTGGTTTTGATGGTCCTCTGTAACCTGGCATATATTCAGACTGCTAAGTGATAAAACACAAAGCAAACCTGTTTCAGCACCTTTGCCTTGGATATGCCTTATTTGTTTGACGACGCTGATGAAAGCACTGCAGAGCCTGAGCACACTCAACCCAACAACAACTGTTTTATTTGTTTACTTTGTGTAAATGAAAGTTCAAAAACAGTGTGAGAAAAGGCAATAGCCCTTTGTTACGTGCATCAAATACATTCAATACAACATGCCGACAGTAGAGTTTTGGGCTAATTGTTACTATGGAAGCAGCAGGTAAGGCAGCCTTTCTGAGCACGGGTGCTTTCACTGTGAGTGTATGTGAGAAATTGCTACAATAAAACAACCAGCCTCCATGTTTGGTCTCCATCTCATTATTGATTGAGAGCTTTCTACGATATTACTGCAACAAATAGCGTATCAAGGCGTTGATTTGGTGTGTCTGAGACAGGGACAGACACATTTATGTAATAATGTCAACAAATTACACGCCGGCTTAGGCTGCAGCTTTAGCTGTTATATATATGTGGTTACTAGTCACAATAACCAATATTGTGTCATTGCACACTAGAATTGGTTAAAAAGAACTTGGCCAATCCCAGGTGTATTAAGTAGTCACTGAAATTAGCCATGCAAACATCCCATTTCATAGTCAAATGGGAAGTATTTTAATAATGAATTGTCCATCTCAGTGGAAGGCTTTCCTGTGATATTCCATGCTCCAAGTCACAGGTCAGCACGGTACAACTCCTTCTGTGTTAAGTCACTATCTATCACTGAATGTGGTAACACAGTGGTGACTGAGCCTATGGCCCACTGATGAAAGCCTTTGCATTTGCAGTATTACAGACTGGATGTCTGGTGCGACTGCAGAAAAAAATCACAAGCAGCGCCCAGTTAGTGACGCGTTTTCCATCACCCAGCAGTGGTTGGTCTGCCAGAGAGGGTAGGTGGAGCTAAGAGGCTGCTTTTCTGGTCTCTGCAAGTGTTGCGAGTAAAAAGTAATCTACTATGGCTGAACAAACAAAGAAAAGATTGATGATTACAGATACAACTTCAAAAATAAGTGAACATCCAAAGAAAAAGACACAAATTCAACGCTCAGATGAAGGCAAGCAATCTAAAAAGGAAAGTGACCAAGCGGTTCCAACCGGAGCCAACCGTGGACGTCACACATGTGACACTGTCATTGGTGCAGCCAAAGAGAACCAAACTGAAATCTTCCACATTAGCACTTGAAGTGCTTTTTGAGAGAGTCTGTATTGTTTTTAGACAACAGAATAATTCCTTGAAAAAATTCCTCTATTTTGGAAATGCCAAAATCCAGTCTTAATTTTTGTTCAGTGTTGAAGTTTAGTTTTAAATCTGAAATCCAATCATTGTAGGATGGACATTTTACAGACCACAGCAGCAACAGAATTAAGCAGTCAGCATGTGTTGGCTGCTTAATTGACAATTCTGTCGGTAATTTGTTCTCTCAGCCCAAAATCCTCTTCACTGTCCACTGTTTTTATGTTTCAAATTCATACCTTTCCCACTGTCCCTTGGCTCTTTGTTCTTTCTTTGACTCACCCTATTTCTTTCTTCTCAGCCTCTCTGTATCTGTTGCTGCACCACCTGCCCAATACCAGCTCTCAGCAGGACACAGGCAGCACATTGATCAGAGCGATGCCATGCACAGCTATGTAAGACCTCCATTTTTTCTTCTTTCTTTCAACCGGGGTAAGGAGATGACTCGAAGATTGTGCCTGTGAGCGATGGCCTGTTAATGAAAGTTCATGATCTCTCAGAGGGGGTGCAGAAAGCACGAAGAATGCACTACTCTGGACTCTGACGTACAACGTCCTCATCCTCACAATTGCATTTTTATGAAAATCTATCCTTCCAAGAATCAAAATACTGTATGCACATTCAATATTTTTTTGTACTGTTTTTTGTAATTGTACACATCTACTAATTAACTAAATTGGATAATAATAAGGAAAATGAGTGAGCAGCAGTTGGTTTGGATGCAGCGATATTTTGGATGGCACCTATTTAATAATAGAGCCCCTAATAGTTCTGCACATTTCAGTGCACATCGGCTGTGCACCACCACCACCAATCCTTTTTGCTTTATTGCTTTATGTTCACAGCACCAAAGTCGCCACAGTTGTTGACTGTAATGGAAGTCAATTTGTTTGAAAAATATGAGACTGTGGCTCACTGAAAGCTGCAGCAATCGTCAGTGCGCGTGTTTTCCTTTGTGCACCTACATGTAAACAGATTTTTCTTGACTGAATGACACCATTATTTTGCTGCTTGAGATTTCGCTCCTCGTCTGCTCTTGAGGAGAAAGAATCTGAAAAGGCAGATTTTTGGCAAGCTATGACATCTAGCCTTTGTCTCACTACAGCATTTCAGTTACTATTTTTTAGGTCATGGTCTTTGTGATATGGTTTGTAATGTTCATTTTATTTATGGGGGTCAATCTCTTGTTTTGAGAGTTACCATTCTTTACGGAATAGGATGAACACGGGGGGCGTGCAAGCTGCTCATAACAGCACACGTTTGAACTGAACAGGGATGTGCAGATATCAAAGATTGAAGAAGCTCCAACAGGATCACCACCTTTTGTGTGAATTCAAGGCTTTTTTTTAAGATCATGAGGATCCTAAAGTTAAAGCTTTGATCTATCAGTATTTTACTTTTTTTTAAGTAATAATCCCGGAGATTAAGTCACTATCTATCTCTGAATGAGGTAAATGGTGATTGAGCCTATAGCCCACTGATGAAAAGCCTTTGCATTTGCAGTATTACGGACTGGGTGTCAGGGGCGACTTTTGCGAAAAAAAATCACAAGCGGCGCCCAGTTAGTGATGTGTTTTCCATCACCCAGCAGTGGTTGGTCTGCCAGAGAGGGTAGGCGGAGCTTAGCGGCTGCTTTTCCGGTTTCTGCAAGTGTTGCGAGTAAACAGTAATCTGCTATGGCTGAACAAGCAAAGAAAAGATCGATGACTACAGATACAACTTCAAAAATAAGTGAAATCCAAAGAAAAAGAAACAAATTCAATGCTCAGATGAAGGCAAACAATCTAAAAAGGAAAGCAACCGCCAGCGAGGAGAATCAAGTTACAACCATAACAAAGGTTGCCAACCGTGAACGCCACACATGCAACACTGTCTGGATATCTGGGAAGTGTGCTCCCGCAATTACCGTTTATCGCTATCTAAATGACATGCACTGTGGTGTGTTGGTGTCCTTTGACACCTTCATATAGCAAAACAAGCTTTTCTGTGTGGAGTTTGCACATTCTCCTTATGTCTGCACGGGTATTCTTGGGTTTGCTACTCCGGCTTCCTCTATTGGTCAAAAGACATGCTTGTTGGTTAAGTGGCTACTTAAAATCGCCCATCGGTGTGGGTGTGAGCGTGAATGGTTGTCTGTCTCTATGTGTCAGACCTGTGATTGACTGGTGACCAGTCGAGGATGTACCTTACCTTTCACCCAATGACAGCTGGGATCAGCTCCAGCCCCCCTGCAGCCCTGAACAGGAAGTGGTATAAATATCAAGGATTGGATGGATGGATCGAACTCCAAAAAAACCCTATCAATAACTTTCTAGACATTGCTGGATTGATATAAGACATATCACATAAACTAAACTCATGCATTACCATTATTGAGCTGTTACGCCATATGCTGACTAGAAATCATGCAGGTCCAGTTTTGGTTGATGTGGCAATCCAAAGGTACTTAACAGAATTATCAAGCAAATGTGAGTCCATTGAGAAGACGGAAATACATACTCATTGTGTTGTGTGTGTGTCTATTTCTGTTGCCGCCGACAAATTGTAGATTAATCCTTGTTTACCTTCCAAACTGGTTATTAATTGCATTTTGATTATGCATCATTACCATTGGTTTAATAACTTGGTAGCATGCAGAAAGATAAACAAATTACAATTGGAAATTAGATACAATCAGTAAATCAGCTTAGTATGTCCATCAGTCACTCTTGACTGTTTTTTAATACAGCAAAGCTCAAGAAATATTTAATCACTTGAAATTAGCATATGATTAATAATTGTTCACCAATGCTGACCAACTGTTGTTTCATTATTTCCCTTTTGGAAATGCTTCTGTTATGGAGTTCAATATACAGTAAAACTACTTGCCAACAGACAAATGTTTTATATCTTGTTCAAAACGCTAAGTAAATCATGAGACACAGAAAATTTAAGGTCAAATTTAATGCTTAAACATTCACTTGGAGGTTTCCTATTGGGAATTTACAAGTGGCATAAGTAATTCTGTTCCCCTAAGTCATTATTACAAGCATAAAGCCAGAGGATACAAATCAAAACCTGAATAGAAGAAGGTACATTTCAACTTCAAGTATAGCCTATATATCTCTCCTTGCAATGATCTTTTATGACAATAAAATAAACCATTCTTCTAGTGATTTATTTCCTCGGCAGTGCCGTTTGGAAAGCAAATGCTACTATGCATACTCCAGAATACTGCCAATCAGAGTCCCATTTACACCAGAGAGAAAAGTTCTGCATGCTGTAGCGTACAAGTTGCAAGATAGATGAAAAACTTTGTGTGTGTGAGCATAACTGGGGCGTGGGCTTTTACTGTCTTAACCCCGTTTGGGACTGCCGCATATACTGCACAGTAGACAGACCCATTTGCTTCCAGTAGAATTTTTAGGAGAGGGCTGTGAACGGCTCTTTATCAGAGGTGGGGAAGTTAACCAGGTGTGCATTTGCTGAATCAACCAGTTATCTCCCTGGCCTTGAAGCCTTTTTCTCGTTTTGCTACTTTTCTCAAATTTGTATTGCATTTTTTTGGTAATTTCCTATGCATTTCATGTTACATGTATATGTCTAAATGTGGTCAATCACAATAATGTCTTGTGCATCGTTTTTCATGTATATGGTTGTTACAGATGGTAGTTTTGTGATGCTATTAAAACACTTTTTACTTGGAGCAGTCCTTGAACCAGTCAGTACTGTAAACTACCAACTTTCTAGGTCATTGGGGTGAACGAAGACAGAGATAATAAGGAAAACAGGTTGTAAATAGAGTGGTGTGAAACAGTACTTTCAAGTTTGGTACTGTTTATTAAGTTAAAAGAAGTTAAAAAACGACATTTTTGTATTGCTCTATAAGCCTTTAAATTGTAAAGTGAGCCTTGTTTGGAGCTGTTTCCTTTTGGTAATTGATTGATGTCAATACAATTAAAACAAACGCATTAACCATGCAGGACTGTTCCTAGTTAGCCATCATGCATTTCACCATGGCTGGTATGAGAAGACATTTAGTGGGTGAGGATAACACATTTTTCATCAACACTCTGACTCGGTCACTTGGGTTATTAAAAGTGTTAAAGCCTTGAAACTTTCAGAACTATCTCTGTCTATTAGTAGGATTATTTCAGGACAAGCCCACTCATTATGCCTTCACTATAAAAACGAATCACTGGGCTAACGCTGATAGAGTATACATCTGTATACAAACACAATGAAAGGGCTTAGACCTGTGATCAGAACTTTCTAGTAGTGAGCCATTATGCAAACCCAGACCATCCTATTGTTTTTGGATAACTGAAGCTTTGCATCCATTGAAAAGTATGTTTATAGATACAGAATATGTCCTGCCACTGTATCCTTTTCATGGTCTTACCCAGAAAGTAAAAGTAGAATGGGTCAGGAAATAATGAGAGATGATGTCATGTAACAGTGGTCCTGAAATGGGCCGATAATAATCACGTTAACATTGACTGTGTCTCAGTCCATTGGTCTCCATAAAGGTATTCCTAGGTAGGTATTTAAACTAATAAAGATTGATAGTGCTACAGAAGTGGTCTATATGCAATTATGACCACACAGGACAAAGAATTACCTGAATATAGACCCCTGCACAAGCCTCATTCTGTTTTATACAGTTCATCACTAACATCCTGCACAACACAGAGCAAAGACAGCCCAAAATCGCCTTAGTCTGCAACCTCTCAGTCCATTTTCGATTGCCATGGGGTGTTATCACAGATAACAAAATTACCAAAATGCCTCTGGAGGAAATTAGTTACACCTACGACAGCTTCAGCAGGTGAGAGAGAAAGGCCTCCCGCATCATGAGGGACTCCTGTTTGCCCTCCTACCATCAGGCAAGAGTCTACTCAGCATCAGGGCAAGAAACACAAGGCTAAAAAACAGCATAGATCAGCATAATACACAGACGTTGCATGACATAATTTAGTTGACCACTAAAATGTTGGGTGTTCTGTGAGCTTCAATCTAGATCTATGTATACTGGCTCGATAGCAGATTGAGATCGAGGTTATTTATGAAAATACCCCCTTTATCAGATAAACAGTTGTGATTGGCTCGACCAGGGGTAGGTCAGCTGGAAATCTGCCTAAGCAGGAGGGTCCAATGTGTCTGCCAGAGCAAATGAACATTAATTGCAGATTTATCTGTATCCTCGACAAGAAAATAAATGCAACTTAATATATATTCTGTTTGCAGTCCTTGAACCTGCTGCTTCAAAGATCTAAATTTAGTTTTATACATATATATATATATACACAATTGACTTTGATTTGTAGTACCAATTGAACTGTCTTTTTTCATGCCAAAAAACAACACTATTTGCTCAGCTGTGCTTTAAAACTTTCATCCAGGTTCATGCACCAGATTGTGAGCTCGGACCTTTGTAACAGGCCATGCCTGCAGTGGTGTATTTGAAAGCACAGGCACTGAGCAGCATCATCTGCTGGGAAAAGCAAGATCAAACACCAGATTCAGGTTTGCCAAAGTCATTAATTACACATGCTGGCAGTGGAAGTCCTCGTGGCTACTGAATGAGAAATGTTTTCAATCACAGATTTAAATTCTTATTCAATCATCACATTTGCCATTTGGGAACCAGACGTATTCAGACAGTATTCACAACCCGAACAGTGTCATGGATAGTGCTGTTTGATAAAGCACAGAAAAGAAATACTTGTTGACATTACAGCATATTTTATTGGCTTGCAACTGTGGTTGGCAGAAAAATAAAATGTTTTCATTGTAATAAAACACGAATTCAGTGAGTATAAGCATTGCAGTTATTCACTTTACCCTGACCTCTGTTCAAACGTGGCACCTACGCTTAAACCGGTAATGTCTGTCATAAAGATGTAAATGTAAAACTGTCGAGAAGAAAAAGAAAAGTGCATATTTAACACTAGGGACGAACTGGTTGGACTTTGGAGGGTTTGATGAGGGTAAATATATGTAGGGGCACGCAATTCCAATCTTTAAGGTGTTCCAGAAGATATCTTTGTTGTGGCTCTCTGAGTCTTCAAGACTGTTTTATATGTCCCTACAGCCCAGCTATATAAGAGAGTCCCACTGGGATGTCCATGGTGGTTCCGATTGAATAAGTGTTTGGTCTAGGCATCATCATCCTTTCCATATAACCATTGGCCCAGAGTTCCCTATGGAGCTCCTCTGCTTTACTTCCCACTCCATCCTTCCCCTCAGGAGGCCTTTTGCCCAGAACATCTGCTTAGGGGCAGCACAGTGGTGCAGTGGATAGCACCGTCGCCTCCAAGCAAGAAGGTTCTGGGTTCCACTCGCTGGCTTCTTAGGGGCCATTCTGTTTGCCTCTAACAGCTCAAAGAAGGAAGGTTAATTAGTGACTCTAAAATGCCCGTAAATGTGAATGTGAGCATGAATGATTGTGTCAAGCTGTCTACTCTTTGATTGGCTGGTACCATCCAACATGTACCCCATCTCCCAACCAATGTCAGCTGGGACCAGCTCCACGCTCCCTTGACTGTTAATCTCCACCCCTTATCTAGCCGGTATGGATAACAAGATACATTAAATGTATCTTGTTCTTCTGTGTGGTTTGGACTTGTTGTCTACATTTGACTTGCTTTCAGACATTAAACATTCATTTAATACATTTTGCCATCTTAATGGGTGCACAAAGCAGTTAAGGACCTTTACCAGTGAAGCAGAAAACAAAATGAAACCCATTAGAGTGAGGTGAAATTGATGTCGGTTTTTAGTCTCATTGCCTCAGACCAAGCAGGCATGGCTGTGGTATGCTGAGCGCTCGCAAAAGTTTGATAGCAGCGATTAGAGTGGACACAGTTAAGTTCCACATGTGTAACAAAGAAAGTTTTGTGTTCAGTGTAGTGTGGTAAGCAGTTGCAGAGTTTGTTCTAGCGTTAAGCCAACAGAGTAACTATGTCTGTGTTCATGCAGCACCAAGAAGCCTGTCTGATGGGGGCATTTCAGCCTGTGTGTCGACGGTATGCCGATGTCAAGCAATTACCACCAGTGAATCACTTTGGTCACTGTGGTTTGATTGCTTAGTTTTGCTCAGCTAGTTTGTGAATATTCTTTCCAATCCAGGCATCTGTTGTCGAACAACCCGTTAGTGGTTCAAGAGGTCTCCAACAGCACATAGGTTATGTTCCCCCGCTTTACTATGTTTGTTTGTCATACAGATTTTTTTAGATCATTACTTTAATATGATAGCTTGTTTCGGCTTTTTATGCTACAAGCTCAACTGTCCTCTGCCCTCTTGTTCTAGGTTGCAATCATCAACATTAACCCAAATATCTGCAGAAAAATCCTTTCAGAAAGTAAAGCAGAAAGAACCAATTTTGTAGAAGAGGATGAAGATGTGACCCCCTTCAAGATTCAATCAAAACACATTTATAAACTGAAGAAAGGAGACACCCCGTGCATTACATAAAATCACATGACTCTTTTCTCCCCTACTTTTATGCTAATTTATGTGGTTTGCAATTCCATTCAAAGAATCGAAGCATTAATTAGCAGCAAAAAGTTGATAGCTCTCCATGTTTTCCTCTCTGTCAAAGAACGCCATCTGCACTGCCTTCCTGATTAATGAGCAGGTGGGGTAGGAAACATTTTCATCACAGTGTGCATTGAGGCAAACAAAAAGTACCAAATACCAAAACAATATCAAGAGACATTTTTACACAGGCAAAACAAATGCCAATTTAATCAACGTTGCAAACATGTCAACAGCACAGTTTTTTTAAGAGCATGTTAAACATCGTTTATAACACCCTTTTATAATCGTAATGAAAATGTTAATAATAATAATAATAATCTGTTTCTCCAAGCTTGTTTAAAGCAACACAAAGTATACATTAGAAAAGAATATACTGTAGAGCACTGATTTGTAGCTGTCTCCGTTCCATGCACGAAAAAAAGAGGGGAAAAAGCCAAGATTGTGATCATGTGATGTCCTGAGGGGATAAAACCTGGGGCTCCACTCATGATGAATAAGATTGAATTCATGGAATCAGAAGTTTTTCCCTTTGCAAGAAAATAGCAGTTGACTTTGATGTGAATACAGAGATTTTGTTCCACCTTGAAATTTGCCACATGCATAGGACACCCAGGCTACTCTGAAAAAACAGTGGTCACAATGCTTTCGGCAAATGGGCTAACAAGCAGTCACAGAATGTGTACTGCCTGCACAACATAAATTACTTTAACTGTCAACATAAATTCACTGTTTTGAGTAAGTAAATTATGTATGCAGTCAATTAATCCAGCTCCCAGACTTTATTACGTTCTTTTAATGTAGTCTGTTTATGGCCAAATGGGTTAATAAGTTGCTCTTTAAGACAGACTGCCAGCTGTTGGAAGAAACAAGCATACACGCACATTGAAGAGTTGTTCACTGCTAGAGCTCCACAGTTCACCATCAGCACTGCCAAAAAGGAAATTGTAGCTTTGTTTGTGTACATATCTATGAATGTGGCAAATATATTAATATCCTGTTTTTCAAAAAGCCATACTGTAGATGCCACGAGTTGCTGCTGACGGTAAAACAATTGAAATATGGGTTTGAAAGTAGATACAGTTTTGCACTTGAGGATCCATGAGTACAAGCAGGGTGCACTATTAATGGAGTGCAATCAACCCCCACTGGTGAGTAAAGAACATGACTTAAGAGACATCTCTTCTACATGGAATATAGATAAAGCAAAAGACTTACCATGGCATCACAGATAATCTCCTGCCCTCACTGTGTGTTTGCGTACTATGCACTCTCCCGTAAAGGACCCAACTCTTTGGGCGTTTTAATGGAAGCAGTGTAAAACTGTAAAACAGAACAAAAGACATAATGAATCCCACATAACAACAAATATCTTCATACATATTAAATAGCATGCATAACATAGCTAACACTGTGTTTTGAAAGTAAGTCAAGTTACTAAGTAAGTAAATATGTGCGCATAAACATCCCACATTTTTCTTAATAATACTGGCATCTGACATGTAACCATTATATAAAGAGGTAAACTTACAGATTATGCTTCTTGGAGAGCAAACAAAGCGGATGGAGGTGGATTGGGAGACACTTCCTTCCATGTGTGTGGCGTCTGTCAAAATGGCCGATTCAAAGCCTGCTAACTTTATTCAGTGCCTGAGCTGCACATGAACAAGGCCAGTAGATGGCACTAAACTGCACTAAGTGTGGCAACTATAACGTGTGTCTAAGTCTCTGTGTGTGATATACAGGAGGAGCAGAACAGGTAACATTAACCCACATCCCACCAACATATTTAACATATGGACTAACAGCTGGGGTCCCTGGGGAGACTATAAAAGACTACCATCAAAGCAAATTGTCAAGTGATATCTATAAAACACTGTTTGTTTAGTAATGAAGGTCCGAAGAACCAAAACAGATTAAAATTATTAAGGAAAGTTGCAATTAATTTCCAAATTGTGTAAAACTAAATGGTTTAAAGCTCTTGTGAGGAAGTTTCGGTGTGTGTTGATTTTGGCGCCCCCTGTGGACAAAGCCGTACCTCTTATCTCTTAGCTGATTTTGTCCTGTACATGCTTAAGTGGTGTTTTTTAAACCAAAAATACTGCTTTCTTTAACAGTCATATGTATCACTCACTTTAAAATGTTGCCCTGGAAAATAAAAACAAAGACAGCATGCAGTTAATCGCTTCATCCAACACCTACCCCCCTGCCAGCAGTTTCAGGCATTAAAATAACTACACAGAAATGATCTGTCTCGTTGCTGATGGTCTGGTTTGCTTCTGTAGCTCAGAGGCAATTCGTCCCTGGAAAAAGTCAGTAAAAGCTGGTGTTCTCCGTAATCGATAGAAGTAATATTATTTGAAATTGGCGCCATAGCTGTGGAGAAAGTTGTACAAAGAGCTTGTGGTTTTGCCCATTCCACATTCCTACGACACCCAGCGTACATTGCGCCCCTCCCTCTGAAAGGAATGGCCCACCGTGAGAGACGTTGGAGTGAAATACCACCGTTTTCCAATCAAGGACATTGATTGAAGTCTACATTTCAAACCTGACGATTTTGAACGAGGCATGACATCAGAGCTGGGTGTCCTAGATTGAGAAGGAACACAAAGAAAAAAAAATCATATTCATACATAAAAGATAAATATATTTAAAGTCCTGAAAAATTTGAATGATTACATAAAGAACCAGCAAGATATTTCAAAAAGTAGACCCCTTTGTTTGTAGGATTTAGGTGAGGAAACAGAGCTGATGTGGGCTGTAACACTGGCAAGACGTTGTACTTGCAGTAGTATGTAGGATACAGGAATACAACTTGGGACCAGCAGCAGCTGAACCTCTCATTACTCTCACTTACAATCTTCTGTGTTGACATCCCAGATTAGGCCCCGCTTTCACTTTGCAAGCGATCCACTTCATGTAACAAACCTCGTATTCTGAAGGTCAAATGATGAAGTCATGTAAATTCCCTTCTGAACTGAATACCGCCGTTTCAGCTCACAGAATCACTGCGGTGCATGCACAGCTGGAAATTGAAAACATGATCCTTAAATTAACTAAACAGAGTTGCACCCCATTAATATATACAAATAAAGCCTTCCTAATTGATACAGCACAGGTGTTTGTTAGTCAGGAAGGCTTCATGCAATAAGTTAGGGGCTTGGTTTTTAATTACCTTAGGGATTTGCTAATTTACATTCTGCCTCTAAAAGTCTCACGTTGATACTAGGAAATGTGTGTTTGTGTGTGTCTGTGTATGTCTAAGTGTACTGTACATGCTGCAAAATGGGTTGATGGGGGTGTGGGTAAAGAATCAATAGAGACTTAATGGGAAACAGGATGTCCTCAGGTAAAATTCAGCCGAAAATACTGCATGAAATTCGATCCGTGGGATTATTTTATGCAGGTTGGACGGAGGAAGGAGGGAGAAAAAAAAGTAAGAAAGGCACTCCATCTTGGCCCCCGTGCGCACTTCTATTCTTGAAGGTCAGAAAGCTTGTTATAGTGGACAAACATTCGACGTCCAATGGTGCTGCCTTCTCATTAATCTTCTTCTCATCTCAGGCAGAACTTTTAAAAAAGGGTCTGCATATACTGACATACTGTGTATCAAGAGCCCTCATGTCCTCTCACACGAGGACAAGGTGGTAAGTCTGAACACCATGGCTGCTCATCCTTTATTCATCCGCGATCGGTCATACAGTTTTAACAAAGATCCTCTTTCCTCAACATTTCTATTGACACAGCTACATTATTAAATGGTATACAGTGGAGCAAGGGCAGACTTTTTTTCAAGACACAAAGGTGTAACTTTATAGTAGATAACACCGACAAAAAACCACCCCTGCGTTCTGCAAAATGCATTCATATATTTTGCCTTACAGAAATTATTGAACAACATATTCTAAGCCCCCAGACTCTTCAAATACAACAGCTTGGTCAGTGGCCTTAAGATTAATTGTATGTCGATCAAGGTAACATTCTAGCATCAGTTTGGCACGGGCAAGGATCTGCAGTCGATTTAAACTCGAGCTGAAATGGCATTTCGAGAGTATCTAACAGGACGTGCAGGTGGGACATATCATTAGAGGGATTTGATTTGATCGTTGAGAAGTGGGCGTAGACAGACGTTCTCCACAGCGCAGTAGCTAGCTCAATGACCGAGCGCTCTTGGTGCTCTGCGGCTAAATGTTGCAGATTGATTGGTTGAAATTGTTGTGTGCTAACTTACGTAAGAACGCGTGAAATTTAGTTTTACCGGAAGAAAAAATTATCGGATTTTGATATAAGAATACGAAGAAATGGATTTTCTGTATTTTTTTTGGCCTATAATGTCACATAAATCGACATTTAAGCAGTCAAGATTTTTGAATTCAAGCTTGTTAACATTTCAGACTTTGACTTTTGGAGGTGCAACAATCTTTTCAACTTGGTATTAGTCGCAACACAGTTATTTGGTCATAATAAGGCACCCAAAATACATTGCTAGGTTAAGGACAAAGATCACGAATTGGGGTTGAAAAGGTATTAATGTACGTACACTAGTTGCGTAACTGACTTACATTATTATGTTAATAATGCAGCGTTTACGATGTGACTACCATATGTTTCTTTACTTAAAAAGATGTTAACTCCTTAAAATAAATCAATGCTGACTATTTGTTACACATTGGAATCTGAGATGGAAGTGTCACTGTCAACTACAAACCAAAGGATACGGGAAGCAGAGTGTGCATACTGTCTTTCATGTGTTAGTTTTGGGCTATAATTGTCTCAGTGTTTCCTAATAGAATTGCAATAGAGCAGCAGAGAACAGAAGACAGAGGGAGGATAGAGTGACATCATGTCACCACACTCCAATTTACCAAAGCAACATTGGTCAACTGTTAATTGACTTTAATAGATAGCAAGTTCTTAATACCATTTCACACCACAAATGTTTATGTCTTAAACAAAATCCAGACAGAACATTGAATTTGTTTCACATACAAGTTATTTTACATGCTGCAGAAATATTTTTTTCATCATGTTGACTTCAGGGCAATGGGGTTTTGTGCAATCACAAATGCATTCCTAAATAGGATACGGTTAAGAACTGGAGAACAATGAGTTTTAATTTGTGTAAAACCAACACTTGCTCTAAATAAGTTGCCATTGTTTTGTTATTCAAGCCGGATATTTAAAAAATGTTGATCTCAGAGCTTTTATTTTCCGTGAGCGAGGGATTAACATGCAGGACTTCACACATATCATTTCAGAGTCACATTTTAATTGCTCTCCATTAATTACGTATTCTGAGTGAACAGTGCATTTGCATAGATTTCACATGCAAGTCTGACTTACTGTTATGTTTCATGGGTGCAAAGGTTTCCACTCCCTAATATGATGTGAATACAGTATGCAGTTACAGCCAGCTCCAGCAGACTACACCACTGTAGGCTTTCAGTGTGTGCCGAGGCCAGGCTGAGTTCAGGGTAGTTGTAATTTAAAGTTTGGTGTTAGTTTGAATGTTTTACCATGGTGTTGTTTTTTTTTTTTAAATTACATGCCTCAAACCATTTATTAAGTCGCTCATAACAAATCTGCAAAAGTGGTCTGACAGAGTAGGAAATTTGAACTTCATGCAGTGAAATTGAAAACTGTTTATAAGTGACACATTTGCTTTTTTAGTTTTACTTTTGCAAAAGTTTTCATGTTGAGTTGAATTTAACTTTTTATAATTTAATCTAATCTCTATTTACAGATTCTACGTAGAATCTGTAGGCAGGGACATGGATTTCTGGGAAGGCAAGTGTTCTGGTTTCTGTTTGAACGACGCATGTAGTCCGAGTAATATTGATCAATCACGTATCAGCAGGCTGCGGCATATGAAGGAAAAACAGTCTGTGTGGAGAGCTAAAGCAGGCGGAACGTAATCTGACAAACTAACAAAGCTTGAATTTTTACTTCTTACAAATGTGCATCATGATGTTGAAATTTCGGCAAAGGTAAACCTGTTTATTAAAGTAAATCACAAGAAAGCGGCTTCTCTCTCTGTAACAATGCAGCACGTGGAGAAGGAAGTCTTGACAGGAAGTCGATTATCGCTTACTGCCCAACATGTTCACCGGTGTCCCCAGAGGCTATATCGTCTCAGACTATAGCTGATTGGATCTGAGACTGAATTTCATCTAGTTTAGCAAAAGAAAATTAAAAAACTGATTCCAACATTAGAAAATGTAAATAAGAAATTGCAATATATGTGCATTTAAGATGCAAACAGCAGAAATGGATATTATTGACATTTCTAAAGTTAAAGGTCAAAAAAACACAGGTGACATGGGCCATTTAGTTCTACCTATTACACCCATAGGATCAATTAGGACACACATTCTCACTTACACATCCATCCAGGTTAAGGAACCAAAACTGGCTGGGTTTAGAAAACAGATTGTGGGCTGGTGGGCTTAAGGAGTTAGGGTAATTTGTACGGGGGCTACGTTACATACCAGACGTAAGTGAGCTTAAGTAAGTTACTTTTGAACTCTGGTCTCATGACCCTTACCACTATCCAGACTGAGTTATAACTAACTGTCATTATTGTATAGTCTTGGTATAAAACTGAATAATATTAGCTGTATTAGCATTGGCTGCAGTGCATTGGTTAGCGCTGTCGCCTCACAGCTAGAGGCTTCCTGGTTCAAATTCCTGTTCGGACAAAGTAGGCCTTTATGTGTGGAGTTTGCACGTTCTCCTGTGCATTCCCTATGGGTACTCCTGCTTCCTCCCACAGTCCAAAGACATGCTTGTTAGGTTCATTGGTGACTGGTGACTGCAGGTGTGAGCGTGAAAGGTTGTCAGTGTCTCTATGTGTCAGCTCTGTGATTGACAGGCGACCTACCCCATCTCTCGCCAATGACAGCTGGCTCCGGCCCCCCTTTTTGGATCTTCAGCTGGCAATCCAAAGACAACCGCAAACAGAACCACTGAGAATCATTGGTCATCTATAGACAGCTACAGTCACTGTCGCATTCTTCGTCTAACAACAATCATTTATTTAATTTTTACAATGAGGCCTTGTCAGCAATCTGTCAACTTTATTTGGATGCCAACTTTTTCAACTGCTAGATTTTTGTCTATTAATGTCATTCTGTATTCATCGTGTTCTCTTATGGAAAAATAAGTACAATGAAAGCGGATCGTTCCTCTGACTACAAAATCTAATTGAACATGACTAAAACACTTACACCTACACTCAGATGGTTATAGGACTGAACATTGCTGTGTGTGTCTTTGTGAAGTGCCTCTGCTGTTGACTAACTGTTGACTTTCAGACATTGCCTAGTCCTGAAATCCATCTCCCCAATCTCTTCTTTTTTATATCCTTGGGGCAATGGAGGCCATTCTGCTGTCCACAGCACATTCCCGTGAAAATACCTCTGGGGATCCTTTTCTCAGTGGCAATGCCATCACTTCTATCATCAGTCCCCAGAGTGCCACTGAGCTGTACCTGTCCTGGCAAGCAGGGAGGCACTGCGATGCGATGGCACAGCAGTACTTGCTGCAAGGGATGCCTAATGAGAATGTATGAGACTTATATGTTCAGCTGGGAAATAATAAAACTAAATAACAAGAGAAGAGAAATGGTTCAGTATGTAAACTAGTCAGAAAAAAATGGTTAATACAAAGCGTAATGTCACTGAAAACTGTTTTATTCTATCATTTAGCAGAGCAAATGAGCACTTAGCTGTGAAATATAACACATAGATAGAAACTGTCTCCCCAGGACACTTCTTAATACTTTCCAGTGTGTAGAAGAATCTCCCATTGTGCATTAACTTGAGACCTTATGTTTCTCAGCTGAATTCGCTTCCTGTATTTGTCATCCATGTGTGCAACGGGACTCTAAGAAATGACTAAACTAATTTATTAGCTTGGTTTGGCAAGTTTTTCTCTGAGGACCTTTTTTAAATGCACATCTACAATGACATTTGTAATGCTAACTGTTTACAGTGCTGCTGCATAGAAATGAGATGACACAGCATATAGCATATATTTTATTTCTTAAATTCACTCTTATTTTGGCTTTAATAGATAATGAAATGTGTAGAGACCGTGTTCTCTTAGTTTTAATCAAACCGAAACTATATGCGGGGACCACCTCTCTTTATACACTCATATCAAACGTATCTCTAACTTTGTGCAGGTTTCTCTCTCTTGCACATTTTCAACATTGTTTTTATCATTACTCATCTTAAGAGCTGAGCGTTCTCTCACAGAGTGCTTAAATCCCCATTACTGCAAATGCCATTACCATCAAAATAATTCTTGTCAGTACTTTCCTGTTTTAAAATGACAATCCTTATACTGTATATGGTGCCCATTCAGGCAAGCACGCGTCGTCATTTAAGAGCATTACGTGGTTTTGCATGACTTCCAGTGTTAGTATTAGCTTTGTGTGTTTTACTTCATTTTCTTGATGGGGTGTTCATTAAATGATAAAGGCCATTCCTACAAATCGAGGCAGTCCGCCTACACTGTGGTAATAGTTATTTTAAGTCAATTGTGCGCTGAAACAATTATGTTTAGTGCAAGTTCTCTTTATTTTTTGGGTTGTCATAAAACACCTTTAAAGCTAATTGACGTCATACATATTTTATTGATGAGTATGTACCTGTTGGATCATAATGTATTTAATGTGACATGATTTTATGCATTTATTTGTAGGTATGTTTTTACATTAGTTAAGTCAGGGTGAAGGCTCATTCATCAACAGAAAGTGTAAATGAGTCATATTAAGCCTCATCTATAGTCTCTATATAATGTTATCTCTCTCTCTATCTCTCTCTCTTTCTATATATATATATTAATATTGTGCTTATGCTGATGTTAAAGTCTCTGACATAGTAATTTATTTCATGTTTAATGTGTATATATGATTATTTACCTTCAAAATGACTTGATTCTTTAGAAAAGATGTGCTGTTTCTGTATCAACCATTGGTTGTAAAATCCCACTTTAATTTGCATAAAATATTAAAAAATGCTACAAGCTGAAAAAGTAAACAAAACATTTCAGTCATATTGAAGAGAGATAAACACAGAAGCACAGATGGCTTGTTTTAGTGCGAGCAGATGGATGTGCTCCGTGTATCTGTGTATCTCTGACTGCTTTGAGAGAACGTGGCGATACACAACAGCATAAAACCTTCATGTGAACCACATTGTTGGAGGGATCGGGGTCAATGATATCTTCACATGCCTGCACGCTATTCGTGAAGCTGTTAGAATGCCATTTTTTTTCTCTTTGTGGATCGATAAATTTTTTCTTTTTCAATAGCTGAGGAATTACAAGTGAGGTTAGTAAATGCAGTGAAGTGGACGATCTCTAACCATATGTGTTTTCGGGGTAATAGAATAAGAAGAGGAGGAAATACTGGGATTATCTCGGATAATTTAACGATATTAACACCTTAATCATGTTGTCACACTAATAAGGATCTCTATTTTGACTTTTTATAAACCATTGCTTTGGCTTTATTTACGCTGGAGTGAATTTGGACATACACAATAGAAAATCAATACGTAACTGGCCGCCACAGAGAAAGTTTAGTCAGACGCACTTGTGCACCGGCTCATATAGACCCAACTCTCTGTTGTGAGGCTTCAGACAGCTGGCAGGTTGGACAGATTGTTCGGTCATAAACAGTTCTGTAGAAATATTTCTGAACGTTTCAACCCCAGTCAATGCGGTTTTTAGCAGTTGCCATAGAAAATGACAAACTATCAGAGAAACATCTGTTATCACTAACTAGCAAGCAAAATGTCAAGGTATTTGCATGCGGATTTGTAGAGAAAGGAGGGGGGGTAGGGAGGGGGCTGCATATGGAAGAGGGAGATATTATATAAGCAAGAGCTGGAGAGAAAATTGCAATCAAGGTTACGTCTGTTTTGCCAGCTCTGAGCGCCAGACTTGCTATTGTGAGTAAATGTTCTTTCCAGATCCCCATCGTGTCAAATAATATACATGCGGAAGACAGAAGTGATGCATAGAAAAGGCCAAAACATTTACAGACATTAAGCGGTACTTCTATAAATGGAAAAATCTGTAGGGCGCATACCACTCCTGTCAATTAACAGTTGTTGAGTAGAGATGCTTAGAAAAGGCCAAAACATTTACAGTCATGTAGCATTAGCTGTCTGAGGCTGGCTGTGAGCCGCGCTGGCCAGTGTGACTAAAAGGTTTGTCTTCAAGCTTTTAAACCTTTTATTGGTAATCATCGTCACATAAAACTGGACGCGTTTCTATAAAGAAAGAAGCAGACAACAGTTCCAAACAACTTTGACATCGATAATGAAGGGTTTGTCCGCACTTGAGATAAAATAAAAGGGCTAAAATAAAGGGCGTGATTCCTCTCCAGAGCCGAGTACACTGTCTGTTAATGCATTCTGTGATTTCAGTTAGATATCCAGATGTCACCCTCATCTCAGCCAGCCAGGCGAAGCTGTTCTTCTAGTTTCAGTCCTCTAAGAAATATTAAAATTTTCAGAATCTGTAGAGAGACATTGAAGAAGGTCATTGAGCAGTAAGGATCTGTGGTATGGTGTGCTGCTTGACAGATTTGACATTTGATGCGACACTTGAGCCTGTCAGACATGTCTGGACATGAACAGAGTCATTGCACTGTAGCAGAAACTCACATAATCTCAAGACAGTGCAAACCCTATCAGAGAGGTATTGATGTATAACAACTCTGCAACAGTACTGTCTCACAGGCAACACCTGTTTTTTATACATAAGGCAAATACAGAAAGGAATCGCCACAGTAATTCATATTTAAAAGAATATCTCACTTGAAGTGCTTTAAATTATGTTCTTACACATATTCGTCTGGTAAACACGAAGTACAAAGCCTCTAATTCATCTGCATAAAACAATCTGCATACGATGTACAATGGTAGCACTGGTGCCAGATCTTTTCTTTTGTTTGTCTTCTTTCATCTTGAAGGTGAACCAAGCCTGAATATACTTCAATTATCCTGGACAAACACCCTACCTGGGCTTAGCCTTCGGGAACAACATATGACCGCTGGCTATCCAGTCACCGTGTCGAGGTGAGCCACAAATGGCCGTGTCACACCAATGCCTTAGCTTTGCCCTTGCCCTGAGCAAAGCTAGGTGAAGAACAACATCTGCAGTCACACGTCCTTCATCTAAGATGTTGGAGTGTGGCCCACTACTGCAGAGGGTTGGTGACCGTCCAATTCGGGTGACATTTTTGTTTCAAGCTATCGCTGGATGGAGCAATGCACTTTTTCTATATACCTGCCAGGCATGATGGTTTGTCTCGGAGAACTTATGAATGTCTGCAATAAATTAAATATACAAAAATAGATTTTAACTGCAGCGTTTTGCAAAATCAAAAGCGTATTTTTATCAAGTATTTCTCATTGGGAGTGGTGTCCTACTTTCCTGTGCCTTTTCAGTTTGCCACTAGTCTAATTGACATCATTTAAATGTTTAAAGTCTACTTTGCTTATCAAAACTATACTTAATATTTCAAATGTAAACTTGCATCCCCGTGCTGCTGGTGATGCCGCACCACTGCTTTCATCATACAATAAAAGCAGCCGGCCGAGCTTGACGTGCTGATATGGCTTGTGCACAACCCGAGGCTGTAATGTTTCCCCCCCATGTGGTGTGAGGCTGTAATCCTTTGCTTGGAGGACTTCGGCATGGGAAGGGGACTAACAGGTCAACTTCGACCCCGACTGCTTGGGCCAATCACCCACCCAGCCATAACCAAGATGACTGAAACTGAAACCAGAAGCAATTTAGCTCCAGTGGCAGCCCCATGGCCCTAAATGGGGTGAAGAGGTTTAAGTCATGTCTGTCGTGATGAAACTGAACATTTTCTACTGCTGCTGCTTCACAACAAAAGCATTCAACTGGCAAAACACGAGGCTGCATGCATAGTGGAGTAGTCATCATCCTTTAACAATGTATCAAAAAACAAGAGGGCCATTTTTCTGCACCTTTTGAAAACAGATATTGTAAGGTTAAGCTTTTTAACTAAAACCACTTTGTTTGGGCCATGTTCACATATTCCTGGATAGAAAAAAACAAAAGTAAAGCACATTCTATTCATTATATCCCCATTATGCACTGATTCCTAATGCCTGTTTGCAGTTTAATGATGCCAAACAATTTCACTTCACATGTGGGTGTTTCATGATAGACAGCCAGCAGAGTTTATATTCACGCTCTCAGTTTAGGATTGCTCTCTGCAAGTGCTACAGAAGGCAAATTATAAAAGGACTCCAAAGGTTTTCTTTGCTCATCAGAGCTTCATTTGTTTCACTATCGCACAGTGCCTTCTGAGACACGGCGGCGACTGCAGCAGGGATAAGACTAATATGGAGTTGACAGATAAAGCTGTGATTTGATACACTGCTTTGCAAGTCCAGGGAAATTGTGCATCGATACGTGGTCACTGTATGTCATAGAAAGACATGCATTGGGGTTAAGAATCAATTAACACCACGGTATGCTTATATGGAATTTATAGCGCGATAATATGAATCACAAAAATGTTAGCAGTTCTTGTATGCACGTCATGTCTGTCGCCGTTTTTTTGTGTCGCTCTGAACTTTGTTTTAATATTCAATATATGATCCAGCATTATCGCCGTAGTAACAGATTGCAAAGATTCAAGTTCACCGCTCTCACAATAAAATCAGTGAAGTGGTATAAACATGCATAGCACATATTGTTTGTTAACTGAAACAAGCTACAGCAGTTGCATGTGTAAAAAGGCAATTACTGCTCTCACAGTTGTTTTAGCAGCCTGGCCCAGTTTACTGCTCTGGATGGTGTTGTCAATTTAAATAAAAGCACAGTACATAGAGGCACCTTTGTAAAAAAAAAAAAAAAAAAATGGAGAGGACATTGATAAAGGCTAAGGTTTGAGCTCCCAATTTCAGAAGTGAAAGGAACATTTACTCCAGTCTCTCTAAGAAAACAGTTGAGAGTGGAGTATTGAGCTGTGCCAAAGGCCTCCATGTTTGAAATGATGTAAGACTGAAACATGGAGCTTAAAGTGGAAATATCAAACGGCAAACTCTCCAGTTATGTTTCTCCATTAAAAAGTTTTTTGATTAAAACTCTGACTGTGTGCACCAGAGCTGAGGTCATACGCAGACACAGAATCACATAATGTTTTACGACATCTCCCCTCCATTGAAGCTGAAACTATAAAGCATCAAATGAATCACAAGCACAGATTAGGATTCAATGTTGGTAACGCGTTGCTCATATAGAAAAGCTGCATATTCATAGGAGACATGTTTGGGTTTCATAACACTTTACAAGATCAACATAATGCCTAGAAGTTGTTGTATCCCAGGACACACCTTCAACACAAGGATAAACAGATTTTTAAGTTTTCACACTTCCAAATCCCAAAACAAAGCCTGAAAGAGAATCGCTCTGTCTTCAAGCTATCAGATGTGAGGACGCCTCGGGCAAACAGTGGGTCCCCACTTCATCACACACCTTGTGTAATGTGTGAAGCAAGTGCTTTATAACAAGGGAAGACTGAGTTGCATATGTGCGTTTGACTGTTTGGTGGTTTAAAAAGAAAAAATACTCGAGCTATTCGTAACACTCGCCAAGCTTTGCCTTAGCTGACATCTCTCCTATAATGTCAAGGAAAGCAGTTGAACTAAAAGTCAACAGCAGAGTGTCAACAGTCTCTACAGCTGGTATTAGTGCGCGTGTGTCTTTGAGTACGTCTTCTGTTATTATGGTTTCCTGCAAAGTGAAAGTGTTTGTGCAGTTGGCTGTTAATGATATGATAAATTACCTGGACGACTACTCAAGTATGAACAGATGTCTGGATGTGACACCTCAGTCCACCAGGTGTTACAAAACACTTGGCAGAGCTTATCGGTGAGGACCAGATCAGTTTCTGCGCCGTGTTGTCCAAAATGCCCCGGAACGATACACTGCAGTACAGCACTATTATTTTCTCTGTTTGCTGAAAAAGCATGATGGCACGAGTGGACATGGCACACAACATAATATGGCACTGAGCTGCATTGGTCGCTTGATGGCTGAGCAGATTAATAATGCTGAAATGATCACATTTTGCTCATGAAATTTGTGTATTTATTAAATTCAGATCATCATTATTATTTAAAGGGGACATATTTTAGCTATGCAACCAATTCTCTATTATTCTAATGTGTTTTTGAATCACGTTGGTGATGTATACATATTTTAATTTAATTATTTTCTTAGCCACGATTAGCTGACAGTATTTGGAGTGGCATAGCCCCCCCTCATAGAGCGGCCACACTGCACGGTCACTCCAAAGTTGTAGAAAACATGGCTGCTCTAGGATCGGTTATTCGGCCTTATATGTACGAGCAATCATATCAAGTTGAAATCTTGACAACGACTTGACTACAAGCTAGTGCAAGAAGGAAGCCTGAGGTGAATGACAGTGAATGATGATTGGTTAATTTCAGCGAAAGCAAGGTTCTACGTAGAAACCTGCAGCTGTTCTGAATGGCCCATTTCAGAGGCAACCTTTTAAAAATTTTCACTTTTTCCACTGTGAACAATAAAAATGTGAGAATATCCCTTTAAAAGATATGGCCCCTTTAAGTGACTGTGTGTAGCCATTTAGGTATAATGTTGGATGGACTTTTATTTTGATAGACTTTTATTTTGATGTGTGTTTGTCATGCTTAAAGACATAGGTCACTTCCTGTTAGCCATTTTGAGGAAGCCAGCTGAATCTGACCACATGGCCTTTGTTTTCTTGACTGCAATCCACACTGTAAACACCACATATGAAAAATGTAAGTAAAAAAACTATGAATTGTTTCTTAGTTGCACTTCTAAGTTAATGTTAAGAATGTATTTACATCAAAAGGGAATTTTATTTACATGCACTTACATTGTGAGAAACAGGCGGCCAAATGTTGATAGTGTTTATGTCTTTGTATGTTGCTCTGTTTGTTGTCCAATACTTAGCATTATAGTTTCCTCTGCAAATACAGATAATGCAGTACAACTGCAAGCATTGCCAGTCCCACACCAATACTATTAAGTCTTTTCATTAGAATTAAGGTCCAAGTTCAGCAATGAGAATCCAGGGAGTCTTGGCCTGTTTCTGCAGCAATGGCTGCAGTCTGACGTGTAAAATTGAACGGAGGCACACAGGCCGTCCATGTCAAAGAAAGACGAACATGACATCTGCAGTTCAGCAGTCTTGTTCTGACCTATGCCTCCGCCTGTCCCCTTATTGCAAGCCTCTTCGACACCTGTCCAAATATAATGTTTGCAGTGTCTGTGAGGCAGTCTTACTGCCACGGTCATCACTGTGGTTGGAAGGAATCTGACTGTCCACGTTGTGGTTAAAGGAACACATTGGCATTAATGTGGGAGGCAAGCACTCGGGTGTTTAGCAGCGTATTTGATGCTAAATCTTACTTTTTGTTCACTTGGGTTTTCTAAAAAAGCTCTTTTTATTGAGTTTCTCCTGGCTTGATCTCATTAAATACTTGTTACTTTATTATTATAATTCGAATACACACAAGCAGCCAAGGCTGTGCATACACAGTGTGTCTATGATTGATAGGCCACGGTACACTGTAACTATTTCAAGCATGCTGCTGTTGTACACATGTACCTGATCCCGGTTCCTTCCATCTAATCTACTTTCTGTCAGACACCTCTGTGATCAATGGTTTGTTTATTTGCCTGTGTAATAAGCAAATTATGCTAAGCGGGAGAAGTCACCTCTAGCATTAACCTGCTTACATTTTAATCAATGACTTAAGTGATTTTTATCAGGATGCCACAGGCAATGAGGTGATAGAGCCAGTTACAGTCTAGGATCTGTCCTTTTTAATGTCGAGGAGACCTGCTTGTTATTTAGTGTTTCTATCAGAAAAAGCCATTTTTCTGCAAGTCACTCATCCGAGGAGCAGCATTCATCATATTTATAATTAATGGCCTCATTTATTACAGCCGCTGCAACCTGGGAAGCATTAAAGTTTTGACTAAGATCTATTGCGACTAAATCAGTCTTCACTTCTTGTTTTTCTGTTGGTACAGTCCCGTAATTACAGATCATTGTAATCATTAAGTAAAAATGCAAATAGGAAACAAAAAAGTCGCACTAACTACTCCCTTCACTCGTTCCCACTGTTCCGCATGGAGTCAGGTTCAACAAGCACAAGCAGTATGCGCATATCAAGCTCTCGTTCATAAAGTAATCAGCCATCACTATAATTATCAGCATTTACACACAAGCACTGCCTAAGGATATTTACATGATTGTCCCCTTTTGGTATTATAGTAATTACCTGTTATCATTTTAAGTGGTCACTAACACTGCAACCATAACCATCCTCCCCAATCTGAGTCATCATACCGTGCCAACAATAAATACAACTTATGAATGAGATGATCTACATTAAATACTGTCTTTAAGAAAAAGAGTAGCATTAATTCAGCAGAGAAGATGATACAATCTCTGTTGAGACATCAGTTAACACCAGTAATGACACTGGCCTCTTTCCTCAATGATTATTAACTTCCTTAGATTCAACTACTGTGTGATCTGTTATTGCCACAGGTAAGATTAGGTTAGTTTCAGGCACAAAAACTTCTGTCTACAGGTTATTTAAACAAACAAGACATGACCACAACCTCATTACATTGCTGTAAATGGTGTCGGCATGCTTGGTCAGGGGCTCCCGACCTTTTTGACTGCTTTTAACTCACCGTCAATATGAGCCCGGAGCCTGTTTCCCGGAGACTGTTTTCCCGTGTACGTTTGGAACATGTCAAACACACCTACTGGGTTTTCGCTACCCGGTACTAAAGGACCCAAGACCCGGTACCGGTCCCCCGCCCGGAGGCTGTATTAGGTGTTAAAATGATGACGCAATGCTGACGCAAAGTCAACCACTTTTTACTCAGCAACACGAACATGCTAATGTGTTAAAAATGTATATCGTAGTTCATTTTTCTCTGGGTAAGTTTAAAAAAAAGAACATATAAAAAAAGAGTTCCTGCAAAGGTTTGCTGAGTACGCTCTGGCAGCAATGGCAGGCCCAAATCTGTGGGTCGATACAGGAGGAGAAAAAGTTGTGTCAGGGCAGTAATGCCAGGATTCCTGATCATCATTAGGAGTCCTGAAGCAGGGTCGGCTGCCAAGGGAGGGGGAAGAACTCCCTGGAAGCCACCACTGATTACATCATAGCAGGATTAAGAAAAACCCAGTGTAGCTTGTGCTTGTGCCACACTTCAGCAGCTATTTCAGAGTCTTTGACAGTAACCATCAATGCTCCAGTAAATGGACCAGAAATGCAAGCCCACATTTCCTTAGTGCTACGTCCAACATGCAAACACATCACACTCTCGCTTTGGTAGCAGCAAGGATTATCCCTGCCAGCGCAGACAGCATATTGCTGCCAGTTACTTTGCAGAGAAACAACTAAACGAAGAATTGCCTGTTGCTCCTTTCAAGTCATCACAAGCCACAAGCCATATATAATGAGGTCCTGATTCACACAAGCAAGCAAAAACAGGGGGGAAAAGGTGGATCAAAAAACTAACGAGTGGGCAAAAAGCTACAAAAGTAAAGGGAGAAAAGAAAGCAAAGGCACATCGGCTTGAACAGAAAATAAAAATAGAGCAGCCTCCAACATGCTGCAGCGTGGCATTATCTTGAGACCCACTGAGAAGAGACACATTTGTGATGAAGAGCATTGAATTTTCTACAAGCTGTCTTCACCTCCTGCAAACAGTAGACACTGCATAAGTTAGTACTGACATAGGGGGGCTCAGATGCACATTCGCAGTGGATTCAACTCCACATGAACAGTGTAAGGATCTCAAGTAGACTTTGAAGGCAAAACATCGGTCGTGACTGTATCAGGCTGTCCCTCTTGCAAATTAATGAAGGTAAGAGCGGTTAGTATTTTATGTTACTTCAAGTGTCTACGTCAATTGTAGGTCAACTTTTAATCCCCTCTTAATTGGGCTCCTGATAATATGGATTAATTTATGCAACAGTAAAACTGATTTGGTGACATTATGAGCTCTTGAAAGCAAATAATATTTGTTCAGCATTAGCCATGCTAAATGAATGACCACTTCTCAATAACGGTTGGTAATGCATTCAGAAAAAACTGAGTGAAACAAAATCCCGAGGCCTGACAGAAGATGTGAAAATAGAGAAATGGGTGCCTTTACATCTGTTATAACATATGCAATCTATATTGGACATGTTCGATTTTTATCCATCAGGGCTGTTGCATATAGTTGGACCTTTAAATGCATTAGTATGTGCTATGCATGTTAATCAGCGCACAGGCCATATGTCCTCCATTGTTTTGTATTTTATACACATGCAGAGGTAAAGGCTGCAGCACGGTGCATAAAGCAGAGCTGCATAAGAAATCGTTCAGCTCATTGGCTTAGATGTTTGTTTACATCGTTGAGGATGCACAGACCTCTTTAAGGAGGGGACACACAGGTCATACACAATAGATGTATAATCACCCACATCTGTAAGCTGTCAAAACGTGTATATAGGAGCATTTCTAGTTAGACTCAACGCACACATACTTACCATAAAGAATTGTTTATTTGTACAGGCTACATATGATTTCTAGAAGATGTCATCCAATGAACTTGACTGCAACATTACTTATTCTGTGCTACAAGAAGGATTTGAATGTTACAAATGAAGCGCAAAAACATACTATTTAACCACGCACACAGCCGAGGGTCATTCATTCTAAACTTCTATTCATTGCTGAGAAGCTACAACTTAACATGTAATGTATATATCTTCATTAATACTCTAAAATCACTATCATATTCAGGTTAAGGCAGAACAATAAGTCCCAAAAAAATCATCACCCATCTTTCCCTGTTAATCTGATGTCAGTCCCATTACAGTCCAGCCTGAGGTAAGCCTCTTGCATGTGTACTTTGCCTTGTAATGAACTGATTGGTCATTACATTTTCGAAGTTTTATATAACTTTATTTACACACACATTTTGTATTTGGGTGTGTGTGTGTAAATTTAAATGTTCCGTCTGTCAGTTATTTGTCCATTTAAGCTTCCAGGCGGGGGCAGGGGTGGGAGTGTGTATGTGTGTGAGTTGATAGCAAAGGCTGAGTGGACTCCCAGAATGGCTGCAGTCTGATAGGGTGCAAATCTAACTATGGGCCTATCCGGCTGTTATAGGGCTTAATGTCACTCCTGCATTTGGAGACCGGAGAAAATCCCAGGAATGATTATGAAAAACGAGATTGGTTTTCACTGTGTTTAGCACATTTTCATTCCCCAGGCGCAAGCAGGAGATTCTTAGAGAGAGTAGTCTGTCTGTCACTTTAGCAGCATGGTGTTACATTGTCAAGGAAATTACTTTTGGATATGTGCTGTTCACACTGGGCTTCATATAGGACTGGCTGATACAATCTGACAGTGATCCATGGTTTTACCCTATAACCTAAAGTGCAACCCAGATCTTAAACAAACCAAAGCGTCCACTTAAAGTTTGTTACGGTATAATCTTTAGAGAAGCGTATAAACTGTGTCTCATCAGAAACAATGCAAATTTCAGTTTTACTGTGTGTGCATACAGAGAGATTCAATCGATATGCTGGCACCAAACCAACACATGCACAGACACAAATCCAACTTTATAGATGCTTGTGAGGAGCAACACAAAAGCAAACTTCGAGTCTCTATTTCTGAGTGATATTAATCACAAAATTCTGATACGCTTTCTGACCCAGCCCTGAACTAAGGAAAAACGAGTCTGGATTGCATTTGTAAAGTGAAAGCTACAGTTGGCTGATAAACACGTTCTTTGCCGTTTTTCTTAAAGTTCAAAGGTCAAGGTACCAATCCATTGAAGACACTGTAGTCATACTAGTCATCAATGAAAATGTTCGAATTTAATGTCTGGAAAGACTATTAACCACTTGATGCCCAAATACATGATAAGGAGTAAACCCAGCAAAAAAACTAAACTGATTTAATTAGCTGGACCCATATCCCCGTAACACACATCAGCATGCATACATTAACACACAGACACAGAAAGACACACGCATAGGCCAAAGAGTCACACTGCATCACTGCACCTTTTTTCGCTCAGTGAAATTCAATTATGAAAAGAAAATGTTGAATCATCGTAATTTACTGAATGGAAATAAAATGAGATGCAAATAAGTGTGGTACTATGCATTTGAGGCATTTTGTCACAGCATAATGGTGTAATGTTGATAAGGGAAGTGAGGCCAAGTATGAATTCATTCCCAGTAACAGCAATGGAGAGAAAGACTAAGAAATGTGAAAAGGCTTAAGTGTAATACGGCGAAGCACATGTACATACTGTAACGTTATACAAATAGATTTGAAGGGTGACTTAAATAGCATGTTAATAAAAGAAATCCATTTGAGATTTGCTTGTAATGTGTTGATATTTTATGGGTAATAGATGTTAAATTTATACTGAGCCATGTTTTATTCTCACGAACCATTACGTTAGTACGCCTTCAACCAGACATCTACTTGGAAAAAATTATCTTTCTTTGGAGGATGTGACAGCGCCTTAGTAGGCGTAAATGCTCCATCAACGCCAGGTCTCTCTGGTTTTTGGAAACGTTTGCCTTCGAGCCTGTCTGCCTCTATTTCCAACATGGCACGATTTGAACTGCGTCGGTTCATACTGCTCTGTTTCACCCTGATCACTGTGCTGCCAAGATGTCAAAATCCTGTTAGCCAGTGAAAAGCCACCAAATCTTAGCTCATGATGTCTACAGCATTGCCTCCACCATATAAAATGTTCTTTGGTGAGTGTCTGTCTGTAGCATCTGTCAGTGCCAGTGGTGTTGCCAAAGAATTATCTTCTGTTCGTAACGTTCATTTGCATATGTCCTTGCAGGAGTTTGGCATGAGCTCATAGCGACAAGAGGGGCAAGGAGACTTGTAAGAGAGCTAAGTCACAGTTATGACAGATCGTGTCCATCTGCATCTGATTTGGTCTGATTTTGGGATTCTGATAACGTTGTTTTGCTTGGACACGAGCCAAGTAGCACTTGTGCTGCCTGGGAATTACTGTCATTATTGTGTCCATGAGTCATTATTGACACCATGGATGCCATTCTTTAGTTGAGCTGCCTGTGGTAGTTTGATTACAAGTGGATTGTTCTGCTGTGTCATAAATGGGATGTAACCAAGATTTTATTTGAAATTGGAGTCTGTATTTGGGACCCATTTTGGCTTTAAGGGAACTTCTCGTATTACTTTGTGATCCAAATGGACGTCTTTACAGTTTGTGCAGTTTGAAACAAGCACATATATTTGATGCAAATAACTGATAAAAGCTGTGGAAAAAAAGGTCACTTTCTCAGTTACAGTGTTTAAATTTTACATGGTATGATTCGTCTCACCACTCGCCTGTATTTTTAGATTGATGCATACTTAGATATTGTTAGGTTCGTGTAAAGTAGGTCTTAATCACAGTTATATAACTGAGAATAACTCTGACTGATGCTAAGAGTGCTGGCAACACTTTAAGTGACACTTGATTTCCTTCCGTTCTTTAAGCTTCTTTCCTTCCCTTAAAACAGATCTATAATCAAATGGGCCCACTTGAAAGCCCCCAGTTCTATAAGTGTGTGGACCAAATCCTCTATACTTTGACTTCCAATCAATGCTTCTACTTTAAAAACATCTGCTGCATATTATTCGTAGCCTTTGGATTACACAAACTTGGAATGTGTGGTTTCATGATGAGCCCAGAGAGTTGGGCAGCAACAGTTACGATAGCAGCCGTGTTAACATACTGAGCAGTCAAGCAGATCTATAGAATGAGCATCAGATCGAGGAGTGTATAAACAGCATACAGTGAATAGACTGCTTTTTTGCAACAGGTGCATTACATATGTGTAACATTGAAGAGTATTTGACCCACACTATGTGCCTGAAGTTCCTGATTAGTGGAAGAATGTATGCAACAAAACACTATTAAGAACCAATCCTAGTAGGTGACATAAATAAGAACACTTATTTTTCAGTGCTATGAACAATGAACAATACGACACAATACGATAAAAGACGATACAATGCGTTACGATACGATACGATACGGTACGGTACGACACGACACGACACGATACGATACGATAGGAGACGATACAATATGATACAGTACGATACAATGCGACACGATAAGATACGATACAATATGTTACGATAAGACACGATACAATACGTTACGGTATGATATGATACGATACGATAAGAGACAATACAATACGGTACGATACGATACGATACGATAAGAGACAATACAATATGATACAATACGATACGATGTACATTACTGTCCCTTCACTGAAATTTGTCTTGGACCTGAATGCTGCATATATTTACATGCATTTAAATTTGATCATACTTACCAGAGAAAATCAGCATGACATCAATAGAAGTTATGAGTATGAGACTTTGCGTATCCAATCTTTTAAAAGAACCACTTCAAAAAAGAAGTTAGTTACTTTTATCGATGCATAGTTTATTTTTCAAGGCTTCCAGATATAAAGAAAGTTTGACTTTGCTTCCCAGCTCAGTTATTAAATATATAAAATTATATACAGAAATGATTCTACAGGACCATTTCTCAGTCTGAAATAAGAGAACTCATAAGAAATTAAACCACATGGAAATTGAGTAATGATTTCGCTTGACTCATATAGAGAGGTCAGGCTGCAAGGTCCAGTACCTTTGCAGACATTCAGCAGTATTATATGTGATCCAGGCTAGACAGCTCAGTTTGATGTGAGCTTGTGTGTGCGTGTGTGTAGATGCCTGTTTTTTGTTCGTGATTAAAAGAAAGCAACTATGGGCTCAGGGGCTTATCTTGTTACTGAGCAGCCTCAAGGTTAATACTAAACCTATCTTTTATTTAATGCAGAGATCCTTTGTTGCTTCAGCAGCCCTTTACTCATTTCACAGAGCAAGCCCGGAGTGATACTTTCCAACTGACAAGGCCATGTTCCAAATGTGGTCCATGGCCATCTGCACTCCGTGGGAATAGAGAATCAATCATTTGTTGCGGAGAGGTGAAGGTGTCCATGGCCTTGCCTCATACACTAATGCTGCCTACAAAGCTACACTGCCAACGCACAGTCAGTTACTTCTGGCAAGTCCGCAGAATGCACATTTGTGCATTCACTCTTATGCTCCTACAAATTAAATCGATAAACAAACACGCTCTGGTCACAGCTTCTGCCAGTAGCCCTCGCACAAGACATTTACAAAGCTGTGTTACACCAGACATGTAACATTTGATGATTTTTTTGAAAGGAGAAAGCAAGACTTAAGTACAGAAAATATTCAGTGCACTGACCATATGAACTTATCTGAACACATAATTTTGCTAGGTTCCTTCGATGTTAGTGAAGCCCTGGTTGGAGTAAGCAACACAAGCCTCTAAGTGCTTGTGTTCTAAATAAAGAACTTGGGTAAACTGCCCTCTCAAACAGACAAACGTGCTTACTGAGCAGGTTCAATGAGCTTGTCTTTGCGGTGTACAGTATGCTGCCTCCAATAAACATTGGGTCAGTTACCTAACAGCAAGAATCAACTGCTCTGGACCTCTGCATACACCTCTGCTGTTCCTGGCCTTCCATGTACAGCCTCAAGGTTAATTTAGAAGACTTGCAACTGAGAGGTCAAAGGTCAGGTCCTGGACCGGCATATCTTACTCATTTCCACTGCTGAGTTTCCCTTCAGCAAGGCTTCTTGATTTCCAGCACCACATGGGGTTGCTGAGTGTCTAACTTCAGCCTGCAGTTGCTTTCTTTCCTTATTTTCATTTCATTTACACAGTCTAAACTCATTCTCTGTGGCGGACTTTTTATGGCCTCAGTAGCCAATATACTTTACCAGCCAATTACACAATTTATCAGCATTAGGCCAATGCCCTGTTGTCAATAAATCTACCTTCTGGCCAATAAACAATAAACTTTCATTTAGGTGTGGCCTGATCAAGTGAGCCACGATAATTTACATTACTTCTTAACATTCTGTCGTTGATTTTTTAGCATCCATGCAGTCTATCAACTAAACAATTGCAACAAATTATCAATAAGATAGTTACGTAGAATTAAATGATTAAATTAGATACATAGATTTAAACAGATCTGCATTTGGTTGTGTGTTTAGACATACACAGCTACGTTCTGAAGATTGCTGGCATTGCAGGAATGTAATGTGGGATACAGATGAAAATTTATTCATTCACAATATTGTAGTGTTTTTTTTCATGGAGAATATCTTTTCATGCTTTTACAGATTGTCAACAATGGTCTGATATATGGCGCACATCTACCCAATAAGCACCAAAACAATAAAATCAAATACAATGTGAAAACAAAAGGGAAAAGAAAGTAGAAGGAAGTGTCGGAAGTTCAAAGAAAGATGGTATTATTATTTCTGCTTGGATATCCTGGTGTGAATTTGCCAGAGACATTTGTCTGAAGTAATAGCTTTGTCAGTTATGTCATTGACTCACCATGGGAGACAGTCAAGGAGGGATTACATTTTTGGGCACTCTATCATTACAATTTGAGAACTGCTGACTTGGATATTAGCTCCCAATGGGGAAGAACGCTTCCACAACCTCCAACAGAGCATACTGTGAATATTTTACAAAAAAACGGAATGAGAAATAAATGAAACCAAACAATTATTTGGTGTGTACATGAAAAAAACATGTTGGAATGTCAAGGTTTCAAACAAGAGAGACTTGTTTTGTTCCCTGCTCGCTCCTACATGCTTTGAGTGATTCATCCCCCGTTGAGCCACCATACTCCAGACTGAGTCTCATTTTGAAAGGCAGTCTGCATCTCTTGGTATCTCAGCCAAATGGTTCCATTGTGACTATAAATATGTTTGTTTGTCAGACAAAGTTTATCAAGGATGCGATTCATGGACCCACATCGAGGTCAAAAAGTATTTAAAGTAATTTTCGACTAATAATTGCAGTAACTCTGGCCAGAATGGACAGACTACAGGATGTTTGCTTCTGTGTTGCTTTTTTGCCCTATTTCTAAGCCTTATTTTGATACTTTAGACCTGATTTTATTCTGTTTATTATGCTCCCAGTGGGCTCTATTAAAACAACAACAACAACAGAAAATCCATATATCCATCTCCGTCTGACCACACGCAGCTGTGCTCTACAGAAACCGGTAGATCCACGCAGCTCCAAGCCCTCACTTGAGGATGTTAAATGGTGGTTTATGAAAAGCTTTCTGAAGCCAAGCGAGGGTGAAAGGTCTTCATCTTTGAAGAACCCAGGCCCCCACTGTACATACTCTTGCAAACAACGTTGGTGTAATATCTGAATCCTGAAGCTTAAAATTGTACCAACATAAAAACTAATGTCTTAAGCAACATTAAACCATTTTTGCCATTTAGGAATTTCAACTACAAGCTTTAATCCCAATATTGTAATTATCTTCATGTGGGAGTCGGCCATGTCTTACTTGCAGCATGTCCAGCAGGCAGCAGCAAGGCTCCTCATTCAGAGGAGGGTATACTCCTTTACCTTCCTCTCTTCAGTGGCCTGAACCGAACACAGAATTGATTTTTGAATCACTTTTATTTCTTCACAGCTCTTATCAATACACTCCTCGCCTATTTTACCTTTAAGCTGCTCACATTTATTGGACAATCACTACTCACCATTGCTTGCTTCCTTTCAAATCCAATGATGATGTTGGTATCTTGGTAAATATGCGTGTTTGTTGACTCCAGGAGCGTTAGATAGCTCCAAGCTAAGATTAAGTCCTCCACAAAACCCTTTTATAAAGATGAGAATTGTCTGTTGTATTACAGATATAAAACAAAATAAGATATAGCAAATAATAAGGAAGCTTTAGAGGCTAGTAGTAGTCTTTCCTTAGCTTCGGACAGAACCAAGCTAGCTGTTTCCCTGTGGAGCTAAGCTAGCTGCTAGCTTGCTAACTTCTCTGAGGAAGCACTTAGGTCAACATATGTTGGTTTTAAATGTTAAACAAAGAAACCCTTCACAGTCCTGTTGCCTCAAGACGTAGAACAAATTGAGAATAGAGTACCGGAGGGCGTAAGTGCAGTCAATTCTCATTTCTGAGTGTTTTTCATCAACAGTCACTTTCCCTTTCAGCACACTTACCTTTCTCTGGGCGATTAGTCCCCTTCTTTGTCACTGGATTTAGTGTTGATTCACTTGGTGTTTCTGTAGGCACTGTGTTTTGCTTTGTCTGTTCAGTGAGGCTTTTAGCCCTTTTCTTCTTTTATTTATTCCAGACAAGCCACGACTGCGGTATATGTTAATGTTAATGCATCAGTAACAGCAGGTAGCTGTTAGGTGTTTATAATAGCAATGCAAAAGCTTTGTTGAATGAAGAAATCATTGTATCTCTGTTGTGTGATATTGGGAAAGTGAATGCTGAGTATAAACGTGTTTGTTCTCTATCTTTGTAACTGAATACAGTAGTTATTTACACCCTTGTGATATGAAGTGTGATAGCAGTTCTTTACACCCTTAGCTAAAAGAGTTAGACACGTAGCTGTCAGCTTTTCTTTTTTGTTTGTTTTGTTTTGCTCGACCACTTAGCTGGCAAGTCATGACTGACACCTGACAGACGCTGCATTGTTAGCAGTTAGCTTTACCTTTAGCATTGAGTGACACAGCTGTAGATTTAACTTGTAGTTTGTGGTGGGAGTGTCAGTAATGCTACAGCATCTTCGAGTTCCCATGTCTCCTGGTTCCTACAAAAAGTGCTTCCTATATAATATTTTCTGTGTTGTTTCCCATTCTCATGGAAAGAGGAGTGTGAGCTCACAGCTATTGTGGCGGGGGATATTGGACTGACTGTCGAGTGTACGGCTGAATAGATCAGAGATGTTGCAAATAGCCACTGCTGAATTGGTTTTCAAAAACAATCTTTACTTTATTCAACAGGCAGGAAGGCAGACGAGAAAAGAGTGGAAGGGAAGCCACTATAAGAGACGAGACAGCATGCAAGCTATTGTTTGTTTCCAGCCATCTCCTGTGTATGTTATTGTAATTGAAGGTGCATGTTTCCCTGAAACTCGAGCTTAGCTTTGAGTTACAAGAAGACAACCATAGCTCTCTGCTTTTGTAAACTTTGTTATTGTATACATTGATATAAGCTGCAGATGAGATGGAAACTGCTATTTGTTGATTTGGTTTGCCATTCATTTACAAAACAGTATTTTATCGTGTTGTGAATATACGTGAGTATATCAGGCAGCTCTGGGTCTTTAGTAAAGTTCTTGTTCATTTTCTCCCTAGACAACTGGCCGTTTCAACTTTTGTTAACAATTGACACAATGAAGTATTTTGTCAATGTGAGGATGAATACGGATTCTAAATCAAGTTTGAATCGATAGGGAATATAATTCAGCTGGAGCTGTGCAGAGTAGTAAAGTGCTGCACTGCAGTTTGCACTCAACAATAGATGTAGCTTATAACCTGGACTGGAATTATGTCAATTGAGGACAAAGTAGGTCGAGCCGACAGTGACTGCTGTGGCTATTCATCACCCACACAGCTCCGGGGATGTAGCATAGTAGTGGCCTGTGTTTACATCAGCCATCTGTTGAGCTATAAATGCACACATGCAGAATGTTACCATCCATTTCCTTAGAAAACGGCTAATGCTGTGTTTTAAGTATACTTTTAAAAAATATTGCAAAGCTATTTCTTTTATATTGGTTACACCTTTTTACATATACCAAGTCCCCCTTTTTAAAAACTCTGTACACAGTTCAGTTAACCAACGTGAAGCTGGGCCAAAAACGTATCTGCAAATGCTGCAATGCATCCAAAACACTTGATACAAATGTCATGATCTGCACTGACATTTGTCTCCCAATAAGAAATATTTTGTCATTCAAAACACAATGGTGCTGCCCTTACAGTATGTGTTACAGATCTGAATCAGATGCTGCCATATGCCTCAATTGGCTTTATTTTTCCATGAACGAGATACAAATTTGTTGGAATTCACTCATGCAACTATAGATAGGCTGCACACATAAATATATGTAGCAGTACAGGTCAACCCTGTCTTCTACATTTGACCCCAGGTTCTCATCACCATCAAACCTCATGATTTGTCTTAACTTAGGAAAGATTCTCTCTGCATGTCTGTCCTTTCCTTATACCGGAATCTTCTGCAGATATCTCTAGACATTTAGCAATAAGTGCACCCACCAGGGACATTTCACCACGTCCATAATCCGTCCACTAACATGAGGTACAATTTTATATATGTATATAGAGGGAAAATAAGTGAGTTCTATTAAACATTACAGGGCTGGTCCGAATTACTATACCCGTAAAAGAGCTCAGTTGGTCCCCACACTTAACAATGCACTTGACAAACTATATGTGCTTCTGTGGGGGGGCTTTCCTCTATGTGAAATGTGCATCAGTCGCTGCATGACAAAGCTTTGGTTTACAGATATATCACAGCAATTAACCAACAGTTACACTAGAATCAACCCCTTTCTTAAATACATATGAAAATACACATACTTTTGTTTGCTTCTTAATTGTTATTGTGGCCGCCGGGTGAAGCCCAACATCGCAACTCAACCACAAGTTAAAAGTTTTTGCACCAGCATAAGTCGCTATTTTATTCATGAGAATGTTCTCAAGAGCTATCTATAATGAATGCTGAAGCCATGGCCTTTTTGCTATGAGCTTTTGACATGAAAGAAGGCTACCTCTAAACCAATGTAAGATTGATATAAAAAGACATCTGGAGTGCCTTCAAAGAAAACCCTGCATCCTATTTATTACATCTGTGCACACAGATTTACTTCCAACCTTGACTTCAAAGTTTACAGATTAACATTTGAGGGCATCAGGTAAGGTTCAAACTTGGTGCTGTGGATTGTTGCGTATTTGTAAAGTTATTTGAAATTCTTAATACAAGCATTTGCTCACTTTTACTTTGGCAAACTTAAACTGTTGCACAAGGAATGTTGCCACTAAAATGTACATTCCAAAAATGATCTTAAAACTGCTTTGAAAAATGTGATAAGAATTCAGGGTCAGAATTAAAAGCTTTAAAGGCCTCCTGTAATTTTCTCAAGTGAATTCTATCATTCACTTTGTTTTGTCAAGTGTCCTAAGCCGTTAAAAGGCTGAAACCTTTCAAATCATGAAGTCGTCAAAGAAAGTGGTCTTAACTTTATCTGTAGGTTTTTGCTTCATATTGTTTTTTCATATCAATAACTTCAGATGGATGGCTGGATGGATAGATGGCTGGATGATCGATGGATGGATAATTGGCTGGATCGATGGATGGTAGTAAAGTAGACATCACCTACTTTCACAAGTGTGGTACAGAGGTATGTCTTGAATGAAAAAGAATACATTTAGGACTCCTTCCAGTAACCAAAAATGTATCCTTTTCATGGCCATATAGACTGAAAGTCAGGGGACACCAAAGTTAGTTGAATTCTTTTTCTCTGAACCAAGAAGGCCTGTTAAAATTTTCATAGCGATTCATCCAATAATTGCTGAGATATTCCAGACTGGGCCGAAGTGGTGGACCAACTCACATTGCCATCTCTTGTAAGTTGAAAAATTCTTACAGTTGGTCCTTTTTAATAAAGTTTCTTAAAGTTTACAGCCACATTTCATGGCATTTAAATAGTAACAGGAGAGGGCTCAGTCGTCTTGAAATATATATCAGTTGTTATAACGTGTCTTAGGCGTGAAACATTGATCGCATGATGGCAGGTGGTCTGCTGGTATGGGTCAGCCAAATGTTTGAAGGTGCACTGCGTAGGCATTATTAGGCAGGATTGGTAGGGGTGAAGCCTAAAAAAGTGAAGCCTCCTGAGTGCTACAGAAAGAATTTAACCTGCAGAGAGAAATGTGGCCCTAGTTACTCCCTTTGAAGCTGACTTTCACATTCACGAGTATGACCTCCAGAAGGTGTGTGCTTATGGTTGCTATTGTAATCTGTACCAATCTGGCTTGCGAGACATCCTGCATGATACACCCTGACACAATACAGAACCAAAGTGTAATTTGTTCTAATAAATTAAAACCTTACCTGTCATAGTCAGCTCATCCTTCACTCTTTTCACACAAGTAATCCTCATTAAAATTTCAAGTGTTAATTTGCCAACTCAGAAACGGATCTAATAAAGCAGAAATGTGACGCACTACCTAATAAAGACCACACACTTCTTGCAAGGATAAGTGTTGTGGTTAATGACGATACCACAAACACGCGAAAACTTGTCAGAGCACTTCCTCTACGCTTTCTGCTGATGTTTGATACACAAAATCCATCAGAAGCAGGATTTCAATATGGTCGTCTTTCATTCTGCCTGCCCCGAGTTGTGGCAAGGGCAGGTATTTCAGGGGAGTCATACTTCTTTCTGTCTCCTCCACTAATGAGACAAACGAGCAGACTCTGCTGCTGCTTGACCATGCATGCTTAAGTAGGTGGCAACTGAGGGAACAGGAAGCAGAGGCTTTGAAAATGAAAACATGTCTTCGTTCCATAGTGTTCATCCTATGAAATATTGTTTTTCAATAGCACTGTGTCCCGGCAAGGACATTTGTGTCAGGAGAGCTCAATGAGATCAAGGACTCAAACAGTGATTAATACGTTGCAACTTTCTACAACCTTACTTTAGCTATGGCCTTATTAAGACTTCTTTTAAGTGAGTCGGAAAAGCAGAGGGGGGTAGAGCAGCACTGTGAATAAGGTATTCTTTGATTATCTTCTCTTTTTCTTCTTAGTATTCTCACATATTTGAATTTAGATTTGCAAGAGCAACGAGTAACGTTTGACAATTGGAAAGCCTATTATCCGTATGAATCATGTTCACGATGGACAATTCAGGTGCTCACAATGTACGTCCAGTGTCAACTTTATGCTGGGAATACTGTGTTAGTGGGAAGGCCTGGGTGTGTTGGTCAGGATGGTGAATGCATGTGAGGTTCATGTTCTTTTTAAATGTAGCTTTGTAAACATACTAGAGGGGTGTGTTCGTGATGGCGATGTTGGTGTCAGTTGTGTTACGTGTGGCCAGTTAATTTTTTTGTTGCTCCTCTCTCTCTCTCTCTCTCTCTCTCCCTGTGTCTCTGATTCTCCCTCCTCCTTCTGCCTGCTGCGCACCTGAGTGCAATGAGCGCTCGGGGAGGGGGAGGAGATATAGAGGTGCAGGGAGAGCAGAGTGGGGAAGGCAGGCACACGCAGACAGCAACCTCGTGGTGAGGAGGGTTTTCTTTAGTTCCTCCAAACTTTCCTTTCTTTTTCTTTCCACATGCCAGCATGAATTATATTGTTGGGTTTTGTTGTTTTAGTTTGTTGTTTTTATTTGGGCTGGAGATCTCCGGTAGTCCAGTTATTTCGTCTTTTGTTTTATGATCGTTTTCCCAGTTTAGTTAGTTTAGGGGGAGGTGCTGGGAGCGACGGTCCATTTCGTGGCTGGCCCAGCACCTGCCCACTTTTTGTTCATTTTGGCTGGGGTCTCCAGCTACTTTTCTTTTCACTTATTTCAGTAGTGATGATTTTGATTATTGTTAAATAAACAAATTAAAACCCTGTGGGTTTTTTTTTACTTTCATCCGTTGTGTGGCGTCCTTTTTAAATATGTTGCGGTCCTCATTGTGAGCCTTTGTTTGTTCTGTACTTAGTTAGAGAGACCGTAACAAGTTGGTCCACCAATTGGGTCCAGACTGAAATATCTCAACAACTGTTAGTTCAATCAGGAGAGACCAGTAAATAAAGTAAGGAAGAACATTTATTTTACAATGATGATGTGGTAATGAATCATGGTCAGAAGTCTTTGGCATGTGGACTCTACGGGGAGATATGGTGATCGACAGGTGTTGCAAGATATATCCCCTCATGGAGTATGGACACTGGTAGTGGAGGTGTTGGCCGTTGATATCATCTGAGGCTGATGAGTCGATGATGAAGACTGGAGGTGGAGGGTCGCGCATATGAACGGCATGGATGAACCGGAGGCACATTCAAAAAGACAGCAACAATATGAGAGGCTCACAATGAGGGTGTGTTGCAGTACTATTAGACAATGAGACCAGGTGATGACAACAGCGGGAAATAAGAGCGAGCATGCATGAGTTTATGGTGCACATTTCCAGCATGCACATTATATTCTTCTTGACTGAACTTACACTAGAGCTTCATTTAAATTACTGAGAAATTTGGTATAAATGTCCAAGGCGCCCAGAGGATGTATTCTCATGTCTCACCTGCAACATAGCCTGTAACTTTAGAACTTTACTTTTGCAGGGGATAAATGCAGAAGTAAACGAGCATATACCTTGATGGCACCTCAGAACTGAATGTTAATTTTTTCACCTTTTAATCATATCTTCCCAATGATTCTCAATAAATACGTCCAACATATCCTGAAGATCCCGCAACACATTTACATATCATCAACAAAATTATGTTGAAAGAACTATCTAATGCAAGTTTGACATTTGGAAAACTTTTCAATCAATCAAGGAGCTGCATACATTTGTTTTTCGTCTAATCAGCAGCTCCGACACTAAGTAAAAGTGTCTGTATGGATAATAATGAACAGGGAAAAAAAGTTTGCCACTCATGCTGGCTTCTACAACAGTTACCAAACACAAGACGTGATCGGTGTTATAGAAAGAAAAGTGATGAAACATTTTATAGTCAGTCTGCAACCTTAGCACAGGTTCATCTCAGGCTGCGTTCTCCTGCTGCTGGAAACCATGGTTAATTGTACCATATGGTAGGGTTGATACTTTGCCCTGTACAGGATCAGCAAGCGGAAACCATGAAAGAAATATTACTGGCTGTGTGAATAATCATTACCCTCTAGTAGCCATTAAATTAACCTCATTTTTTTCTGAAGCACGATTCAGACCGCATCTTCACATTCATTCTTCATAGGTCATAAAAACACAGTCATAATTGTTGCATTAACATCTACTTCAAAAAAGGCAAATGGCTTTTTTTTAATAAACATAGCAAAAACATAGTGAGCATAGCAAAAGGCGTCACGCTGCCTTAGACCAAATAACAGCCTCTTGTCTGTCACAACTGGCGAAACACATCTCTTTTTCCGTTTAAATGTCAATGGGTTGCATGAAACTGCCTGAAGGTAATTTTACACACCACTGATACAAAACATGTTTTAGCTGTTTCATACAGAATTAGACAAGCTGTGGCTTTAACAAGGAAAATTGGATTATAGGGGATGTATTTTAATCTCACATGTCAACAGGTTAAAATACCTTGTAGAAAGACAGGGATAATCGGACAGTAGCATGCAGAGCCCAGGAAAATCAATCAGGAACGGAATACAGAAGTGTAGGTTTGGACGCACAGTATGGAAAATGACTTGACGTAAAATGTTTCAGAGGATTAGAGTCCCTTAAGGCAGTGGTTCCCAACCTTTTTTTCCTTGGAGCCCCCCCTCTGCTTGTATCTAAGAAAGGCTGAGCCCCCCCCCTAGCCCGCACACACGTACACCAAAACAATAAAGTGATTCATTCCAAATCTTTACTGGCAAAAATTAACACCAATCAGCCTCTAGCTGCAGATGTGTGGCCTACAGAGTAGCTGTTATATTTGAATGAGGACCAAAGAAATATATTTTTTAATCGTTGAACAGACTTTTGATTATTAAGTAAGTGGTTTTTTAATAATATTATTTAACATGCAACGTGCAAATCTAATGTTAACAATCTCAGTGCAGACAAAGCCACGCGCACCCCCAGCGATCTTTGGTGGCCCCCTAAGGTGGACCCAGACCCCAGGTTGGGAACCACTGCCTTAAGTAAATGGTCACAGAGCTGGAAAAGAAAAAAAATCCTTGTCTTAAAGATTCACATACATCTTTTAATCTGTATGGACAACATACTTGAAGCCTCTCCCCAATGCATACATTGTTATATAAACAATATAAATGAATTCTTTATGGGATTTATTATGTAGGTAGAATTGGCCTTGAAAAGAATCATGTTGGAAAGTCATAAATAAATAATACAAAAATCTAAATAGGTAAAAATCTTTTATTAAAGCTACAGATGATTAATTTCTCTTTCACATTTGTATACAGTTCAATGGCTTTCATTTGAATTGGCACAAGCAAATCATGACAGTTTGGCCTCCATTTAACACATGGTAGGTGATATAAGCACGGTTTGGGTATACAACATATAAAAGGTTTCTAACCTGACATGTGACAGCAGCTTGTGCTCTACAGCGCATACAGCAACAGTCTTCTGATGAAGAAACAGACATGTGGTGGGTGAAAACATGTTCGTCATGTTTTCTATGGATGCAACAAAGCTCATTTCACTTTCCCTTATCATAAGTTTTTCCTCATTTCCGCTTTCTGCCATGGGATCCTCTGGGTGTTAGGAGCTGGATGAGAGAGCGATCTTTCTGCAATCCCTTGTGGAGCCGAGATCGAAGAACTCTCTCCGATGGCACGTTTGCTCTGCTTTAATGTTCTTATATAAGGAATGGGATAAAGAACTGTGGAGCCTCTGAACCCTGATTTGCAAGTACTGATCACATATTCTAATCTAATCTGACTTAATGCATTTAACTTGAAATGTTTGGCGCAGGGAGGTTGTTAAACACAGCGTTACCTTTTGCTTTTACTTGGCTCTAAGGCTGCCTTGTTGAAATCCAAATTTTTGTGCGGCATCTGTGTGGAATTATGTATGAATGCCATGTTACGCATAATCTTGTGTGTTTTTGTACACTCCAAACACTCCTCAGTCCAAATTGCACACCTGGGCCAAATCTGGATTGCAAACCCAGGAAGATGCAGGTTGTTAAACTTGGAAACCGAAAACATTATTAACAGCTGGATTATCCGGGGAATCGACTACGACGTCTGCCAGCCATGGTCCCAAAACTGAGACAAACATGTGCACCCATCATAGTCCGTCTGGTCTCTTTCAGCAGGAGACACTCTCCCATCAGGTGTTGACACCTTCTGTCCAGCTCTCCAAACACTCTGTATCACTAAAAGCCATTTCGAATCGCAGCCTTGTTTGGAAGTATTATGAAAATTAGTGTAATTTCTTCCTCATGGGCTCCCCTCTTTCTTCGTAACCATGCTATCTGTCCTCGCATCTGGTTTGATGTTAAATGACAGCAATTTGTAAAACAGGGTTTGGAGCATCTTTAAAGCCACTAGATTTTAAATGGACACCAATAAATGGGCTGCATGAGGTCAATATAATTTCACCATTGCCTGTCCTTCACCCTGTTGCCCACACACGCTCCATCATAGGTTTGGCAATCAGTTTAACTGTAGCTCTCGACTACTCTCATCAACATCACAGTGTCCCTGCATCTCCATTTGAAATGATATCAGAAAGGCTCAGAAACCACTTGCAATTTGCACCTTTTTAATTTTGCATAAGAGCCAATTATGGTCAATCACGCCCGCACTGTTTGTGGACTAAACACAATGCTAAAGCAACAGGGGAACCAGACACAATCCCTACATGCTGCAGACAAAATCAACACTATCAAAGTACATTTCTTTCACACAGCAGGATCCCTAAAGGTCACTGGAGCCGTAGTTGGAATGCATTAATTAAATCCATACTGGCATGTTCTTAGCGATCACTTTATTAACCAAAATAGAAAGCACACCTACTCCATTAACACCAAGGTTGTGTGTAGTGCTCAGTGAGTCATTACTTCGGCATAATCCACAGTTCATTCTACTGAAGCCAGCTCGCCTGAGGTAATGTCAAACAGAAACCAATAATGCAGGTGGAAGAGTGTGGTATGTGTGAGCTCGACGTGCCTCAGAGGTACAGTAAAATCGTTGTCACTGATAGCATCGGAACCCATCAAAAATTGTGTCTGATTGTAGCTGCAAGGGGAAACTATTCACGGCGCTTTGCAGAAAATAGTCCTCTTGTGCGAAGGGCACCCCCAATTTCTAAAGAGAAATATTGGGGTTGCTTAATCTTGCACCACACAAAAGTAACATTTATTCTCATAAAATTGGAAAAAGAAAGGAAGAAAGAAACAAAAACATTTCTTAATGATAAATTTGACTCATAAATGAGAGCGATAACCTCCCCCTGTTAAGCCCCACAGCCATGATATGCTGCTGGAATGCTAGTTGAAACACACACACACGCATGGCTCATCCATATGGACTCATAATTCAAGGACAACATGTGTTCCCTTCATCATTTATGGATAGACACATAAAAATAAAGGTCACATAAAGTAGAACTCACTCAGAATTCAACACGTTAAAACATGCTACCTGGCATAAATACAAACAAGCACTGCGACGCCCACTATTCCTCTCTCAATCATACACAAACATGTTCCCTCACACACACACCTACTTCTTACTTTTACGGTGTCCAGTTTGTTCCATGTGTTTGGGTGTCTGTCCTCTGGAGTAGACCATCTGCTCCTTCCTATTTATTGCTTCTATCCCCAGTTGTGCTCTATCCTTCTGGTGGTCTTCCACCCCCATGCCAAAGCAGACACCAATTAGAGAGTTATGCATTAGACTTTTCACTTCTTCCTGGCACTCATTATGTCAAATTCAGTTAGAGCTTGCTTTACTCTCTTCCGCTCTTCAGAGCACTTTAAAGACTTCCAAACACCCACCAATTCAAGCAAAACGGATCTAGGTAAAGTGAGCAACAAACCATATGTGGTTTCAAAGCGTTTTTGTGTCTTTGAGATTGCTTGCGACACAGATAAATTGTAATCATGTAGATCATTTTGAAGTATCCTGAAAACATAAAGTCCTGTGATGCTACCTTAAAAGAAAGCGTGTCCAAATCAGACATCAGTTCTTATCTCAACCTACATCTACAGCGTTCATAGATGACCTTTAAAAGTCCCCCTCTAAATAATTGGAGAAAGAGATATTGCAATGTCAACTAATTGTCATTACCAGGCAAATGTTAATAGTTTCTGCAAAACATTTACTGCCACTGTAATTGACTTGGATGTTCCTTTATTATTTTCACATGTTAACTATATTAAGGTATGATTATGGGCGTCTTCACCTTGTTCCCACAGAAGGTCATAAAAGTTTCTCAGTTTGTATTGAATGCACACTTTTAATGAAGAAAAGTTGTATACGTGCAAAGAGTGGCTCTGCCCCCTTTTAAATGCACACAGCCAAACAGGCGGCAGAAGATAACACACAGGGAATGTGCTCGTACAAAGCAGGGTTGGATTGCAGATCATTTTGCAGACTTTAAACGTTCTTTTCCTCTTCTAAAGTTTTTATACCCTCTGACAGAGCAGACAGTCGCAGAAATACACTGTCAAATATATGGTAAGCAGTATTGCATTTCCTCACTATTGTTTAATTTTGCTGTTATTTAAAAGTTTTAACTTCAATAACACAAGTTTAACGTAAATGGAAATGCTGCTTTTCTAGTCTTCCAACCGCTCAAATAGCTTTTATACTTCATGTCACATTAACCCTTTCACACACACACATTCATGCACTGATTTGCCATCCGTGTATGAATGTGTGCGCGTGAAAGGGTCAATGGAAAGGTCGTTATGTAAAGTGCCAATCTCCAATCAGGATCTAATCATTCATGCATATTCACACACCGTGCTAAGCGTTCGGGAGAGATTTTTGGTTCAGTGTCTTACCCAAGGACGCTTCCACATGTGGACTGTTGCAGTTGAACCCCCAATAGCCTCCCCAACCCAAGCCAACACAATCCATAAAGTCAAGAAGTTTCATTCTTTTTGTAGTAATGGAATAATATTTGTCATGACCCAGCTCACAAGACATGACAAAAAGGGAAATACACAGTTTAAACTGGTCAAATATAAAGGTTAATTACAAAATTAAATCCGCAAGTGGGCAGCGATGAACGGGCCCTCGCACCAATGTGCACGTTGGGGTGTGTCGCGGCCGCGGGGTGCGCCTCAGCAGCAGGGTGTGCATGAAGCACATGATGTGCTGAAGCCACGGGCTGTGCACCAGTAGGCAGTGCTATCAACCAAATTCATATATAGATCTGTTCAGGCCAGGACTGTGATCATACGTGTGAGATTTTAAACCAATTACACATTGTATATGAGAGTTAGTACTGGCTCTTACTAGCAGGTGGTGCTTTGCGTATAAGCAAAAAATAATATGTAGATCTGTTCAGACCAGGAGAGGCATCATACATGTGAAGTTTGGAGCAGATTGAACATTGTATATGAGAGTTACAACTGGCTCTTACCAGTTGGTGGCGCTATAGCCATGACTAAAAATGTATATGCAGATGTGTTCAGGGCTGTACCTTCATCAAACCTGTCAAATTTAGAGCAGATTGAAGAATGCATATGAGAGTTAATACTGGCTCTCACTAGATCTGTTCAGGGCGGGACTCTTATGAAGCACATGAAATTTGCAACATAAATGTTATGGCGAGGCATTATGGCGAAGGTTGTTTGCATGAGTGTCGGTGTCATGTGTGTCAGCTGTTGGATGAATGTAAAGTGTATGGTGCGTGTTGTCGGGTGTGAAACCAAAACGACGCAATACGTCCAAACCAACTAAACAAAGCCATTCTGCCACGAGGTAGAATGCACTAGCACTAGCGTGTAGCTGAGCAGGGTGCAGAGGAAGAGCAGAGAGAGCGTGCAGGTCGACGGGCAGCTCTTAAATGCACCTGGGATACTGACCAGGTGCAGAGAAACCCCGCCCATCTGCAACCTGCAACAGAAAGCAAAAACCAGGACAAGGAAACCGCAACACACAGGCTCAAACTAGTGGGAGGGCCGTCACATTGGCTATGCCAAGTAAATGAAAAATACTCCACAGAATGTATGCTGTATGCTTTTTAAGGCTCACATTGAATGACCTTAAAAAAACCTATGCAAGGAATTTGGAAATAGCTGATTCCATTCCATTTGTCCTATTTAGTGAAAAAGCTCATCAACAAATATTGGTTGAATCACTATCAAATTTTGCACACATATCCATGTTCTTCTTACAGCAAATTAACAAATTGTAACTTTTCATCGAGAGCCATCATCAGGTAAAATAATAATAATAACATTCTGTTCAGTCTCGGCTGTACTTTGCATCAAGTACTCACTAGGCATTCATCAACGCTTGAAGTAGGAGTGCTGATTGGACGGCAGAAGCCCACAAACTCAGGCATTATAAAAGACCTAAGGTAATAAAAAGTTCAAACCAAACTATTTAGACTGTTTCCTGTAAAGTGATGGGTTTGGAGTTCTTGCATGACTTGACATATTGAGATGTTTAAGAGTTCTTTAAGTTTTTCAAGTGTCTCACTGAATCAAAGTACGCTGTCAGAGCGCCGGTTATCCAGTCAGACATACCCCTGCAGAGAGCTCAATCCAGTCAGCTACAGCACATATAGTACATAATGTACAACATTACCTTACTGATAGGCCAGTTGTGCAACATGATGTGTGATTTGGTGACAATCTTAATTAAGTGTTGCTTCTAAATTTGGAGAATTGGTATAATGATCTTTAAACGTCATCAATCTAAAAGTGTGTATGGACCAGAACGAGAGAGAGAGAGAGAGAGAGAGAGAGAGAGAAACAGCGTGTGTAATTCTCAGGTTTATCAGTCAAGCGTATGAAGTACACTGCAGACTGGAGTTTCTATTAAAAGCGACAAACAAAGTGACATTATTCACACATGAACAAGTCCAATGAAGCTTAAATGTGCTGTATAGAACTGTACACATGCTTGGTTTCCATAGTAAACAGCTGCATCCTCACACCCTTGTGTTGAACTGGCCTTTGCCCACATCTCTCACCTGTGTACACTTGATGTCTCTCCCTCATCATCTAGCAGCTTTCAGGCTTCACTTTGTTGTACTTGTGTAGTTGCTGTCACTGCTTTGATGTACACTATAATTATCCTACAGTCATATGTAGTGTATATTTATACTATTATACGTGGCATTCGGTGTATTCGGTTTCTTTACATGTTTTCTCCTTTACTCTCTCCCTCTATCAGGGCTGTGGGGGGGGCTGGAGCCTATCCCAGCTGTCACTGGGTGAGAGGCAGGGTACATCCGGGACTGATCGGCAGTCAATCACAGGGCTGACACAGACAGAAAGCCTTTCACGCTCACGCCTCGATCCCACAGGATCCGTCTGTACCGTGGTTGTGGTCTGTCAGACGGCGCGAGCCCTCGCCCACAGGAAGCGTTGTCTGATCTGCAGCGCAGCGGAACGCTGGCCCAAGCAGCTGGATTTGCGAGATCACAAGATCGCAGGAGAACTACATTATCGCGCGAGAATTGTGAAATCACACGATAACATCAGTGTTATACAGAGCAACACACAAACAACAGTTCAGTTTGCACCTCTGAGGTTGATTATCTGCTCATTTGGATATCATTCCGTGATTTTTGTGCGTCTACCATGGCTGAGGACACTACTTAATTAAAAGTGTTCTTTTTCCAAGATTTCAGTGTGTTGTTGTTATAAAAACGGGAAAAAACGGGCGTCTGGACTGGTCTGTACATGGTGTTTTATTTTGAAATGACCAGATGCTGTATGCTGTTTTCGTGTCTGACTTCCTGTTGAAGACGCTTCAGGGAAGCGCTGGAGACGGGCCGCAGCGCAATGCTGTGGAATCATGAGCATTGACTTGAATGGGGCGCGATCAACTCCAGAGGTCACACGTAATGCGCCGGAGTCGGATCCTGTGGAATATGAGGGTCACACTCACACCTACGGGCTATTTACAGTCACCAATGAGCCTAACAAGCATGTCTTTTGACTGTGAGAGGAAGCCGGAGTACCCGGAGGGAACCCAACTCCACACAGAAAGGCCCCCTTTGTCCGAACCGGGATTTGAACCAGGAACCTTCTAGCTTGGAGGCGTCAACATTGACCAGCCTATGGAATCACCAACATAGTAGAAATCTTGCACAAGGGTCACCAACTAATTTAGACTAAAACTGGTAAATTCCTTTTTGAGTTTATGAGTCTATGGTGCTGAAAATATGTATTTAATGTATTGTTTTTTAAGGTGCTTTAATTTTCAGTCACTACTGAGATAGGTGTGGTGATAACACAGGCACACACACAAGCAGTATATTTGTGCTGACAAGATAACGTGAGTAATCCACTTGATGCCCTGACAGTGTTATCAGAATAAAGCCCCTGCAAACAGCTGTGAGTCTGTATCTGTCCCATGTTAGCCGCAGCGAAGTGAAGCCGCTGGGAGAAGAGAGAATCCATAGAAAGAGGAACTTGACAAAATATCTTATTTTCCTGAAAGCACGACGTGTGTGTATGCGCGTGTACGTGCATTTACTCCGACACTAACAGTGTGAGCGTACAAACTGTAGGTGGTGTGTGTAAATGTGTAGATCCGTGTGAGTTTATGTGCACACATCAGAGCTGCCATGGCTAGACATTACCTTCTCCTGACAATGCAATTAAAGCTCTGCTGCTGCATGTAACCTTCTATTTACTGTCCGGGGAGACCAATAAATTGCCCCTGTATTTGTCACAATAAAGGAGCCATCAGACTCAAGGAAGTCGCTACGTGTGTATGAATGTTGATGCTGAGCAGCTGTTCAATTAAACCGGTAAGGTGGATATGCACCCCAAGGCATAGCATGGCACCATCTCTGGGTGAGGCTAACACATTGTACCCCGAAATGACAGTGACACCGGAGTCCAGGACCAAGGTTGCGTATGTACTGATTGTCTGCAAAACTTTTGCTGCCAACTTTTAATTAAATCTCCAGCTGTGTGAATATGTTTCCAGCATTTAAATAAAGTATCGATCGAGCATTCACTTATATATACATAAAGACAACAAACCGTAGCCTAGCCTGTGATTTCACAGAGATTTACCATCTGTAGTATTTCCATGGAGAATGAAAGACATTAAAGGTTAATGCTGCAGACCTGTTGATGATTTTCTTAAAGTATAACTTCCATGACAGCAGAACAAAGCTCTCTTGTGTGGGAGAACATTATAAAAGGTAGAACAGTAAGAAGATTAAACAAACATTTCCCTCCTTGTTGCTTTCTGCGGATGGGCTTGTGTGTATAATTTTTCAAGCAGGGTTATTAGCAGTCTTGCAAAACCTTTTATTGTCTCTACAATAAAGGATAACCCTCTCCTTGTGCATATCATTTTTACATACCATATCTCTGGAGTGCATACCCTTCTTCTTTGTGTGACGCCATTAAAGTATCTTGAGAGATGCAAGGCAAGGGCAAAAACAAAAGGCGACAGCAAAACTGAAGGATTTTGAATTTTGTATGTGATTTTAATATTTAATTGCTTTATGCAAGTCTTTCTACTGCACGGTGGTTAACGCTGTCGCCTCACAGCTACAAGGTCACTGGTTCGAATCCTGGTTTGGCCTGCAGGGGCCGTTCTGTGTGGAGTTTGCATGTTCTCCCTGTGCATCCGTGGGTTCCCTCCAGCTTCCTCTCGTAATCCAAAGACATGCTCGTTAGGTTCATTGGCGACTCTAAAATTGCCCGTAGGTGTGAGTTTGAGCGTGAAAGGTTGTCTACGTGTCAGCCCTGTGATTGACTAGAGATCAGTCCAGGGTGTGCCCCTCCTCTCGCCTAATGACAGCTGGGATCGACCCCTACGACCTTGAACAGGATAAGTGGTATAGATAATGGAGGGATATCTGAATATAAGTATTACCTTCTCATTAATTTGCTCAACTTAGGGGGTTGCAATGTGGGTCTGTCGCTCTCACTTCTAATTTGGTCCTGAGTGAAATATTTAAGGAAATACTGGAGGGATTTCCAACTCTTGGACTGGCTTTATTCAGCGGTGTTGGTGCTGCTAGATGACTTATTTTGTAGGATAAATATAGTTGAATAAAGACAATTATTTAAACAGACATTCATGGTTCACAGACATGTAGTTCTAAAGCTTTGGCGACCCCTAATTTTCATTTAGAAACTACATGAGGTTTGGTTTTGGGTGAAATGCCTTGTCAACTACTGGGTTGATTAATCCCAGTTAATCTGGAACATACAGCAGTGTACCCTTCAGGATGAATTGTGAAAGCTTAAGTGATACCTCAACCTTTCATCTAATCCCTTAATGAAGTGATTTTTTTCTGTGATTGATGATACAAATGTCTGCCAAACTGTAACACTCAAATCCACCTCAGATGCATGCATGTTAACACATGGAGCTAAAATGTTGAAAGTGGTAAAGATGTTTACAATCAGGATGCTAACATTGTCATTCTTAGCATTAACTACAGATCAATTAAAATTCATTTGTCATGATCAGCTCTTAGTGTAAGAGAAATCCAATGAATCATGTCAACCGCTGTCAGCTCTTTCCAAATTCTGTTAGATCCTTCTGTCTTCCTGTCTGTCGACTTGTCAGTCTCTCTCTCGCACTTTTGGTTTTAGTTGAAAGATCAGCAAATTGGAGAGGCTACAGTATGTTGAGCCAGAGGAGTTATTACAGACGCGAGAGAGAGGGGGGGAGAGAGAGCAGACGGGGGAGCATGTGGATGGAGACAGAGGAATGATATTTGGACAGTTGTATAATTGACTCCTTATCCAATGCTCTTTGCACATCAGAGGCGCCCCCTCTCCTTTGACTCGGTGACTGATCAGATGTTCTCACAAAAATAAATCAATCAGGCAATGAAAATGTATCCTGACAGCTGACTCTCTTGTTCTTTCTCTCCCTTTCATTTCTCTTCTTTGTCTTTCTCTCCTCCTTGCTTTCTCTTTATAACGTCATGACAGCCCAGAGTTAACTGCCTACAATGTCAGCACCATAGTACTTATCCTCTGGTGCTTTGAAAAAGTTGATATATGACAATAAAACAATTATTGTGGTTGCTTTAATTCTAACCATGAAGGATACAAAATGTGTCGTTTAACACCTGAATAACAGGATCTCAGTGCTGCACGACTGCAGAACACTGCATGACCACACTTTCTTCACATCTTAAGTAGACTACACTAAACATCTCAACATGCTTTTCATAGGAATGATATGTCACCATCTGCCAGTGTAAGCACAGTAACATATTATCACTGGAACTGAGAAACCCTCCATGTGGTTTTTGGTAACAATCAAATTTTAGGATTCAAATTTTGAGAATTTGAGACATTTGAAAATCCTAAACTGTATAAATATAGTGCTATGAATATAAAATTATTATAAAGTTCTGCTTTTTTTATATGCATGACTTTTGCTGATGTCATGTAAATGCTACTCAATACTTTTAACTCCAAACTTTCTTGCAGTGTGATGACTAATAAAAAAAGTTAAAGTGATAATCTGGAAGATTTTCATGTAAATAAATTTCTTAAGTCACTATCTATCGCCGAATGAGGTAACACAATGGTGATTGAGTCTATGGCTAACTGATTAAAGCCTTTGCATCTGTGCATAAGTTTGCACTTAATGTGTTTCGGTGTTTCGTTTTTAATGATATGTTGCTTTCTGCCATAGTTCATGTGTTCTTCTTCTCTGTTTCCGTGAAGAATGTAAACAGTGGGGGCGATAACCATAACCATAAGTATGTATTACCTGTTGTTGTTGATGTAACAAGGACATATGTTGTTGTTGTAACAAGAACACATGTTGTTGCTGCTCTCTTTGCCTGTCTCTATCCTGCATCTCCTTCTATCCCATTTTCGGCCCATCCAGTCGAGGCAGATGGCTGTTCAACATGAGTCTGGTTCTGCTCGAGGTTTCTGCCTGTCAAAAGGAAGTTTTTCCTTGCTAATATGCCGAATATTGCTAAGTGCTACTCATGGTGATTCATGTTGGGCCTCTCTTTAAATAATGTAACAAAGAGTCGGTCTAGACCTGCTCTTTTGTAAAGTCTCGAGATAGCTCCGGGTATGATTTGGCGCTATATAAATAAAATTTGATGAATTTGATTTGATTGATACTGCCCCCTGCACTTCATGTAGTGCACTGCATTTAGCAATGAGCATTTACCGGCCGGTATGTGATTTTACCATAATACAACAACAATTTACAACAATTTTACGACGCGTCAATGCTAAAATTCCGCTTCGACAAATTTTTATCGTCGACATAATCGATTATGTCGACTAATCGTTGCAGCCCTAGTTAGAACCAGAGCCAACCGTGGACGTCTAGATATAATGTAAGTGTCCTCCCGCAATTACCGTTTATCGCCATGGGATGGCGCCAAAGAGAGCGAAACGGAAATCTTCAAGATTCTATCTTTAAGCGTAGAATAATTTCCTGCACTTCTGCTACATGTAATGGAAGCTATCCTGGTTAACTTTAATGCTAATGTACTCATGAAAATCTCAACATGCTGCTGACATCTTCTTTTAAAGACTATTTGTCCCTATTTTCTTGTGGTGGCAGACTAGTTAGTAGTCTATAGTAGTAGTAGTTAATAGATGCGCTTATCTCCTGAATTAACAGATTTTATTTTGTTTTTGTTTTAGTGGCACATAGAAGCCTTCGATGACGATTCATTCTTCAAAAAATGTCAACTAACGTGTTCCTCTGTGTCCGTGTAGGTTGTCGTGTTTTGCATTAAATGCATTTAACCCAACTATTCAGCAGCAGGCCAATTTATTAATTGTTCATTTATTCATATTAATTTGTTCATGTATGAGTTATTATTTTAACATTATCCATTTGCCAGTAAAATAGGGCAACCATTGCCTCATTATAAAATGATTCTGTTTGCTAGTTTTAGAGTGGATGTGGAAGCCATACTCTCCAGATTAACCTCTGTTGACCTGCTGTCATCATGACATGTAGGTTGGTGTTACAACCATGCTGTAAATATGTAGGTGCATGCCTACTGATGATATTGTGTATATATAATGCAGTGTAATTATTCTACCCTTGAAGCAGACTGTGTTGCTAAGTACTGCTCATGGTGGATTCATATTGGGTCTCTCTGTAAATAACATTAAAAAAGAGAGTAAGGTCTAGACCTGCTCTTTTTGTAAAGTGGCTTGAGATAACTTTGGTAATGATTTGGCGCTGTACAAATACAAATTGATTGATTAATTGACTGAAGAGAGAGGCTGGAAACAGGATGTCCAAGGTCTGAGGGATTGAATGAGGGGAATTGAAATTCTAAAATGTTTATACAACACGTTACAGGTCAAGATTGAAGAAGAGAAAGGCGGGTTTCTAAACAGATAGAGGCTGTTTTGTTGAGTCTCCCACACAGGGCAAAGAAAAGATGTGTTTTCCACAGTGATATTTTTCTGGCGGCATCTCACAGAAAATGTATATTTGTTGACTTTTTGCAAAAATATTTAAAAATAATAAATTGTGGTTGTATTTTGGGAGTTTGTGTGAAGCATTCAGAGTGTTGCCGACAACAAAAACAGTCTTTAAATACACGTTAGATGACGAGTATTAATTAAATGATGTAGTGGTGGTAACCTCCTTGCATAGCTTATTTACATTGAAATGTGCCACCATGTCTTATTATGCTGTGTATTTGTACACTCTAAGTTAAGCTGTGTGGATGTCCATGAGTTGCACTTTCCAATTTGCACCTAGTTACCACTGTACCAGGTGGCCTCAGGAGGAGAATAGATTGGGGTGCTGACCTTTCTGTGATGTTATTTTGACAAGTGTGATGGCATTTTGAAATAGATAGTGTAGAACTCTTGCACAACTGCACTGCTGGAGTACATATATATATTTATTGTGTGTACCAGAAAATAAACCTAATGTTTAAAGCCCAAACTAAATGTAAAAAAAGATGGACACTCATGTCAATTAGTTTTAGTATTAATTTAATGTTTCCAAGAACAAATCTGCAAATGGTTTCAACAAAACTTATTATTATGTTACTTTACTTCCACACAGACAGTAAGGAAAGTCCAGAGGTCAAACTGAAATCACACTGACATAATATATCTTAGTGAACCTCTTTGCAAGGCCAAAAACATCCTGGTCAAGTAAGCTGAGACAGAGTGTAGGCAACTTCATATCAAAGCCTTAGTGGATGACCCCAGGGTTAAAAAGTGCCGGCCTGGAGAACTGGTCGAGGTTTGTGGGCAAGTCTGGGCTCCTGGGGATGTTCAAGGCCTTGGTCTGCTCAGCGCAGGATTCTTCTGAGGATTCCTCTGGCCCTCTGCTCCTCCATGCTGTCACTATGACCTTAGTGAGCTTTGAGCGCAGAATGCAGTCAATGTAAGTTTGTTTTGTCACTCATCCAACAAGCTAAGAAGCAGAGAAGTGGGCAGATGTGGTTTAAAATAAAGTGATTTTATCTGATTTATGGAAATAAGCTCTGTGTTTATTTAGATTGAGAATAATCCAAAATCAAGTTCATCTTTTGATAAGAAGCGCCACCTTAAAACATGATTGAGAATATTCAGTTTCTCAAAGTAGAACTTTTCCGATCTCTTTCTTTCCAGTTCATCTCGCAGCCACTTGGTGGTGCTCAATTTGTTTTGCATATTTTGGGCCTCATGGCTTGCCGTTTGAACCCTGGAGGGGGCCATTTTGTTTTTCCTAGCACCTGCCTTGGTATAAAGCACCTTGAGGAACTGCTCAGTCAAAGCATCTACATCCATCCTCCTTGGGCATCACATAGAGGAGCATTTTCTGTGAGTACACGTCTTATACAATGCTTAAATGTTTATATATTGTGTGGATGGCTAGGTTTTTTTGCTTTGGGAACTTATCTTGACCCACCATGCAACCTTTCCTATAAATGGCTTTCTGCTTGCTTAATTTGGTAGCCATATACTGTGTCTAATATTGGTTTTTATAAAGTCAAAAGTAGGTAAAGGAAATAATAACCACCCATTGTTTCTTCATTTCAATTTTAGTCCATCATACTGCCGACATTGATACTAACTAAAGTTTTAGTTTAAGGAAGGGGATTCTTTGACAAGTGCAGAGGAAGAACACAGGGCATATAATTTACACAGTGAATACTATATGTATGCTACAGAATACCAAAAGCTGTTTAATTCCAATTAACCTTTAAGATAAAATCGTACTTTCCGACATATTCGTGTGGGTACACGTCAGCATTGGCTCCTGAAAGGCATATGCAATAAACATGCTTTACTTGCTTTTCACATGATGCCTTCATTGTCTGTGAGACCATGAAAAGTTTGACCACAGCTCTTCTTCTCCCACTTTAAAACCTGATTTTGTAGTTCTCACTGTTTTTCCAAGTAAAGTCTTCTTTCGAGACATTTACAAGGCCGAAGACTGTTTTTCTCTGCAGTTGGAACACACCCTCCGTTCTCCTTTCTTGAAATTGATAACCGCCCTCACTGTCAAAAGCCATTTCCAACATCCACACAAAATAGAATACATTTATGTGGCATGTCACCCCAACACTGTCCGTATCTTTAACAAAAGCATGGACGTGCTGACTGACTTACAGTTTTCTTTCCCGAAACATTATGCATGTTGTCGTTTCTCTGCCTTCATGTTGTTGGAACTGAGACCATTGCTGAGGAAAATGTATGAAAATAAGGAAATCATAAAGCCCTGCAAATAACCAGATCTGAAAAAGTAACAATATTGATCATCGCAATGATTATTTATTAAGAACTCAATGTTACAACATTGATGCAAGGTTTTTCTTTAATGGATGGAGACTCGTCTCTCTACCACTAAAAAACTGAGCTACATTTTATAAAGTAACAACTTAAAAGACTAAACATCTTTTAGCAAAGCAACACACTGCAATTAAGCATTAAAGTTACTTTTTAGACTGTTATATAATATTTGTAGTAATTAAATATGAACAAATATGAGTTATATAGTAGAGTTCAACTTTTTACTTGTTTGGAAGTTCTCTTTTAACATCTGAGCAGAATTCAGAAGATTCAAAGCCAAGAACAAATTAACAGCATGTCTCTAGCTTCATTAAACAAGTAATATGAAATTAAATTAAATAAATAAGGCAGCATAAAAAAAAATATCCTTAACCTCTGGTCTTCTATGGGTGAAGTGTCCTCAGAGATGAGAGTCAAGTGTGATGCAGTCAGGGAACTTTCATCATGGTAAAACATTTACTGTCACATGGTTTATTACTGCTGTCGTGTGTGCTCTCAGTCCTACTGAAAACAACATATCATGAGCAACAAAATAAGAAATAATAATGAAATATACCCTGTCATTTATGATGAATAAGTATGTTTATGGTGCCATTTATCTGCTGTAAACAAGATGTATTTTTTAAAATCTGAAATTGAAGCTGGGATCAATACGTTGCTATAAGCAGAACTCAAACAGGCCGTGCTCCAAAATAACCCCCGTTTCTCTGCTGGTTGCATTTGATTTATCCACCATGTCATTCATGGTAAAAGTTGTTAACTCAGTAGATTTTGTTGTACTAATCAGGAAGCAAAAAGGACCTGGAGCCCACAGCTTGGACTGATATTATATTCAGGACCAAACAATGCACTGTGCTTTGTTTCAGATGGAGCCAAACAGAGATGCAGTGTTCATGCATGTGATTAGGGTAGTGTGTGTTTGTACAGGAGAGGCAGACTGCACTGTTACTGCTGCTAAAAGTAAATTTGTATGAAATAAATGTAATGTTGAAAACGTATTTCTGTGTGACTAAGAAAGTGAATATTTTGGTGCCAATTGTATAAGTCCCTTAAGATAAGAGTAAGCATTTAAGACTGCCATCAATCTGCCTCTCATTTCCTGACAGCGTATTACAAGACGTTTTACAGTCCCAGTCTGTGTAAGGTGTCTACTATGCATACACTAATACTTAGCACTCACAGATACAGAAGCGCAGCACAATTCTTAAAGTATTTTTCTACACAACTGGGTAGGAATATACAAAGGTATCATCACTCCTGAGTACATGTAGGTTAAGGTCTAGACTTGCCCGTCTGTGTGATTTATGAGAGGTTGAACATTTACACCTTGGCTTTCCCTTACTGTCTGACCAAGTCATTCATCAGGCTCCATATAATGAATGGACTTGTTCTTTGCACTGGAGCTAACAAGACGGTGGGGTCCTTAGAGTTCAGTAAAACGAGATTACAACCACTGGTCAAGCCCAGGAAAAGGGAGCAACTCCCCCTGGATTTGGAGCAGGAGTGTGAGGCCACAGGGGGGGGTGGGGGGGATGAGAGGATGAAGGCAGCATTACTGTGAGTTTCTGCTGTAGTCATACTTTCCAAAATGGCAGTGCAAGATCACAAAATAGTGGAGTTAGCAGAGAGAAATGCTAAACCCCAGGACAGAGAAAAGGCATGCAAAGAAAAATCGTCAACTTTATTGATGGCCGTATGAGTTTTACCTTTCCTTTGAGGCCCCTCCTCGGGGATGTCAGCGGTCATTGACTGCAGACCTGTTGCAAAGCAGATAAAACTGCCGATTCAATCAGACTGAGTCCTGCAGGGAAGAGCCGACTCAACATGTGGGGCTCCGAGTCGGCAGTCCCACCTTTTGTGCCGGTTACTCTATGTTCCAGTTTTGAGTAATAAATAAATAAATGACCAATAAAAAAATACAAAATAAATAAATAACTGCGATCCCTTAAAGAGCTCTTTTCTACTGCGAGCCACCGGCCTCAGTAACAATGAAAATAAGAGGAGGAAAATGTTCTCGTATAGCTTTTGTCAGAAGAGTCAAAAGATAGAACATCATGTACGTTGAGACAGGAAAAAAACAAGTAAACTGGCCTCAGCCACACAAAAGAGGACTACAGTTTTAAGCAACACCCTATGATGGAAAATTAATCAATGTGAACCGGCTGACCTAATCAAGCTAATTTAATGCTTGTTCAAGCAATACAATTGCATATGGGACTCTTTAAGACAGACCAATGTGAAGTCAAGTCGAGCAAAAATCACACCAATTTTCATGGATGATGAACACATAAGCAGCTGCAGAGGAGCACATGGACAAGTTCTCAAATCGATCATATGCATGGGAGGGAGGCATTAGTTGTCAACACAACAAAGCAGTTAAAGTCTCAACGGGACCAACAATAACATATAGTACGATATAAAAGCAGTATATAGTACATTAGAAGCTATGAAGGTAGATATTGTGTAAGCTGGTGAATCTATTATGATAAGGCAGCAGTGAGAGGTGCCAACTGTTACAACCTGAAAACAACACTGACATTTCATCAGTTGTTATGCCAGGAGTGCATTCAGCTGCATTTGGCAGACATGGAGAAACCGAAGCATTGATTTTGAAGTGGGTTTATGCCCACTTAATAATTGTACTTTTAATATTTGTTCTCCTTTTTTCTTTTTTTAGATTATATTTGTGGCTTTTTATGCCTTTATTTTAGAGAGAGGACAGTGGATAGTGGCAGAAATGAGGGAAGAGAGAGTGGGGATGATACGCGGCAAAGGGCCGAGGGCGGGAGTAGCATCGATGACTGTAGCCTCTGTATATGGTCGCCGATTTAACTGCTGAGCCAAACTGGCGCCATATTTGTTCTCCTTTAAGCTCTGTTTTGGTCTTCCCCAGTTTCTAAGAGATATCTCCGTCTCTATAGGTCCCTGCATCTCTGCAGGTTGACAAAAGTGGCATTCAGGAAAACAGAAAGAAATGCCCAAAAAGCTTATAGCAATTTTACAACCAAGAAATGTTAGAAGGTTCTATTTATTTTTTAAGTATCTCTCAAAGTTTGATTATTATTATTATTATTATTATTACTGAAAAATGCATTAAATCTTTTTATGGAGGGATGTGCATGGTCAGTTTCTTTCAGCCTTCAGCAGGGCAAATGTGGTAACATTGATATTAATGTGTAGAAAAGCAACAACACACTTACACTATAAACAGTATATAATGTCTCTGGCTTGTATTGAGTTGTCACTTTTTATATCTAAACCTCAGACGGTCACACAGGGGCGCCTGTAACGGCATCCCTTTAACAATGTATCCTCCCCCCCCTCCTCGCTCCCTCCAGCTCTATGGGGACACGATTAAGAAGACAGGTATCCATTACCTTGAAGCAGAGCAGTACACTATAGCTCCAGGCTTTATGTCACACTCTAATATATACAAAGCCCTGCGAATCTACCCTCTTGAAATCCCCCATGCCCTTTATCTGCCAATCCCATGACTTTCATTGGCTGACTTGAAGGATGATATCCCTAATGTTCATGACAAATTAATCCACAGGGGGAAAGCCAATGACAGTGAGCTGCCAGTGGGTCATCCCTTTGGCTAAGTCCGTCATTTCACATTTGTAGGGACTCATGTGCAGGACTGCATAACTAAGCAGCATATTTGTACAACCTGAATGAGGGGGCCGGTATCCGTATATACGTAGAGACAACCGGTAAGGATTCAAATCCAAAGAAATAGGGTCTTAATTGGGCCTGGGTGTGCTGCTTCAGAAGCAATATACCTGAATGAAATGCAGCAGTGTTCCTGCAAAGGCTCTACAGGAGGGCCACATGTTTTACAAGTCGATGTCTGCGCTGAAGGTGTTGGAATAAACCAGATGTTTCAATTATACAGTGATGTACGATCTTTGCAGAAATCCTTAGAATGAGACCAAATTACCTCAATAATAATATTGATTAAGGAGAGTACCAATTCAGTTTGACTGATCTATAAAAATTGGATTGTATGTAGAATACGTCAACCATTTATATTGATTATGGTGAGCATTATGTGAATGATTCTTATTGGAAATAATGCTTTTTTATTCTCCGGCTGGCTTGACAGGAATCAGTTCTGAGACATTCCTTAAATTTCAAGAACATAAAATTTTACTGTGTGTTTTGGAATAAAGATATTACAAAGATGGGCTGCATGGCGGTGCAGTGGTTAGCCCCACAAAGCTAGAAGGTTCCTAGTTCAGCCTTTCTGGAGTTTCTATATTTTCCCTGTGCGTTTGTGGGTTCCCTCCGGCTTCCTCTCACAGTCCAAAGACATGCTTGTTAGGTTCATCGCTGACTCCAAAGTGTTGGTGTGAGTGTGAAAGGTTGTCTTATGTGTCGGCCCTGTGATTGACTGGCGATCAGTTCAGGGTGTTAACCCACCTCCCGCCCAACAGCCGGGATTGGCTCCAGCCACACACGACCGGATAACCGGACACGAACAGGATAAGCGGTCCATAGAAAATGGATGAATGGTTGAATTGTATGTTTTAGATTAAAGATTTTAAAAAGATATTATAAATTCATGCATGTATATTATGCATAATGATGAACATAGTACACGTAACACTGTAAAACTAGGAATAAACAGTAAGTTAACCATAAAGAATATGTATGTTGACTTAAACCATAACAAGTTAGTTTTATATTGAATACACACATTATTTTTGCTTTTTGAAACTGTGTTCTTTTAAATAAATGAATACATACATGAACAAAACATAGCACGGTATTATGTTCACCATTCATGAATGTTCATGTTCGCTACATATGTACATGATCATACATTGACTAAGTTACTTTGCACAACATCATCACCTCTTGCAGTGTGATGCAGCTCCTGGATGGTGTTTATCAGTACCAGTAAAGGACAAACAGAGGCCTGGCTAAATGTAGTTATATATATTCTGTGTTCAGGGAGGCGAGAAGGAGTAAACAGATGTCGGCTGTTGGGTGCTCCAGGAGTCAGGGGCTAGATGAAGCATACAAACACAGATGCTAGGACAGAGAGCTTTACTGTCATTGAGAGAAGCAGACAACCAAATATTGTATTTACCTGAGTTTTGCATAGCCGCATGTTCACGTGGTGAAAATTGTAAAGGCCACTGCTGGCATTTGAAATTGATGCATTAGAGAAACAATGTGTCAATTGTGTCTCGTCTCAGCAGCGCTTATTGAAGTCAGTGGGCCTAAAAGCAGTTCTGAGTTCTCGTTTGATTCCAGCTGTGGCATGAGAAGCACTGCGCCATCTGAATTCAAACAAGGCCTCATAAAATGTAGAATGCTCAGACCTTGCTGAAGAGCTCCTGTTTGGCTCGAAATGTATTCAATTTGAGCTCGTTTCTAGCAGGGCTGCATAACAAATAAATGCCAGAGAAATTTAGCGACTAATGTTGCATGGCAGAGACATTGTTTCATTTAAAACAAATCTGCCACCAAATATTGTTCAGCCATGAGCGCTCTAATCACAAGATAAACCATTTATAACAACAAAGGGTGATGTGGTTATGTCTGGCATTCATTGCACTGCACGAAGCTGCTCCCTGCTCATCCGGCAGCCATGCTGCTGGTATACCAGAGGCATAATGAGGAGCAGCAGGATAGCAACCCTGCGCTGTGTTATCACTTTAAGAGCTAACTTAGGCTCAAGTAGATATGCTGGCGCAGGTGGAGGCCGGATAGGTGGAGATAAAGCTTCAAGAAGCAACAGAGTGTGAAGCAGTTGGCAAAGCAGGGGTGTTTTTGAATGGATTAGGGTTTGTGTACAATGTGATCGGCTGGGGAATTAGCTACACCTGATGTCTCTGTCCTCCCTGAAAAATATACACTATTCTTTGTGAAACTGTGAGTGAGCACAGTTTCATTTGGCAACAAGGGAAAACATGGTTCACATTTCTTTAAAGCTCTGAACTGTAAAGTTCTTCTTATAGGAAGACAGATAATCTCCATAAAGCTGGGTGTGGCTGTTTGATTGACAGCTGTGTGTGTGAGTGTAAAAAACATGTTTTACTGCATACATGTCATGGAATACATTTAACATACAACGATGTAGATTAAAATCCATTTTTGTAGCCTTTCTGGTTATAAAAAAGTGTGTAAGTTGTAGCCACGTGTGATTTTGCATGTTAGTTATCCATTAATCCACTCACACACTCAAAGTGCATATCTCATATAGTCAAAATCAGGCTGCTCACTCACTGAGCTGTAACTATAAGCATGGATTGGTTTTGAATTTAGCTTTCAGGATTAATTATTAAGTGCAGTTTTTGATGGACCTCTGAAACGGCTTCTCCTGTTGCAATATTAATTGCCTTGCCAAAATGTATTACAGATTTATTTTCAATCATTGAAGGGTGTCAGAACTCAACCCCCCCCTTAGAAAAGAAGCAATGCAAACAGAGTGGGGGAAGTAAGGAGATTACTGGCCTACTGATTGTGGTTTCAAAGGAGGGATGATTGAGGTGTCAACAAATTTGTGAATTTGTGCTGGCTGCATCGTCATCATCGCACATTGAGATTTCTTGCCTTGAGTGGCCTCTTTTTCCATAGCATTGATTTCATGATATAACCTTTATTTGATGGTTGAATGGGATAGAAAACTTGAGATATTGCAGCTAGATTGAAGGGGCGGGACATCTGGTAATTACCAATGTATATGACTGTTAAAGCAGAAGTTGTATTACACTGTAGGTGTAAGTAGGTTAAGACAACTGAAGTCTAAAGTTTTGAGAAGAGATTTAAAACTCGTTAGTGAAACCTGTTCTCCTCCAGGAGGTCATTCCAAAGCTTTGCAGCCTTAATAGCGAAAGCAAGGTCGCCCTGAGTTTTCAAATTAGATTTGGGTACAGCTAGGAGTGACCTTCCCAATGATCTCAGGCAGCAACTCGGGGCTCATAGGGAATTAAAAGCTCAGTGATATGGCTGGGAGCTAAACCAGCCAGTGTGTAAACATTAATAGCAGAATCTTAAAATCAACCCTGAACTATTGCTGCAGCCAAATCAGGGCTGCTAAATTATATGTGATGCTCTGTCTTCCTAAAAGGATTCTGGTTTGGTAGTTTTGGAAATCTGGACAGGTTATATCTTCCAAGACAGGTGTATTGCTATGATACATAGTTGACTTAATACAAACCTTACTTGCTAAATCTTGATTCTGTAGTTCTTTGATTTTTTTTTTTAAAACTACGAAAAAGAAGAGATGGATTTCATTGAGATCTGTTCACAATATGTGACGCATAACTTTAGCTGAAGACAAATGAGTGCCACGCCATGTCACTGTTATTGGGATCTACACAAAGTTACAGCTGAAATGTAAGTTGAAATGGGCCCAGCAAGGAGCTCTGAGGTATCCCACATACTTTCACTGTTCTAGATGATCTGGCAGATGATACATTTAATTTTATCCATAGCCTCAGCCAAGGAGCCAGTATAGAATATGGCCTTGAGTAATATAATATATTTATCCTCAGGTGTTGTTGAACAACTGACTTTTACAGTGGGTAGGAACATTGCTTCCTCTTAGAGAGCTATGTACGCAGGTCAAGATGAATGAATGCAGTACTTTCCGTACTTCTTTGTAAGAGAGACGGAGAGAGCAGCGAGAGTCAAGTGGACAATTGTGTTCTAGTATATTTGCCATAAGGTCTACAATGGACCAGAGTGTTATGAGAAAAACAACAGGGATCGTTTCCATAGTAATACAGTAGAATGAGTGGTTGCTATAATGTGACTAATATCATGTTCAATTATGGTGGAAAAATGAATGCTGTTCCCACAACAACATGGATGGTGTGTGTTTTATACTGTGTGGCTGTTTTGAAATGGTGCAGTGGTACATTTTATTCAAAATATCCGGTCAAGGATTGCTTTATTCATTTTTATATGGACTTTTTTAGGAGAAAGTTTAATTGGAAATCCATCAAAGCAATGTCTGAATTATGCAGAATAATGAAGACACTTTTGACATTGCTTTTGAATAATTTCATTCATTTTAATTATGTTTATTATTGAAGCGTTTTCCAGTGTTTAACTGCATCTCATTGTCTTCTGTGTCATTTGATAAGATTATCTACAAGTCATATCATGATTTGATCAAACTAAACAATTTAGGTTTTATTAAAAATGTTGAGGAAATTTTACTTAGAATAAGATATATAGCTGACACTGACAAATTATATAAGTCATTCCTTAAGCCTATACTGCCTTTGGTAAAGTGTGTTTTTTGTGTGTTTTTGTCTACTTCATCCTGGAGCTACAGGGTCAACCTCAATTAAATAATTTTATCATCCTGGAACGAAGAAACAAAGCGAATAAATCTGAGAATCTTTGTCAATTCGCAGGCCGAATATTTATTTGAAAGAACACTTTTGGTAAGACTTTTGACTTTAGAAAAGAAGCACGCCGTATGAAGCAGGTAATGAAAAGAAAAAGAGTGTCAGTATTCAAATTTCTCTATCAATTGGGTGGCTTTCAAGGCCTTTTTAATTTCAAGATAAAGACAGAGTTATTGGACAGGAAAGGCCTGAACCCAACCTACGGTAAAATATCTTCATATCTTTGCATTCTCCTAGAATTAATTCAAGAAAGTAATTGTAGTATTGTCATCCATGTATCATTAGGCAGCCCAAGCAGAGTGTCAACTGCTCCAGTATTCTCCTGACACAAGTATTAAGTGTTTGGTTTCACGCCTGAGAAATACAGTGCATATATCGCCTGACCCTGGCTGCACTGATGAATCATGCAGCACTGTAACAAAATGTACCCTGGGACCCATGTTAACAAGGAGAGTGAGGCCAGCATGCAACACAAGTAACATAACCTTATGCTTAGCATTAACAATTAAATAACAGATGCCATTGGGATTTGCTCCTCCACTTCCCACACAACAGTGAGCAAAGGATAAAAAGAGGAAGAGCATTATGAAAGAATAAAACTATGCCTGCAGTCTTTAGTGCAGAATAAGGAAAATTACTGAAGTTTTCCATCACTATTTCATAAATTATTTAGAGGTTAACAAGGTGGCGCACTATTATACTTCAGGGTAAGACTGTAAAAAAAACAAAAACTGATTTTTCACTAGTGATCAACAAGGTTGGGAGGGTTACTTTAAAAATGCATTCCCATACATTTTATCAGTAACGTAATCCAAGTACCACAATTTTAAAGTAACATAACTGATTATGTTCAGTTACTTTTGGATTAATTCAATACCAAACTCAGATCCCATCGGCTATAGTTTACGACGATATAGCCTCTGGGGACACTGGTGAACGTGTCGGGCGGAAAGAGAAACCGCTTTCTTGTGGTTTACTTGTTAACGGGTCTTACCTTTGCCAAAATTTCCACGTCATGATGCAGATTTGTAAGAGGTAAAAAAAGTTTTGTCAGGTCTGTCCTCAAGAGGAGAGGAAAACTTAAAAATGCTCGTTTGTTGAACGGAGGTCGGATCGATCCGATGCATTCGAGGAAGTCGGGAAATCTGAACGCTGAATGGCTTTTGTGACGCAGTGTCAAGGGAATTCATTATAAGTTAAATTTTTAGAGCTAGAGCGGATTGTTAATCCATAAACACTGAAAAGTGAACTTACACCAGGACTTAAATCATTATGACACTTTAATGCTCACTTATTTATGGTTGTAAATCCTTATGCACATTTGCACCATACTGTTTTTGCACTAACTCTGCTCATCATGTTTAAATTTGCACTACCTTCATGCAGCCACTACTCGATGTTGCAGTGTATAGTTGTAATTTTATAGCCTTTATTTTTATGTTTGTCTCTTATTTTATTATTTTCTTACAGGTTTAAGGGGGGTGTGGGGTTGGGTTGACAGATGTGTGATTTCATAAGCTACTGGATGCCTAAATTTCCCTCAGGATCAATAAAGCATCCATCCGTTTGTCCGTCCGTCTGTCTGTCCGTCTGTCCGAGTCTTGTGTTTTTACCCACACCACCACCACACCTGACCACGGCCATCACCAAAGTCACAAACACATTTTTTAGTAGTAGTACGAGAAAATGACATTTTTAACTGGACTTCTGAGCAGCTAACATTAGCGGTTGGTCTTACCTGTACCTTTTTCTTCAAATTACATGTCAAGGAGGCATAACTTGCACTATACTGCGATGTTGCATTTAATGTTGTAACGTGTGTGTGCAGGTGCATGGTATCATCAGGGACGGTTTAGAAATGAGACGCCAGATTTTACAGAGCATCTTTGGTATTATATCGTCTTCATTTTAAAATGTATTTTAAAATACTAATCCTGATTGTAATCTCCATTTTTAATACATGTATCATATACATTTGCCTTTTTTGTATCCTAATTATGTAACACTGTTACTTGTATTCTGTAACTCCCCAAGCCTGGTAATCAAAGTCTAAATAGATCAGCAACATTGCGTGAACAGTAAATCTCTGCAATTGCTTTATCTTTAACAATACAGTTGAACAACTTGCATTATGTGCATGGTTATATTCAAGAAGTAATACAAACTTTATTCAGACTTCCATTGACATTTGAACCAACACTTACTACAGCCTTGAACAACAGCCATGGTACTTGTATCTTACTTTTAACTTACTTTAACAAACACAATAAGGCACTGACTATTATTTCAACAAAACCTGAAGGACTGAACACTGAGATAACAACCCAATTTTGGAAATATTACTTTACAGGAGCACTCTGGTGAATTGCATGTGTCACCTTGACACCTGTGACTGCGCTTGTTGACTTTGTCACAGACTCTTTTTGATTAGACAAAAATAGTTTTTTTGACTTTGAAAACCATGGAGGTTTTTAAGCATAGTATCATACTATAATAGATGCTAATTTGTCTAAGAATTAAAGTTATCTAAAATTTGTATAAAAAAAACAAAAAAAAAACAGTGGTTGGAGCTAGCAGCTAGCAGACCACCGGCTTACCCTGACCTTAATCCACTTCTCCAGCTTTCTATACTTTCTAAAGACTCTGGGCTTATAGTAATCTCTATTTACAGATTCTACATAGAAATGCAGAATCTGTAGGCAGGGACGAGGATTTTAGGGATGGCAAAGTGTTCTGGTTTCTGTTTGTCATACGCTTGTAGTCCGAGTAATATTGACCAATCACGTATCAGCGGCCGTGCCGCATGCGGGAAAAGCAGTCCATATGGAGAGCAAAAGCAGGCAAAAGGTAATGCTCCGTAATGACATCCCGGCTCCAATCAGCGGTCATCTGATGATGGTTTAACTTCTTATTCATCTCTGTCAACAGACATCTGCAGCAAGTTCAGTTAACAATCTGTTCTAGATTTGAAGCTTTGTCACGAAAGCCGTTCAGATTTCCCGACTTCCTCAAATGCATCAGAAATGATCCGACCTCTGTTCAACAAGCCAGCGTTTTAAAAGTAGTTTTCTTCTCCTTGAGGACAGACCTGACAAAGCTTCATTTTTACTTTTTATGATGAATTGAATTAAAGTAAATCACAAGAAAAACAAGTTTATTTTTCTGTAAACGTTGCAGCACGCGGAAAAGGAAGTCTTGACTGGAAGTCGCTCACTGCTGGACACGCCAGACATGTTCACCGTTGTCCCCAGAGGCTATATTGTCATGAGACTACAGCCGATGTGATCAGAAATTGGGCTTATGGTAACTTGCAAAATATTATATCAGTAGACCCATTAGGAATATTTATGCTAAGCTATATTTTCAACTCTCAGTTCAAAATATTATTAACTTATAATTAATTTCCCAAAATATCAATCTTCTCCTTTAAAAATGTTTTGGGTCTTTTCAAAATAAAGGTTTCACAAAGCTCTTATTTAGGAAAAGGCACACATGCTGAGGTTCTTAATTCACATGTCAACACAGTCATGCATCTTTCTCCTCAGGTTTTTTCTCATTCCAGCAACCAGATGTTGCTGTTAACTGTTACAAATAACTCATGAAAGTGTGACTGAATATGTGTGTGTCTTCATGGCGCTGTGACAGTTTGTTCACCATGCAGTTCATGTTTGTATGCTTGGCAGAGACATTGTAGAAGTTCCACATCTGGCAAAGCAAGAAGCGAGTTCACGTGTGAGCTATCTTATATGCAAAGAGCTACAGTGTGAGAATCAGTAAATATACACAATAAGCAGGGCGCACCTGAAACATTCTGCATATATTTCAGGTAAAGAATGCCTTGTCTCATTCTACAGACCGTACTCCAGCTTACCTCTGTTTTCATGTAAATTACATTCTGCATTTTAACACACAAAAGAAAACTTGCAACATCTCAAAGCGAAAGACTTTCATTGTTTTTTTGGGGGGGAAAAATGAAGTTTGTGGAAACTATATTGGATCTTTTTGTACCGTCTGAGGAGAGTAACTTGTGCTTTCTCCGCAGCACAAGTCGCTAAGATGATGCAGTGTTGTGTCTTGGAAACATTCCTCAGGAAGCCTTGACAAAGCTTCGCCCCCAGCCTCCTTGGTGTACTCAATCATTATCACCTGGTAACAAATGAACACAACATTGATACACAGCCATGGGTCCCACAGACTCATGTTTCAGGATCTGATTAGCTTTGATGATAATGAGAGCTTGCCTCTATTGCTAACCCCCAAGGTATCCGGATGAAGCTCTCCATCATCCTCTGCTGGATTCTGACACCGCTGCCCAGATGGTGGTGCAGTCTCACCCCTCTCCATCTTTTTTTTTTTTTTCTTCACATGCTAAATACACCAATGGAGGGTTGCCCCTGGGCGTTGACAGTGCATATGGACACCATGAATACCTGCCTAATCTCATTACAAGAGACACACACACACACACACAACTTCATAACAAAGGAGAGGAAACATGGTACGCTAACAGCTGGCTTGCCATCTTCACTTCATTTAAAACTCTACTAACGTTGGGTTTAATGGAACGATGGATTTCTGCTTTTGCCTTTGATCAAGATTTCAAACCCAGCAGTGGTTGGTCTGCCACAGAGGGTAGGCGGAGCTAAGCGGCTGCTTTTCAGGTCTCTGCAAGTGTTGTGAGTAAACAGTAATCTACTATGGCTGAACAAACAAAGAAAAGATCGATGACTACAGATACAACTTCAAAAATAAGTGAAAATCCAAAGAAAAAGAAACAAATTGGACGCTCAGATGAAGGCAAACAGTCTAAAAGGGAAAGCGACCGCCAGCGAGGAAAATCAAGAGTTACCACGGTAACAAAGAGTACGTAGACGTCTGGTTATCTTGGAAGTGTACTCCTGCAATTGCGGTTTATCGACTTAAGGTGCTGCCAAATAGAACAAAACTGAGATCTTTGAGATTCTGATTTTAAAGACCCCTTTTAGTGAAAATCAAGTTTTTAGACGTATCGTGACTGGTATTCTACTCACACTGTTACCGCTCACTTGTATCTGACCTGCCAGGGCCACCAACACTGCCACCAACTCTTCTATGACTTTGAGGTTTTTACGCCAGTTGGCACCCACAATGTTGCATTACTGCCGCCCTCAGTTTATAACCTCTCAGTTTCTGTTCATTTTAAGCCTTTTACCTTGTCAGTAAACATGACTTTGTCAAAACCTAGTATGTGGCTAACCGCATCAGGTCAGTGTGCGCTTTTGTGGGCAATGTGTTAGAAGGACTGTCCTATGAGGCCGATGACGTGTTTTAAAGCAGGTGCGCGCTGCGGACGAGCAGCCCCACCTACTCCCTGAACAAAGTATCCAGAGCCGTATAGACAGAGAGTCGCGTCAGTGGAGGTCCAAATCCCTAATCATTAGACCACCACATTTCTCCCAATTCAATTTTGAGTAACGGAGATTCTTAAGGGAAAGAGGAGTAAAAGTGGAAGTTGGCAGAAATCTAGAAACTTTAATAGAAAGTTAATTAGTGCAGGGAAAGGGACATGGAGATGGGCATGGCTGGTGGAGTGGAGAAAAGGCGAGAAGGTGAGTATCCAGCGGGCAGGGTTCCGGCAGATGGCCAGGCAGGATGGCAGATGGGGAGAGTGGTGATCCTTAGGCACAGAGAGAACACGATGAGTAATCACAATAAAAAAAACAGGGAGCAAAACACTTCCCCAGATTTCCTCAGGCGTAAGACTACTCTACCATGGTGGCTGAAACAACGATCTGGCGATGAATGCATGGAGAACCACTATTGGGTTGGTGAGTAGATGGAGGGCAGGTGTGCAGGTACAGAGAATAACTGGTGGCACAGCCAGAGTAGCGACACCTTCTTAGTATTCATCTTGTATTCAGCACACTACAGTACTACCGGTAGGGAGGAGGTTCATGTTGCGACGCTGTAGTTCCGATATGTTGGACGTTTTTCTGTTTATTGCCTCTTTCCTCTTTGATATATTGAGTGCAATCTTCTTCAGCCATATACAGCACTTAAAATTCAAGGTCAGAATTCATGCCTCTGTGAGATTGATCATTATAAGCGTAATGACACCACATCAGTACTTTTTAACTACAGCCAAATCCCCTACCTATGCCAGTAAAACATGTATAAGCCATCCTTTCCAGGGTTTTGTATTAAGACTGTCTCAGCGCTAATTCCCAGCCTTACCTTTGTAATATTCCTAATGAGCCCCTAAGCCCTGAGATCCCTCGTTCTGCTGTGTTCCACGTTCCCTTTGATCCTGACGATCCCTTTCCCAGCATCCTCGGGGGTCCGCACATAGTGTTACCTGACTGCGTGGTGCTAATCCATCGAATATTCATCCACACCCCTGTGCCTGCACTGTCTGTCCTCCACAACAGGGAAAAGTCAAACGCAGTTTTACAATATTTCAAGGGAGAAATTCCAGCTACAGACAGTGATGACTCTTACATGACATGAAACAATGATTACTGAGTCTTGTTCTGTGTGACAGGTTTGTTTATGAGCGGTCAGTGCTGTCTGGTTTTATTCTGCAATTGCCTGAGAATACTTTTTAACAGTGTTACAATTGGTTTGACATCCCCAAACTGGCAGCAAATCTGAGACCGCTGAGCAAACAAGCATGCTGCTCTGCAGAGACTCGGAAAGCTATTACAAATAAGACAAGGGCAGCATATAGCTCGGGTTGAATCTGTACTACACTGTAGATAGACTGTAATAATTATGAGTTATAGGATTATGTGAGTGTGTGTGGTTACATTGTAGCAGCAAATATATCTTTTTCCAATTAATGGAAATCTGAATGCACATTTTTTTTATTGCCAGAACAAGAAATTATGTCTTGAATTTTGTGGATATTGAGACAAAATGTTGGCACTGCTCTCGATTTTTACTGCATACACAAAATCAGAGACTATTGCACAATGATTACTTTACTCTTAATGTTCTCAATGCTCTGTTTTAACTGTGTATAACACTTCATTTATGTATGGTGCTTACTAAATAAACTTGCCTTCTATGCCATCAAGGTCAAAAACAGCCACGGGGTAACTTGGTAACTGCCATAACTCCTGGGAGGAGGCAGGGAGTTTCTGTATCATGGAAAGCAAAAGCAGGTTTAAGATAAAGAAGGAAAAATATTCTATCACCAGAATTAAACCGAAAATTTGATTGTGAAATAAAAGGAAATCCCTTCAGGAGACACCAAACCTAAGCAGATTAACAGCACACATTTCTGGTGCTATGATGTAATAGAAATAATACATTCAGATGCATGCACATGACACATGACATCAACTTGTTTTAAAGCCCCCCTCCAATGAAAACCAAGTGTTTAACCTCGCAAACATCTCCATGTGGTGTTCTTCATGTGCTACAAGACGTATCAGGGACAACATAAGCAGTCATCTCCATGGCTGGGCCTGTCTTCTTTCAAACTGCAGTGTACTAAGGACAGGCTGAACAACACGTTTTCAGATTGGCAGGTTTATGAAGGAGCCAATCCCGTTAAAGGACGGGGTGACGCTATGCATATCATTATGGGTAACCTATGGCAGCCACTTCGTCATCGAACCGTCATCGAAATTTTGGCAAACTCACTACTGACTACTAACGTTAACGTTACTGCTACTAATTACTACATTTCAAGCTAGCTAGGTTTCAACAAGTTGCCACTAGATAGATCCTGTAAATTGGCACTTAGGTCATTGCCATCAGTGTGTGAATGGTTGAATGTGACATGTAGTGTAAAAGCATGTCTGTTAAGGTTCTCCGTCACCCAGGTCATGGTAGTTCTAGGCTTAATCCAAAAGGCAGCTGGACTTGGTTGAAGTTATTGAAGTCGTTTCACCTCTCATCCGACAGGATTCTTCAGTTCTAATGTAAAAGCAGCTTTGAGTGGTCGGAAGACGAGAAAAGCGCCTTATAAGTACAGTCCATTTACCATCTACCACTAAACAGAGACGTTTTTTGTTTTCGCAACGGAGGGTGTGGTTGGAAATGTGCATAGTGGGCGGGAACTACGCAGGTTCTGGAAAAAAATATGAAAAAACCTATCAGACAGAATTTATTATTTCAAGCAGAGCATTAAATATGTCTTAAAACATGACTGGAACTGGAAGATGTAACGCTACGGACCAGGCTTTATCCGTAGTATTGTCATTTCCACACTCTGTAAAACCACAAAAGAGCAGGATGAGGGAGAGACTGTGAAGCTAAAGCCAGAGAGAGGTGGGAACAATATAAAATGCTGATATAAATAGTTCATGCCAGTCTTTTTCTAAGCGAGTTTTTCCACAAATTTCTGAGAGTCAGAATGTTTTTTGCAGCCTGATTTGTGTCGTTGAAGTTCTAAACCGCCTGTCATTGGATTTCTTTTAGTATGATGGCTTTCCATTGACAACCAAAGATTTCACTTGGTTTTTCCCACCGCTTTTCAGTCTTTGGTAGTTGACAGCCTTAAATCGCACGGTGTAAAGGGACCCTTTAGACTCTCCGTGCACTTATCAAAACCTAATGCCCTGCCCTGTGGTTCTGCACTGAAAATAATGTTACCACAACTATGAAGCTGCTCCACTTCTTGTTATTCATACACCAAATACCTCGGCTTCATGTTGTAAAATAAAGTTAAGATACTTTCTGTGCAAGGTTTGATGGTTTTTGCTTTTTTCCCCTGCACTCTGTTGTGTTGCCCCGCTGCCACAAGCACTCCACTTATCATTTAGAAGCGCTTGATCAGGTAGGGGGTGATGTGTGTTTTATATTTTCATCTGCAGAAGCAGTAGTGCTCCAGTCCATCTGTGTGTTTTGTTGAGCGTTGTGTTTTTACCTTTAAGACCCCGTGCTCCCCTCCCCTCCCACACCTGCCCTCCAGACACCCTCAGCGAGCTTACTGTCTTGAATCAGCTCATTAGTGTTGGAGTATATGTGTCATTTGTCAGATTGTCTGGGTTTGCTTTGTTGCTCTTAGTGTTCTCGCCTCTGAGGTTGCCTCGCCTGTTCGTAGTTACCCGTTACCTGCCTGCTTTCCTGTTGCCAACTCTGGGCCCGAACAACAAACAAGTAAAAAGGCCTCTTAACCTCAGCTGTCTAACCTGAGACTTTTGGGTCCAGTGAACTATCCGTGATTGTTGCAGTGCGAATTCTCCACCACAGGCTCTGCAGCTATCCTGGTGCTTTGCAGCGCAGAGACTTATATTTTGCCCTTTTTTCTGTGCTGTGTTGTATCAACCTTGCCCAGACATCTCACCCCCGAACACGATGCTTCTTCTTCTAAAAGCTGCCTCACACTGCATCGAGAGTGTTGAGAGACAACAGGGCAAAAGACAAGACACCGTTTGGATAAATTGCAGTAAATCAGATTTACATTTCATCCACAAATAATCCTCAAGGAATCTTTTTTTTCTCCCTCTATTTGCACATCTAAAGCTTTTCAACCTAAATACAGAAATCCATCCGTCTTTTTCTCATCTGAATTCTAACTTACAGCTGTCTTTATTGAGCGTAAGGCACAGTCTCTATCTCCACAGTTCTCATGTAATGTGCTGCCCGTGATATACTAAATCATCTTTGGTGCTCAGTGAAGCAGGAGATGATTTGTCTCTTGATAGATTAAATTGGAGTGTTGTATGATAGTTGGGGAGCTGTATTTGTACAGGATCACACCCACTGCCTGGGTAATGGCCTGTGTCCTGTGGGAGTAACAACTTTTTGTTCTCTTGTTTCTTTTTTTTCCCAACTTCCTCTCCTCCAATCGTCTAACCCGCACTTCTGGGTTTTGGAACTTACAACATCCTAACTTGAAATTGTGAAGAGACAGTATGTATGGAAATGACTATTGAATGAGTACACAAAATCGGGTTACTTCTATCGACCAATCAGCCATAACATCATGACCACCTGCCTAATGTTGTGTAGGTCCCCCTTTTGCTGCCGAAACAGCCCTGACCCGCTGAGGAATGGACTCCACTAGACCTCTGAAGGTGTGCTGAGGTATCTGGCACCAAGACGTGAGCAGCAGGTCCTTTAAGTCCTGTAAGTTGTGAGTTGGGGCCTCCATGGATCGGACTTGTTTGTCCAGCACATCCCACAGATGCTCGATTGGAGTGAGATCTGGGGAAGTTAGATGCCAAGTCAACGCCTTGAACTCGTTGGGTTCCTCAAACTATTCCTGAATCATTTCTGCGGTGTGGCGGGGCGCATTATCCTGCTGAAAGAGAATACCGTTTCCATGAAGGGGGTGTAACAACCTTCAACAATGTTTAGGTGGGTTAGCAACATCCACATGAATGGCAGGACCCAAGGTTTCCAAGCATCACGCTGCCTCCGGAGCTTTCCTTCCTTGGACCACTTTTGGTCGGTCCTGACCACTGCAGACTGAGAACACCCCACATGAGCTGCAGTTTTTGAGATGCTCTGACCAGGTGGTCTAGCCATCACAATTTGGCCCTTGTCAAAGTCACTCACATCCTCACGCTCGCCCATTTTTCCTGCTTCCAACACATCAGCTTACAGGACAAAAAGTTCACTTGCTGTCTAACATATCCCACCTACTGACAGGTGCCACTGTAAGGAGATAATCAATGTGTTTCACTTCACCTGGTCACCTCAGTATTTCTGTAGTAATGTTATCTTGTTTCAAATGCATCAATGGCTGAATAGGCTAGCTTTTTTTTTTTTTTAGCATACCATGTTTCTTATTGTGAATGACTTGTGAATGGATATCATGTGCGTTTCCTCTGGTGTGCACGCCTCGTGCCTTAAATGAATTTGAATTCCCATCTTCATTCAACTTCCTCGCTTTATTTACATGATTAATTCAAGTGCATGCTTTTTTTTCCAAACCTATCTGCATCTGCACGTGTCCCTGGTGGTTCTGTTGATTTAAATAACAGCGAGAGGCATATGTGTGCATGCAGGCAGGCACAAACACAGCCCCTTGTGGCACTTTTTAACATAAACTTCCATACAAATGAATTAAATACCATCAGACAAAGGTGGCCCATGAGCATCACAATACGCCTTTCTTTTTCCACCTTGTAACAGCCACAGAGGTTTCTAATGGCAGTGGGGGCAGGGATAAGAGGTTCGGCTGAAGGAAAGTGTTTAGTCTGCACTGAGCTCAGCTATAGCAAGAGCTCTCTCTTTTCTTTTCTGTGGTGCATTGTGAGGCTATCTTCCCTCCCGGGCCTCTCTCCTACACCCTTCTCCCTCATTACTAACGAACTCTCTCTGCCAGGCCTTACCTCAGGCGGCCCCCTGTAATTATTCCCCAATGCCACAAGCTGGTGAGACGGGTGTCCGTTACACACTGTGTGCCGAGCTGAGAAAAACAACAACTGTGGGGCCATTATTTGTCAATCAAACCCAGGGCCAAAACAAAATGCTGTCTGGTACATCCTGAGTCCGAGTTATCATCATTGAAAAGTGTCAGGCCACAGAGCACTTTTATTGATTTCCGTACTGATTTATTTATTTTTATCATCTCGGCATCTTCCCTGATGTCTGTTAGAGCCATTCCTTAACGTATATAGTTTGCTTTGGACAGTATATAGAGTACAGAAGCAGTCTTTTCTTTGTTCATGAAGTAAACTCTTTGTGTCCTTAAAATAATCATTATGCTAAAAAAAGCTTCAATCTTTCTGCAGAAATAATAGGATTCTTGCTTGTTGTTCTCGGCTGCAGCGTCTTGGTGATGGATGCAGCCGGTCGCGGCTCGAGTTGGACAAATCGGGACGTTGATTCTGATCTGGTTTGAGTGAATTTCTCGTCTCCGTAGATGGTCCCACTGGGTCGATGTTGTATCTCCCCCCCCCCCCGCCCCCCCCAGTTTGGCTGCTCTCTCAGACTGCCGTCACTGATCAAACAGACTTTTGTCGTCATTTGCGATGGTGGCAGATGTGTGGGTGATTCGCGCACAGCAGGGGAGGTCATCACTTTGGCTGCAGGCAGAGTCTGTTAAAAGTTTCAGTAATGTGCTGCTTATGCACCAACACAGCTGAGGACGTCCTCCTCCGGTGGCTGTCGAAGTCGTCTCCTTAAGCAGATGGTTAAAGGAGCAGATGATTTCTGTAGCACTTTCAAAATTAAACATCTTGAAGCCAACGTGATTATATCCTGCACATATTTGGATACACACAACAATAAGTGAGGTTAAATGTTGCTTTTTGCAAATATAACTTATATTGCGAAAATATGCTTTGTTTGAAATCAGGTTGTAGTTTCATTTAAATATCAATAAAAAGCAACCCTTTGTTTCTATTATAAAATATTTTCGGGCAAAATTATGATTTATTGTCAGGATAAAATGTAGAAGCTTAAAGATCCATAAGTTTGACTCTAAACGTTGATATGCACACTGTCAATACTGTAAATATATTGTAGGTGCAAAGGTTATAAATGCATCAATTGGATTTTGGTAGCCTTCTGAAACTACATCCAGAATTAGGCTGTTTTTACACATATTTCTTCTATCTCAAATTAACAATTTCTACACTCAATCAATCAATCAATGTTATTTAAAGTGCAAAATCACCATGCAACATGGTCCCAATACACTTTACAATTTAAAACAAATACATAGGACAAAAAATACAGCGAGCAAAATAAAGAAGATTAAAGCATATTAAACAAACAACCACATTAAAAACATCACTGTAAAGGGGATGTTGAAATCTGTGGTTGGCTCTACTGTTCCGTGTAACTCAGGCCATTGCTGTTACATTCGTCAGTGCATTTCTGAAAAAGACTCTTCCTGCAGAAAAAAAAAGCTGCATTGTCTTTTTAAGGAGTGTGTGCAAGATGGTGCAGCTTCCTACTTACACCGTGTGAATTTCTGTTGCCTGTTATGTGTTCGTCTTGGTCAGGAAGTACAGAATGACCATCTAGTATTGATGCAAGTCCGATCCTGTGTGATGCAACCTCAGTAGGTAGCAGAGGCAGAAGGAGACTTTAAATCGTTGTCACAAACATAGAAGCTAAAGGAGAATCGCAAAGCATACCTGCAAACAGTACTTAAATATAATCATTTTCATATATATTTAAGGAACAGCGTTATGTTTTCTGAAACAACAGGGCAATATGGAAGTATATGGAGAACTAAAGCTTTGTATACAGAGCTGAAAGTCACGTATAGCTCCCAGCAAAGGTGTAGATTCATGTTTAATGAGTCAAACCGACCATATGAATCACATATTGCCTCCCCAAATCATATGCATTCTACATTACATGTGTTATTGTACTAACTGCATTAGTTTCCACTGTGCCTATGGATGCTCCATTTAATCCACTGTAATATCACAAGGCACGTTGCAGGCCACTACGTCTCAACAAACTCCTTAAACCAATAACACCAAGCAAACAATGGAAAACGTGTAATTTGACTTCCCCTCGTAACAAAAAAAGGAGCACAATGAACTTGTTTACTCTTCTGTTAGCGCCCTCACAATCCATAACACACATTACCACATCAGAGAGATAGCTTGTGGGACAAGCAACTAATTAGAGCAACCCACAAACGGCTCCGGCTAAAGTTATTACCAGAAAATACAGCACGCACTTTACGAAGCTGTGTAAATCACACCCAGGAAAAACGTGTAAAAAGGGAGGCTTACAGTGTTGACATATTTTTTTTCCCACAAGAAGGTGTTTGTGGAAAAGTGCTTGATCAATTTGTTTTGTATCTTTTCCAAGTTGAATCCCTTTTCCTGTATATCCCTCCTATGCTACATGAGTATAATCAAAACTGTGCTGCTTTGACATTGCAGCAAGTTTCACAAGTTTTGCAGGCTTGCGTCATTGATCCAGTGAACCAATGTAACATCACAATCCATTGAACGGGACAATGCTGCGACAACTGAAAAGGATATATTCAACATATTTTTTTTAAATAAATCCGATACTAATCGTCTGAAACAATAACCCCACCGAAACAGAACTAAGAAGTCAGTTTATGTATGACTTGAAAGATGATTTAGTTTGATTAAAATGCCAGTGTTTCTCATTGCCTGATGAGTAGGAGCTCTTGTAGCCGTAGCCGACCAAATGTCACGCTGTGTGTCTGATAGCGTCTTCTGTTACCACAGCTTTAATTAGATATTCAATTTGTCTGAAATTAACCAAATCATGCACTATTAGCGTGGTCATTTTTTCCACTCAAGCAATTTGAGCAAATAACTCGAAATAGCGTTGAATTTGATTGCATTGCTAAACTAGTTTTGGTGCTGTACTGTTATGAATGGACTATTGCTTTAGCATCTTTAAAATCCATCCATTCTCTATAATGCTTATCCTGTTCAGCTGTCATTGGGGTTAGAGGCGGGGTGCACCCTGAACTGACGACCTTTCATGCTCACACTCACACCTATACAGGCAATTTAGAGTCACCAATTAACCTAACAAGCATGTCTGTGCACTGTGGGAGGAAGCCGAGTACCAGGAGGGAACCCACGCATGCACAGGGAGAACATGCAAACTCCACACGGAAAGGCCCGCTTCGTCCAAACCGGGATTTGAACCATGTTTTTAAATGAACAAGCTGACATTGATCAATAATTAGCCTGGACCAGACCCTCTTATCAGCACTGCAGCACTTTGTCAGCGTCTAATTGGCTAATTCACTCAGCTTGTTGGGCATTATCAGGTTTGATAGACCCGTTTCACAGCTGACCTTTTGACACGTCATAGTGTGGAAAACCCAGACATTACTAGTAACATTTACAATAGCTCTGTCCGATCCCATTGTCCCAGTAAGAGACAACAGTGTGTGTGGGTTGAGAACTTTAGCTCTGCTTTTAAAACATCCATATCAGCATTGACTCACTGTTAGCAAACGGGCAGACCTACCCATGAGGAAGACTCTTACTCCTGCTTGAGATATGATTTTGTCCTTTACTTGTGTACACAATGCTCATGTGTCATCTGCATGTTCTCCTTCAGATGTAATAAGGGAGTTACTGACTGCTGCAGGCCTCATAATATAACCATCAAATCTACTTAGCTAGATTGAGAGAGCGTCCAAGGTCGCGTCCTTCATGAGAGATCATAAAAGCACATTTTAGAAATTCTGTTTATACCACATGTAAAGGTAATTTTGATCCTTAGCTTTTAAATATATCACAATGAACTGTTTATTCTTTATATGCCTGCAGCTATCTCTGTTATAGACAGAGGGAATGCAATATCAGTATTTGAACCAGAGATTTAATTATATCTTGAATAGAAACTCTTCAGAATTATATTAATTATTAATTATATTCTGAGAGGTATTACATTACATAGCTAAGTATATTAAAGATGCACAGTCAGTTCATTCATAAAGCCAGGAGTGCAGACTGCACACTGTCTTGACAACCTGCATCATCGCCCTCGTTCTATCCGTGACACCTGATGTCATCTCGTGAAACCACGGTGACGCAGGATCCAGCGTGGTCACAGCACGGCTGTGGAGACTTCCTGTGTTCTCAAATCTACCAGAGAAAATCCAGACTTTTTGCTTATCAGGAGAAATGTCCTAGTTAAAAGAGCTCAAAGTCAGCCCGACAAAGAAGAGAGAAAGCGCAGGTCGACAACGGAACCCCAACCTTCATCTTAAAGACTAAAATTGCTAACAGATGTTTAATAGCGAACACACAGCACATTTCGCACAATCAAAGGGGTCCTGAGACTGTAGCGCTTTTACAACAGAAACATCAAAGAGGCGCTCAGCAGCTGATGTGGCAGAACTCAAGGGGAAGGTGTGGAATACATTACATCAGTATTCAGGGATGCTACTTGTGAAGGCAGTCTGCTGGAGGGAGTTTTTATACTGTACACGTCCCTCCGTGAAAACAACTGATACCTCATTTGACACCGCTGATTACGTTCAAGGTATTTATATTCTATAGAACCAGCTTGGCTCTATTTTTGACTTATGTTTGGATTACAACTATGCCTCAGAAAGAGGCAAAATGCAGTTTATTGTGTTTTAAAATGATTACAAAATCCTTCTCTTGTAGGTTTCTACCCTCAAAAGATTATACAAAGTGAGTAAAGTGGTAGTAAAGTATAAATTTCCCATGCCTCTATTTAAAATAATCTACTGCCCAGACATTTAAGCTCAAGCTTCATAACAGTAATATGAAACAGCCATTCTATCACTTCCTGTCGGCTTAATTCAACAATGTACAACACTACGGATAGCAGTGGTATAGTGTGCTAAAATAATGTACTACCACCAGTACCCGTCGGCATGCATCTGCCCTACTAGATACTTCCTCAACACACTCTTGCAAAAACATATCTTGTATTCACACTGTTCTTGAGTGGAGAATCTGAATCATGAAGTTGGCCTGTTCCATTTCATGATCCTGTAAGAGATATCCAACATATGTCCTATAACAAGCAAGACCCGAGGCCGAGGACACTTGATCTCTACCAGCCCTGGCGATAAAGCTGACCTTGAATTCTGACCTCTCTGTGCAGGGGCAACATATTGTTTTCATTGCAGGAAGGTTTTCTTTCAGTATAACAATGGACGAATACTGTACATTTCCTAATTAATTCATGAAGGTTAGGTTGAAGGCATAGTACAATGTTACAATTACAATGTTACAATTTAATTTCCAAAGCAACGTACATCTGAGAGTTAATGCAACACAAGCAACGATCAAGACAGGAGGGAACGAAGTCAGTAAGAGCCAACAAACAGCTTCAAGTGCGATTGGACACTGGTGCCGACAAAATCATCAACAACATTAACATGGTCAATGTAGTCCTCATCATCATGAATCAAAATCAAAAACAACAATATCCTCAATTTCATCCTCATCAATAGCATCAATATCATTAAGTACTGAGGTGTTCATGAAAGAGCTGGGTCTTTAGCGTCTTCTTAAAGGTGAAAGGGACTCTGCGGGCTGAATGGAGTTTGGTAATTAATTTCACCACCGAGGGACTACAGAGGAGAAGAGTCTAGTTAGAGACTTTGTGCCTTGTTGTGATGGGAGTACCAGGCGCCTTTCATTGGCAGAATATAGTGGGCGGGAGGGAGTGTAGACCTGGATGAGGGCGTTCAGGTAGGCAGGAGCTGTTTTTGTCGCTGTTTTGTAAGAGAGCAACAGGGTTTTGAATTTGATGTGAGCGGCGACTGGGAGCCAGTGGAGGGATATGAACAGTTGAGTGACATGTGCTGTTTTGGGTTAAGTATTGTAGGTTAAGAACGAGTTGGTACAGTAGCGAATGTACCGGATTCGTAATAGTATGGACTGACTGTCAAATAAGTAACGTTGTGTTAAATGCTGAGAAGAGCTTGACCTGAGATTTTGACTTCATGTTGATCCACTGAAAGATCGACATGAAATCTTCATAGGACGTTTAACACAGGAGGTAATCTAGTCAAGATTCCCATCAAGTCCACAACAGTCAATGTGAAAAGAAAATCTTAGATGCTAAGGCTAGCTATGCTCCAGCCAAGGGCCTAGACTGCAAATGTTGGATATCTCTTACAGGATCATGAAAAAGAAACAGGCTAAGACTTATGATTTAGATTCTCAACTCAAAGACCAGAAAAGTTTTTGCAAGAGGTTTGGAGTGTGTTAGGGGTAGGCTTTTTGGCAGAACAAAGCCCACCATTTAGAGGGGATGATGAAAAGCAGGGCTCTCCAAATAACAGGAATTATCTCGGGATCTTAGTCTTTCTCAGAGAGTGCGTTCCATCTTTTGCTAAATACGTGTAATTTGGAAACAAAGGCTGAGGAATGCAATCTTTAATTTTGGCTGGAATGCATATGAGGGATTTATTCCATTGATTGGTTTCTAAGTTTCTACCTACTTTTAGTCCTAAGTGGAAGTCCATTTTTGAATCTGCCATGGATGTCCTTTGTTGGACAGTTTGGAACCCTAAATTTAGAATCCCCAATAATACTCCAGATTTTACAAATAGCACACTCCTAACAACAGCAGAAATAACCCATTCTTAACCAGGCCAAAGTGAGACTCTTCAGCTATCTCTGAGCATGACACATTCCCTTTTTGCTCACCACAGGTAAATAACTGTTGGCCAGTTTCCTTTCCTGCCAAACAGATTACTCATACAGCACAAGCACAGCAAAGCACTGGTCTAATTATCCTCCACTGCACCAAGCTGCAGTTGTCTTTGGCTGTAAACAGTGCAATCACGGAGGCAGCAATGTGGAACGCATCAGAGGTTCCTCACTCACAGACTCCCAGGTGAGTTAGTATCTGTCTGTGATGGACATAAATGAAGAGAGGGGGAGGCAGAAATGGAGTTGAGCAGAGGGGGTGGGGACTTGCAAATAGCATAATAGAAAATATGATTGAAATGCTTGCTGCCTATTCTTTGAAAATTGCTTTAAAATCAATCCCAGCTCTTAAGGGATCTGTCCAGCAATTTGAGAAACGGTTGTTTGTTGATTTATCCATTACATGAGAAGATCCATATCAATTTCTTCTCTGTTGGTCCAGCACAGAGACAGGTTGGGGATGCGTGTGCTTCGCTTGGCACAATCTGAACAGGAAGCAGGGAGAGAGTTTGATCTAAAAGGGAAAAGGATGCTTTCCAAACATGCTCACTTTTGTTTTCAATAGTATTAGAAAATAGTGGCCAACCTTGCAACCCAACAGGACTGTGGACTGTGTAGTCACTGCACCCAGTCAACGGTAGCGGGTTGATGTAAATAAACATGCTAAAATCACAGTGTCTTGTTTTTAAATTTCTATTTCTACAGTTAAAACTAATCCTCAACTACCAATCAATTTTACTCAAGCTACAGCTGCTCCCCCTTCATTCCTCTGATTCTGAAGTGCTAAAATATGTGCACTCACTTCTAGTTAACAACATACTAACATTTTTTAGAGAATAAAAAAATCTGAAATAACAGACTTGGTTATGTATTATAATGCTTAAGTGCTGCTTTGTGCCTCTTTTGTGACCTTACGTCACAACATTTCAATGGAGCTGGCAAGTCACCCAAAACAGACAAAAAGCAGCAAACTACTTCAGCTTAACTGGAATATTCTACTTTGTAAACTTGCATAAAAAGTCCTTTCAATTTCTGTTGAAAGTTTTGTTTGCAGTATAAGTGATGGATTTTCATTCAAACATATCTTTTAGTTTATTTTCATTTTAGTTCAGTCAGACAACTCGCATTTGTATAGATTGACATGTTTATTGAAGCAGCATAACATAGTTTGCCGTCTCGGCTCCGACCTCATAACTCCTTGCAGAATTATTTGCACGCAGAGATTTGAGGAGTGATGAGATAGTCCCCCCCTAGCCGGAGCCTGCAGGTGGATGCTGGGGTGGTGGTGGGGCTGAAAGTCAGAGTGCAGTACTGGTGCAGGGCAGCGATAGCAATGACGGAGCAGAGTGTGAATCAGTGCAGCTCGAGTCGTTCTGCCTGAACTAGCTCGCAGGCGTCGCCCCATTTATGTTAATGTTTATAACACTGGTTTAACTTTAGCCCCTTTAACACACGCACGGTACTCCTGAAAATATCCCGACATTGTGCAGGGTGGGCTGTGAATGCAAACAGACAAATTCTTCACCCCGACTTTATGCAGACTTTCCTTCCAGCCTCCCAGTAAAATGTCCAAGAAGTCGTGGTGAGCCAATGTTTGAACGCAGCACGTAACAATCAGGAACACTCACTGTGGTGAGGACCTTTATATCATGTGACCGGTGTGAAACCAGAAGAGCGGCGCGGATGATTAAAACATCCAAGGTTGAAGAAGAGAATAGCAAAGATGTCTGCAAATTGGAGAGATGAAGAGATTCAAGAGCCGACACCAATTCGCCACTGTTCGCCAGTTTTGGGTTTTCTACTTAGGGGGCAGCTGTGGCTCAGTGGTAGGGTCGGTCGTCTCTCAATCAGAAGGTTATTGGTTCAATATCTGACTGCTACAGTCACATGTAAAAGTTTCTTTGGGCAAAACACTGAACTCCAAATTGCTCCCAGTGGCATAGCCTTTGGGTATGAATGGGCAAAGTATGAATGAATGTGACATGTAGTGTAAAAGCAGCTTTGAGTGGTCCCAAGACAAGAAAAGCACTATATAAGTACAGTCCATTTACCATTTACTTTTTACATTGTGAGGGACATGTGTGAAAGGTCAACTCTGGAAAATTTCAGGGGCAGACTGTCTTGAAATTTCCCGGAAATTGTACTGCAAACTGCAAATCTGAATAACAGCTCTTTCCTCTCGTTTTCATGTAAACACAAAGCTTTTAAACACAGGAGCTTTGGTAGATGCCTCTCAACAGTCGACAAACAAAACGCACAACTTTTAATTTACTTTGAATTCGTCTTGCTTCCTCTCCAGCCTTCTGTGAAATGACTGCTGGGTTAAGCTGTGACAGCAGTGTGTTCATCTCAGTCTTCCATGATATGGCGGCGGTTTACCTATAGCTCATGCAGCACAGCGAGTTCACAGTGAGTTTGGCAACTGTTTGAGAAAATATAACTGCACTATTTATTCTTCCAAAGAGTTTATCTTGTCTTGGTTGTTGCTGTACGTGTGAGTTATAATGATATGAATGCTGTAAGTGTTTCTTATAATGAAGCTGCTCCTGTTCGGAGTAAAACTTTATTGAACACCATCTGCTTTCCCGAGCCCTTGAACGTCACTCGGGACCTGACAGTTATTCCTACAAAGTGAACAGTTATGTGATGTTAGTATAGTTAAGCAGCACAGTGTATTGAGGCTTGTGATGTGTCTGCAGTGTTGGAATCGAGTCAAACAGTGATTACTTAGCGTAAGACGGCGATGATGTGTCTGCTCGCTGCGTTCGTGGAAAAACAGAACATCATTGCCAATATGAAAGATAGTAGATAAAGAACTGTAACTATGTAACACAAGTATGAAGTTACTAGTGACATTTTAAACTTTTAAAATAAACTCCGCTGCTCTTCTTGTTGATGCTACTCTATCCCTGAGACTTCATGAGACTCCACAAAGACGGCATGTTGTTTATTGTGATGGATTACCTATTTCAATCAAGAGTCCAGTCTCTCCGAAGTTGATGATAACAGAACACCAAAGGAACAGAATCAATACACTTACGTGTAAAGCAAAAAAGTCTGAAAACTATGAAACGATCTACATAATTTATGTTGAACTTTTATGTGCTCTTGTTTGGAGGCGAGGATTGTTTTTGTAGTCAGACCCTGAGGCTGCTGACTCACAAGAGAATCTGTGTAATTTTACGTCAATGGTTAAAAGTTAAATTAATGAATTTCACCGTTCTATATTTCCAACACAAAGTCTGACTGACTCATAAGAGAATGCACAGATCTGGCTACTGTTGTAATTATCCAGCAGCATCCTGTTTGATCGTTGGCTGTAATGTGGGTGAGGATGAAAAGCCTGCAGTAAAAACACAACTCCGTCCTCTTCCAACCATCCAGTTCATCTCCAAAGAGTTCAATCAAACCAATTGATCCTGACCTAATTATTATAGACTTCTTATAAAGTTCATTATTTACTCAAAGGTTCTGACTGCACATCTTACTTGATGCATGACTCTCCAATATACATTTCAACACCAAATGCACCCAAATACATCTTCTAGTTAGCCTAATGAGTCTTGTGGCAAGATAATGTCGATGATGAAAAGCTCTCTGATCTCTTATTTAATTGCCCATCGAATCAACGCTTGTTGATCCTCGAGATCTTCTAAAAACGATGATTCCATTAAGTTGTAATGTGATCACAGTATATAAACACTAATGTAAAGAACAAGAGGAGTCTATGGTGATTGAGTAAAGGCGGAAATTAACAACAGCCGGAATGACCTTTATGCGAATCTGATGAAAAAGATGGCCAGCTTGTTCATCCATTTTTTAAGGGCAGAAAGAGGAACTGAAAAGTTGAACATTACTTTTGGTCTGAGCAAAGACAAAACTTACTTTTGGCTGCTCTGCACCCCGAACCTGTGACATTTGTTTTTAGGTTTAGTGTCTGCATGAGAGAGTGTGTCTGTGAATGGGACTGCTGAATTACAGCGACGTACATATTCCAGCCCTGACTTATGGATGCAACATTTATACCTTATACCCTTATACCCTATACCTTTTTTTTTTTTTATCAACAAATACGTTATAGAGAAACGTCATTCTGACAACATAGACTTCAATTAACATACTATACCTTGTTGCAATTACATTAGCATGACCTATATGACAACAATTTAGATGTACATAATCTACATAGTAGACTCTGTAGGCAGGGACGTGGATTTACGGGAAGGCAAGTGTTCTGGTTTCCGTTTGATCTATGCTTGTAGTCCGAGTAATATTGACCAATCGTGTATCAGCGGGGTATGGAAGAAAAACAGTCCATGAGGAGAGCAAAAGCAGGCGGAACGTAATCTGCCATCAGCGTGATCTGATGACGATTTATTAATCTCTATAAACAGACATCTACATGCTAACAGCTAACAATCTGTTCTAGATCTAAAATTGAACTTATATAAATTCCCTTGATGCTGTGTCAGGAAAGCCGTTCAGACTTCCCCGAATGCGTCATGATCGATCTGACCTCTGTTCAACAAACGAGCATTTTAAAAGTTTTCTTCTCCTCTTGAGGACAGACCTGACAATGCTTGAATTTGTACTTCTTACAAATGTGCATCATGCATGATGATTTCTGCGAAAGTAAGACCCGTTAATTAAAGTAAATCAGAAGAAAACGTTTACTCTTTCTGTAACAATGCAGCGGAAAAGGAAGTCTTGACGGGAAGTTGTATCGCTTACCGCCCAGCACCTTCACCAATGTCCCCAGAGGCTGTAACATCTCAGACTATAGCCGATTGGATCTGAGATTGAGATGTACATAACGTCTAGGAGGCAGGGATGCATATTGATGGATGAAAAACTGTAGCAGGGATAAAGCTCCTGTTTTTCTCTTTTGAGGCTTTGGGTTTAAAGGGAGGCAGAGCCTATTGATGGGCCTCATTACATAAGAATCAAACAGAGATTTGAAGTTTGATCAAAAGACTTCTTAAGCTCTGACACACCAAACTTTCCTCAGAACTCCCCCCAAATATTGCATGATTTTATCCGTTGTTAGAAAGACAGGGTCATCATTTAATATTGATTCATGGAGAATTTGTTGTCATTTTTATTCAGTTTATTTTCTTATTTTTTATCGCAAAGCTGGCACATGTCTCTAAAATAACCCACTTTAAGCATGGCACTGTGCAAGTACAGTTTTAGGTCAAAGGTCACTGCTGAGGACAGGTAAGGATGGTTTTGTTGGAGCCACTCTGACCGACATGTTACAAGCCAACAACATCCAAACATGATAAAACCCAACCACCCCGTGATGTCAGGTCCAGCGGCAGGGCTTTTTCCAGCTGTTATTTTTGTGCCATTGCAATCTACTGAATAATTGATAGTAAGCGGTGGCATTTTTTATTCCATGTCCGTGCTTCCTTTAGACTTGTATACAACTTCCCTCAGCACTCAGGTAGTAACTGGCTTAAAGAGAAACTTGTCTTTCATAGTGTTTTCTCTTTTTTTAAACTTTCCTGTCATGTGTGTCCAATCCTTCCAGTGCCTTCTTGCCATCTGATATTTCCACTGAAATTCCCCAGCCACATCTCAACCGTACACCTTCTGTCTTCACAGTTGTCTATCCTTAATAGGTTGACAGGTTTGTGGCAGAAGATGCTGGTTGATTTATTGGCTGCTCCGGGTTCTAGTGGTGCATGTCAGACTTGCATCTTCTTACAAAGACATTTAGCTCGTTTCATCTCTCTCAAGTGTCCTATATAGCACACAACACGGGCTAACCGAGGAATAAACTGCATCTTTGTATGGTGAATATCATGGAAGCTAGGAATATGGCACACGACACTATCTTAAATACCCTTAAAGACAGGAAGTGAACCTTACAAGACCTGGAATCATACGTGTTAGTCATTCATTATTAAAACTGAATATTATATTTTCTCTTTCAGGAACACGAACATTTTCATCAGAAAGCTTCAGAACGCTGTCACCCAAAGGAAGAGATAGCGAGCAACCCAAGCCTAAGTGTGTGCTGACGGCTGAAGACCCTGTCTGTTCTCATTCAACAACCCACCGGTTGGAACCGGTATTCCGAGTCGACTGCATCTTTTTCGACAGAAACCTGACATTGCGGTAAGCTTAAGTGCTGCTCTGCGTTTTCTGGTTTTCATGCACAATGACTCCTCGGGGCCCCAGCACTAAAAGCCATTAGCGCTCCCAGTGGCGTAAAACTTGCATGAATCTATAAATCTTTCAAGGCACTGGATTGAATTTGTACTCCTAATAAAGGATAGGGTTTGGATGAACAGCGCCGCAGCTGAGTCGAGTTGCCGACAGAGCGGGCTGTGATGTTTATTAAAGCAGCAAGAGAACATGAAAACTTCATCCTCGGAGGATTTGTTATTCAAACAGAGCAAAAGCCTCTTCAATGGATGGATCTTTAGCAGAAAGGAATCTATCCATTGTATCTCCTAAAATATTTAGATGTCCCATTTTCATTTGCATGAAGTGAGGACAAGATTTCTTTCACATCTGTTATGTTAGAAAAGAGAGAGCCGACTAGGAGCGCTGAACAGAATCATAAAATGTTGAAAACAATCGCTCATACTCGTGTCTACTTTACTTTACAAGGATGTTCCACACATTGGCCTGAGAGCATGTTTTTTACCATCCTCTGAATGTCTGCCGTTTCTCCATCACGTCCCTGTACTGTACTTTAAGGTTACCTCTAGTACCAGTGAGGGGCTGAGAGAGAAAACAGCCCGGTGTTTATGCCAAACTGTGAAGGACGGTAGGAGGGGCAGACAAATAGGGAGGTGGGAATCCAATCGCCCAGCACAAGGGCGAATTATCTGACCAAGGTGCTGAGAGTGGGGTGTCTTCAGCCACTAATTGATAAGAGCCTTCTATCTTTAGTAAGCAGCAGTGTTTGGCTCAGGACATCAAAACCTTGGCTGTGGCTGAAAGGCTCGTTGTGTCCCTCTCCCTCCTCATCCCGGGCTATCGAGGGAGGGTAAAAGTCAGGATGTCACCTTGCCAGGGGGTCACTTCTCTACTTTCCTGTTTGAAAAGCTGGAGTTGTTTTCACTGATCTGAAACTGAGCCTTCTACTACCTTGAGTTATTTCCATAATAGAAAAACGGCACCTGGCATACAGTTTGCTCTTCCCCCCTTTGTTTGCGCTCAGTATAATTTTAGTAAAATGACATTTTGCAGCTTTATCATTGCTGGATAATTATATTTCCATTTGATCATTTGGAATAAAGGTGCTTTATACTAAGCCAAGGTAAAACTATTAACACATCTGTGTTATTGCATGTATGATTGAGTTTGTTCCTGAAAAGAAACCAGATTTTGTAAAGCAATGCAAGTGATAATCAGTGTTCATTTTGGCAGCTGTTTTAGATTTAGTCTTAGTCTTAAGATAATAATTAGTTTTTGTCACATTTTAGTTATTTTTACCTTTTATACGTTTAGTGTAGTTTTAGGTGCCGACAATTAATCTAATTCAATGAGCCTAATACAGGTTCAATCTGCTTTAAAGCGCCGTCCTTTCATTGATTATTTCCTGACAATGTTCTGCACGGGTAATATAGATCCTCAGCTGAGGTTAATTGTGTTTATGGAAACTTCTGGAACGTAACATTCTGATGCAAAGCCACAGAACAAAGCCGCGCACTTACAGTAGCACATGCTGCACATTCCTCTCTGGCCTTATTTACTGCAGCAGTGTTGGTTTTAACCGCTAAAAACGTTTTTATCATCACTTCTCATTCAAACAGTCTGACTGACGCAGACAACCGTTGCTCTTTTTGTGCAGAAGAAGTTAAGCGCTGCTTTTTCTGTGCGCGCGGTCAGAGCCTGAAGCAGAAAGCCGGAGTTAACAGAGAAAGTTCATAACCCCCTTTGTGATAAATGCACGTTGTTGTCAAGCTGCTGCTTTGGGGAGGAGAGGGGGTTTTTAATCAGTTTCAGGAATGCATTGCTTGACGAATTGGACACACAGTGGGGGAAAATATTATGGATTTTGAATGTCCGACAGCCCACCACTAACATTTTAGTCCCGTCTTGTCTTGTTAACGAAAACAGAAGATGCATGTCGTCGAGTTTTTATTATCAAAGGTCTATTTTTAGCTGGTCAGCGTCTTGTCTTCGTCATGGAAAAAAGGTCCTTGACGAACGTTTATCGTCATCATTTTCGTTAACAGAATTTTAATAGCAACACACTACGTTAAAAAGCACATAATGTCCAGATCAAAATCTACAAAATCCCCTGAAGTTTACAAAGCAAGTCTGCAAATACAAATACAGAATGTTCACGGCACTCCCCAGTAGGATTAGAAGTGAAGTTTTTTAGAAGCCAGTTGGGATTTTGGTCCGACGGTCCAGCAAGCGAAACTAAACCAGTTTATATAAAACCATGCACAGATGCTTTCAACCCACATGCTCATACAAGCTGACTGTACTCTATCTGCCAGTGCGATATCTTGGAGACTCCACTGATGTAAATGAGTGGCTGCTGAAAAAAAGACAAACATTTAGACAGATGGTACCACTCAGCGGAACTCTCTGCTAAACGACATAAAGGGTTCATGGACGTGTTTTCTATGAAACCGAATTAAAATAAGACAAAAACACTAATCACAAAATCTGCATTTGCTGCTTGTTTATTGTGGTTATCCATCAGGTATCCATTTACATATATTCCCGGGTTTGCAGCCATCAGGTCAGAACTGTGCCTTTTTCACAAGAAATACACGAATCAAATAGGCAGGTTCCATTAAGTTTACAGAGCACATTCATGCTCCCCAGGGACGGAACCCTCTCCCTTCTCTGACCCTCCGTGAGCTCTTGCCTGTATCATACTCAGGCCCAAATGTTAGCTCTTCACACTTGATATCTTATAATCCCACAGACAGATACAGTGGGAATTCTATGACAGTTTGGAGCGGATACATGCTCCACAAGGAAAGAGGAGTAGATCTTCAAATTTTAATGATGCCACGGCCATTAATCAAGAGCCACCCTCAGGGCAAATTTTACGTTTTAAACCCCACTCAAAGAAGACGACAAAATGGTCAGTGATGTTCTTTCTCCACACTTTCATATTGTGGGGTGGGATTTAGTCTTTATGGACAAATGGTGGGATTTTTTGGCATATTTACACAGGAAAAAAATACAGTTTGCTTTAATATTAACCACTATGTCACCCATTGCAAACCATGCCATTATTCATTTAGCCCATTTTTCTACCTGCCCTAGCATTGTTTTCTTCTACGGCTGCAAACTCGACCATTTTCTTGAACATAGCTGTGTCTTTGTGCATCTTTTTGTGGTGCAAATGTTCTTAAAAAAATATCAGTGCACACTACAACTAGGTTAGCACAAAATGGGCAGAAATGAACCTCATCGTCACACTCAGTTCACGGGCCTAGTTGGTCTTTTTTATAAGACTGTTAGCTAGTAATCCAACCAGCCCACACTCTCACCAGTCCACCACAGCTCCTGCTGGCTCTGCTGATTTACCTCTCCTTTTATGGAAATTGTTGCATATCATGGTTTGCAGCCATGATATTTAATATAACCGCTTAATCAAATTCTGTTTGCTTCTGTACCCCACATTGTAGCAGATGTTTAAAACAGCACACTTCTGCAGAATTGCACCGATTTTCTGCACCTCTTTACTCTACGTGTAGCATGTTGAAATGTAATCTTTAAATTTAAAGGTAACTGTTTTCAATTTATACTTTACCCAGACTTTAATTTAGCCAACGCTGCGTCAGTCATAATGGGGAAAATTCAAGCTGCAGTTCGGTGTATGCCAACTGCTGCAAAGACAGGCTCATTCCTCGGAGGTCATGGCATTGATTAGCCACAGATGCCCTGGAGCCCAGAGGCGAGGCAGGTTGCAATCTGACCTGAATGAGACTGTTAAGGCGACATCTGAGCCAGTTCAATTAGCAAATTCTAATCCACACTGATTACTCCAAAGCCACATCACTACTGACGGCTAATATCCCCTCTTGGAGTGACAGTCAGACCTTTTGATATGCTAAAACTACAGGAAACTTGATTTACAATTGAAGGCTGTTACCGGTGTGTTTCGCACACAGACGCCATGCCAGGATGCTCCGAGTGTGAAAGAGGTGAGAAAGGAGCGAGATATGTTAATTATGCATTACCAGCAAGCTGTTTAACGTCACCTGCTGCACAAAGCTGCAGCCGTTATGGTAAAATATGCCAGGAACAAGGGTAGTATCACTGCCGATTCACAATTAATTTGGAAAACTGTTGCCAGGCTCCACAAAATACCAACAATGGAGCCATTGCATCCTGCACTAAATCTTGTTTACTTAGCCCAGTTTGCTTCCTATTGAGTCCGGGCTGATGTGTGCTCTGAATATAAACATCCCTTTTTCCTCCTCCTCATGGAATAAATTGCTTTAAACCTTTATTGTGAAAAATCCAACCAGAGGTGCCCAGCGGTAAACAGTATTCCAATTTTTGAAGCGTTCCCCGTCTGCGACAAAATAATTCACGACTGCTGGAATCGAACATTCAAGCCAAGGAAATTAAAGAGCAGGGAAGGTGCGAACGGTCAATAATGACATGTTGAGGTTTGTCGGTTTGGCAGCTAAAAGTTTTTTTATTATTTTATTTATTTTAATTTGTTTAATTTTGTATTTCATGTTACTTGGGAAGCCAAAAATGTATTAGAAACATCTTTCCTCTACAGGAACTTGTTTGTTAATAAGCGGGGAAAAGAGAGAGAGAGATTTAAAAAGTGTAAGAATATGGAAATTTGTTATTTCAAATATGCCAACATTAAAACAATTTGAGGCTTTAAAACTACATTTTTTGCGTTGCCAATCAGAATCAGCTTTATTGGCCAAGCATGTGTACATATACAAGGAATCTGACTCTTAACAAGACTCTCTAGGCATAGACAAAATACACAATAAGGCAAGAAGACAGCAGTGCAGTGATAAGGAGTGAATAAATATAATGATGAATAAAACTATGAATATTAGGTTATAGGATAGAAAGAATTTGCTCAATTTATTGTGACTTCCAGTGTGAGACAAACCCTATGTTGGTCAGCCATCTGTATACAGACACAGATATAAATAACTTTGTTGGATGAACAGATACAGTAACCAGACCTGCAAACCTTCTAATGGGCTCACGCTGCCTTACACTGTTCCTCCAGTTGTAGTTAAACTCAGTTAAAACACAGTAGAAGTTTCTTGTGCACACTAAATTTGATCAACATGCCCCTAATGAGTAAATGTCTGAAGCCAGAAGCCCACACTGTGGTAAATGGACTGCACTTATATAGTGCTTGTGTAGTTTTCAAACAGTACATGTCCCATTCACCCTTTCACACACACATTCACACACTGATGGCAAAGGCACTATGGAAAGTGCCAATCTCCAATCACTAACCACATTCCTACACCGGAGGCCTTGTGCCTTTTGGGAGCATTTTGGGGTTTGGAGTCTTGCCCAAGGATGCTTCGACAAATGCGGGGATCGAACCGCCAACCTTCCAATTGGATGACGCCTGACTCTACCTCTAAGCCAAGGCCGCCCCATATATTCACTAGTATAATGGACTCATACAATGACAGCATTTAAACTATACAGAAGACATTGTTACTTATTTTGTTGTGATGTGTTCAATAGTTTTTGGTGTTTTAGTTTCATGTTGGAGGATAGTTCCTTAATTTTCTCGTATTTTCCTTTTTGCATGTGTTTCTTAGTAACAGTGAAACACTGAAGCGAGTTATTTAGAACAATGAAAAACAATGTCTTAAATGTATTTTGAAAAACTCATAAATGTACAGCTGTGGGTGTTCTGTAACTTTAAGCAGCGCTCTGATGAGTAAAATCAATACTGTAGCTCCGAGATTAGAGCCATTGTTATATCACCTGGTTTGCTGTGGTTTCAGTTTTCAGATGCAGATCAGCATTCATCTGTAGAGGCATTTGATTAAGGATCTCATTTCATCTGGCAGCCTATTTTATTGTGTTTCAAATGTTGAAATTGTGGCCATGAACAGATGCAATTCGCCGCTAACAGCTCTCCTTTGTGCTCTCGCTATCAGCTGCTGTTTCTGTTGTAAATTTGATGTTGTAACAAAAGCGTGTTTTTGTCCAAACAAAGAAAAACACAAATATTTTCTATTGATTTCTCTCCGCCTTTTGTGAATGATGGATTACGTCTATTGTTTATCATTACAATGTGAATGGCCCCTGTAAGTCCTCTAATGGCCACTCAGCTGATGGCAGCAGACAATAAGGCACACTCATGATGCCCGTAAATCCTGCCTTGTTCTGACATCAACTAACTCGCACAGCAAATCACTAGACTGGCAGATCTCAGTCCTCCCTTATCCTTCACTGCACTCCTAGCTCGTTTTATTACAGCGCAGTGATTAATGCCCCGCACAACATCAACAACATACAACACAAGTTGCATATCTAATGTAAGAACACTCAATGAGCCTTCTCAGGTGGGTTTGAGGGTCAGACGGAGTTTAAGACCTCCCATCACCACAAATCCTCTCGGTGTCCTTCTGAGGCCGCTCAAGGCGGAGAAGGAATAAATTACAGGGTGAACTCAACCATAGGCTCCCTTTAACATCAGATTCCAGCCTTTGTATCACTATTATTTGTCGGACCTCTCCAGACTTTTACATCAACACAACCCCTAAACCCTTGCTTTACCATCACAATCACCTTACTTACTCCAAAGCAAGGTGAAATGAATGTGACCCGTCAAATCTAACTTCGAAGATGACAAGAAAACTCGTAAAACACTGAAGGAAATTTGTCTTTTTTTTATCCGAAAGCACACAAATACTGCTACAATTTTCACAGATGCTTGCATTAGTATTCTGCGGGGATGTATCCCAGTGACATGTAATACATCATAGTCACCAGGAGGCACTTCCACTGCAGAGTTGACGTGCAAATACGGGCAGGGCATGTTTCACTGTTTTTACGCCGTGCTCTTTATCCTAAAAATGTCCTCTGAAGTTTCCGGATAGACACATGCATGTTAGATGTGCACCCACGTGCTGCATTAAAATCGCACTCACACGACGGTACAGTAAATGCATTCCACACACCACCGACTAACTCCCCCCCCCCACCCCACCTGCCAACACTCTCACACACACCAACACGTTGCACATCAGGGTCATAGAGTCGTCGCATCATGGGATATTTGTAAAATGTGATATGAAGGGGGTTGGGGGAGCGTGTGAGTGTGTGTGTGTTAAGGGACAGGAGTGTTCTCACCTCGCACAGTGAGCCAGGCAGGATGGCTGAATGCCCTTGACTAACCTTGTAGGTTTACTGTGCTTTTATGAGAGGGTATAAATCATTGTGATGTTCTAAAAAAAAGCGCTGTTTTACAATGTGCAGCCAGATTGACAAGGCAAATGTGCACCCCTATAACAAAGCCTAATACAAATACTGTCTGGGATACAGCGGGCAATGAATTCAATAGTGCTGGAAATAATGAGAGGATGTCTGCGTTGTCCCATGTCAGTCAGAATGGAGAAACAATAAGAAATATTTTCAGTGGACACATTAAAATGAATCACTCTTGTGGGGAACATAAACACAGTGCAGTGCTGCTGTTCTTGCAGGTAAATGGAAAATACACAAATTATCATATTGATTGCTTTTCGTCTCAATGAGGAGATTTCAATCTTTATTTCATAAAATGTGTACATACAAACAAAGGTTGGGAGGAAGAGGGATTTAATGGCACCCACTGAGAAAGGGAGTCCACGTCTAGACGCGGCGTTTTTCACCAGAAACCGTAAAAGAGAGCGGCAGCTCTCCGCTGCGTCTCTCTGCAGTGTAAACAGCTCAGGCCCAAACCTCGCCACTCAACAACACATTTGCTTGCTACCGCTCCCACTCACATATTCATGTATTCATGTGTTTATCAGAACTTGGCGGGCTTACGTTGCCATTTTCTCCTTATAATGGTGAGCGAATGCACTTCCATGGTGGAATGGAAATAATAATCATAGATCCCATGAAACCGCACAAACACACACATTTGGGGTTTTTTTGGGAGATAGAGAATAGGCACAGGAAGTGATAAGAGCTGCATTGTGGAAAGGCCAAATTTAGCCTGTTTCCATACTCGCCTCGCAAAATCGTACGACCAAAACAACAGCAGGTTTAATTAAGATCCTCCGTGAGTTTGCATGGGACTGTGTAGCTCTGTGTGAGGAGAGCAGGTGAGAATCTGTATTTAAACTAACCAATGATTCATTAATTTGATGACATGTTAATGTTATCCACAGCATGTCCACATAAGTTTACACACATCATAAGATGCTGCATGTTGTGGATGTTTTACCCTCAGCTTTACAATCAAGTTATATTTCAAGGTATGTTTGTGGCACAGTCCTGACTGTGTATACTTGATGCTGCAGGGCTCTGTACCTCCTGCATCAAACCTCTTCAGTGCCAACACTAGTGGGCAGTCACATTCCACACAGCCTCCTTATGTGCGATACCTGGATGCCAGCGTCTTACACTCACACCCATGCACATGTAAAGCCCTCTTTCTTTAGTTTTCCTTTGTCTCTTCTGTGCCGGTCCTCCGCTCTTCACCAGCTCAGCTGAGTTGCAGACGAGCAGCTGCAGCCTCAGATCTGCCAAGCAGAGCAATCAACAAACTGGTGAAAGAAAAATATCATCACGGAGAGGACTGAGCAAATGGCTTTTTAATTAATGTTTTGATTTTGGGTAGTATATCACTCTCGAGAAAGCTGAGTGGCGTTCAAATGAAGGGGTTACAACCACAGAATGACCGTTCAAGTCATCATTGAGTTTATTGGATATTAATTAGGAGACGAGGAGGAGGAGGGATGAGAGGGGATGCAGTAAAAATGCCCTCCCCATGTGTGAGGGAAGAGAGGGAGCAGGGATTAAGAGAGGTTAATGTAATTTGAAATTTAAGCAGCGTCGAGACATCAAGCATGTTTACTTGTGTTTGAGTTGAAATTCATAGCAGTTGTCTGCAATCAATACTGCCATTTGAAATTAAGCGTTTGATCACAGAATACTGCTACTCGGGGGTGCCTAGAAGGAAATATTAGTTTGGAAATATGCACAAGTGTTGCTAAAAAACACATGGATTAATCAACTGCGCTTTCAGTTTAATAAACCATGTGCGCTGTTTTACAATTCAGATTCACAAACCGTGCAAACAGATTATAAAGTGAGTGCATATTTTCGTACACTTTTAAGAGTTTAAACAGCATCTGTTGATACAAATAAAACATAAATCTTACCCCGAGAAACCAAAGCAAAGACTGCCACAGAGTTGATTTGACATTTTTTGAAATACTCCCTTTCCTGCTGAGTTAAAATGAGGACAATGATACCACCATCATGTCTGCAGGAACAATAGAGCTATCTGCCAGGGAGTCAATTAGCCTAGCTTAGCATAAATAGTTGACGCAGGGGGAAACTGCACGTTATAAAATAGCAGCCTCTAAAGCCCAGCAAAACAAACGATGTGTAAAACCATCACACTAACCAAGATATAAAGATGGCAAGTTGTGGTTTTACAGGGAGGTGCGAGAACATTTCTTGGTAAGAAACAGCAGGGTAGAGTTACTTCCTGGCAGCATTATGATGGAAACATGACTCACTAATTGCAGGTCACAGTTGGATGTTGCCCACCAAAGCCTGGCAGCGTCCAGCCCCTGTTCAATCCATGTTTGGAGAAGGATCCTTAAGGGGGATAGGCTCGCCTGTGCCGCCCACTTAAGAAACAGTGTGACCCCTGTTACTGTGTCTGTATTGGATACAAGAGTTTAAAAAAAAAATGCAACATTCTACAGGCCTCACAATATTTTTATAGCGCATAAACTGAGATACTTTGCCTTAAATATCCTGCCCTCTACACGGTCGCAATATCTATCCAAGTTCCAAGTCAGTACGCAAACTAGCATGAAGATGCAAAGGGACAGCACATATGAACCCCTGTGTGGCCAGTGTTGCACAGAGCTTATTACCAATGTGCCACAAACTGTGAGATAAACCTTTAATCTTCATAATTCCTAAGTTTGATTTGGAGTATTTGGACTTAACAGTTGGAGTCCACAGGTAGATCCTGAAGGGATTAAAAAAATCCACTCCTACAGCCTGAAGCAGTGCATGATGTGTTACGACAGCAGCCAGCTTCAAAGTAGTGTATGTTACACACAAAAAATAATGTATTTAGCAAATGACTTAAATTAAAGGGGGGTATTATGCTAATTTCAAGCTTCATATGTCACTCTGTGATACCTGTGGAGTACATTAGCATAATTTACAGTTAAAGAAACTCCTCATTTTTCTTACACTGGTGCTCTGTGCAGGCCCTCATACAGTCTGAAACAACTCAGTCAGCTCTGTCCCTTTAAGAAACCTCGCCCCTACAAGCCAGCATCTAACATTGTAACATTATATATATATATATATGTCTTAAAATGTGAAACAGCATAATACCCCCTCTTTAATTGTTACATACAACATAATGTCTTTGTTTGATTCAAATGGGGAGTGATTTTCTTTCACCTATGTGCTTACAGAAACTCCCTTCACAGATTTAGATTCCCTTTCATGTTGGAATTCGATACAAACAACACTTTTCTTGAGATATACGTTGGTTTTCTGAGGATCCCCTATATGTTATGTCCTTGATCATTTTTATTTATTTATTATATTTTATTTTATGCTAGCTTTGATCTCTCTCTCTCTCTCTCTCTCTCTCTCTGTGTGTGTGTGTGTGTGTGTGTGTGTGTGTGTGTGTGTGTGTGTGTGTGTGTGTGTGTGTGTGTGTGTGTGTGTGTGTCTGTGTGTGTGTCTGTATCAAAGTGTTTTGAGGAAAATGGCGCGTCACACATGTTACATGTTGGAAGATTTGAGGTTAGGGCGCTGATTTATGGATGGATTCCAACTTTTTGACTTGACCTCTCCCTTCCCACTTTCATCTTTGCTTTGACTCATCTACACAGACAGATTTCACATTTCACATGTACGAGGCAGATGTGGTTTATTATCTGTTCAATCCCTTGAATTCTCTGGTCTTCCTCCTCAATGACAAACTACACCTCCAAACTTCCAGGTCAAACCTCATCGGTTTCTAGATATGTACCTTTTGGTTGATAGCTTTGACAATTTCTTTATTATTTCTTATAATTATCATAATCAGATACAGTGTTTTTGTCCATTGTTTTCTTTACTTAGTGTGTTTAAAATGTCATCCCCTCCTCCGGCTCTTCTGTCATCTATTTGAGGTCTACAAATTAATTTTACTTCCTCTTTTGTCACCTAATGCCGTTATCAGTTGTATTGGGTGACATATTTCTTCACTCAGATCAACATGGTCAGTGTAGTTTATCCTGAAACACCTCTATGACTGCATCTCGCTCTCTGACAGCGCCTTTGCATAGATCAGATGTCATGCTCGGCCAAGCAACTCTTTGTTTACACTGCTTTTGTTTGGGTGGGAGGTGAGAGGAATGTACCACACCTGCCACAACAATCACAAAATGTCACCCAAATTTTGCGATATTGGTGCTTGTTCCACTTTAGGAGGAAGCATATTTGTGCATCTGTTAAAACGACCAAAAGCAGAGTGTATATATTCGGTTGCAAGCTCTGCAGAGGAATTTATATAAAAGTGTATAATATAAAATAATGATTAATCACAGAATCCTCTGATTTGTATTCCACCTCATGCAACCTTTAGACGTATAGTGCATGCATATGAATAAATTCTACAAGTGCTTTAATAGAGCCTTGGAAAATAGCAACTACACCACAAAGAAAATTGAAGTGTGAATCTGGAGAGGAAAAGAAGGCCATCCCCAGTGCTGTCCAAAAAACTCTGCCTTCACTCCCCTTAGCAGTATGTAGACCCTGCTAACCCACAGTGGCCGGCTTCTCTGTGTGTTTTCTTTGTTACCTTGAGGGAGGAGTACTGCTTTCTGCTCTGTGAGGCGATGATAAATCACTAGTCAGGTGAGGATGAAAGCCTGTGGGCCGAACTGCTTCAAAGTGTGGCCTTGATGAGTCGCCAGCTTATCTCGAAAGGACTGGAACAGTCCTCAAAAAACAAGACTGAGTTAGTCTGATTGAATTTCAGCTGTGTTTCCACCAGAGGAGTTTTGTGCTGTGTTTCTGTCTCAAATGGCAAAGAAACCCTTTATCCCAATGTCATCTTCAAATCTTTTATCTGTACCAGTAAGACATGTCTTCTGGATATGAACAGACGCACAATAGGAGGTCTTTATCTTTAGATTCTCCTCCTGCTTTACTCAGTGTTTCAGTTCTCTGTAAACGTCACATCTATCTGCTTAATTGACCACTTAATCCCATCTCTTAAATAGTGATTTTCCAATCATAGCCTAGCCTTTAGTCTTTTTGCATCATTACACATCACCGAGTTAGCATTTTATCATAAAATTAAAGACATCCTCCAGAGAAAATCAAGTGTTTAACCTTGTAAACATCTCCATGTGGTGTTTCTCATGTGCTAAAAGACCTATCAGGGACAACATCAGCAGCCATCTCCATGGCTGGGCCTGTCAGCTTTTAAACTGCAGTGTACCAAGGACAGGCTGAACAACACGTTTACAGATTGGCAGGTTTGAGACGTCACAAACCTAAGGAGCCAATACCGTTTATAATATCGTTACGTGTAACCTATGGCAACCACTTCGGCGATGCGTGAGCCAGCTGTAACCGTCATTGTAAACTCACTACTGAATGTTAACGTTACTCCTACTAATTACTACATTTCAAGCTAGCTAAGTTTCAAACGCTAAACGATTTTTCAGTTTTCGACGTAGCTTTCCGGTTCGAACACGTATGACAGAATGACCCCTATATGAGCACTTAGCCATTGTGTAGCGTACATAAGCTCACATAGCAAAATAGTAAAATCAACACGAGCATTCAGCTTTCTGAGTTTGACGGGCTGAGTCGAAGGTGAGCAACAGGCGCGCGACGGTGTAGGCGGGGACTATGCAGATTCAGGAATTTTTAATGAGGGAGAAGGAGGAGATGCCTTGGGAGGATTTTCAACGAATTCAACGTAATTTGCAGAAAAAACACACCAGACACAATTAATTATTTAAAGCAAAACATTTTATATGTCTTACAACATGACTGGAGCTGCTCTTTAAGTGATATTTACATCCCATTCTGGATTCTGGTTTCTGTACCAGTCAGCCAGAGAGCCAAGGAGTTCAAGATGATTCAACCTACCAGTCACTGTCAGCGGTCATTACAGCTGGTGTACCTGACAGTCACCAATTAAAAACAACTTCTGTCTGAAGTGAAGGATCCATTATTTCAACTATCCTTCTTGCCAGACAAGAACTTCTGGAAAACGCCAGAATATGTTAATTGACTGGAATATTTATGCCCAGATGCGATGATTTTAAGAACTCAGCTGTCTATGATACGTGTGCACGGCAACCAGAGTAGGGCTAGTGTTAGGTGCCTGTCATTAAATATTATCCATGGATATAAATCATGAGGTTTGGACTGGAAAACCTGAGAAGCTGTAACTGAGCGGGGCAGTCGTTAATAGTGGGCTTATTGTCCTGCTATAAATGTCCTCAAACAGACAACGATGGCTCTGTTGTAATGTTGTGCAGAAACTTTCACTTCATAACCTAGCCTCTAAGATCTTGGTATAACATTGAATGACCTACAACATTGGTTGTATTATAGGGTCATTATGGTCAGTTTGTCCACATTAAGGGTAAAAGAACAATTATCGTAAACTTTAATTTCAACCACTGGATTTGGTCTAAACTGTCAGTTTCAAAGTGCCCTAAGCGATTCATGTTTGAGCTCCTCGCTCTCAGCTCTGCCTCTTGATCTCAGCTTGATCCTTACTTACATAACACCTAATCCATTTTTATGAAGAGAGGAGGAACATAAGATGGTCACTGCATTCAGCACACACATAGTCCTTGGAAGTATTTCCAAATAGCTTGAGTTCATATACATTTTAAAACAGGGATGAAGTGAAGTCTATATATTTTATCTAACTTGTAAGGAAGAGCTAAGATTGTATTGTATGCTAGCATGGCAGTGCTAGCAGCATCAGCAGTTGTAATAGGGGTCTAAAAGAATTCAAAAGCAGTGCTTTTCATTAACAGAAAAAAGTGAGACTTCTGACTGGAAGCTTGACACTAAAAAACGGGTCTGTAGAGTTGGTCAGGAAAACGTGAAAGCATGGAAATCTTTTAGATTGCAGAATATTAGCCTGTAGCCCACAGTGAGAGATGTTACACTGTCAGGTGCAACAGAGGAGGATCTTGGGCTGATGTCTGCATACAGATCCTGAGGCGGCTGTCAGAGTGCGAGGATATCTCTAACTACTGAATCGTATCAGGCGTAACAAAAAAATCATAACAGCTAAAAAAGCTTTCAGTAAATTGGCCTGCATTAACCTATTTTAGTTACTTTTGGTGTCATTTACACCAGTCATTCATATTTATGCAATACAGTATGTTTACAGGTCAACTGAGTGTATTTCATTGATGTGAACCATGCGACTGACACTTGAATTTAGTTCTTACTGTAAAAAAAACAATTTTAAAAAATCTTTGTATGAGAGATTTCTGCAATAGGTGCAATGCATTTGGGTTTGAGTGAGACATCAATTTACAGATCAGGTATGCTGAGGAACTCAAACATGTTCAGGTCAAAGTTTATGGATGTTTTAGGGATATTTTTTTAGTGGAAACAAAAATCGTACCTGAGCATGTTGAGTTGCATGCTCAAACTGCTTAATCCAACTTCTGTACTGGTTTAAACCAACTCCAGTACTCAACGGTAATGTAAGGTGACTTGTCTCTCACACAGCAGACTATATGGCGGGTGCTCTAAACAACTTCTATTGTTGGATCCGCTGTTCATTTTGCAGTACTATTCTCCTTTAAATTCATCAATCAATACTAAAAGGCTCAGACATGTTATGACAGCCTGTTGCCAATGCTTTTCATGGGTTCAGTCTTAAGTTCTACTTAATGATGCACGTGCTGTCAAACATATTATGTCATACAGCGAGATATTAGTGGTTTAAATTATTGATTAATCAAAGAACATTTAAATCAACAGTGTTATCAAATAATCTGCTTTTTAGAATTGTTAATTTTCATCTTTTGCAGATGCTTAAACTTGCCAGTTTTGCACAAATGATTCTCCCATTTGGAAATCTGTTTGTTTTAATTATATTTACTGACAAAATAACATGCAAATGAAAAGCAGCCAACTTGGAAGTCCTAATGCCTGACTTTTTACCCTCGCACTCAAAAGCGGCATAATTGTTCTGGCTAAAAAACATTTATTGTTTAATGGTGCAAATATGAGATCTGGAACACCACCAGGATCTAATCAAGTGGATTTTGCACATTGCCTGCCTGGCTGTAGTGTTGGCTGTTTTGGTAACCAAGCGTCAGGCCCTGACAATCCATCTAATGTTTCTACAAGCATTGTAGACATGCAAGAAATCCAATGCTAAAGCCTTAATACTACATGACTAATTGATGTTGGTAAAATATGAAACGTAAATGAAAACCCATTTCAAGTAATAATCTTAAAGATTTTCATGTAAGTAAATTGATTTAAGTCACTATCTATCACTGAATGAGGTAACACAAAGGTTATTGAGCCTATGGCCCACTGATGAAAGCCTTTGCATTTGCAGTATTACAGACTGTCTGTGGCATCTTTCGCGTAAAAAACCACAAGCAGCGCCCAGTTAGTGACGTGTTTTCCATCACCCAGCTGTGGTTGGTCTGCCAGAGAGGGTAGCCGGAGCTAAGCGGCTGCTTTTCCAGTCTCTGCAAGTGTTGCCAGTAAACAGTAATCTACTATGGCTGAACAAACAAAGAACAGATGGATAACTACAGACTACTTCAAAAATAAGTGAATCCAAAGAAAAAGAAACAAACTCGACGCTCAGACGAAGGCAAACAGTCTAAAAAGGAAAGCGACCGTCAGCGAGGAAAATCAAGAGTTACAACCGGAGCCAACCGTGGACGTCACACATGCAACACTGTTTGGATATCTGGGAAGTGTGCTCCCACAATTACCGTTTATCACCATAGGTGGTGCCAAAGAGAACGAAACTGAGATCTTCGAGACTAGCACTTTAAGTAGCGCAGACTTTTCCAATTCTTTTACATAAATCTTGTTTGTCTTGTGAATTTCCCCATTTTCCGTTTATGTAAGGAAGCTTCAGTTAAAGTGAGAGCATCGAAGCTGCTAATTACACATTCATCACCAAATACTCAAAAATGCATTGTACAAATAAGATGATATCTTGGGGTGTAATAGATTTCCAACTGTGTATTTTTCCTCTTAATTAAGACGTTTAAAACAGACCTCTTCTGAAAGGGTCGGACACTCTGTCTTCTTTTCTTTGTCGCTGAATCACCATGAGTGCCCCGGCTCATTTTCTCTCGGAGTAATTGAGCTTTTAATGAACAGATTGAACATTTTTTATCTTTGGGCTTCTACCTTGTTCATTTGTCACTCTTGAATCCGAGTTACCATGGTGTGTTTTTTCTGCTGAGGTAGTGCTCCTCGAGATATTTTATATTTATCTAAAAAAAAACCTGACAAATGTTTTATTGTTATCCACTTTTGGTGGATTCAAACTTAAGGGCTAACCTTGAGCCTTTTGGGTGTCTGCACGTCTGTATTTTCAATCTTTTTTATACTTAGCCTGAGGGAAAGATGTCGCAATACAATACAACCCCAACAACTTCGGAATTAACTTTACAGTTTAATTAACAACTCTCTGACACATTTTCAACAATAAAAACCCCCCACAAAGGAGTATTTATTGCATGACTATTGCACAGGATTGCATTTACAAACGCCTCATCCTGCCTACAGACTGTAAGATGCTAAGAGATCCTCAAAATCAATATGTGCGCCTGTCTGTGTGGAAGACTTCAGTCCTCCTGAGAGGCAGAAAGCAGCAAACAACAAACATGGGTTTGGATGTGTCTTTTAAACAGAAATCTTTTTTGACTTTGACAGTAGCTTCAGTCTTACCGGAAGGTCTTTATTTCAATATACATTAATGAAGACAACCGCTTCAATGTCTCTTTATACAATCAAAGCAATTTATACGAAGCATTTCAGTGGAGTGCCAGACTAATGTCCTGATGTAAGAAGTGGAATACCCCCTCTGATTAGCACACATAATGACGTGCAAAGAGCTTCATTTTGTCATTCTAATTACACACTCATTTCTTTTTGAAATTATATCTAGTTGTAAAAACAACTGTAACAGAAGCCTTTTGGGATATTAACAGAGGCTGATTTTGGCTCTGAAAGTGGGTTATGAAGATCAGGTTCAAAGAGACTGACTCACACATTACTCATGGTGACTAAGCATCACAAACATGACAGCAGATAAACAATCATTTCAAGTGTGCAGCCCTGACATTTGTTGAAGTGCAGAGATGTGCTTTTGCAGTGTCCTGATGATATAAAGTGTAATGTATTGGGCCACCCTTGTAGGCCTGCGTGTGAGTTATGAAATGTGCGTGAATTAAGGTTCTCAACTGGTGGGTCGGGACCCAAAAGTGGGTTGTGGAGCTGTTTTCAGTGGGTCACGGATGTGTGCTTGAAAAAATAAAAGTCTATACTGCACTTTTACTTTGAAGGACATGGGTTTCCAGTGACGTGCATGCAGCAGTAGTGTAGTTTATTCACACCGCATGTACCCACTGATTGGTCTAATCCCAGCTACAGTTACACTCTTCAAACTTGATGAGCCCGACAGTAGTTTCATTTATGTTGCACTTTTCTGTTGAAAAAAGGCTGTTAATTGAATGAATTGTAGAGGGGATATGTTGTTCTGATGCAAACTGCACAGATTTTAATTAAATACATGTGATTGGTTAAAAAAATTTGGGTTGCCATTAAGGAGGTGGTGTTGGGTCCTGAGGCTAAACCAGTTGAGAACCTCTGAATTTATTCAATAGTGAATAAAAATGGGGATCCTTCGCCGTCAATTGAATTGCATTCTGAATGTAACAATCCCAGTCAAAACTAATAGAATAAAATGGACTGGATCAATTTCCTGCATTCCATGTATTAATAACAGTCTAATTTTGAGCTTTGACTTGTTTTCAAAGATTGTACTGGTTATAATTTTTTGGTTTAGGTTAGTCAGCTATTAGTTTAAGAATGTCGTCATAGGTACGGTTAGAAATAATTCCACATGGTTATAAAGAACCTAATCTCTGTTAAGAGATTTGCCAATAAAGTTGCAGAATCTTAAGTTCTGGTTTCTGTTTGTAGTGCGTTTGTAGTCTGAGCAGTATCGACCAATCACGTATCAGCAGGCTTTGGTCTGAATGCAGGAAAAACAGTTCTTGTGGAGAGCTAAAGGGGCGGAAAGCAATCGACCGTAAGGCCATCCCAGCTCCCATTGGCGGTCATCTGCTGACGCTTTTTATCAATCACTACAAACAGACATCTGCATTCAAGTGTAGCTAAAAATGTGTTTTAGACATCTCCCTAAAACTCCATTCACGCTTCTCACAATGCTAGTCAAACTGTAAACAATGTAGCACATGGAAAAGGAGGTCTTGGGCGGAAGTCCTTTACCAGAAGCCCCAAAAAGTTGTCTGTGGCTCCCAGAGGAAGTATCATCAGAAGGTAGCCGATAGGTTCTGAGATTATAAAGAAACTAAGTTAAATTTGTTACAGATGGGACATGAATAATGTGTGCCCACTGTTTTCCAAACCATCCTCCACAACCTCCTGGGTTACTACCACCTCTGCTTCTGGAAAAGAACCGTAAATTCTCTCAGAGCTGCAGGAGGGTCAGGGTCCGGGTCATATAAGGGCATTAAAAAAAACAACTGGCGATCTTCAAAGGAGCAAGTAAGGTTGTTGTTATCGGCGACTAAGTCTGCAAATGGAGATGGTTGAGAACAAAGGTTCCCCTTTTCAAAAGCATGACAATGGTTGTTGCCTAGCTTGAACCATGTCTTTTTGTTGTGGCTATGATAATGACCCCTAAACCATAGTGTTGTAACTCATGTGTTTTGTCTAGTACGGTTTAAGAAGTCAAAGACAAACAATGTCATCCTGCTGATTAGAGAACCAGATCAAAAAAACGTTCCATCTATCTTCTACATTGTTCTCAGGTGCCTTCACTAAAGATGTATTCTGTCATTCAATTAGCAAGATTTGATGGTCTGATATTATTATGTCTGTTGTGAATTGATTTGTGGAGTCTCAAACCAACCTCTCATAAAACTGTATTGTTTATAGTCTGATATTCTTACACTCTCCCACTTTCATTAATGGAACAGCGCTTCCTCTTTTTCTCTCTGGCTTTTCAACAATTGTTGAATCATCCTGTAAATCTCTCGTAGCATCTATCTCTAGCCTGTGAAAGTGCCGCCAAAAAAGCTATGAAGTCATCACGGACCCAGATCCCTTGAAAGGTTTCCAGCACTTTGTTGAAATCATTCCTCAAAGAGTTCAGCGTGTTCTGAGGGAAATGTGTTTGTGTGTGTGTTGGCTGGGGCGTTGAGGGGGCACCTGGCACTCAGTGTGCCTAATAAATCCCCATCTTAGAGGGAACAGGGGTTCAGATGATGTGCGATCTAATCCAACATTTTAGGATAAAGTAATTTTTTTTTTTTTGGTCAGATTAACACAACCAGTTCCTTCCTGCACATATGAGACCCAATACTGCCTGGAATTCTAGACTACATGTAATTTGGGTGTGCTGAAAACCAGGTCCTGGAGGTTAAGCCATTGTCCCCAAACACTGCTTTAGTTTTCTTAGTACATTATTAAGGCAGTATGTTTTTGCACAGTGCCTGTGTAGTCCAAATAATTATGCATATATTCAAAGAATCCACAAAAAGTGGGAGGAAATCTCATCAAAACCCATTCAAATAAAACAGGCATGAAAAGCAGGAAGCTAAGCCTCGGCTCACACTGACTTAGCACTCCCACAAAGACAATTGTTGTAATCTTTATTGCTGTAACTATCAAGACACATTTACATTTCCAGACACAATTGCTGCTTGAGTGTAATCAAGGTTAAATGATCAGCAAAAGATCAAATATTGAAGAAAAGTGGCAGCTGTTTAGGATGAATTAGAAAGCCGGGGTACATTTAATCCTCCCAAAGCTGTACCAAAAACACTGAAATGAAACAGCTCAGGGAGGCTCTGAGAGGCAAAATGTGCTAAATCTAATTATTGTACTGTTGTACTTAGTGGCCGTCTGGGATGATTTTTGTTTGAACATTAGTGTTAATCCTTTATTTTGCCTCAAATATCCCACTAAATATAAACATGCATGGATTCACGAAACACACAATTATAAGACTGGTGAAAGCGAGGCTGTGAGGGAAATAGAATTTATTCATTGACTGACAAATAAAAGTAAACACTGAATTTGAACTTATCAGTATTTATTTAAATTCCACTTCTTTAGGAAAACATAGTGAGGCCTTGGGTGTACAAAGCCATGTAATATCATGTGGTTACACCTGTATGTCATGTAGTAATTTATTGAATCATTCATTCATTGTCACAGTCATTCATATTCATTAGCTCCTTTTTGTTTACGTGGATCAGTCTTGGCAAAAAGGCCGCTCTTTCAACACACATGGTGGAACAAATTCTCCCTCTCTGCTTTGCACAGCTCTGGGGTAGCATGTTAAAGGTAAAGCTAATCCCCCTAAGCCAGGTGTTTGATTCCCTCTGAACTCCGAGGGTGTCCTGACATTATTTTCCCTAATCATATGAAAGTCAAACTGTCAAACCAAACAGAACATAGACGCTTCTTTGAACTAAATACAGCTAGTTTGCAGATATAGTTCCTCTTTTTTCTGGTTAATCATGAAAAAAAACACTGTCTATTTTAAAATATTAATTTATACAACACTTAGTCTTGTAATCTGACTGGACATGAGGCCTTCCATGAGTTGTGATATAAGCTGTGTCCCAATCCAGGAGCTGCGGCCTTTGAAGGCTGATTGCGAAGGCTGTCCCAATTTGAAGGCTCCTTCAGACGTGGTCGACAAATGCATCCTCCTTTTTTGCGGGCCATGAAGGTTCCATCAGGTGCATCCTTGGCGGCCCAGATGTGTCTCGAGATGCATTGCGCGCCAATTCAGTGAGATGGCGGACTCTTAAGCGACCGAGTAATACACTTTTGGTTTCAGCTCAATTGAATAGCTACAGATACACATGTTAAAAAACAAAAGGGCCCTTAAAACAAATTGTCTTTAAAATAATAGCTTAAGTTACGTGATGTAGTTATGCTAGCTAGTTAGCCTGCTAGCTACCTGTTGCTATGCGACAGGAGCTGTGTTTGGTGACCCCAGGGTAAGGTCGGGAACAGCTGGTGACACAAACAGGAAATGCTCTGTAGACCAGACCGTCTCATTTCAGTTCGGCTTTAACAGAACTCGATACGCATGCTATTAATGATGCATCCTCCGTCAAGCTGTGGAACTATAGTGGTGCAGCAATAACCTGTCGTTGATTGTTACTGTTTACTACTATTTTCCGCTTGTATAACTGTTGTATAAAAGAAATATCACACTCGATGTTGTGACCTTGTGCTCAATATCATCACGGCTGTGATAATCTGCGGCTATGACCAAATCACAGCCGTTAGTACATCACTCCCTCTCATGTGACATTGATTAAACCCAGTGACTAATATGAGCCTGTGAGTCTTCTTACAGCTTAAACATTTCAGTATAGATAAATTGTTTTACTTCCAGTAGTTGAAACTGTCACCTATTATAAAAAGTTGTTTTGGGTGTTGGTTCAGATAAGCAGCTTCTCTGCTAATAAGCTTCCCTTCTGCTTGTTATACAATGCACGTTAGAGCTGATTGGTCGACTTCAAACCCGTCTTTATACAGACACGAGAACAAAATCACAGCAGCTTGTTGAAGAAAGTATTATTTCTAGTCAGGGACTTATGAGACATAATGAGTAATGTGAGTTTCAAACCCTGGTGAGTTCTGATAAGTAGTTTTGTAGGAAAACAAATGTTTATTATGGTACTTAATAGATTTATTAGTGCCTTTCTTGTATAGTCTTTTTAAAAGGGATGGACTGCAGATATCTGTTTAAAATGCCTGGCTGATATTTATTGATATTGATATATAAAGTAGTGTAGGTACAAGGGCTTACAGTCATTAAACAACCAGTCCTCTTTAACTCTTATCTCTTTACCAAATCTAAAGCATCCAGATTCATGTTTAAGATTCCCAAATTAATCCGAAAACTTCCTATACCAACACAAATGTTCCATCTCTGCAGTGGAGCATTTGGCAACACACCCGCCTTAACTGGTGTGACGCTGAAACTGATTTGGACAGGTGAAGACTGATGAGGTGTATATAGCCTGTGGCAACTGTTTCAAGTTGTGTGAGTGTGGAACAGCCCTGTCTGTCACCAGCAATGATCCTCAGCAACAGAGAATAGCAACATCAAGATTTTTCCATTTTAATCGCTCCTTCATCTGTCAGCTCCACCCTTAGGGGGGAACCGTTGGTGTCACTTACCGATGCAAAGCCCACCTCCTCGGGTAATTAATATATTAAAGGCCGGGTGTAAATGCTTGTGATATTAAGATGTTTGTTTCTCCTGTTTTCATTTGGGGAAAGCCCTTATTTGCATTTCTACATTCTTGAAGACATTCTCTGCTCTACTTTCTCTGCTCTCTGCACCTTTTCTGGCATAAAAAGGGGACTGCTTAAATATGTAAACGACATCATGTTTTAAGGTGGCTATAAAATGCAAGCTCGAAATAGCCTCACATGACAAGTTGGAAAGCAGTGATACTTTGCTGGTTATTAAAAGCTTATTGTAATCTTCACCTTATCTTTATGGAGCTTTAATCTGTATTTCAACTCATTATTTTGGTATTCCTGCCCACAGCTTTACTTACTATTACTGTTTAGGTTCACTCCCCAAGCTCTAATATTTAAACAGAGGGGATCTGTCTAAAGAGAAAGAACACTCTCATCTCCTAATGAATAAATTACATTGTTCTCTAACTGCTCATTTTGTAAGGGCCTGTGTCCACTAACGGCATGTTTTGCGCTGGCAGCACCTATTTTCTATTTGAAACCAATGCAGTTCAGCGTTTTCAGCGTCCTTGCCCTAGGCCTCAGCTGTTTTTTGTCACTGTGTTCACAGCGCTCTCAGTAGAAAATAAAGAAGAACATTTTGGAACACCACCCCGCTCCTCGATGTCACTTCTCCCTCACCGACCAATCAAAATCAAGAAGGGGCGGGAATTCAGAAATCAACTTTGTCAACAACAATGGCGGACTAGAAGCTAATCCTTTTGTGTTTTAGAGGGTACAATTTCCAGGTCTACTGCTGCTGCTAACGCTAGGACACGATTCCTTTCCACAAGTAAGATTTCCGTCAATAAAAGCGAATATTAAGCAAATTTAAAACAGACTTAACAATCACTACTGAGAAGCGGAAGTGCCGCCTGACAACTTTGGTAACCTAGCAACAGTAAGTGCCGGTGACAAACGCTTTAAAATTTAAGTTTTGGGCGCTTGCATCACCAAAAAGCAGCGTTAGTGGACACAGGCCCTAAGTTTTAAGTTTGTGATATCATCTTTAATAGTTACATGTTTGTGTTGTATCTAAAATGTGTTTCTACTGCCTTTAACTGGCCCAAAAAATCATGTCATTGCAGGTAGTAAGAGTACTGTAGAAGACAACAAGACTACACATTCTACAATATAATGGAAAAATAGTTAATTATTTAACATTAAAATACACAATTCAATAGAAATTCATTTAAACTTAAATTACAAATGCAGATAACATTTGCTTTCAGTGTCTTGGCACCTAACACCTTAAAGTAAGACATACTTCAATGAAATGACTTTCAGCTAAAATAAGTGTCCTTCTTAAAGAAAAATTGTTGCGATCTTTAAAGTGAAGAAGATATCTTAAAAATGACAAATTGAATTTACTGGATATTGCTGAAAATTGACAAATAAGCGTATGGTCAGAAAGGTCAGTTAAACTGATTATGTTCATAATGTGGAGCTTGGATTTCTGCCAGTCAGCATACTATTGGTTGCATATTGTTATTCTAGCTGTATGATGAAAAGACAAACACCCTATCTGTGCTCTGTGGAGTAGTGCTTAGGGTAGGAGAGAGCCAGGTCCCAAACCATTGCCAGATGTGGTAACAGGGAGCAGGGATGCAGTTACCGTTGCCAGGAAGATGATCACTGGAGCAGAGAAACAGGCTGGACTGCTCAAGGGGTCTGCCTGGGCACTGGTAACTGGCAGGGCCGAGCTACTCAGGCGGTGGGAACAGTGGTGGGACAGCTCGGGAAGGCAGCCAGGGGACAGGAGAGACCAGACCGCTCAGGAGTGTGGCTCAGATGCTGGAGGGACGCGAGGAAACACTTAGGATGATGGAGCACAAAGGCCAATGAATCAGACCACACAGCCTCCCAGAAAATCGAGGGGCAGGCTGAGAACAGGACCATTAGACTCCGAGGGGGCTGGGTGCTGGAAGGCTTGGCTTGGAGGGGTGAGCATCATACAGAGTTCAGGCTGAGAATGAAGATGCATCGTCACGGGCCAAGTTCTAGGGGGGACAGAGTGGAGCAGAGGCTTATAAAAGTCAAGCTAGTGGACAGACAGACGCTTTCTCTGACAGCGAGACAGATAAAAGCTCAGGGACAGACTTTGGCTGAGGGTCAGAAAAGACTAAGATACAGGTTCCAAGTCAGGTAGTGAAAGGGGAGTGGCTCAGACTGTGAGGAAGGAACTTATTACTGTGTAAAAGACAGGCCTGTTGTTACATTTGTGGAGCAGATCTTGTGTAACTTTTCAATATCCAACATAAAACCAACTTCACTACTTTTTGCAAGATGTGTTCCTTTATTTTTCAAAACCTTGATTTAGTTCTGTCATTGCACTGATGCAGGATCGTCCATGAATCTTTAAACTTGAGAGTAAATCACAACACTGACTTGACTATCTTTTCACTGCAACTGCATCAAGGTGTAGGGACTTGTTTCTACAAAAAGCAAGAGCATCAGTAAAACTCACACCTTGATGTAACCATCAAGGTGTGAGTTTGCTCATTGTCCTTATTCATTTCTGTTGGGAGCAAGAGGCAGACCAACACAGGGCTACAGACCACAGACAGTATCTGGTTTAGCCTTTTTTAACCAAATTTGCTGGTCAAAGTTAAGTGATTTAAAAAAATTCAACTTATCAACTGAGATTATTCATGATGGATAGTGAATGATTTGAATTTTTACTACTGCTTTTAACTATTGAGGATGTTATTTGAATAAGTAAGCTGAATGTCGGTACGGACATTTGTCTGGCAAATGTTGCAACACTTTAATGGCCCTAAACCTTACCGGACTTTTTTTTTAAGGGTTAGTTTGCACTTAAATCCCACACAACCACTTTAGGTCTGGCCGTATCTGTGAGGGCCCCCCTGGTGTCAAATGGTTTGCTTGTGTCCTCTGTCGCTGCAGGTGCTCGTTAGGGCAACTGGCCACACCTGAGGGCCCAGGTTAAAGTCCGGGCTGCAGCTGCTGTAGAGTCTTTTACTCTCTGGTGACAGAGGTGGTTTTCTGTTTTCTGTTTCTTTTTTGGGTTTGGATATGTTTGTTCATTATTTATTAGACTGTGATGTACACACGTTTAAATAACAACAAAGATTTTTAAAACAATTCAGTAGATGGCATCGACCACAACTAGTAGCAAGTGAGGCCAAACGTCTTTAAAGTACAGCAAAAAGCTATCGTGTGTGTAGACTAGCAGTGGAGATGGTGCAGCCTCACAAACAAGTCAGACTGACTAACTGACAATCAAATCTTCCATACCTTGACCCTCATGGACCACAAACTCATAGGCAACAACATCAGAGACGTGAAAACGATGTGTCCAACCATTAATTCTCTCCTCACTCTGACCCGTTGAGTAGAAGTCTTGCAATTGCTGCAATAATTAAAATGACCTTTTTGACATATGTTTTGAAAGGTTTTCTTTTTGAAGTAGTTTCTGGATTTCAAACTGATAACTTTAAGATAAAAGTGGCTGCCTTCAGCTTCAAGGTTGACCAGTGTTTGATCATGCAAGGCCTGTGCTTTGTGTAAATTCGCAAGGATCGAAAGGGCTACAAATCAAACAGATATGGATGCAAACAATCTCCAATTAAAGCTGAAAGTTGGCACTTCTACCCAATAGTATAGTGATTGTGTCATTTCAAATCCAATATGCCAAAACAAAACAGCTCTAATAGTTATGAACTGCTCTGTGGCTCTGCTATCTGATGTTCTACATCATCAACTCAATCCATTCACTCGCAGTGTGGCTCACACATTACCCCGCCTGAAAATAACAGGTTTCCAGTCAGAATTTCCAATTATATTGATGCATCCTCTCTGTGTGAACGAGTCGTGCAATTTGGCCTTGTTATATGAGTGAACACTGCTCTGATTGGCATCGCTAATAGCTCCGTTAGTCATGAGTTTGGCTGTGGTATGCACCCCCGTTTGTGACAGATTATGTTACTAAACTTATTAATGTGCCATCCTCTCCACAGGGTGCAGAATCATGTGGCTCACCCCTATGACCTCTGCTCCATGTGAGACATAGCCAGACCCCGATGTGACCCTGGAACTATTTTTCTGGCATGTAACACAGCAGAAACATCCACTATCCTCCAAGTACATCCTCTAGACTCCAAATTAACCCCCACTGCACCTTTTTTTCGCTGTTAGAGAAAAGACTTTTGCTTAATCATACCTCTGAGCTGTTGTTAAAAACATAAACAGAAAAAATAGAACCACTTGTACCACAAAAAAATAAAATAAATAAAGGATCAGAAACATTACTCATGAACACAATCTTGTTAAACATCTGATAACACAGTCTTTCAGTTTCAGTCTTTTTACAAACATTGGCCCGAAATACACCCTATGGACATGGAGGGATGTCAGAGTGAACTTTAGTACCTTGCTTATCTAATATGAATAAGATAAGTTGGACGCACACTTTCTATAGTATCAAAGGAATAGTCCACATAGCTAAGTGTTTACATTTTTCCCTACAATTACCATCAAGCTTTTTCTACACAAACTAAAATCACCAAACTTAAACACATTGCCCTCTTGTGTTCCATAATTTCCAATTACCCCACAGGGTATTTTAATTGCCTGAAATGGCGCTTTAATTAATATGACATTTTGTTAATTATATTGAAGATTGTCACTGAATCAGACTGACCAATTTTTTTATTGCACTTTAGTTTAGATGGTAATACTATTGGTGTAATGACATTCAGTCAATGGCCCCTAATGCAAGATTCACTCTATTACCCCCGTCTCTTTGAATTTTAATTCTTAAATTAATATTACATTTTTATGTTAATAATACAACAACATTTTCAAGGCTTCATTAGTTTGTTCTACTAATTTGACGCTGAAACTGGCTCCAGTGTTGAACACATTGATACACTTTTTATAGTCCATGAGGATTAAACAAGAGAAACTTAACAACACAAAGTCAACCCAGCCTCCTTGAGTCCCCTTCAACACGGCAGAAACTGGGAAGAAAAATAAATGAAGAGACGGTGATGTGCTAAATGGGTTCAAATGTGTGTCGCGGTTAACCATTACAAGGTCACTGATACATTTAAATGCTCCAGAGGAGAGGGGAAAGCGAGAAAGGATTGATTGAACAGATTCAACGTCCCGCTCTCCTCATTAGACTCATTTCTCAGCTGCCTGGGGTTAATTACCACACACACACCTCACGCTGTTGTTCCACTTACATCATAATTACTGTGGCGAAGATGGAGAACAATCTAAAGCTTGTGATGTGAGGCTTTCCGCCATCAACCGGCCACACATGCACGCATATAAACACACACATGACAACAGCATCGCCATCAATTTCTTCTGCCTGAGCCTCCCGGTATATTCCCAAATCCCCCTCCCTCCCCAGGAGCCAGCTGTTTTTGGGATTGATTTCATTTATTTAATGATGGCTGTGCTAATGACCCTTCGCACATGCCCGATAGTGTCACAGACACCACAACACCTCACGAATGACGATTGGATGGAGGCCTGGAGAGTGAGAGGCGGGGGATATTGAAGAGGGCAGAATGAAAAAGGGGGAGCACAACAGAGGACGAGGGGAGCTGGAGACACCATGTACGCAGGCGGTCTTTGTCTTTCTCAAACAAACAAGGACACTGCATGCAGAATAGAAATGAATAACCACTCCATGGACTAATTTTAACACCGTGGCACAGATGAAAGAGACCTATCCACCTCTCATCAGAGGCTGGTGGCTGGTTAGCATGACTCTCGTGGATATTTGTTTTCTGAAGCGCAAGTGTGGCAGCTTGGAAGCGGGCCTTGGGTATACAAATGGAATTTATTTGCAATTATTATAGTCTCAGGGGACAAAAAAAGACATCTCACTTTTAAAAAGGTGTCAAGAGCAAATGGAAAAGCCCTTTAGGTTAGCATGAAGAATCTACAGAAAATAATGTGTACCAAGCAGATGTTATAAGCCGTTTATTTATACATATAGTTCCACATGGTTAAACTTTAACTTAGGTTGATGATAAATCTATGGTCAATTATTCAGTGTTGATTATTGGATTGATAAAGATTATACAAACTTGTTACTTTTCAGCTGTAGCCACACACAAAAAGAAGAGCTAAATTACCAGTAATTTGCAAGTAATTACAATAGGCTGTTTTCTCAGGTGACATTATGACTTGTCATGGTAGGAAAAAAGGAACAGGTAATAAATCTCTTCAAGGGTAATATCCATTTAGCTGCTTTGGCTTCAGCGTCCTGGTAATGTGCATGCTGTCTCACTGCCACTGGAATACGATAGAGGCATCGTTAATCGTATTAATAACACCTGCCATTTTTTCAGTACAATGACAGGTCAAACTGTTAGCTAGCCAGCTCACTAGCTAGCTTTGTGGCTCGCTAATTCATTCTTGCTAACAATCTTTTACGAAATATATTACATATATTGAATATCACACCTGAATAAAACTATATAGACTTTTATACTGCAATGTGTTTGCCTTTTTTTGGCTAGGGCATAGCTCATGCTAGGCTACTAGTTAGCATGTAGTTACGACCTGTGAAACAGGCACAGCATGAAACATAAAGCATGTAAAATTGATGTGACCATCCCTTCAATATTTTAATTTTCATAACTACTACAGCAAACTTTTATCAAAGAGAACATACAGGGAACAAAGTGTGAATACAACTTAGCACATGTTGGACAAAGCCGTACCTCTTATCTCTTTGCTGTTTTCGTCCTGTACATGCTTAAGTGGTGTCTCATCCTTCCTTCGTCATATCACTCACTGTGAATCTTTGTCATTGAAAGTGTAAACAAAGGCAGCGTGCAGTTAATCGCTTCGTCTGACACCTACCCCCCACCAGCAGTTTCAAAAATACCAATATAGAAATAATCAATCTTGTTGCTGATGGTCTGGTTTGCTATTGAAGGTCATGTAAAGTAATCATAATTCATTTCAGTTTGTTTCATAACCATCGAAAAACTCCTCACAGGATCTTTAACTCATTGATAATACCTGATAAAGTAGAATCTTAAACAAGGCCAATACTCAACATAGTTTAGTTTGTATTCCAGTGAATGTGGTTGTAGCACCTCCATGTATCATTTCACCAGTCAGCGAGAGCTCTCAATCATTGCTCTCTGGACACATTGAAGAGGGACATGGAAAACATTGCATCATCTCGGTGGACCTGTCAGAATATGTATCTGGGCCACACAGCAGTGTGAAGTATGTAGGGCCCATCACAGGCTCTCACCCTGGCTCTAATATGGGTCGACTCTCCGACTGTCGCACTGCTTCTCACACAGCCTCTCAACTGAGTGTTCATCACATCTCTTGCCCAGACCCTCATCGTGGTTCTCACCCTGGATGTGGTATTAGCTCTTACAATGTCACACTCACTGTAATGTGGGATCTCACACTAAACCCGAGAACTCGGCACAGTTGCCATTAAATGTACTTCCAACTATTGTTGTGTTGACCTTTGCAATGTGTGCACTTGGCAGTCTGAAGCAACTAACCCATCAGAGATGTCTTCATAACACTACTCCTTACAAAAGTACATCATGTACAGTGTATAATGAATTAAGAGAATATTTCTATGCAACGAAAATAAATGCAACGAACAAAGTCATTCTTGATCTTGGTAGTGCATATATTTATGTCTTTTGTGACACTTGTGGTCGGCCTAATTAAGGGCTCATAAAGCCTTAGTCGTTGTCCAATAAGCAGCATATTAAGCCACACAAGCATGAGGCTGGTCTATCGCACAGAACTGTCACATTACTGTTTTTCGACGTACAGGGGTAAACTTCACTCTTTCTTTGAAAATTAATACAAGGTATCAGAGTAGGATGATCCTATAGAACTTGTATAAGAAACAATCCAGATATGTCCCAATTTGGTAACAAAAGTAAGAGCTAAGCATGTTGAGACTGTTGCATGTTGTGCTAAACTCCCCCTCCTGGGAGCACATATTCAAATAGCAGTAAAAAAAATGCATGGAAACGAACAATATATTTGAACCAAGTAAAAATATTTTATGTTTTACCCTTTTAATTATATCAGAAGGGGCAAGGAGTTTGGGCAAGGAGTTTGCATGTTCTCCTCGTGCATGCGTGGGTTCCCTCCGGGGTCTCCGGCTTCCTCCCACGTGCTTGTAAGGTTACTTGGTGACTCTAAATTGCCCAAAGGTGTGGGTGTGAGTGCCTCTATGTGTCAGCCCTGTCATTGACTGGCGACCAGGGTGTACCATGTCTCCCAATGACAACTGGGATTGGGTCCAGCCCCCCGCGACCCTGACCAGGATAAGCAGTTTAGATATTGGATGGATGAATGGATTATGTCAGAAGGGCTAGCTAGCTAGCGGTTAGCGCTGTTGCCTCACAGACAAATAGATAGATAGACAAGTCTGACACTTCTTTTGCATCACAGCAGCTCCATTTACAACACATAAATGATGATATAAAAAACATATATTTGACATAACATGTCATAACACAGAAGACGGTGCTCAGGGCCCTTTAAAGTACTTTTGATCAGGGATTTAGCTTGATGTTTAATTTCAGGATAGACTGATGAACAAAACAGTGCTTCAGTCTGACCTTATTAAAACCTGGGACCCTGTATCTCCGGTTTGATGGTTATCGTTCATTTTATGCAGAGCATGGTTTGGGTCAGACACGATGTTATTTGCCAACCTTAACATGTATAGGCTGATCATAAAGTGATTGTACTACAATCTTTGAGCAGATTTTCAACTGGTGGAGCAGTTTAGACTTCAACACAGTGGACAGACACTTGTGCCATGTGGTGTTACAGTACTGTAGGACACACAAAACAAAAGAAGAATCTGTTTACTCGGCGAAGGAAAGAAATTCTTTGTTTTGTCTTTTTGCAGACAAATTCACTCTGGTCTTTCCAGGCCAACAGACCGTCAATCATTACACCTAAGTATAGATTGGCCGCCTGTTATCCATGGTTCATAGTTCAAACCCCAGTTCGGACAAAGTTCTGTGTGGAGTTTGCTTGTTCTCCGCGTGCAAGTACTCCTGATGCTCGTAAGGTTAAATGGCGACTCTAAAATAGCCTGTAGATGTGGCTGTGAGCGTGGCAGGTTGTCTCTGTGCATCAGCCATGTGATTGACTGGTACAGAGTTGTATAAATATTTACTGAGGACAGCGGATGGTGGTGGAAATGGGGGAAGAGAGAGTGGGGATGACACACGGCAAAGGGCTGAGGGCGGGAGTTGAGCCCGGGGGCGCCGCACTGAGGACTGTAGCCTCTGTATATGGTCGCCAATTTAACTGCTGAGCTAAACTGGCGCCTGCCATATCCTTATTTTAAATAATCATCTGTATGATGGGATACTGTGACGAATTTTATACCCAGCATCATGTAATATCATGGTATTCTAGAAACTATAAAGCTTAGTGTATATATGCATTAAATAAGAAAAGCTATATACGTGCACACACACCAATATTAGATACAAACATCGCTATATTTAACTGAATCATAAAATCCAGATGTGGTACTTATAAAGAGCCCAAAGAGACAGCTTTTATTGCAGAGCTGAGCCTAATGATGTGGCTCACTGAAAAGAGCTGGAATTCCCATCACTACACTGCAGAGACCCAGGTTCAGTCCCAGGTTGGGACATCTGTGGCTAGGTCATTGGTTTTAACTGGCGTTTGTGGGTGGGAAGTCAGCAAGGCCTCATGTCCTTGTCTCTGCAGCGTCAACTCCTACTGGTTGGTCTGGACAGCTGGGGGGTCAATATCAAGAGGAAACAAGCTAATTATTTTGCCCTCCTGCTGTATGGTGCTACATGGGACTGTTCAAAATGTAAGGCAGCAAGCGTATGCACATACATAAAGTTCTCTCTTTTTCATTGTCCTCTGTATTCAGTTTCATCGCACAGAGACACAGCAGTTGTTTTTCCATGTCCACTGAAGCTCAGAGGTTATTTTCAATGTGCATATGGTGGAGATGATTTGATGTATCCTGTTTAGATAACACATGCAATGCATTCAGCCGGATAAAGCACTGAGACCAAGAGCTTCAGGGTTATTGTTTATTGTTAGGTTTATTGCCCTAACTCCATAACGTAGACCCTGTGCCCTCATGTGGAAATTACATCTAACAACCGTATACTACAGTCACAGATACTATCACTGCGCTAATGTCCTCACTACCTTTTTTTTTTTTTTTTTACAGATAATCCTGTGAGTAGCAGCTGCAGGGCATGCAGTCTTTTAACCATTTATTTGTAGCTGTGCAGCTGGTATGGCAATGTGCAGCCAGCCATGCTTCACAATGCACACTACAAATAACTGGAGATCAAGTGCGTTCCACCATCCCTGGTTTGCACAAACACTTGTTCACAGTGCTAGAGCAATATCTTGACGTCAGTATAACATGCTAGTTTTTGAACAAAATTGATTGTAACAATCGATATATACTATGCAAAACAAGGCAACAATTGCAATGCTGTTGTTTTAATTTAGAACCAATCATTATATGTGGGTAGAAGGTTATACTAAGTTATACTTGGAACTTTCATATTGCAGGTTTACGCAGTAGCAAGTCAATGCACAGACACATTGCAAACTGCATCCTTTTTTAAAGACGACTGCATTTCACATTAAAAACTGTGTCCTGTAAAACTGTAAGCTGTTGACAGTTGGTGGTATTCCACCTCCACACAGCCTCAACACTGTCCATCAGAGCAGAGGAATGTTAGACTAATAGGCAGGAAATACCAGGGGAGTTGCTTCTTCCCTTTGTCAGTGCAGCGGATCCATCTGTAGACATATATTCAAAAAGGACACTGTGTCTAATATTGCTCTTTTCTTTGATACCAATAGGCTGCATATGGGTCAAATCAAAGCCAAGAACAGAAAAGCCAGAAGTAACATCAACAAATCACAGATGTCTGTCTTGGTCTCATAACTGACAGTAAAAGATATAGGGCCTTATTTAAACGTTCTAAAGCGCATGGTCTAACGCACATGCAGCAAGTTCATTTCATGCGTGTCTGACTACATTGTGCTGGTTAAACGGCACAAAATCTGAGAGCTAAGTAAGGCCCTAGGTGCAAAGGGGTTGTATTAAGTCTCTTGATTAAACATTTGTGTGTTTTGGGCTTAACATAAATCAAACCAATCAGAGGGTCATTTCTCATTCCCTTTGAAAGCCAGGTGCACCTGCAGGCAGGCGCGTTGCTGTTTACACAGCTTTTATTCTTAAAAAGACCAGGCTCGGGCAGGCTCATGTAACTTCTCTCCTTCCAGTGTGACCCTGGACATGCAGAACACACACACAGGTCACTGTATGGAATTCAGTGATGCTTGGATTAAAGTTTTGTCAGCTGCAGCGATGTCACCTCAGCAGAAATGATAAGTGTCTTTCCAAATGAAGAGAGAAACGCTGTGAGCATTTATTACAAGGTGCAGCGGAGTAATTTAAATAGATATTTACATCCCCAGACCACCAACAGGATCAAACAAGATTTTATGGATGGATAGAAGGTGAGCAGAGAACGTACGTTAACTTGCCTATGTATGCCTACTTACTATTTTGCTAATGTAGCACTAAAATACTGTGGAAGTGATTTAAGACCCGGTTTTTGTTGGTCTATGGTGCAGTTGCTTTCTGTTGCCTAAAGATAACAACGCACCACTAGTACACCATTGCTATAGTGAAACAATGTGGCCGCAAATAAACTGCATCAGGCAGAAACTAGCAGCTGTGTTGCACTTGCATTGCACTGTGCACCGCTTTGCTCCATGTGTAAGATAACGCCCATTGACCAAACTACCACTTAGAAACGTGAAACACTTGGAAACTTGGATCTTGCTGAGATAGAATATCAACTGGCATTATCAAATTCATGCCAGGAAGTGACAAAATAAAAAGCATTAGTTCTGCATGCACAGCCAATATGAAAAGTAATAATCTCAAAGATTTTAATTTAAATAAATGTCTGTTAAGTCACTATCTATCGCCGCATGAGGTAACACAATGGCGATTGAGCCTATGGACTCGGTGTCAGTGGCGGCTTTCGTGGTAAAAATCACAAGCAGCGCCCAGCTAGTGACGTGTTTTCCATTACCCAACAGTGGTTGGTCTGCCAGAGAGGGTAGGCAGAGCTAAGCGGCTGCTTTTCCGGTCTCTGCAAGTGTTGGGAGTAAACTGTAATCTACTATGGCTGAACAAACAAAGAAAAGATTGATGACTACAGATACAACTTCAAAAATAAGTGAAAATCCAAAGAAAAAGAAAATTTGACGCTCCGATGCAGGCAAACAGTCTAAAAAGGAAAGCAAAGTGTGCTCCTGAGATTACCGTTTCTCGCCATAGGTGCCGCCAAAGAGAACGAAACTGTGATCCTAGAGACTTAACTATAGAGTTAAAGGGGAATGAGTGAGTACAAATTTTGCAGACAATTTTAAACACATATGTTGCCAAAAACTCATGAACACAGTACATGAAATGTTGACTTGCAGTGGGTCAATATTTTGCTTGGTCATCATTTGTTCTGTTCACATTTTCATTAAAACTAAATCTAAATTCAACCCTTACAGTGACACTTCAGGAAAGCCTCCTCTATTTTAAATTTCAATCAAGGATGACAGTTTCATTAAACGGTCATTTTTCTCTTAAGTACTTCTCCTTTTTCCACTTAAATTTGCTCTCAGAAAGGACCCTAATTGAAATGTCCCACTGCGGTGACCTTGGAATGGTAATTTTAAATCGAGACATTTATCTCTGCCTGTGCCGTCACTTTAACTTATGTCCTCTGATAAAAACTGTTGGGCGAGTCGAGCATGCATCAAGCTGATGTCTGTCAGACAAATGTGATTTACACAAGGAAGCACGAGAGCAATGTTAATTCAAACTACATTATTTAATGGACTTAAAGACAATCCTCTGACGTTAACAAAGATAATCCCTTTTATATGAGACTATAATGTAAAAGCATGGGCTTGTGTAACAGAGAGTTTACAGTGAATATGGCTGACCAAACATATTCTTAAAATCATGCAACTTGTTAACCTTAAGGTCAACAACGAGTACAATCCTTTTGGCAGCTATATGTCTCAACTCGTTTGTGCGTAAAGAGGTTGCCCTGTGTCCTCTTTTCCACCCATCATGGTCAAATAAAACATTATTTACTTACTGTACTTTCCTATTTTGACATATTGAAAGACAATAACATGTTGTACATAAAAAAACATGTTCCCTGCTCGATGCATGACTTTGGTAATCCTCTCAATAAACACCACCATAAGCTTGAAATGTGTTGTTTTAAGTGATATGTCTCAACAGATATCAGTGAGTGAGTGCCATTAAATGTAATACAGCCACTCCAGCAATGATCCTCTGATCTAGCGCCATCATCATGGCACCATTTATATTTGTAATTTCTGATCAAATATTTGATTTGTGTTCTTCCAAACAACCAAGCAGTAGATTCTCTTTAACACAAAATGGCAAATGTTAGCGTTGTAATATGCTATGCCAAAATTCAGTCTCACAGAGACACTAGCAGTGCTGGACACTTTGGTCATAGATTGTGTCGCAAGCCAAACACTCACTGGCTGCATTGTCATACATTGAGTTTTGAGATGCCTTCAACTTTCAGAGACAGGAACTGAAGTCCTGAACTTTCGCTTCAGACCAGCCAACCTAAACCCACTCTGCATGACCAGGCAATCAACGGCCCACACAGTCCAGGTTGCACATCTTGTTAAGAGTAAAGTTCAATGAAAATTAGAGAATACATTATTTTGGTTTGCGTGCCTTGTAGTGCAAAAATCAAACAGTGTATGAGTCAGAGCTATTTTTTTCTGCTCCAGATCAAAAGGCATTTTTAAACACATTTTGCTAATGGTTGCATCACTTTATTTATTTGTGAACACAATCAACAGTGAAATGTTCTTATCTGTAGTTTTCTAGGTTCATATAGATTAGATGTTAGGAATTTTTAACAGTGAAATAATGCAGAAACAGTTGATATGGTTCGGTTTCCCTAGTTGTCTTCTTTGGTGCTAACACCCTTGGCATAATCATTCAGAAGCGTTGGCTTTCTTCTATTCTGTTCATCCATGTTATAAGACATACAGTATTCTAACCTCACTGGGAGTGTGACCAAAGGGATGGCATTGTGGGTTGGTCCATCTGGTCGATCAGTTACTTTGGCCTAGAGGGAAATATCTCGAAATGTAGTTTGGTTTGCAAAGTTTGTTTACAATTGGAAGAACTTATTGACCTTAATTTGTATGCATGTAGCTCAGGGAGATGCTGCTGGTGTCCTTTGATTGGTTGGTTCTTCTGGGGGCAGATTAACATATGTACTACTTTTTATTCGATAAGGTCTTAACCAACTCATCTGTGCATTCTTTCTACATCGTCAGAACCAGTCATTAGCTACTATATATACCTGGATAATTTGCCAAAAGTTATAGACAACTATGAAGGCCAATTCAAGCAGTGGATACAAAGCAGAATTTCAGCTTGCATTGTGTCTCAAAATAACACTCACATCAGGGGATTTGTCCCGTCAATACTGGATGCAATTTTCCAGTCAAAGACAGTTGTGCAGAACAGGAGTCAAAGATGAATATCTGTTAAACTCAGGCCTGCACATACAGGAGGGCATTGGTATTTTAGAATGTCATAAGGCACAAGTATACAGGGATTACCTCGGTGGGTCGTTGCCAATACTTGAGTTTGACAATCAATTAGGTTTCTCACTCTCAAACTTTAAAACATCAACTACACATTTAAAATGCAGGAGCACAATAACGCACTACAAAGGGTTTGTAAATCTTCCCCTTCAACAAGCCTGATAACGAGTAAAGAAATGACAGCGCAAATAAAAATCTATTCCTATCCTATTCCTATTTCATCTGATGCAACCCCCTGTAAGTTTAACAAGGGAGGCATCCCATATGGGAACCATTTGCCACACATCTTGGATTTCAGAGACAAGTAGTGACTATTAAATCCAAAGAATATCATGTCAATATTGTAATTTGAGGAGAAAGTTCATTTGGAGAGAGCCAAACATGAGAGACCGACTGTGTGCTTCACATTATGCATGCTTAGCACAGCTGTTAATTTTCTCAGCTCCTTCCATTGATTCGGAGCTGGGCAGCTCTCTCAAATGTGCCTTCCCTCAATGATCATATTGGGAGAAATGATTAGTGTATTATTGCTCCATGTTACTAACAAAGGGCCACACAGGCTAGGTAATATTGTTCACAATGGGTTCTACAAGCAGTCACAACATTAAGCCATTAAATCTTCCATGTCCAAGCATGTCACGCAACATGTTAATTTACTTTCCCTTCGCTCTTGCTCCAGGCAAAAGCATCCTCCATGATATTAAAATCTAGTAGTCCAATTAGATCTGTAATTGTCACAGGACAAGTAACTGAGGCACTTGATTGATTTTGAGTGTTAGTTATTCTTTGTATGTCCCAACTTGGAAAACTAACTCTCACACTCATTTTGTTGTTGGCCAGTGAATACTTGCGGGGAAAAGCCACTGTGTTAATTAGTGTTAAACAGTTCCAAATTATGTGGCAGTATTCGGTTTGAAAACAATACTGCCACAGGGTGGTGGGCACCAGCTGAATCAGCCTGGCTCAGTCTTTCGACTGAATGCAAGACAACATGGCTACACAAGTGTCTGATAGAGGTATTAGAGTGCATACAAAAGGCATTCTGTTCGGGTTACATAGAACTGGTTGCATTAATATTACCCCGTGCTGGAAAGGATCCATCCCTTTTGTGATATTTAATGTTTTCACTTTTATATTCACTCAGTTAACTGCAACTTAAGCTCCCCTCACCAACAGCTCTGTGGAGCACTGTTTTGTGTTTCCTGCCACCTGCCTGAGTGCTCATATCAGAATGATGTCACTGGGAAACCCCTCTATTGATTCCAAACTGGAGGCTACTGAATGGGCTGTCTGATATTTTTGTAACTCTGCGGGATGCCGTAAACATTACTGATGGCCAACTGATAAAGCATCCACAAATCCAATATTAGCCATGAAGACAGGTAGACAAATTCTTGTTGTTCAACTAAGCAGGCGTTTTTAGATATGTTACTAAATCTAATTGTCCTTTTAATTATCCTAAAACACTTTTGTTCTAAAGACAGGTGAGTAACAAATCAATAACAGATGTGTGTGGGTGCAACAGCCATGTAAGTGTTGAATAGCTGGAGAAGGAGAGGAAGAGATATTGTTGTTTTTGGTTGCCTACGTTGCTTACTTGTGTGAGGACATTATAACTGCAATTTATAAATACATTTAAAATGCATAATGTTGTGTTGGCAATCCGTCTCCAGCGCCATGCTAGGCGGCGCCGGCCTGTTGCAGCAGCTCCAGTCGTGTGTGTTATCTTTCTTTAATTTGACTGTATGGTACATTAACACCTCTACCTCCCTGTAATGTTGGTTTACATTTAAGTTATACGTTAGTTTTATAGGTTAGATTTACTTGAGTAGGTTTACCTTTCATATACGTTTAGATATATGTTTATATTTTAGATTATTAGAATTGAGGTTATTGTTTATTCCTGGATGTATATATTCCTTCTTCTGGTGTTAGGGTTAATTTTACTGTGTATTTATTTTCTCCTGTGCTGTAGTCGCTTTGATAACCTGCTGCTGTAACGCCACAATTTCCCAGTTAGGGATCAATAAAGTGCATCTATCTATCTGTCTGTCTGTCTGTCTGTCTGTTGTGTTATCTGATTTTATATCTGAGCTACAATAGGTAAGGGGGTTGTCAAGATATAAGGCTTTCTTAGTGCTTAAAACTCTTGACAGCAGTTCTCAACCCTGGCCTTTAGCCAGTTAGTCAGTCTGACATTTGTGCTATTGAACAATGTAGAGTGCCTACATGGAAAGAATGATGTGGATGTTGAAAAGAGAGGAGGATGGAATAACTGCATGGTCCAAGGTTATAAGAAGCAGAAGTGGATTTGTAGCTACAGTACCAAAGAAAATGTAAGTACATTTTAGAACATGAAGTATATCAGTATAAATATATGTATAAATGATTAAAGCGTCTCATATGTTTCCAGTTTTCCACCTGAGGTTTGTGTCAAATTCTGCACGAATTGTTCACTGTAAAACAATTACTTAAACACAGCAGGTAGTCCATTAACTTGCGGTAAACTTCCCGTTAAACCTGCATAATGGTAAGATGGGTAGCATGACAAGCGCTGTAATGTAATGGCTTCTCCTCACTGCCAAATATGGATGACTGTGTGTCATACATCATAATAAATGCAGAAATGCCAGACTTTGAGGGGAGGCGGATCATAAATCTGCCAAAATCCCAATGCAAGAGAGAGAATGACACACAATGTAAACTCACAGTGTCTGGATGTTGAATGTGTGCATAGCTTCTAACTCACTCAAACACTTGCATTATTACACGGACGGTAGGACGGATGGACTTTATTTGCATTTTACTGGATGCCCTTACTTGTAGGAAAGAATATGAGGGTACCTTACGGTACTTGCTTGAGTTAAATCTGAACCAAACTCCACTTCCAGGCATCCAGACATTTTGGAGATTCTGCTCTCAGTTCGAGGACAGACAATTTCGGCAATGGATGCATGAAGAATGGAAAGGTCCTTTTGCTAAGTATGGCAAAAAATTCAAATTCAAAATAGGTTAATAAACAACTATCGAAGTTCTGACCTCAGAAAGTTTTCTATGAACATTATGAAGAAATGCTGTTAATGTCCCTGGCAAGGCCCAAAAATATGGATATTCAATGTGTCAGTATAATGTTTGCTGACAATGTATTTTATTTGTTTTTCACCAAAATAAGCCATCTTGCAATATTATATCCATCTGCATTGACTTCAGCATTATTCAAATTATGTTTGTTTAAAACGGAAAAAGATCTCAGATGCTTTCTTAAAATCTTTGTAAGCCCAAAATCTACGTTACCATCACAACCCGAATTAGGAACGCAGTTTTGTAATATAGTTAATATAAGGAGACAGGGTTGGTCTATAGTGTTTTGTATATATTTATTTATTTTATTTGTGCCTGATGTTTTGCAATTTAAATCAGCGCGGCTAAACCACAAGGGGCTTTATCAGTAAACGCAGTCAAAAAGATAAATCTTCACTAATCTCCCTTTCTTATCACCAAGGTAAGCCTTAAATCAACACTTGTGTGCACAAATAGTGATTCAAAGGGTCAACCGCGCAGCAGAAACGGGCTGAAGGTCACTTTTCTTGTTTAGAGTCTTTGCTTTGTAGATGCTTTAGACAGAGGTCGTCACGACACATTGTTTTCTCAAAGGCATCCATCAAAGCCATCTCCTTTGGCATTGATTACCTTGGCTCATTAAGAAGCCCTCCGAAGACCACCCTGCATTCTCTCATGTCCCCATCCCCCCCTTTACATGCTTGCGCACACACATGTAGCCATCTTACATGAACATACATGCAACTTCTTCAACATGTATGAGGAGTTACACGATATAGGCCCCTCTGAATCTGTAATAAATATTAATGGATGCATGCATAAGATTGTTTTTTAATGAAAAATACATCCCTTGCCGTGTCTGGCTGTATACTTCAGAAAATGTGTTGTATGGCCAGATGGAAAAACGGTCTATATATAAATGTTGCATTGTTTTAAAGGAATATTAATGAAGCTAAAAAGAACAACACACCATGATGAGTAGCTGCCCTGAGGTACATAATGGCATTATATGCTTTACTACAAACTATGCAGATACACAGCAATGGGAAGGCATCATATTCAGTGGTAAAAGTGTAATTTAAGAGGGACATTCTTGTATTATTTTGCACTGATGACTTCTTGACACATCTTACCCAAAGCCTCCATCAAGGCAAAATACATTGCAGGGGGAGAAAACATACACTCAGTGGATTTAGACACTAGAGCCTGATTTTTCCACCCGAGCTAGGACTTCTTTTAAATCAATAGTGCCAGTGATGCCTGATTGCATTCTGTAAGAAATGCAATTGAATGGTGACTTCAATACAACTCAAATCAATGCTATTTGTCGATCCAGGAAATTACTTGTGTCGTGAAACCTGAGACCGTAACAAGACAGGAATACCCTGCCAATGACATTTGTTTAAGAGGAAATTGTCTCCATTTTCTGCCCCCCTGACTGCCTGAGTGCTCAGGTTCACTTTTAGGATATTAATATTTCAGTACCGTCCAAGTTAGAGCATGACTGGAAGGATTCAAACAAGGAAATGACGACAACTTTTGACCAGATTAAGATGGTTAGACTTTTTTTCCCCACTTCAGTAGAGCATGTAGATTAGAGCCATATTGACCGTGACTCTAATATGGTAACTTTGAGCAGGAAAGCATCGGTCCTAAGTGTCATATTAGATTTTGGCACAGCCAGATTAGTATGACATAGCTCAAGGAGAAAGAAATGGGACTGGTGAAGATGAGCCAGAAAAGTAGGCTCAAATGGATCAGGTAGCTGGCAGAAAGACGCGTCACAGAACATTGTCAAGGGGCAGGTATTTTTAGGCCCTGCAGCCACAGTTCACTGGCACTTTTACAAGAAGGATTGTAGGGCGACTGCAAAAGATAGGGAACGGGAGGGGAGGAAGCAGGGGAGACGGGAGACAGTGACAGGAGAGAGAGAGAGCAATAATGAATTGTCATTGAGGGAACCTTTGGTGTAGGATAACCAGTGGCAGGGACATGAGCACAACATGGGTCCCTGGGGGTCTTCAAACCCACTTCTTAATTTCAGGATGATGCTTGAACTCTTTTGTTTAACAGTTTCGGCTGAGCCTATAAATTCCCCTTGGCCACATTATCACTGCAGTGCTTTGACTTGATATTGTCCTGGTATTTTTTATAGTTTGACACGTCTACAACTACAGAAGTTTCTCTCTCCTGTCTCAACAATATATAAAACATGTTCAAGCAGTCAGTACAATCCTTCGAATCTATTGTAAGCCACATTATGAATAGAGGTACCATGAATCACCAACATCCACAAAAGGTATTCAGAACTAGCACAATATGCTGTTCTGTATAACTGAAGAGTTGTTATGCCACTGTGGTGGCTTGTAATGGTCTTGCACTTTTGACACATTTGATACTAGTTCTATGAAAGGGTCATTGTCACAGAAATCATATAACAACTTCAAACAGTTCTGACTTGCAGAATGCATGAGCTGAAATTCCTCAATTTCACTAAAATAATTACAAAGAGGTGCTCAAAGCTTGAAAAATAAGTTCTGTAGAAAAAGGTGTGATGTGATGAGCGAGTCAGGAGTCAATCGATCAAAACGAACGACTCTTTTTACTGACTCGGGAGTCACGAGTCCTCATCTCCACTAGCTTGTTCACTGACTCACCCCTCCTGCTCGCTAATAGCCGCTGCAAACCTGCAAATTTGAGGCAAGCCCACCGTACAAGCCTATCCCTGTGACCTGAATGATTGAGTTATACAAATCTCTCACTGAATCACTCACTCACTCACCCAGCTGGGAATTGTTTCTTCTAAGAATGTTCTGAGAATGTTCCTTTTAATAGTAGGAGAACATTCTCTGAAAACACTATCAGGAACGTTTTATAAATCATGTTCTGATAGTTCAGGCCGTACTAACATCCTGAACAGATCCTCAGAATGTTGCAGTAAGCACGTTCTATTTTTGTTTTTATGTAACATTGAGCAAATGTTTTATAAAACGTAATTAGAACTTGTGGGTAATTATAGAGATGTTATTCGAACGTTCCCTGCTAGCTGAGCAGTCACTCACTCAGTACCCGCTCTCCTAACACAGCAGGGCACAAAAAACACTTTTTCTGCACACAATCATGGGAAAACAAGCGTCACAAACCTCAGGAAAGGCTTGCTTTACTATCAGAAATCCATCAATTAGATCAAAAAATAGTCTAGAAGAGCTGCATGATTAAATTTTATCTCCATTAATGTTAGCTGAGTGCTAAACCGGAAGTTAGCCCGATCGGGTGATGTAAGTCTCTAGTCCACATGCTCTGCGGGCGCTTGGGCCGGTGGGGGATTCAAGCTTTGGGTAACTGACTCGAGTGACTCAAAAACCCGACTCTCTTCAGTGAGTGACTCATACAAACTTGAGTTAGTAAAAAGAGTCGAACTTTGAACCATCTCTACTTCATTTGTCTTCAGATTCTAATTGGAACAATAAGAGCAACACATGCTAATTAACACATTGTCCTTCAAAGATTAGACTGAGGTGGGAAAAAAACCTATTTCCATCAAGGTCAATTCTGTAATTGAGAAGAAGCTGTGTAATTTAGGAGATTCCAGGCAAAAATGAGCAGCAGACCAACAAGTACATGAACGAAAAAGCATGAAAACCGAATGTCAGGATGGAGAGGCTGGCCTAGTATCCCAAACTCAGTCTCCTTTATAGATTGTGACACCAATGGAAAATCATGCCTCTTCAGCCAAGACACTTATACATGGTGGGAAATGTCAAATAAAATATAAAAAGACAGCTGTGATGTTTAAAAAGAGGTGTACCAATCTGTTTCTCTCTTCTAACATTAGATTCTAATTAAGAACACCTGTCTAATTTCATTTCAAAACCACAGCACCGAGGTTATATATAAAAAGTCTTCACTTCACAGTGAATAATTGTTGAAGTCAAAAATACATGGACATTCCAATTCAAATAATTATCAGTGCTGCCGGGTAAGCTCGACTGAGCCGCAAATATAAAGCTTGGTCACTTATGTCACCTCGAAACTATCAGCTAATTAGAAGCACTCAAGTAACCAGGCAGCCAGGGTCTCTCAGGTGTGTCATGGCACGAGTATACATGGAAGGTTATTTCCAATTTGCTAATTACTGTATGTCTCCCTGTGTCCTCATCTACTGTTCTCCCAACCAGTTCACATTTCCAGGTCGTCAAATACCCAGGCTCTGTCATGCCCCCCCGTGTCTCATATAGCAACCAAGGTACCCTTCAGTGTCCGTATGAGGTGCTCTAGGCTTTCAACTAACTCTAATGTAAACTCCAACTGCAGCGCAATAAAATGCTGTGAGCATCTGTCTCATTGTTGAACCAAGGACCTGCCGCCTGCAAGTATTCTCCTCATTGTCATTTTCACATTGCCATGTAAAGGTTTCTTTTAATGTTGTGTGGACGTTTCTCAGTTTAAGAACACTAAGTTTTTACGATAGTTGAACAGTATTATTGACTACGTTTATGTTATGACAGACAGAAATTAATCTTCGATAACCAAACATGACAGTGCTTAGCTCTGAATTTCTTGAGGTGGTGCATAGGGTAGTAGATATACATCTATAATAAATCTTACTATCATTATGGTCTCATTACAGATCTTAACAATTATTATATTCAGTGTACCCAGTTTTTTTCTCCATGGTACCAATTAGCTCTGGCTTTATAGTAGCAAAAATAGTAGATACAATTATGAATACCATAAGCCCTTAGGTGATGGACCAAGGGCCTTCATCATTTATGTTTTGAAACATAAAATGTAACTGATAAATTAGAGCACAGGCGTAATATTGCTCAAACTGCATAAAATCTGTAATCATTCATTTAAAAAATCACATTTTATATATTTAAGACTTAAAGAGGAGTCCCACAGGGTTCTGTTCTTGGTCCACTTTTCTTCAGTTTCTACACAAATCACTGACCACTATGATGATTTGGAACAGGTTTTCAGATATATGCAGACGATATAGTCATATTTGTGTCTGGAAGAACCAGCTTTTCAGTTTCCACACAGCTTACATATAATTCATAGTGCATAGAAGCGTGAGAACAAGTCTTACACTTAATGTAAAGAAAAGGGTGTCTGTGTGCTTTTTTCCTTAGGGCTCATTTCTCAATAGAAGCTCATTAGTTAAATCTAAAGAGAAATTGTAAATGTACTGAAAATGTTCTGGAATTAAAAATCTCAGCCTTTTATACATTATTATATCTAAAGGATTTGCATTATTAAATACATGGAGGAAAATAAAGTATATTAATTCGAAGAAACTGCTGTATGTGATGGATAGTGTGTGTATTTGCATCCACTCATGATCCATCTATTTTGGGGAGCTCACCTTTGACAGTATTGTCGGTCTTGATTGCTAAGGGCACCAAACAGTGGGGAGAAGCGTGGCAGCTCTGTCCCTCCTGAGGCTGACCGATGACAAAAGTTTCAAAGCACACCAGGCGATCTCACCAGCTTGGCAGTTCCTTGTTTCCATGGACAGTAATAGTGAGGGAGAAATCAATTTCTTCCACCTCTGCTGTCCAAATGTGGCAGGAACAGCTATGATAGTTTTAAGGAGGCAGCTGGCAAGCTGCGAGTTAGCGCTTCCGCTCATTAAATTGACCCTCGTGCCATATTGAAGTTCCTGCTGCAGACCGAGTTTATGTGAGATAGGCTGATAATTCTTCACATCCTTCTCAGCTTCTTCCAGTTTCCTTCCATTATTATTTTTCACTCGTACAACAAGTTAGCAGTTAGGCTTCAACAACTACCAACTCTCAAGAGCCATCAGCTTCACTAAAAAACAGTGTGTTTACAATGTAGTGGGTTTATTTTCAATATGTTCCTACAGTGAAGGCTCATCATTTGTTATTGCCAAACTGTTTAACACTTCTTTTTGGCAATATGCTGTATTTGATTTCAGTCTTCACCTTTTTTTCACTCCTGTAATGCAGTCTGAAACTACTGTGGTATTTTTTGGATTACACAGAGAAACATAGTCTCTAATGCCTTTTCTTAAATGGTATCAGCACAATACAATTAAAAGACAATTAGATTTCATTTTTGCCAGCTCAGCCTATGGGCCCGATCCAGATAGTCTCCAAATGAAGGGAAAAGATTTCTTGGCAAGTTGGAAATGTCTGTCACTGTCAGTGACACATTAGTCAAACTGGCACATTGTCAGCATAGTAATCAATCGGAGAGCAGCAGTATACACGATGGCTCCTGAGATATTTTACACTCCTTTGTGAAACTCAGAGAAAACACTCTACTCGGTGGTTATTTGCAAGTTTGCCAAGTGTGTGCCCTCAAACTGCAGGCTGATTTATAGCATTTTAAATTGTTAGTTGCTGTTAACCAAAGCAGACATAAATTAATCTTACATTTGTAAGGTGGTCGGCAGGGTGCCAGATGTGACGAAAAGTAGCCCAATCAGAGCCGAGACACCAGCCAATTATAACATAGTTACTAGTTACACAGAGCTATGATGATTATTTGAACAAGAAGAATGGTTCAACCCAGTTACAACACACTCTTCATTGTATTATAGCCTAACTTTTCATAGGTACAAACCACCCACATTTTTACAAGCAGCACAAAACATTTTAAAACGACCCAATTAAAGAAGAAGAAGCCCAATTAACACAACTTTAGTCCCAAAGGAGGCACTCTATAAGATATTAAAATTTCACTTATTCTGTGGTTGTAGGCAATTTGAAATTGTGTCTGCTTCTTTTTTCTATACTTATTCCAACCTTCCTTAACTTCCTTAAGTGTTATTGGAGTATTATCAATGACTGTATTATCGGCGTTGTCGATACCTGGAGCTCACATGATGCTGCTTGGGTTGCCGTGACCACAAAGGGTCATATGGTAGGTTAATTATAAGTATTGGGATGAGGGCACAAGGGGAGGGGTGCTTATCCTCATCATTAGAGCACAAGTGTTTAATTCAAATTCAAATTCAAACCGTATCACCTCCATCTGGTTTATGGATTCAGAAATATTGTGAGGAGAGTCCAGTCAATTGGAATATCACATTTACCCATAAAAATAATGTTAAGAGCCTCTATTGCCACTCTTTTATATGACTTTACATTTTGGAGCAATTTCTTCAACCTCTGTTTACACCCGATTTAAGAAAGCCTCTTCTCTTTAGTAAACAAATTCTACTTCCTACTTTGTTTGGCAACTAGAAATGTCTAAGAACTTCCAAGATTCCATCTTTGCCATTTAAAATATGCATAAACTCGTTGAAAAAGGCGAGGGGAAACTTTGAGGACAGGCTCGAGCATCCAGTGATGTGCGACGCTTCATCCTCATTATGTATCTCAAACAATGCCCAAGGGCCTCATTTTGACCAATGTTGATGCGAATGTGGCCCCGAAATGCTCGACGACAGCGAAAATGTTTTGCATCCATTCCTTGATGCTAATCTCACATGAGGATTATATATTCTGAGAACAGTGATTCCCAGATGTCAAAGCCAGTGCTTATTTTCATGTTTCGGCGCAGAAGGCAGCAGTCTTGGGAAGACGTAGTCATTAGCATGCCGCTCTGTTACAATGCGATGTTTCCAACCATTTTCCACCACTTCCTTGAGACTTTTCTGCCTCCTCATTTCTCTCATTGCATTTACAGTGTTTCTCTGACCTGTGGTAAGAACAAGGACAGAGATTTTTACATAGATTTGGCGAGGTTGTTGTCTCTGCATACATTTCTAATTGGGATTTCAGGCACCAGTAACATTAAGGACTAAACGCACTCTTTCACCACATATCAGTAAGAGGTTTTAATCCAATATGGTTCAGTCTTTTTGAAGGTGCTTCCATGTGGGTGTCTTTTTTTCCCTGATTGGGTATACCCAAAAAATTTCATTAGAGGTAGCCGATGTCCTTTGCCCCAAAGACGGAAGTTTGCCTTTCAGTTATAGACCAGACCTGCGCTTGGATGTTCTCGCTTCTTTTGTCACATACAAAAAAAAACCCCTCACTAATTTCATCCACAATTATCAGAACCTGCTCCCAGCTGCACCTCTGGAGAATATCTCCCTAATTAATGACTTAATTAAAAACACTTGTGGGATTATGAAAGGGGTCATATTTGTCCCTATTCAATCAAACACATTCTATTTGTGCGCCTCAGAGAGCAGGGTAAGTGATATAGTATAGGAATTCAAAGGCACACATTCAGCCGAGAGAGCGTGTCATGAAAGGTCTCTTTTTAATCACATCTGCTAGTTTGAGCAGTTTTTTTAAAGCCTTGGTTTTTAATATTTTTTTAACCGGTGATGTGAAAGAAATTGGGTTCACATCTATGTTTTATGTGTTGTGTGTGTGTCAGAGGACTTAAGAATGCGAGGATCACTGACAGTCCTCAAAGTCAGATTAAGTGTCGTGTTGCTGAAGACAATCCAAGATCGTTGGCGTCTCATGGGACAGTTGAAGGGAGAGTACGTTTTTTTCTACATCTGAAGCAAGACAAGTCACTTTGTTTTTATCTGTTCAATGTCGTTGCCCCGGCCTCTCATTGGCTAATCAATGAAACCCAAGAGGGCTCATCAGGCACCAAGGAATGTCAGCCAAAAGCCTTTGATCCGCTGACCTTCATCCGCTGTGCTCCAGCAAAAATACCATAGAGAGTGATCCATGTTTGCATGCTTTTAATGGGCCTCGGAGGGGCTTGTTGACAGTCCTTTGGTTTCCGGAGGGTCAGTTCTGTAACTGTACAGCATAGCCCTGTAAACCTTTGGAAATGTGCCTGTGACATCTCCCCGAAGATTCATGCACTATCGTACACATGACAGTAAACTAAGAGGCTTATTAGTAATACATGATTAAGTGATTACTTCGTAATCAGTACAGTAAAATACTGATTATGCTGGAAATGGAGCATGGGTTAAATATGGAAACATCTAACTCTAAATCCTTCAAGCGACGCACCAAGCAGCTCAGACACTCCAGTAACCTTTGCAGAGATGTACAGAAACGCTGTTTTTGTTTAACAACTAGACAAAATCAAGAGATTAATGCCAACATGATGGCTGCAAAACATGTTCAATACAGACCCTGTGTGTATGCGTGTTTGTATCTGTGTGGGTGGATGTGTGTGCTCAGATGTTGTAATGGCATTCTGGCTGGGACTGAGAAACTGATTCGGCTCTCTGAGGCGTCCATTTATCTTAATCTGGGGTGACCTAAATCCTCGACATCTGCTGTACAGTCTTTCCCTTTAAAACAGAATTTCAGACTCCATCCTCCCCTGTACCATCCTTCTCTTAACCGTAATTGATGACTGTAACCTTTTAATGGTCCACCATATTCATTCACAGCAAAAGCACCCTCCGTGTTGTCCGTGAACAAGCACAAAAAAAAAAAAAAAACTAGCTTTGGCACTGCATGAAAATGAAGAGAAGACAAGGAGACAAGGTTTATTCAAGCATGTTACAAAAGGGCAATCTATAATCAGAGTGTGAATCTGACATCCTGACACCGTGGGCAGATCTGGTGGATAAATCATAAAAATGAGGACAGTAGGCACATTTCATGTGCTGATTTGTGGATTGTGAATATGATGTCAGAGGAAAATGTTGCAAAAGGAAAAACATTGAACTAATGAAGAGCTCTGTGAGGAGAAGCTGAACAGCAGATTTAATCTTGCTTTACTTGAAACGGTTTCCTGGTAATCTCTGTGCAAGTCATCAAAAATCCTGAATAAATCTTGCATGATTAATAACACACGTGACAGAAATATTGTTACACTGTTCATACATTGTTGCTTAAAAAATATAGAACACTTCTGGGACGAGCACGAGCCTTAATTATTTTACCAATTCAACTTATTTGCATCCAAGCTAATGTTAATTAACCGACAATTAGGGCTTGGGTAAGATGGTATAGATCAGTTATATTAATTGAGGCTAAGAGTTTGATAATGCAAAGATTAGACGCATTGCTTTGATAAATCTCATACGGATTAATATCAGTGAATTTTCTGTGGACGAAAGCTCCTTTGATCATTATAAAATGCAGTACTACATAATTAAATAAAACGTTGAACAATTTAAAAAAGATTCTTCTGATATATTCTAAGCATTTATGTTTGTGATATAGTGGTTATCAATGTTAATTGTGCCCTTTTAGATTTAGTCTTAGTCTTCAGATTGAACCCTTTCTAGTTTTAGTCTAGTTTCAGTCGACGGAAACTCAAAACATTTCTCTCTCTCATTCTTACCTGTTTGCTTCAGGTAAAATTAAGACTTTAAATTTTAGCAGATCATCCCTATAGTAAAAGAACGATGAGGACACCGCATCTAAAGATCACTTTTCATCATCGCTTCACACTTAAACAGTCTGACAGCCGATTATCACTCCTTTTAGTGCAGAAGAAGCATTAAATGAAGCATAAAGCGCCACTTTTTCTGTGAGCGTGCTCAGAGCCTGAAGCAGAAAGCCTGGGTTAACAGAGAAAGTTCACAACCACCTTCATGATACCTGTAATCTCCAACCAGGTTACCCAGTTACAGGAAGGAATTGCTTGTATTTTGACAGACAGATTAGTCGCACAGTGAGGGAAAATATGCATTTTGAATGTCCGACAGCCCACTGCTAACACGTCAGTCCTGTCTCGTCTCGTTAACGAAAACGATACATACGTGTGGTCAGAGTTTATATGAACCATCTATTTTCAGCTCGTCAACGTCTCAGCTTCCTCATAGAAAAAAGGTCCTTGATCATTTTTCCGTCATAATTTTTGTTAACAAAATTAGCACTGGTGGTTATCAGTTAACATTTGTAAACAGGGGCGGAAACTTCTGCTGTGTTTTGTTACATATCTGACCATCCTAGGCTGCAGTATGTTTAAAACAGGTGCTATTTTAACCTCTGATGATGACTGAGATAATCCCTGTTACCCTTTTATGTACATAATGTATTAAATTTGAGCACACCAGACAATCAGGCTGAAAACTCTCTTACATCACAAGGGGCTGAGTTGGTGTGGGCATGTAGCTTTAGGTACCAGAGAGACATAGATCTAGAAGTCTATATGGACTTTGGGATGTGTATCGCTGCGTCTGAAGGGGGCTGAAGTGCTAGTCTAGAAAGTAGTTACCCGGGTTAACCTTTGAACCTGTGTTGGTGCCTTTTTAGCCGGCTAGCTTGTGCTTAGCTTTTTTTGTGTGTGTGTATTTTTATTACATTTATTATGCAGGGCTAAATTCAGTGTGAATGTAACATTAGAAGTGGGTGGAATTAAATGTAGAGCTGGATGGATACATGATTAGTTTACGTTATAGTATGTTGTTTATCTCACTGATACAAAGAAACAGATGATACTTTCATGATACCATAACATGCATTTAAAACGTACGTAATATTTATCATGAAAACGGCTTTTTTTCCAACAGCATTTAGAAATGAGCAGAACTACTGTGAGAAAATAAAATCCAATTAGCAATGGTGTTTCTCTTTCTCTGCCATGAATCGTATAGCTTCATGCATCATGAGTGCAACCATTGTCCCCGTGAATAAGAAGTTCCACAATGTGGGAGCACTGTTAGTACAAGCGAGACATAATTTGCATGTATAACCAGCGATTCCGGCAGCGTAGCATGAACACTACAAAAAAAAAGGATGTTCAAACCTCAGGATTGTCACATCTCCAGCCAGACTCGTCGGCAGCGCAGGCAGAAATTCGACTGTTTTAATCTGAGACAAATGTGCGGAAAGGTGTGGGCAAAGAGGAAAGAAAGAGCAGATATAATTATGTTGTAAGGGAGGGGAGCGCTGAGATAGAGAGGAGGGTTGAGGAAGGTGTTCACATTTCAGTTTCAGCTCCAGTGAGGCTCAGGCAGGTTTGGCTGCTGCACAGATACTGCTTATCACCTTGTGTATGGAGAGCTCCACAGCTTTGGGTTGCCTGAGGAAACATGCTGCTACCTGGGTACAGAGGCAGAGGATAGACCCAAAACGCTGAGCTTCACGCGTTTAAAGCCTCGCCACTTAAAAGCTGGCCATGCACAAATGTGATAGCATGCACAGATGCCTTTTTTTTGTGTCTGATTTACAAAACTTGCAAACAGCGTGAAAGTGACTACATACGAAGAGCAGAGCATCCGCCCCCTCAACTCCCACAGTTACCAGATGCTTTTTGGCATTTAATTCCTCATTAAAATTCTATTAAAATCCACAATCACATCAGAACTAATCCCATTCTTTTAGAATTAAATGCCAAAAAGATCATTGCATGTATTGATTTTCCACTTTTGTCTGTTCTTTTCAGTGCCGACAGAAGTAACAGTGTGCAGTAATGGAAAAAGTGATTATGGTCCCCATTAAACACAATAATTAGCTGCATGATAGTCACATTAGAAAAAGTGCAAAGTGTGTGCTGTTCAACATGATGGATGGCATTATCTAAGGCAGCAATATGTTTATGTATGCAAGCAGCTCTTATAAATGTTTCGTATAAGGAAAGCGTGCGACTTCCACAAGGTAACAGAAACTTCTCACTGTGACACATAAATATAGCAGAGATGATACATGTCATGAATCAGGGATTAAACTTTATTTCATTCATTTGACATCAAAATGTGGACACAAGCTTTCTTTTTAAAAAAAGTGAGATGTCAGCTGTGTCCCAATTCAGGGGCTGCATCCCTCGAAGGACGTATCTGAAGGATGATTGCGTCAGAGCGGCGCGTCGAAGGCTCCTTCAGATGCGGACGACAAATGCATCCTCCTTTTCCCGGGCCATCGGGTGCATTCCTTTGCGGCCAAATGTATCCATTTATTGCGTGCCAATTCAAACGAGGAATACACTTTTAACTGTAAAAGTATTTGGTTTCAACTCAATCGATTAGCTAGTGATACAAATGTTTAAAATAACGAAAGGGGCCTTGAAACTAGTTGTCTTTAAAATAATAGATTACATGATGTTAGTGCACACAGACAACCCGGTTGTGATTCTTTGAAACGTTTATTGCAACAGCAGAACATAGTGTGTTTTTGGAGTCTAGGCTCCAACATCATCACTCCTCGCAGATTATTATTATTATAAAATTATTATTTTACATGCAGACATCTGAGGAGTAATGAGATAATATCTTAAACCCCCTAGTCAGAGCCCACAAGTGGCAGAGGACGGAGAGACCGGAAATCTTGTAGCTTCAATTGACCGCCAAATTGGGTGGAAGTGTTTTTCAGGTCGTTGTGGAGAATGATGCATGGCAAGTGTGAAATCATTAAGCTGGAGTTACCTGCCTGAACTAGCTCGCAGGCATCGCCCCATTTATGATAGCTAGTTAGCCAGTTAACTACCTGTTGCTAGGCAAAAGGAGCTGCGTTTGGTGATGTAAGGGTAAGAGCGGGAACAGCTGGTGACGCAAACGGGAAGTCCTCTTTAGATCAGACTATCTCACTTCAGTCCGGCCTCAGATGTCTAAACAGGCTACGAATGACACATCCTTCTTAGTCCCTAAAGTGAGACACAGTCATTGTAGAACTAGTTTTAATCATTAGAAGTGTTTCACAGTAACCGGAAGCTTAGACTAGCTGAACTGAACAAATGCCGTACAAGTAAACTTTTCATAGGATCAATACAGGATCAAGGAAGCGGCAGGTGAAAACCCCAGTGTAAAGGCTCTTAATTTAAAACATTAAACACTGCTTATGCCTTAAAAAAAAAAAAAGTAAATAACAGAATTTACTATTTAAGAAAAGTCATTAGTAAAACTGTTCCTTAAATATTACAAGTAGACTTCAAGACGAAAAAGAAACCTTCATTTTAAACATTCGCACAAATAAAGGTAATGCAGTTTCCTTTAGGGGGCTTGTCATCAACACAACAGTCCAAGAAAAAAATAAACCCCATACTTACAGATTACAAAGTAAAGCAATAAATACACAAGTAGCTTGGGGGGTAGGCCAGGCCGGTTGGTACCACAACACTTACAAAGAATAAAACCTGGCACTTTTTTTCACATTTCAGAGTGTGTAGGAGCTGTGAAGAAAGAGGTCATCATCCTAATAGCATTCAGCCTTCTTCCAGATGTTAGAGAGGGAAGAATAACTACTGCTGTGGCTGCTTCTCCAACTCTATCCACTTCTGAACAGGTGTGCCCTGAGCTGCAGCACATGAACATACATCATAGCAAGTATCACGTGCTTTAGTATAAAACGGTAACGGAACAATATTTTTTTCTAATCCATATTCAACTGAATTCATTGAATTATATATTTATCTGATATAAAAACAGCACAAACACCTGCTTAGCTCTTTATGTAACCAACCCTTTTCAGAACAGAGGAGGCAAACCCAGTTCAGTCAGGCTACAGATAGAGCCTGCAGGGAATATTGTCAGAAACCTTTTGCACATTTCTTTTAGTCTGTCCATAAATGGCGCTGGATAGTGGTTTACACTTCCAGAAAAGAGTCCCTCTTTCCAGGAAGGCAGTTAGATGTCCGGAAACAAGAAGCTGGATGGTGCACTCTTCTCTAAAACAGGTGTTGTGGGATGAAAATGTGGCTTGTAGATGGCAAAATGGATTTCACAGTATGAGAGCTTCCTCTGCCCAGAAAACACACACACCTGTAAAAAGAAGGTATGATAGAAGTTAAAGCTGCAATATTATAATGTAAATATAATGAGCCACTCTTTTGTCTTTAATGGAGTCAAGCATCTCATCAACAACAGCCCTGACAGTTAGACCTGTCATTCACTCTGTAAAGTGGATGGGTAAGCTGCCTATATTAAAAGTTTGTAGTATTGCCAATTACATATTTCTTATAGAGTGCTGACACTTTTTAGTTAATTCTGTCCACTTTCATTGCCATCATTGCATCCTTGGTGCAAGAGATGGCTATTTTTTGTCACATAAATGAACAAGGCCTTTATTTTTTTGCAATTATCAGTTTGTTTTGTGCATCATGGCGCAATGGTAAGTTTGGGTTTACAATTGGGGCGGCTGTGGCTCAGTGGTAGAGTCGGTCATTTATTAATTGGAATGTTGGTGGTTTGTGTCCTTGGACAACAGCCTGAACCCCAAATTGCTCCTTGTTGCATATCCGTGCTGTGCGAATGTGATGGCTGACAGTTGGGCACTTTACGCAACAGCCTCTGCCATCAGTATGTGAATGTGACGTGTACTGTCAAAGCGTGGTTGCAAGTAAGTACAGTCAGGGGTGGATCCAGACTTTTTTGACTGGGGTGGCCCACCTGGGACACTGACTTACACAGGGGTGGCATGAAGTATGTAAGATGAAGAGTAACAATCTAAAGTACTAAAGGAAGTGTGCCACATTGAAATGGAAAGAAAGCTACGAGCAGCCTGCTGCAACACAGCCCAAATAGTTAATTTTAACACAAGTCCCGCCTCTGACAAGACAAATAGCCAATCCTAGTTTAGGATTTTGCGGTGGCACTTGGGGTGGCCAATCAGATTTCAAGGGGGGCCCTGGCCACCCCTCTGGAGCCGCACCTGAGTACATTTACCATTAGTACCTGAGAGTATTTACCATTTACAATCTGCAATCTACAATCAGATCACTCAGAACACTCAGCAGTTTTGTCCCTGATATCAAACCCCTTTGATACTCACCTGAAGGGAAAATGTAACCTTGGAACAAACTCACAATTAGTCCACGCTTCATCCCTGTGATGACTTTCTCTGGAATATAAAACATAGGCAGTTATAGGCTGTTGGGACAGTAGAGATCAAAAAGTACAACCACACATTATAAAGAGCCAAATAAATGCTAAACAAGTGTCCACCCACCATCTCTGAGAACTGAAAACCTCAAGGCACTCCCAACCACGACCAATCATTTACAACTTGTGAGTAGAATCAGCATGCAGTCTTTTGGGTCATGTTGTCCATCATTACATCAGGAAATGAAATCCAGTGCTGGACAGCGCACAGCAAATAGCCACCCTCGTATCCGCCGTCCTCTCGAATGCATCCTTCCTGTTTCTAAAAATCATCACAAACCTTCAAGCTATTTCAGAACCGGAGCGCTGATGAATGGAAAGCGTCCCGGAAATAGCACAATGACAACAACACACAACACAAAATGGGTCATTTGAGATTGTTCCAGCAGAGACAAACTCAACAACAGCCAAACAGTATGAAATTCTGAGATGTAAACACAATAAATATGTACCAATGATTCAGTCATCTCCTGACCTATTGAAGCTTTTGATGAGCCAGAGGAGGCCCAAACGACTAACATATCTGTATTTAACACCTCTACAGAGACATCAACCCTGAATAGATAGACGAAGAGAAGAAGCAACAGGGCATCTATATCACCAGGGGTATAAATGAACGAGGCCCAATGGAGCATGATTGCTCATGTTAGGGTATAACAGATCGTGATATGAAGCTCTGTCAAGCAGAATCCTCTCGTCTCCTTATCTTGACAATGAAAATGGTGAGTAAAATGCTATCTCACCAGATAGGACAGAAGGAGTCTAAAAATGGATACATGTTTGTTTCTAGCTCCTGACTCATTCATTCCCGATGTCAGATGACGTAAGACTAGGATAGGTGGTAAAAAAATATTACATTTTCTGCACATAAATGTTCTAAATATTAATCCCATCCTACATCTAAACCATCAAAAGACAAGAAAACAACTGTGATCATCTAATCATCAATCCCATCCCATTCTTATTCCGGAGGTTTACTGAAGGGTGTTATAAGGCGATTATTGATTTTCTCTTTGCCTCCCCGAGCAGGGCCGTATATTTGCTGTTGTTTTGCCACATCGGATGGCTGCCTCCGACAAGGTTCACACGTGCATGTAAGCACCGACACAAACACATCTACATGTGACAGTAGCTCAGCAAAACAATTAAACAGGTCTCTTGGCAGCAGATGGGCCTTCAGCAGACAGGTGTGACAAGGAGGGAATGAGATTAATTCTTATTAGAGGGTTTCAAACTAAGCTCCCACTCGACAGCAGTGCGATCAGATTCTGAGAAAGCAAAAGGGCAACATAAATGTCTCTATTGAATTTGCTTCAAAAATTGAAATTACACTTTTATTCCCATTTAAATGTTTACCTTTCCACTTTTTGTGCATTTCCATCCAACGGAACACACCAGCGCTCTCTGGATTATTGCAAATCCAATACGTTTTACTAGCACTTGCATCAGAGTAAATCACTATCATATTCTTTCACCTGCGCACTCTCTAAGAAGCATTCTCCTTTAAAAACCCATAAAAATGGATTTGTGTATTTGTATAATTTATTACTGAAGATCTGCAGCCTCCAAACCTCACACTAATTAATAACAGTGTGACACATCAAACAGGAAACACATGTTTTTATGAAGAATCTGTAGGCAGGGGTGTGGATTTTTACTCCTGGAAGTGTTCTGGTTTCCGTTTGTAGTACGCTTGTAGTCCAAGTAGTATCGCCCAATCAGCAGGCTGCAGCGTATGCAGGAAAAACAGTCTGTGTGGAGAGCAAAAGAAGGCGCAACATAATCCGCTGTAATCTGACATTGATTGACCTTCTTTGTTAAAAAATTCAACTTGAGATAAATTCCCTTGACGCTGTGTCACGAAAGCCGTGCAGCGTTCAGAATTTTCGACTTCCTCGAATGCATCAGAAATGATCGATCCAACCTCCATTCAACAAATGAGCATTTTAAAAGTAGTTTTCTTCTCCTCTTGAGGACAGACCTGACAAAGCTTTTACTGTTTTACAAATCTGCATCATGATGTTGAAAATGTTGAAAGACCAGAAACAGATGAACGGGCACTTCTCTGGGGGATTTAACGAACGATGAAAATGACGCCGTTCATGCTGCTTGACATGAGGGGGGAAATTCGCTTCACTTTTGATCTGAACACACGGTCGCCTCTCAAGCTGCTAACTGGACTGTAAACAATGCAGCGCACGGAAAAGGAAGTCTTGACTGGAAGTGGTTTATCGCTAACTGCCGGCTAAACAGGACACGCCCGAAATGTTCACGGCTGTCCCCAGAGGCTATATCGTCGTCAGACTATAGCCGATGGAGTCCGAGATTGGCCCTGACTAAACATTGCAGAACGCATTGCCTGGCTTTGCTCCATAGTGACTCTTACATGAGTCAGTAAACATCACATCAGTGTCACTAAACATAAAAAAGCATGTGTATGCACAATCATAGAAACAATCATATGGGAGCCTAAAGGTTATAGCCGCTGGGTTAGAATTCAGCAGCAGTCGTCGCTCTGGAGAAACTCTTCTCTGTGTAAATAAAGGTTGATAAGGGAGGCCGTCTACATAAATTGTTATGGAATACAAATAAATCCTCTTTGAGACCGCGGCTTGTGGTTTTTACTCTCTGCCAGGTTCACATTACAAATCAATATGTTTTGACACTCAAGTGAAGCAATATAAGATCTGCCTCTGTGCATTACTGTGATCCCCATCCTTTAGCCAAACAGCCTTTCTGGGGAGTACTGACTTATTAGTTTATGATAAACTTCAGAATAACAAAAGCATAGTTTGAGTTAAAAAGAATCTTGACTGATTTGTCTTTTTGACATCTAAATGGCACAATGTGCCTCTTTTTCTCACTAATAGGGATCAATGTAAATGTAATCCTCAGACGTAATCCATCAAAAGAGCTTTTTGTTTCTTTATGTCCTTACATCATGTAATCCTCTGGATGTACATCCACTTTGTAATGTAACGCCCGCACCAAGACTGTAATCAGCTCTGCCGTTTAAAGCGTGATAAATTAACACAGCCTAGACTCCGCTTGCTTGATCCAAGATAGTAAATTACTGTCTACTGACCTATTTTCAATCAGTAAATGAGGCAGGGACATGCTCACTTCCAGGCCTTTTGCACAAACGTAATCAAACATGTTCACTTGTACCAATATAAATGGAAACAAGTCATTATTTTAATCAAAATCATTTTACCAAGCATGTTAAACTACTTCCTGTTTGTTTGAACAATCGACGATTAACACTTTGCATGTGTTAATTCTGTAATTAGTTGTATCCCTGAAGTTAATGTGTTTTTAGTACCATGTTTATTATATGCTAAAATATGACGATGCTTGAAAGGAATACTGTTCGAGAAATATTTCTTGTGGCAATTTATCACGGTTGCACAAATGGACTACCAAAACTATGTCCCAATATTTAGTTTGTTTTGTTTATAGCCAATATTCTGTGACAGTGTTTGTTTCTGTTTGTTTTTTGAGTGCGCAACCACAAAATAGTGCATGCGTGTCATTTCAAAAGCCATTTCCTTTTCATCTGGGGTTAGAGCTTTCTTATTTTCCTCATTACTTCCCAAGGAAATGTGGGGGGAAATTTGCATACTGGTGAAATTGAAAACAACATTGAGGAACCAATATGCCAGCTCACTCAGAGAGAGGCTTTGATCGCTCTCTAAATGAGGGTGGGATTGTCGGGCCCTTCATTGTGAGTGATTGTGTTCGGAGCAAAAGAAGGTGTGATCCGCTCATTGTTTTACTTTATAATGAAACCTAAACTGTTGCACTTCTCTTTTCTTCTGTTTCTTTTCAGCTCTTTATCTGTATCTTGTAATGTATCATTTATCCATCTCCATAGAGACCTCCGCATCTGACTGCAGTTGTTATGTGTATTATTCCAGGCAAAGTAATGATGAATAGCTCGCACAAAGTCCCCACTGAAGTAGCTTCGAGTCACATCTCATACTTCTAGCACATGATCAGGCTCTTTGTTCGGCTCGGTGGCTCTGTGTGTTGTATTCACAGGGGTGAAAACAAAGCAAATACTGACTCGTGTTTGATATAGACTCAACTTTAGTGTATTAAATCTTTATAGCGTTGTTTGTTTCATCTTTGAGTGTTCATGTAACCTGCAGTGGTGGAAGGACTCTTCAAAGCTTTTACTTTACACAATACAAACGAAAGGTTCCTAATTAAACACTTTATTCAGTAAAAATATTATGCAGAACGGTCATTTCCTTACCTTTATTTTGTAAATTGCTTTAGCGTTTACGGGCATGTTGCTTTCTCCTCGCAAGCCTCCTAACACTAACCATTCTGAAAGGTTAAAGGTCAGCGTCAGAGTCTCGCATCATTGGAGAGGTTGAGCTCAGTATGCAGGATGAGCAACAATTTGTCGATAAACTGATTCATAACTGTTAAAGGAGATCAGTGGATCTACTGCGATGTGTTGATCCAGGAGCGACCTGGCTGACGCACTAGGCCGCCGTTTGCAGTTACCTGTATAAGATGTTATGTTTGAGTTGTAACAGACAGCAGCCAGACCGGATTGCAGAAAAAGCTGTTCATTTATTTATCCATTGGTGCACTCTAGTGAAAAAAGGTCCATGACAGAAAGTAATCAAAAACAGACTCTGAAATAACTTAGACTTAGACTTAGACTTAGACTCAACTTTATTGATCCCTTTGGGATGACTCCCTCTGGGAAATTCAGTCTCCAGCAGCTTATACAGTACAATACAATAGGAAAGAATCAGCACACAGAGGGTAAAAAATAAAGATCAAAATATGTATATCTATCGATATATATATATATATATAAAAAGTACAAAATTAAGATAACAAAATATATAAAATATACACTCTTAGAAAATATACAAGTAAACAGTGGGTAATTGACCTGGTATTTAGTTCGATTAAACTAAATTAGGTTATTGCACTGTGGTATTAGGTTATTGCACTGTGGTGAGAGATTATTGCACATTGACAGATTTTTATTGCACATATGACCCTTTGAGAAATAAATAAATATTACTATTGAATAAAAGAAGATAACTACTAATAACTTTGTGAGGTGAATTAGTGGCTACCGCTTGTGAGAGAGTCTGTCCCTGTTACCTCCTCCCCCTAAGTGAGGAGTTGTACAGCCTGATGGCATGAGGGACAAACGAGTTCTTCAGTCGGTTAGTCCTGCACTTTGGAAGGAGCAGTCTCTCACTGAACAGGCTCCTCTGTTTGCTGATGACGGTGTGCAGAGGGTGGCTGGCATTGTCCATAATGTCCAACAGTTTGTTCAGTGTCCTTGTCTCTGCCACCGTCACCAGAGGGTCCAGCTTCATGCCGATCACAGAGCCGGCTCGCCTGATCAGTTTATCCAGTCTGGATGTGTCCTTCTTGGATGTGCTGCCTCCCCAGCACACTACAGTGTAAAAGAGGACACTGGCAACCACAGACTGGTAAAACATCCGCAGCAGTTTGCTGCAGATGTTAAAAGACCGCAGTCTCCTTAGGAAGTACATCCTGCCTTGTGTCTTCCCGTACAGGTGGCTGGTGTGTGTTGACCAGTCCAGTTTGTTGTCCAGACACAGCCCACAGCGACAAAGCCCTCGCAGTAGAGCCGTCAAAACCTGTATGCCCTTCTAGAATCACACACCTGACCTGACGACGCTCTTCCTTACCATTTATACCTGTTGCTATAGCATCACAGCGACACCTTCAGTACCAACAAAAAATAACAATAAAACACTCCAATGTGGCTCTTACAATAACGCTATAATCGGGCCATTGACCAGTTCGTATTACACCTTAACCTACCAAGGGCTCCATTTGCTAGTGTAGTCGCATGTTTAACGTGGAAATCATTTACCAAAGTAACTTTTAAAACTTGTGTTATTAAATTAAATGTATACCTCTGAAACGCACAGTGGAGGTTTGTAAGTATGGTAAGTATATGCAGTAAATTAAAACGGTAGTTAATAATCAAAAGTAAAGCTCAGATACCTCAGAATTGTTCTTGTGATCAGTACCTGTCAATGTTATATTCCATTGGCCAGCGTTAAATTCAGTAAAGACACGGTGAATAACTACAATGGGGAAATTAACCGATAAATTCCAAAGTCAAATCAAACTGCTAAAATGTGAAATTTAACATTTAATGTAAGCAGCTCATTTCCTGCGTTCTCCAAAATGTGCTGAATAATGAAAACAAAAGTACAAGTCCCGTAATGTCTCACTGAATCTTACAGTGACTAATAATTCTCATCATCCTCCCTCTTACCTGTTTGCATACATTCCTCCTGTGCATTTGTATCTTATCTCAATCCTGCTGATCAAGTGAAAAGTAACAGAGTTGCCTTTAGGCTACTGCTCTGCCCACGGTGTGTCAGCGTGATTTATTGTTCAGGCTTTGATTCAGAGCGTGTCACCCACCCAAAACCTGCTGAAATGATTCATTCTTATTCACCATAATAACTACACGCAGGTTAATCTAATTTATAAGGTTACACTGTACAATCCAGGAACACTGTGCAATTTTACTCTGACACTATTCGAGTATTCCCCAAACAGAGGGCTGATATAAAATACCTCCCTCCTGAAGGAGTCGTTTCTACATGCTCTGCTGCTCTACCTCCCGGAGATTCTATCTGGCTTCTCTGTCTTCATCTGCCCTGCTGAACTAATTCCTGCTTCTTTGGAAATAGAAAACCATAGAGCCCATGATAATTCATATAGGGAGAGCCAGCTCTTTGACACCAATAATACAATCCACAAATTGAAATATTGTGCAATGGGTTTATAAATGACTGATGATAAAACGAGGGAATATAGGAACAAGATATAAAAAGACTCTTAATTTATACACGATTAGAGTCCTTAGAAGAGATTTATAGTATTAAAATACGATTATACTATATAATTGCAATTTTGCCTTTATATTACATTTTTACTATTGACTTAATATTCCATATCATACTACATTATATACATACTGTCATATACTGTATTTACTACATACTTTATACTGTACTGCTGCTATTATCCATACATGTCACTTTAGATTGTCACTTATATCACTTCTTGTATACACCAGTCGTAAATACCCCTTATTTTAATTTTATTTATTTGACCTATTCTTATTCTCTATTTGTTTTTGCCTTTTTGCTACTTGTCTTTGTGCTGCTGCAACAACCGAATTTCCCCTCTGGGCATTAAAAAAGACTTATCTTATCTTATCTTATCTTCGTAGCTGCTTACCCGGCAAGCAGGGAACACTCCCATAACAGTGGCTAACATTACCTACAAGTTCTAATTAAGTTTGAAAGAAAACGTTTTAATCTAATATTCAAAGAACGTTTTAAGGATGTTTATCATTCCAAAGTTCTTGTGACGTTAAAGATATTTTCAGGATGTTATTGAGGCCTTGGATGTCAGAACGCCTTTTGTATATAACAGTTGCTCATGTTACATAAAAACAAAGGTAGAACGTGCTCACTGCAACGTTCGGAGGATCTTTTCAGGATGTCAGTACGGCCTCAACTATCAGAACGTGATTCATAAAACGTTCCTGAAATATGATTTGACATTCTCACTGCAACGTTCTGAAAATGTTTTCAGGAACATTCTGGGAACCAAATAAAAACTTCCCGCTCAATACATTAGCAGAACATCCCACGTAACGTTCTTAGAACAAATAATTTCCAGCTGGGGAACTTTTAAACACTGATTTTGAAGTTGCAGTTCAAGGACTGCCTCGATAAAACATATGTTTTTATATGTTTATGTTTAGGCCAAGTTAGAGGGTTTAGCCAGCTAGTAAAGCAGGCAATGACACAAACTGGGTGCCACTGCCTTCTGCCCTTGTGCTGGATTGATTCGTTCTGTCCGCCAATCATGACTCAAACTATGATGAATTAAACGTACTCCAGTGGCAGACATTCCACTGACATTTTAAGACATAGAAAAGAATACTTTTATTCTGCCTTCTGAAGAAAATTAGATGTAAAGAGACTAAAAGAATTGAAGGTGACTGCAGTGAGTCTGCCAGCAGTGGATGTTGATGTGCCTATGGAAGTATAACTACAGTAACAGTGAGGCGTGATTTAATGTTAGTCAGGAGTAACTCCAGCTTGTTTGTCCTGTAGATCCATAACTCAAGCCAATAAAAAAAACAATCTAATCAATAACATGTTTCTTAAATGTTCATTTCACTGTTAACTTTGGGACTATTTCTCCTGTTCTGCCTTTTGTCAAACTAACATGCCTATCAGTTAAAATGCACCTTGACAAGTACAAAACTCCATGAAACATGTAACACCAGCAGGCGTCTTTGGTACAGCAAATCATTTACACAAGGAAGAATGGTCAAGGATACAAATCTGTCCTGCAGAGGAACACAGTTCTGTGAAAAGGTAAAAAGATTTTTTTAAGTAATTGGTCAGGAGAGACTGCTACAGCCTGAAAACTCAAGATGAGCTTAAAAATAGTTCAGGTTTTTTTTAAGGTTACCAGAAACAACATTAACAAAACTACCTGTAAGAATACTTTGGTAAAGTGGAATTAAACAAGGTTGTAGAAGCTGCAGAAATGCTTGAATTATGCAAAGGTGTGCTTTGAGCTTAATGCTAACAGGCTCACAATGACAATGCTAACATGCTGATGGTAAACAGGTGTAAGGTTTACCATGCTACTGTAGTCATTTACAAATAGGCCTTATAGAAATGACATTATAGCTAAAAACTTGTCCTGCAGCTTGCCATTGAGCGAAAAGTCACCAACAGCATTAGAAGTGATACTCTTGGCATAGGCGCTGATTTATGTTTCTGCCATTGGGCGCATTCACAGTACTTTATAGTAACTGTCACGATTAAGCTTTAACGCAAATCGGGTCAGCCCTCAGCGTCTTCAACGCAATACTCAAGTGTGTGGGTTTCAAGTTTGCACAGCATGTGTGATTTTCAGTAGGCTCGGTGAAACCTACCTGCAATTTTAGAACAAACATGTGGGGACGGGCTAGAGGGAGGGGAGATTGGTCCAGTGCCACTGGTTAATCGATCGCAGAGGGCAGAAATTGGTCGCCAAATAGGCCTGTACTATGACTATAGGCACCAATCCCGTGGGTGCTTTGGGGCCTGAGCATGTGTTTGGAAACCCTGGTAGAGTTTGGTGCCGGTGGGTGCTCGGGCCCAAAGCACCCACGATGTCGATCTCAGTAAATGTCAAGGGATCTGAAAAAATGATTATTAATCATCCTCTGGAGACAATGAATGACCTGACATAATTACATGGCTATCCATCACCTAGTTGTTGAGATATTTCAATCCGGACTAAAATGCAGGACCAACCCTCTGAAAAACAAAAACAAAAAAAGAGCATGGGCATTTTACATCTAATTGCAATATTAAACAGTTTGTATCCAGTTTAATTCTAATTTAATTTAACTGTAGCCTACTTTTATGTGTTCTTCATGAGCCTCATGAACACATAAAAATCAATCCCTTTTTGACAACCAATGTGTTGTTTAGGGGAACCATTGTTTAGCACATGGTAATAATGTGTACAAAATGGAATTAAAGTAGCTGTGAGGAACTTTAATTTTGTGTGGGTTTTGGCACCCCCTGTGGACAAAAGAGGTACTCCTGGCCTTGGGAAGGTCTTGATTTGGTTAGTTTTTACCTTTTGTTTTGGGGGAGAGGGAAAGAAAGACGAAATTTCTTGTGGCTACCATTTATCTTTTTAAAACAGTTGTATGCAGGATAACTAGCCACAACATTATTTATCTTTACAGCTATATCATAGTGATATATTGAGTTTTAGTACCTGCACTACAAGATTTGTTTACTTGGGTTTAGCTACAGTTATTACCATTCCTTTGTAATAGTATCTCTTCATAATACTAAGCCAACAGTAGGTAAAGCTCAGCGAGCCAAACAGGAAGCTATGAGACATTTTCTTTTACAGTAAAGTCCACTGTGACCTCCATGGACTGTAGACAGCCACATCTCACAGTGTATTTCATATAAAAATAGACATTACGTACCTGTGGAGGAGGAAGAGGGCACATTCAAGATAGGTTTCCTGCACAGTAAGTGGGCAGGTAGATGATTATTCATACCCCTGTGACGGCCTTAACAGTGCGGTGCATTCACAGGTTGCTAAAAAAAGACGTCTGGGTTAACAGTGAGGTTACAAACAGGTAGCATGGGAAGCTATTACTGTTGTTCAGCGTGTTGTTGTTCATGTTTGAACTTGATGGATATTTGTTTAGTAGTAGACACACCTTGCACATTGAAGGTGCAAACAGAACTGAATATATGGCACTTAAAAAACACCGTTGCTGCATTGAGTGTCTGCAAAAACGTTGTCAAATGGAAGTACTTGACACTCGGTTCAGAGGATTAAACTGGAGAGATAACAGTGTTTGTGTTTTTCGCTGGCTGTGACCTGCACAGGTGTAAATGTGTACTACAGCAGACACACTTGTCCACACATTGCCCCCATCCCTTCCACTTACATTATTTTGCCGTTTACAGATTTGGACTCTGGGGAGCAGACAGTTACTTTAGGTTTCATCACTTTTTATTCATAATGCATGAGTTTCACAGCGAAGAAAATAACCACATCAGCATTCAAGCATTTTTCAGTGATTTCAAGTGCGCAGACAAACATTACTTTGTGCTTTGTCAAGCGTTTGGAGATTTGTACAAAAAACTGGATGGGAGATTTGAGAGAATGAATTGCTAAAGCTCTCAGCAGCTCGCGCTCTCTCATATTAGAACTGCAGGGTCATCCGTCATTTAGGAATCTCTGTCTCCTATTCTCGCTCTTCTTTTCTCATCGCTGACCAATTCTTTCAGCTCGTTTAATTCCTTCTTTTTTCATACATATTTACTCATTAAATCTTGGATTTTTACCATGACGTATACGTATTAACAGTCTTTAGAAATATGCCTCATAAAAGAGAAACTGCTTACTGCTTCTACAAGCAAAACTCCTGCAAATGTGACTGCATGTAAAATTCATGGTGTATTCTTAAGTTGCTTTAGTTTAAAAATGGCCTGCTTTGCCGATACTCCTTTAATCTTGTAAGCAATGACTCTTTTCAAAGCAGTTAATTTGAAGTCCAAAACAAACTTTAAATAATGGATTACTGCTACTTCCTCCTTCTTAACCCACATGGTGTAATAACCTGTCAAGATTTTCCCCAATTTATTTATTTACCCTCTTAGTGACACACTCTCTTGGAGCATTCCAGTGTTTGTTTGGGTCTCAAAGCGAGTGCAAATAATCTCTCTGAAGAAAATTAAGCAGACAACAACCAGCGTTGCTTCTGTGCCGAGGGCCAAGCATGTGGGCATATGCTGGCTCTGACTAATACTTGTATTGCATCGCTTAGACAGCCTCTTTCTTTGCTTATTTGTAGATATCAGCACACAAAGGCTTTGAAATATCCGTCTCCTACTAATCTCCTCTAGGTTTGCAATTGGCCATTATAATAACATGGTTCAAGTAAATAGCCTATCTCCTTCTGTGGTGCAGATATTTTTAATCTTTTTGGGTTCATTTGTCGATCATAATGCAATTTAAAGAGAGGCGCACTTGCCGTGTGTACTGTGTTATTGAAAACCAGGAGGACACAGTGAAATAGGTTACAATGTTGGAGATGAGTCACACACTCCAAAACATGCTTTTGCCTTTGCACAGAATCGCTGCCTTAATGAAAGACTGAATAAGTCAATTATAAAGAGCAGAATTTAATCAAGAGTAGGAAGCTGTATGTATTTACTGTATGAGGTCAGTACACAACAAATTATTCAACCCTGAGTTTTTCACTTCATTTGTAGAAAAGAAATACCTGTGAGCGTGTATTTTCTTGTTTCTAATACTTTCATTACATTACTTCTTTCCTTATATTGCTTCACATGTTTACATTTATTTGTGCTCTATGGCCTTTTGTAAATGTTAAATGGACACTGCTGCCAACAAGTTACGCAACTTACACATATACACAATATAAATTACAGGTCACAGGGACAATGTATACTAAACAATGGAACAACACTTACTCCCTTAAATAATTCATCACAGAGTTTTGCATTTCACTTAATTATCGTATCGTATTAACGTATTTTTCTTTCTTCTCTTAGATAAGTGCATGTAAGGAAATGCGGGTAACTGTGTCACAGCTCAGGACAATATGTTTGTTACAACTTTGCAAACAATCAATTTAAAGTGAATTATTAATGAATACAATAACACATTTGGAATTCATGTTTTGCTCATTATTACCAAGTTATTTGTGTTGTACTGTACAGACAGTATGTTTGTGATTTGTAAAACATGGCCCATACATATGCAACATTTTCAAGGCACGGGTTCATAAGGCAACAAAATACTTAGTCTATCATTAGCTCTCCATATGTAAATATTCAACAACCAAATTATGTGAAAGAATATATTTTAAAAATCACTGGCCTCATTTCTGACCGCATTGCCAATAGTCTGTCGTGAGTTTGGTTAATGAAGGTATAAGGGGCGGCTGTGGCTCAGTGGTAGAGTGGGTCGACTTTCAGTTGGAAGGTTGGCGGTATGATCCCCGGCTGCTGAAGTCTCCACGTCAAATTGTCCTTGGGCAAGGCACTGAACCCCAAATAGCTCCCAAAGGCATAGCCATGTGCGTGGCTGTGTATTATTGTGTGTGTGTGTGTGTGTGTGTGTGTGTGTGTGAAAGGGTGAATGTGATATCTATTGTAAAAGCGCTTTGAGTCATCTGAAGACTAGAAAAGTGGTATTTAAGTGCCGTCCATATACCACTGAGGACCACTGAGTCCTTGGCTAGTTATTTCGGACCCAATAGACAGATGGTATGGCAGTCTCAGTGATTAGTCCTTAAACTTCAGTGTATTGGTGAGAAGATTGTTCAAAGTTAAGCTCTTATTGTTACTAGTTGATCCACAGATAATATTCCTCAGCTATGGTCATTAGCACTGACCATCAACTCATGGGAATTCGTGCTGCGATCATCTGCGTCATTCGCGCCGCCTGACGCGAATTTGCATCTACTCGCATCATTGCATTGACTTGTATGGAATCTCGCCGCAGATCTGCATCTATTCCTGTTCGGTGTGAACGCACAGTAAGAATGAGATCATGGATATGACCACTGATTCAAATCGTCCTTTTCTATGGTACCGTTGAACCTCTAACTACATGATGAAAGAAGTCAGTCTGCTCGAGATGGTAATGGACACCTCTCTGTGTCCCTGTGTATTCCAGGGACACATAACTTGGAGAGTTGAGACTCAGATCATTGGAGGTTCGACATGTGCGGCTGTGGCTCAGTGGTAGAGTCGGTCGTCTTTCAATCGGAAGGTTCCCTCAGTCTACATGTCAAAGTGTCCTTGGGGCAAGACACTGAACCCCAAATTGCTCCTGGCGGCACAGCCATTGGTGTGTGGATGTAAAGTTGGGCATTTTATGTAGCAGCCTCTGCCAGCAGCCTAAATGTGTGTGTGAATGGGTCAATGTGACATGTAGTATAAAAGCAGCTTTGAGCGGTTGCAAAGTGCTGTATAAGTGCAGTCCATTTACCCTGCCAAACCTTGGGCCACGTTGTTTAGCCTCTAGCCACAAAGTCCCAGAGAAGTGGCAAAAAATGTTTCAACACAACATCAGCATTTGGTGTTTTTCAATCTATTTTTGATTTATATCACTTCCCTATGTGTTTGTATTAAACACAGAGGCTGTACTTTACTTTTCACAGACTGTTCATGCAGAATTTTTGCAACTTTTCCTATTGATCATTAAAAATTTACCCTTTTCAGTTAACATTTGTAGCTATGAATGTAACACGAGAAATTAAAATACAAATTTCTAAAGAAAGTTTGTTGTTCACATTCTGCAGCACTCCAACTGAAAAAGTAATCTGCAGAGCTGACACAGGTGAACACAAATAACAGTGAAGACAGTAAGCCTATTGATACAGTTTCATAAAGTCAATAAACAACAGTAATAAAAAATGTACTTTCAAAATGTAGCTATAAAAGCAACAAATAAGAACAGCTTCACACTACAAAAGGCGGAAAAGAACAAGCCTGTCTGCTCTGTCTCTGAAAGTCACAAAGGAACGGCTCCAGGGGCCCATTCTGATATATCTCTCCAACTCTGTGATGCAATAAAGAGTTAGGTGCTTCCTCAGCAAATCCTCCATGTATGCTTTTCCTTCACTATGAAGAATGAGGCTTTCTTTGTCCACTGTCCGCTTGTTGTTGTGCGTGGTAGCTGTTTGGACACATCAGATACATAGTACTCACAGTGTAATGTGCAGAACACCATCCTGCATTGTGAGGTCAAGGTGACTAAACGATCCAATAAAGATGCAGAGATAAGAAGAGGAAACAATGAATATGCTATTCAGTGGTTAAGTGCATCCTGTACGGCTCAGTCAATGAAATGAATATGTAAGCGCCTCCTCCCATGCCAAGGCCAATGTGCATCTCGAGCATAAGATACTGTAGTACTCCGTCTGTAGTATTAAGAGGATAAAACACACTATCAGAGGCAAATACACTCATGCTGAAAGTATTCATTAAAACCTTCTCTTCTCTCCTTCTTCTCTCTTAGGCATTGTTTAAAATTCTAGGTCAGATCGTAAGAACTTCTTTTTGCTAATTTCACGAGTAAAACTGAATGTGCTTCTTTTCTTTTCCCACATATCCCACAAGGTGAAGCACAAAGGGAAATGTGTGGTGAAAATAAAGAGAAAAATGCAAGAAATGCTTAGAATGAAATTAAACCTTTACAAGTTTATTCTACTACGAGAAGTGTCTTGGTCCAATGCCACCCTAATGCAGGGCACACACTACGAGATAAGCAAAAGTAAGTTAAGTCACAAAGTTTTTTGATGGGTCTAAAGAACATCTTGCTAGATTTTCCTTTGGGTTGAGGTATGTTAAAAGTGATTTTACTTCCCTCGATCTGCTTGGAAGAACGCTGTGGCTGCGCCGATTTCAATTCATGAATATTAAACATGTTAATATGTACGATCCGATATCCTCTTGTGTGGGGGGAACCGCAGCTGCACATCCACAGCCATGGCGCAGTCACGGCGCAGATACCTCCAGATCGTGCTGTAACATCCTATGTTCATGCCGTCTCCATGACTTTATGTATAGTTTTTTTCTTTTTGTTTCTTCATGTGTATCATCGCCAATTTTTCCTGCCCGTATTCCGCCATGTTTGTTTACTCTAAAGTCGCATTTGACCGCAAAAAAATGTCGAGATTTTCAGTTTTTGAGAGGAATCTGTTAGTGTGTGTTTTGCTGTTTTGGTCACACTGTTGCTCTCGACACACTGTGGGAACAAAGCTGTTAAATCTCGACATCAACCCCACACATGTTGACAAATCATTATTTGTCGACGTGTGGGGTCTCTCACATTCTCAACATCTGTTAAGACTTTAAAAATCTTTTAGTGTGGGCCAGCTGGGCCAGCCAACGACCATACACAACCTGACCCAAAATTAACCACATGAAAGACCTAAAAAAAACCCAAGAGCTTCATCATTAATTGACACACAAAGGCCTAAATCATTTAACAAAGATCAACTAAGGACAAAATGAACAAACACAACAACACAAAGTCCCTGTTGGAGAGGCACAAGCCGCAGCAGTCTCCACTCTGTCTGCAGATGTCATGACTGGGGTTTTGAAGCATCGGAGACCAGGTGCACCTCGTTAAGCAATCACCTGTGAGGAGCCAACAGAAGGGGGGAAGGGACAAACAGTGCAGGGAGCACATACAGCTGTATCAGTCAGAGTTTGTAATATCTAGGCTGGGTAGGTGGCCCTATGTTCATTTCTAAATGGACAAAATTCAACAAAATACTGAAATCGTAATTACTATAATAGTCGCTGCAGAGTAGCTAAAATGTAGGAAATAATTTTAGACAGTTGGTTTATCATGGTGAACGTTATTTGTTTATAGCACATCTGTGATTTAATTATTTGAGGCATTCTGTCCCCTTTTGTTTGCACCGTTAGGCACTGTTAGTGTATTGTTGCGAGGTTTTAGTCAATTTGGGCTCACTTGTCTAATCACTTGTTCCTTGCATTTGGATGAGGCTACTGAGTCGATAGGAACACTGCCCAGAAGTGTTGTTTTGTATTTGCTTTAGCTTTGCCAAGATTAGCTTGGCTGCGACCAAACTGTGAATGCTTCTGTGTGTGTTTCCAGAATATGGGACAGTTCTTTCTTTTTTAATTTCCCAAATTCAACAAAACATAATCAAATCAACAATAGACTTTATCCTCAACACAGAGGGAAAAAAGTGCAGATTTCCAATTGTGCTTTTTACACGAAAATGTCAGAACAGGATTGTGTTGTATTTCAATCATTATAGTCACCTATTGTTGTAAATTGTCAAAGAAAATTAATGAAGTTCTACAGTATATTAAAGTGAAGATTTGCCGAACACAATGATATAGATTGAAAATGTGTTTAAAAATGTAATTTACTCGGTATGAGAAATGCATTGTGTCGTACACTTCAGCTTAAAGTGATAATCTCAAAGAATGTCTGTTAAGTCACTATCTATCGCTGAATGAGGTAACACAATCGTGATTGAGCCTATGGCCCACTGATGAAAGCCTTTGCATTTGCAGTATTATGGACTGTATGATGGTGGCGATTTTCGCAGAAAAAATCACAAGCGGCGTCCAGTCAGTGACGCGTTTTCCATCAGCCAGCAGTGGTCGGTCAGCCAGAGAGGGTAGGCGGAGCTAAGCGGCCGCTTTTCCGGTCTCTGCAAGTGTTGCGAGTAAACAGTAATCTACTATGGCTGAACAAACAAAGAAAAGATCGATGACTACAGATACAACTTCAAAAATAAGTGAAAATCCAAAGAAAAAGAAACAAATTGGACGCTCAGATAAAGGCAAACAATCCAAAGGCATAGAATTGGGTAGGGACGGGAGGGACATGTCTCTACCAATATCCAGAAATGACTGAATTGTCTCTGCCAATAATTTTGTCCAGATTACACTTATTGCATTTACAACCAGCAGAGGAGTCGTTTATATGAGACAGCCGTCACTGTCACTGTAAACAAGGACTAGTGTCTACAGTTTATACACTTCACTAAACTGAAAATGATACAGCTAAATAACTCTCTCTCTCTCCCTGGGTGAATGCAGTTTGTTTAAGTATTTTAAATAATAATATTAATTAATATCGCTGCCCTAACGTCTTTGATTACAGCGTGACATTTGAAATGGAAACACCTCACCATGAAAGCGTGCGATATCAAAAGTTACAACCTGCTGCGAGGCGTGTCAATTTGAGAAGAGAACAGAGAAAGAGATCAGAGTTCATATACTTAAGACATTTCTTCTTTTCAGTCTCAAGCACTGATTAAATAATAATAACCTGATCGTAGTTATTTGTTTGTGATATCATATTCATCAGACCTTTGTAAGACAGGGAAAGTGCAGTTGTCGTCCCCACCAATGTTACAATAAAAACTGTGCCCTTGAAACAGTCTTAAAAGGAAAGCGACTGTCAGCCAGGAAAATCTAAAATTACAACCGGAGCCAACCGTGAAAGTCCTGCAATTACTGTTTATCGCCAAAGGTGCCGCCAAAGACAATGAAAGGGATCTTCGAGATTGCCACTTCAATTTCACAAGTATTTTCACAAGGTTTGTAAGTGATTCAATGATGCTGTGTGTGCTTAGCCTGCAAAAGCTGCCCAAGAAATGAAGCTGTTCATGAGATTTGTCTTTGCCTCTACGCATGGCCACGAATTGAAAAAGTTTGGCTACTGACCTTCCTAAAAATGAACAAATCGCTTAGGAGCAGTGTGGTTAAAACTTGCATTTACAATTTCAAGTTGTTGGGTGTGTAAAATTCTGTCCGTTTGTCTTTAGACGGTGCTTTGATTTCAAAAAAGTCTGAACATTTCAGAGAAGACTAACCTGTAACTGTGTTGTGCAGCATGCATGTGTTATATATTACATTTTCCATTCTCCTTTTATCTGGCCAAGGCCTTGGAGTTTATTCAAGAGTTTTATACATGAAATGAAATCCTTTATAGATGTAGTTATTTAATCTATATCTGTTTCATTTCAGTATTTTTCTTCTTCTTTTTTTCTTCTTGATTTGTGCTTCCACTCTTTATTCGATTCAAATGATTCATAAAGTTATGACTCATAAAATGAGCAATTCCCAACTTCACTTTTGGGGCTCTTTAACTAAAATACTCAACATTACGTCCCCTCGCATTCTGCAGTTATACACATGTAAAAGTTTAGTAGATGATTATATTTTGTAACGACGCCTACAACTGTGTCCAATGACAAAAACAGATTCCAGAGCCATATAAAAAAGAACTTTGTCATGTGAATCCTCCAACTGTAATTTGAATGCAGCACAACAGCCGCACAGGTGAAACGTCAGTCACTGATATAGGTTTGAGGTACATGCACAATTTCGCAGCATTTATCGTTTCTAACAGCTTCCAATCAGCTGTCAGTCTGAAAGGAGAGGAATCAATAAAGGGTGAGGGTAATATATGATTTCAGAAGGAACTTGAGAATAAAACTCCATTTCCTAACAACAGAGGTGATATCTGATTGACAAGAGCGCTCTCAGCTCTCCGATTGCACTTGATAAGTGCACCGTAGGCTGTTAAAATTCCTGCCTAATCATCAAATTCCCCATAAAAAAAGAGTCTTCGGTATGTGGACGTTACTTGAATTCTTGCATGGTCCTTTTTTTGGGGCTTGCAAAGTCTGCATGCCAGGAAAGATTTAACTAAACAATACAAAAGGTGTGATTGAATGCATTTGTCTGTGTTCATCTACAGTTATGGATTTCCCTGTGACAAACTGGAGCTCTCTCTCTCTGGATGTTACGCTGCTGTTCAAACAATACCTGCCCCACCTTAGTCTGATGGAGATGTTCTGTGAACAGGAAATAGTTCCTTCTTCTGGTCCAATGGAAATGGATGGATATGGTTGCACACGGCCTCCTCCTCCTCCTGGTGATAGAATGCATTTTCAATTGAAGTCAGAAGAGCAGATTCACTGCCGATCATCTGCCACAGGCTGAAAACCCAACATTTCAGATTACACCTGGGCAAGCCATGCAAGCACACTTTTTTTTATGTTGTTGCACTTAGGACAAATGCATATGCTAAATGAATTTATCCATCCATCCATAATCTACACCGCTTTTCCTGTCCAGGGTCGTGTGGGGGGGCTGGAGCAATTCCCAACTGTCATTGGGCGAGAGGCGGGGTTACCCCTTGGACTGGTCGCCAGTCAATTACAGAGCTGACACACAGAGACAGACAACCATTAACGCTCGTATTCACACCTACAGGCGGTTTTAGAGGCATCATTTAACAAACATGTCTTTGGACTGTGGGAGGAGGCCGGATTACCTAGAGGGAACCAGACATGCACGGGGAGAACATGCAAACTTTGCTCCCTTCGTCAGAACCAGGATTCAAACCAGGAACTTCTAGCTGTGAGACGACAGCCCTAACCGCTGCACCACCTTGCAGCCCTCAAACAAATTTATATGTAAGTAAAAAACTTTAAATATAGTTATGATTTCAACAAAGAACACAAGGATTCATGTCCTAAGCCAAGCCGATAGATGGACAGTGATTAGCTTTCCCTAACACAAAACAATTAATCGATTATTTTAAATATAGTTTTATTTATTTCGCTCAGTTTGTGAGTCTGAGGATGGAATTAATTACGGTATGAATGAATGAGTCAATTTCAAAATATTTCTTTCTTAAAATCTGACATATGTAACTTGATTGCATGCACAAGGACGGTGATGTATTAGCAGTAACATATAATACTTGAAATATGTAATCAAAGTTGCATTTAACAGGAATCAAACAATCCACAGTGCAGAAAACAGGCTTTCATACGCATGTTTCACTGTTGTAGATCTGATACTGTCTCTTTTCCTTCTTGAGTCTCTTTCACATCAGTGAAAGAACCTCAGATTATTCTGAGCCAATTAACCTGATTCGCGGACAGGTGTGCCAACTGGCAATGTCAAGAGAAAACCAATCCCTCTCTGCATCCAGCTGGTGCCCGCAGCACATCCACCCATCCAAAAGTATTGTGGCTTGTGAACTACTCCCTGGAGGGTTTTGCAATATGGTTTCCATCACCACAGTGAAGTGCCCTTCAACAAGGAAGTGAACCCTAACTGCTCAGCGTGTGCTGTGCTGCTGATCCTGACCTTTGTGGGAAGATGATGTATGTCTGGCTGAGTTTTGATTGTTATCACACAGGGATGAAAAGATTGAGGTCTTTAAAATTAAAGTGTAAAATAAGCACAATGAATGCAGCTAACAGATAATAATAGATACCCTACATACTTGTCATCACACTGAACGTGATGTGTCACTCATATAAAGGAAGTGCAAACACCTTTGAAAACTGAATAATTTAGATGCCATGTGAGCTGAACTGCAATCACACGCATGAATGTTCCATAATGTGTTAACTCAATTGTGGTGTAAAAGAAAATGAACAATTCAACATTTAACCCCCCCGTGAACATTGAAACGCTTTACATTTTTTATGAAGTGGTATAAAAAGAAATCCTTCTGCAGCGTCAGCAAGACCGAAGAGCACCGAAAACTTAGTGTAGCTGTGTTTATCACACATAACATCACATGTTAGGAGATTAACTATGTATGACAGCTACTCGTTTAATGTTAGTTTGGATTATTTGCCTGTTACTCGCTTATACAAACAGATATCAGTGTGTGTGTGTGTGTGTCTGTTGCATGAGATTGACTTTAATTATAGATTTCAGAGGACTCTTTTGTGTATGTATTCAAATGTACAGTAGATTCATATTCCACTTATACATATTTTAATAAACCAATATATTTAATTCCCTAAATTTGTCAATCTCTATATTGCATGAAAGGAAGCTTTTGTAGAAAGACAGATTTTAAAATATCCTGTACCACTACATTGGAGTGATAATGCTTTGTATTGTTGTGAATCACTCAGAAAGATTAAAATCATACATTGATTTCTTCTCTGCGCAGTTGGAAAACGACTGAGTCATTTGTTTGTACGTGGATATACATAACAAGGTAACAGGGTCAAGTTGGTTGATGCATTCTGCCAGGTGCAAAAGCTCACACTGTACTTAATTCTACTGTTAGAGCAGTACACCACTGAAACAGTGAACACTTTGCACGTTTCTTAAAGCATCACAAGAAAGATAATTTTTCATAAATATGTGATGATATATAAGCACATGGTGCTACGGATTAGCTAGTCAAAGGCCTCTCTGTCACCACTGTAGCTCCGCCCACAACTGATATGCTCTACATTACAGCATTGTATCTATTAGAGATGCTCAGACATCTGTTGATGTACCGTTTGTGGTAAGCAGTAAAACATCTCCTTTTAAAAAGTACTGGGTTCAGTTTGTTTTTCCAACTGCAGTTTCCGAGGTCATGACAAATCTCAATTATGAGCTCAACATGGATGAGTCTTTGATGGGTCACTTAGAATCATCATCTCCATGGCAACAGAGCAAACCAAAGTGCAGATAATGATCTAATGATGAGGAGCTCCAGGTAAGAAATATAGGCTGACTGTTCCAAAACAAACTCTGCGAGGTTCGATATGCTTCTCTGATGTAATTGAAATGTTCCAAACATCACTGGCATGTGATCATGAAACGCGAAGAATGATTTTTCGAAACGTGGATACAAAAAAAACCATCTCATATGATGTCATTAATAGTCAATACTGTTTTCTTCTTTAGTTTTTGTTCAGTGATGTGAGACATAGAAGGACCACTCTCAGGAACCCATCAGCTATCGTCTGATAAAGGTTATAGCCTCTTGGAGCAACTTTTCGGTGCTTCCGGTGTAGCCAGCGATAAAGGACTTCTGGCCAAGACTTCGCAACTGGAGATGCGAGAATGGAGCTGGAGTTGAGATACGACGTCTAAGAGCAGATTGTTAGCCGCACTTGCATGCAGATGTCTGTTAATGGAGATCTATAACTTGTCGTCAGATTACAGACGACTGGAGCCGGGTTTGCATCACAGTGGATTGCATTCCGATCCCTTTTGGTCTCCACACGGACCTGTTTTTCTGCATGCAACCAAAGCCTGCTGATACGTGATTGGCCCGGAATAGAAACGCACTACAAACGGAAACCGGAACACTTCCGATGCCAAAATCCGGTCCCAGATCTGGTTGGTGTAATGGCCTAAAATGTATCCAACAAATTTGATTGCTGCCAGATAAAGATTGTTTTAAGGCCGGACAAGGAGAAGAAGATTTCTTACTTTATATAAAGGTCCCAGCAATGACTGTCCTCCATCGCATCCCTCTCTATAAAGCCTTGTTATGTGTGGCATTGTTATTGAGGTTAATGTCAATAGCAGCGCTGGGACGCTTGCGTTGATGGATGAGGAGAACTGGCATTTAAACCATGAATGCAAAGACCGACAAGACAATCTGTTACTGAAAGAAGAGCATGTGATAGCTCCAAATGGGATGGCTCTGAATTAATGTTTACGTTTCCTCTCAATGCGTTATCTAGCTTGATGGTCAAGATAGTACATTTTGCTCTTCCTCATCTGTCTTCTTTTTTTTTTTTTGACTCTGCAGAGTAATCCATTTCCCTCAATTTCAGGTCTTGAGGCTTGCCACTGAGGGCCACGGGATCAATATTTGCCAAGTTTAAACCACAGGATTATCCGTCTGTCAGGGCTCCCAACAGAAGCTCTCAACTGTGACATAAATCTTGGACTGTCCTCCACCATTTGAGAAGGTCACACCTCCAAACAGCCTTTGTTATATTGTACACCTAAAGGACGGATTAAGTAGTCGATAATGTCACTCCTACACACACACTGTACAAAGCTACGCCCAATAAGCCTTTGAAGTATTATAATAAATTCACCATATATGATTTAATCTCTCTGCCACACTGCTCTGTTTGCTGTGCTGGGTTATTTTAATGCAGTCACATGAACTAGATTTTGTATGGGCAGGTTTTATTCAGTCAGGGGGTTTTCATTTAAATAAATGTCTGTTAAGTCACTATCTATCGCCGAATTAGGTAACACAATGGTGATTGAGCCTATGGCCCGCTGATGAAAGCCTTTGCATTTGCAGTATTACGGACTGGGTAGCGGTGGCGACTTTTGCGGAAAAAATCACAAGCGGCGCCCAGTTAGTGACGTGTTTTCCATCAGCCAGCAGTGGTTGGTCTGCCAGAGAGGGTAGGCGGAGCTAAGCGGCTGCTTTTCCGGTTTCTGCAAGTGTTGCGAGTAAACAGTAATCTACTATGGCTGAACAAATAAAGAAAAGATCGATGACTACAGATACAACTTCATAAATAAGTGAAAATCCAAAGAAAAAGAAACAAATTTGACGCTCAGATGAAGGCAAACAGTCTAAAAAGGAAAGCGACCGTCGGCGAGGAAACACAAGTGTGCTCCAGCAATTACAGTTTATCGTCACAGGTGGCGCCAAAGAGAATGAAATTGAGATCTTAAAGATTACCACTTTAATATCTATATGTATTAAGCTACTTATTTTGAGTACTTTGAAGAGGCACGTACATTTTTACAACTTCTGGACATAAGTTGGTCTAAAATTCACTGAATTTGAAAAAATGTCAATTTTCATTTTAGATTTTTAAAAGTATTTTTATTGTTCTCAAATTGGGTCAACAGAGAATGATGACTTTATGTGAATATTGACAAGACCTGCACAAAAAAGTCTTTAAAAAGATCAATATCAGGCAAAGAGTAAAACAGAGACTAAAGGTCAAGGCTAAAATACATAATTAAGGGTTAAGGTTGATAATTTATATTCAAGCTAGTATCATCAAATCCCATGAAAAGACCACAACCAGCAAAGCATTCCTCCTCCTCTCAGTGCTTTCTTACTTCTCCAGCCTGTGAATCTAGTTTTCGACTCTGACCCTGAAGCCCATTGGGGTCCACTGAAGGTGTTCATTTTAAAAACAGGCCACAAAATTACCACTCCATTTTCTAAAAAGGTTAAACAATTTCTGACAACAGCTGGGTACTGTATTATTTTAGCAAAAATTACGCAAACAGGAGTGAATAATGCATTTGGAATATGATCAGCTGTGGATCTGGTTAGTGAGTGTTTACAGCAGCAGGACGGCCTATGAGGAATTAAATAAAAACAAACTGTGCTGCCAATGTTCGTGGAAATGAAGGAAGATGTCAACCAATGCTTGATGATGTGGTCTGATTGTGTTTTCCGAAAACACAATAGAGCTCTGAGGCACGGAGGAACAAGCTGTATCAGGCTTTTGCTACACAGGACATGATTGTGAGAATGATTCATTTATTATTGGTTCTGGTCAATTTATTGATTTAGAGGAGAGTAAGGAAAAATATACATATCATTAAGTCATTAAAATTACATTCAAAATATTAATTTTTCAGTTTATTAAGAAAACTGTAGATATTTCATTGTTAATGTAAAAAAGAATCATTAACACCTCATATGTTAATTATTTCTCGTGCTCATTTACACCAGAAGATCTCAGAAGGTCTGTCTTAAAGAGAACGTCTTTGACAGCATTACCTTGATCTAATTTGTCTCAATAAGACATGCTTGGTAAATTATTAATATGCAGATAAAAGTACCTCTCTGCATTATAAGTAAGGTGTTGTTGTGGTTGCCGTCAGTACGATATAGATGGAGGTATACAAGCAATATTTCTAAATTCAGGCCCATCACACGGGGCAGTGTCCTTGCTCGGCAGCCAAGGTCACCTGTAAACTCCACATTAATCTCACAAAGTGCAGTGATGGCTCCACCGTGTCCTTGGAGAGTAGCATGGCACATTTGGGTTCATCACTGTGAATCTTGGCCCTGTCTTGTATGATGCATTGTTAACATGCACCGCTCTCTTTTCCACATTGGTTTTAATGCACATAACTGAAGTAATTAAATAAACACGGCACACCTTAAGTCCGTCACACTGGCTGTTTGATTGTCCTCTTTGCTGGCTGGAATCATGCATGACAGAACCATTTGCTTTATTTTTTGACAATGATAAATTGTCAAAGGATGTAGTGTTGTTTTATCCAATGATTCACATCTGCCAAAATATTATAAAGACAGATTGGTTGAGGATTTAACATCCAGTGTTTCAAAATGTGGAGTTACGAAGGATCAGCAAGCCAATCAACAAGACACAACGTACTTAAATTAACCTCATTGTGTACAACCTTGAAATGCAGTCACACCCGAGCAGCATTAGAGGTTGTAGTGTCTGTATTTTTTAAAGAACATGCTGCTCCCATTGTACAAAAGTGATGCAAAAATAGCTCCCATGATAGGCGCTGCCATTTTGCGATGATGACGTCATATGGAGCCAGAGTCTGCGCAGTAGAGATCGTGGGTGGCACCGCCTTAGCCGCTAACCAAAACACACACTTAACAGAAAAAACACAGCAAGGATCCCGCACGCCGGCGTGTTTAACAGCAGAACAGCTTCTTGTGTTAGTCTGAGGTGAACATTCACAGGTATGGAAAATGCAGTGACTGTAGTGATTGTTTTAGTTACGTCTCCTCACGTCGTTCGTCCTTCACTCTGCTAATCTGGAACAGATCGGCTGCAGGAGCCGGATTTGTCAACAGAGCTGTCAATCATACTTGTTATCGCTGCAAACTAATTAAAAATAAACTTGTCAGAAAAATGAACACTTGGACGTAAATCAGCATGATAAGAACTAACTATAATGACAGAAACCATGTTTGAGAAACATTTATTTGACGTGTATTTTGATTTTATAGTTGGACTCATGTCCCACCTGTTAACATGGAGGAGGCGGGCTTTATGAGCTATACTGCAGCCAGTCAGCAGGGGGCGCTCAAAATGTTTTGGCTTCACTTTTAGGGAGCTGTCATGTTGTCCATCTTTTTATACAGTCTTTGCCAAATACCTAAATCATCTAGAGCTGTGGTACTCAACTGGTGGGTCGGGGAGCTGATTTCAGCGGGTCGCGGATATGTGCTGCGCTTTTATTTTGAAGGAGATGGGTTTCCAGTGACGTGCGTGCAGTAGTAGTGTAGTTTATTCACACTCCATGTATCCACTGATTGGGTAATCCCAGCTACAGTTACAGTTACATTCTTTAAACTTGATGTGCCCTACACTTGTTGCATTAATGTTACAGCATTGAAGCATTGAGGCATAGTTTGAAGGTTCTCCTTATAAAACAGCAAAAGGATAAAATGTCAACAAAAATATAAAAATAACTGGAAAATAGTCAAATAAATATGAGTCACAAGTGCAAAAATTCACATTGCGCATATTTGTATAGCTACCAAAAAAGAAAGCACATAATTGCACAACTGTCTTCTGTTGTTAGAGTTAAGACTGCACTGTGTGCTACCTTCACATGCAGTCACCAGCTGTGTATTTGTGCTGCTTATGTTAACCTTTCACCAGGAGGGCACAGGAGGCCAACAGAGGCCACTTGAGAGAAGGAATGCAGAAAACATGCTCAAGCACTGGTATGTTGTTTTATACTCTTATTTAGTAGGAAACACTGCTACAACACCCGGTTTACTGTGCAACTCACGCGCACGCTCAAAGGATGTCACTGACAAAGCTGATTGATAAACGACCGTTTTGTCCAACCACTGACTTCCTGTGCTGGATTTTAACTTAAATTGAATTTCAAGCTCCAATGAGATGTCAGCGTTAACACACTAGAAAGCCTCTCAGGGAAAATGTTGCTGTCAATGCAGAAAGACATTTTGGCTTTTCCCCCCCTCTCTCTCTGGCCATTTCCCAAACATGCTCATTCATCATTCATTCAAATACACTTTGAAGGACGGGACATTTATCTCGACTCCCAGATTCTAAAGGGATAATATTCAACCTGCAACCGGATTCCTTATGTGCACATTATGTGTTTTTTTTCAGCAATTTTCCGGGGTTGTTCTTTCATAGATTGGTGCACAACACTTCACATTTCAGGCGACTACACATGTGTCTTTTTATATCTGTGTGTCTGTGTCTAACATTTTCCATATTCTGACAACAGTTTTCACCTTTGAACAATCCTACCAGTTCTGTGTTATTCAAATCAAAATATTTAATGCAGCATGAATACGGGGGATTAACATCCACTCATGACAGTAAGCGCATCAAAGATTTTGCAGAGCATATCACTTTACAAGTTAACACTAAAGCCCCTTTGGCCCCCCGTGTCTATGCGCTCTCATGTAAGCGAGGAATATTATTAATGCACGTTATCACCAGTGCACAGTCCGAACATATATTCTACCTCCAATGTGTCCAAATCTGCATAATCAAAAGTAAAGAGTCTTTTATCTGATGCTAACGCCATTTTCCTTTGATTAATGGGGCTACAATAGCTTCTCTCCAATTCTAAAGATCTGAAGTGGATGGGCAGTTTTAATGTTCTAAATGAGTAACAAGGATTCTCATGGATAAGTGCAATTATTCTTCGAGGTTAATGTTAGACTCCTGAAAAGCTGCACAGTAATTGATAAATGGGTGTATAGCCCAGAGATGTATTCAGGGTTACTGGGCTGCAATACGCCTGGAGCAGCTCTTACACTGAATTATTAAAGACTGCTCTTTCCCCATTTCTTTGGAGCAGTAGCTTAAAAAGTCGAACATCAAAGTAACAAAAAAAGTGTCTTAAATTTCACAATTAGATGCATTTCTTTTCTATACCATGTATACCTTTAATTTATGGTGTTGGTGCAACCTGAGTGTTTATTTATGATAACCATGCAGCATGCATCAGGAAATATAGGCTTATGCAAAAAAGCTATCGTATGTGTGCATGAATGATCAACACATATCAATGTATGTGAAGTCACCTATCCCAGGAATAATATACAATCATTATTTCCAAGAAGAGAGGCCAGCCTCGCTATTTCAGAGCTTTCTTCACACTGTCAGATAAAAGACAGGTTGTGTTTGTTGTTGTGCTCGCTGCTTTACAGTGCTGCAACACCGTATACAAGGGCCTACTTTCCCTCAACATTTCAATATAAATCAAAGGCCTGAATGCACTGCAGTCAAAAGTAAAAAGTGTAAACACAACCTGATAACCCTTATAATCATTTGAAAAGAAAAGCCCTGCAATTTATTTTGAAATACTTTGAAACTTTGAAACTTTAATTTCAGCGCTTCTTGATATTTTTTATCCGTCGGTTTACATCCAGCTGAGGACCTTTGTTCCATTCCAGCACCCCTCATTCACTCCTCACTGCCTTCTATATGGTAATGGCAAAAGTGTCAAAACAATATTCGAAGATAGCACATAATAGAGGATGTTGGCAATGAACTTTTTCATGCTCAGTCCAGGAACTCTTAACACCATGTGGCTGAGTGGGAGAAATGAAAGATTAATTGACTAAAACTTCTTCATGAGAGTCAAAAATGCGTCTAGACTAATTGTCAATACTTCGCCTGGAGTGAGGAGCATCTGTAAGGCAAAATAGTCCAATCAGTCCCTCTCTTTTAATCGCTTTAATACAAACACGGTCTGTGGTCGTATGTACTGTTCCCAGGAAATACGACTCCCACTGTGAGTCTAACAACCGCTCCTCCTGGCTTGTTGCTTTTCCCCACCCACTCGTGGCTTGTGTGCATTACCAGCCTTAATACACACCACCATTGATTGAAACAAAAGTATTATGTACTTAAAAGAGTCTAGACAAACTTACTCAATATATATAGTGTTTGACCTGCTGTGGCCCGCTGTGACCAAGTGAAACTTTCTCTCCCCAGTGTGGGTGATGTCACAAGTCCACACACAAAGTTCCCAGCATGTGTGGTCAGGGCTAAAACAGGACTTTCTAATCATTTAGCCACCATTAAATTAAAAGTAACTAATTCAGAATGATAGTTATTTCGTTGGATAAGAATTAAGGTAAGGATACACGTACAGCAGTTTGGAACAAGTTGGCACCTTGCAACTGACTGCAAGACCTGCCACACAGCATTAGCTAATTTGACATTAAAAATAGTAGCTGCAGGCTACATTCAGCTCAGGCACGGGCTGCGCTCGAATGAATCAGTCTGGGATGGACTAGGAAAGAATTTCACACCCGTGGAATATGCTTAACTAGAGGTTGAGGTCATGGACACACAGTAAAATGTAATAGGAGGATGAGTCAATCTCCAAAGTGGAAGGTCTGTTTACAGATTTGGTAGCTGATGCTAAGAGGGCAACAGAACTGTTGCTATGGAATAGGTTTTATAATATAATTCTTTATTGATCCCCAGAGGGGAAGTCGGGATAATAATGGTAATAATACTGATATAATAATGATTATTACAGCAGTAAAGACAGATGTAATATGGTGTTGTACGATATAGATAGATATAGACAGTAGATATATCTATTGCTCGACTACTTTAATTCACTCCTTTCCGGTATCAATCATAAATCTCTCTCTCGCCTCCAGCTGGTCCAGAATGCAGCAGCTAGGCGTCTTACTGGTTTTAACAGACGACATCACATCGGGCTCCTTGTCCGTTTTAGAATTGATTTTAAGATTGCACTGATCACTTTTAAAGCTCGTTTGGGTCTTGCCCCGATTTACATTTTAGAAATGCTGACACCTTATGAGCCATCTCATGCCCTTAGATCCTCATGTGGGGGGCCTTCTAGTCGTTCCAGAGTCGAGGCTCAAATCTAAAGGTGGCCGTGCTTTTGCCGTCAGGGCCCCCTCGGCTTTGGAACGACCTGCCTGAGGAGATGAGGCGTGCAGATTCAGCGACTTCTTTTAAATCACTTCTTAAAACTCACTTTTTTACAGACTTGCTTTTATGTAATGTTCACCTTTTTAAATGCATTTATATGCATTCATCTGTTCCTATTCCTACCATCATTTACTTTTTTTACTTTTTACATTTAATTTGCTTTTATTTTTTAATTAATTATATTTATTTATTTATTCTTTAACTTATTTTTTTTCTCTTATTCATTTCATTGATCCCAATCTTTTTATCTCTCTTCCTCTGACGTGATGTCTTTTTACTGTCTTTTTATAACCTGTTATGCTCTTTCATTGCTTTTATCTCTTTATTTGTATTGCTTATTGCTCTAACTGCCTTTGTTTCTACTTTGTCACTTTAATTCTTTCACTTATTCTTGTTAACATTTATTGTTCGACCTGAGCTCTTGCTTTTTGTTGACATTTCTTGAATACTGTCTGTTTGGCCTCAGTGTTGAAAGTTCTTTCATCTGCGTTGTGTTCTGTCATCTTCCTGAGCTCCTGCCTTTGCTTTATCTGTCAAAGCACATTTTTAAAGGTGCTATATAAATAAAGTTATTATTATTATTGCATACTAGAATGTAATATCCTATATTATAAGAAGAAGAAGAAGAAGAAGAAGAAGAAGAAGAAGAAGAAGAAGAAGAAGAAGAAGAAGAATATATAGTATAATATGGTTATAAGCAATAAGTACAGTAGTAAGTTATACAGAGAGTTGTAGACGACGTGCATTATAAAAGGCTGATCTAAAGACTCGTCCTTTTCCTGTTATTGTCAGTACATTTAATAAAATGGTAAATTTTGCTTGAGTGAAATCAACTAAAAAAACATTGTTTACCACAAAGCGATACATTTCCTGTGTATGCTAACACAGCTACTTCAATTACAGTGAAGGAAATAGACTTTCTCTTCTGCACCTTTATTTAACCTTGTCATACACACACCATAGCTTTATTTTACTCACTTTTTATTGTATATATATATTTTTTTTAATTAGATTAGACAATAATTGGTATCTCTCCGACACTGACCAGACTGAACATCTTTTCATAAAGCGTGCACCTTGCACTTCTCCCTTTTACATTCCTCCCTCCATTATTGACACACCATTCTATAGCTTTATATTTTCCCTCTGAAACAGTTTTATTCTAGCCTTATATTCTCTAAAGATCTCCACACCATTAAAGGACATTAAAGTCCTCCAATACAGACGCTTTGTCAGACTCCTGAGCATCTTTTACAGACGCGCAAGGTTCCCTTTAGCTTCTGCATGCGACTCACCAGGCTTCGAACAAACTGTAATATAAACCTGTCTGTGGTCCTGTTAGACACTCAGAACAACTGCTCTGAGTGACGTAGTAGAGCTTCATCCAGGGCCGTTTCAGGCCACCCAAGGAAGAGAACATATGCCTCCATGTGCCTCTGTATGACATGAAACAGAGCGACCTCATGCGTCTGAGTTAGACACCAAAGGGATGTGAAAAATTGTTGGTATTTGTCCACCTGGGATGCAAACTGGTTGGGTTTCTCTGAGTGTGAAGCTGTTATCATGAGGACTGAACTGGTCTAAAGGCTGGAAGGGATAACAAGCTGACCCAGAGTTCAAGGTCAGATATTCAATCTATGTTTTTGCTTTAATGTTGGTCAGGTTAAATTTTTGATTTTCTATACATCCATTTTCATATTTTATGTTGTTGATATGCTCACGGCAAAACTAGACAGCTCTGCAGGCCCTCGAGTGTGTGCTGCACGTCCTTTGTATTGCTTTATAGAGCCCAGACTGCAGTCGGCCTTGTGTTTTTTTTAAAAGGTGCACTTGAATATAACCTGGCATACGTATCCCATAGTCAGCCTGCCAGAAGTGGGCTTGAACTGAACACATCATACAGCTTTCAGCTTAAAGATAAAATCGATCTGAAGAGCACCTAGAGGGTGGAAGGGGAGTGGGGAGGGTATTAGGGTAAGTGTCCCTCTTGGCCCTTGACATCTTTGTGTGATGATGACCCAGGCACACTGTGACCCTTCATCCATGCTGTTTCAGGGGAGGTCAGGATTTATACCATGGCTGTGAACCTGAGGTCATGCTATCTGCCTCCAGCAGCTGCTTCCTGTCTCAGCCTGCTAGCTTCACAAGTTTCAACTCTCAGGAGGGAATAAAAACAGGGAGGACAAAACTGAGGTCCATGAATAGAAATCCTCTGTTTGAGTGAAAACAATATCTCAAATGTACTGTGAGCTTACTGTGGATATCAAGCTAAACAGATCACATCGGTGTTCTGTTGATGCATTGCAAAAATGGTCAAATACAGATGATTTTGATGATTTACCTTTATGTTTCTGTGGAGCAAAACAAACCAACAAATATATGCATGCAAGGAAAAACACATGAGCATAGACTGTGGTTTAAGTAGGCCCTTAAATGGCTAAAATACAGTAATCGTAGAGCATAAATCACTCTAATGGAATCAAGGTAACTTAAAGGGCCAGTTTGCCGTTTTTCAACCTCAGTCCTATCATGCTATCATGGGGAGCTAATGCCATTATGGTAGGAAAAAAATGAATTTGGCTCTGTGCCTTTGGAGGACGCTATCCGCTTCTCCAATGGGCCCTGAAAAACCAGACTACGTAAAACACGTCATCTGATGGAGGCCAGGTAGCTCGCTAAACTACACTTCCTCAATCAAGGACGGCCGCCTCTGTTGTCATGTCTCGTTCAAAATTGTCAGGTTTGAAATGTAGACTGCAGACCTGAAGATTTTTTAGACGATCCACCGGTATATTCCCATCGTATTTTGGATTCTGTACCGCTCTGAGCTGTTGCCTGCAGCGAAACGGTAGTATTTCACTCCAGCGTCTCTCGCTGGGCCGTTCCTTTCAGAGGGAGGGGCGCAATGCACGCTGGGTGTTTTAGGAATGTAAAATGGGCGAAACCACGTGCTGTTTGTACAACTTTCTCCACAGCTAGGCGCCAATTTCAAATATTATTGCTTCTATCGATTACAGAGAGCTTTGACTGACAGTGGCTTTTTCCAGGGGAGAATTGCTCCTTTAATCCTATAAGTGCTAATTTGACATTAACACTTACTGTAGGGGAGACAACTGCTGCTACATTACAATGTGTTGACTATGTCAGCATCTTGTTTCGACTACTGTTGTTTAATCACCATTTTCATTAATTAACATTTAAGGAGTCAGTTAAACAGGGATATAGGTTTTTTATATTTAAGTAAGTCTACTTTAAGCTTTAAAGTGCTTTATTTTTACCTGGTGTTCCGTGTATCAATCATTGTCCGTATTCAGTGCTGCAGGGAATCTGAGTGCAGCTGACGTGCTGGATTCAAAGCATCAAACATCAGACAGTTACGTCTCTTTCACAAATCATGAAGTCCATGTGAAGTTCCTCACTCTCTCCTGGGAAGAGTTTAATTGGTAGCTACGGGGGGTCGACCCAACATCTTCAACAATCGTACACTATAATGTCATTTAATTCAGAAGTCCTGCACTAATCGTTTGTTCATTTGTTTTTCGTTGGAGAAGTGCTGATTCTCTCCTATAGGGTTGTATTTACACAGCCTGGCCTTGTCATAAATTCATCAAATAAGCAGAGATCTTTTTTTGAACATATATCCTGAGATGTCCCTTTAGGCTTCCTGCCAGTGGGGGGGCTGCGGAGCGGGCTCAGCACTTAATGAATATTCAGTGAGACGTCTCGCAGTGTCAGCTCAGCAGGTGGGGAGAGCGGGAGACGCGGCGTATGTAAACCTGCTTCGCTGTAGCTGTAGCTGTAGTTTGCAAAGGAAGACAGATTTTCATGGTGAATGCTCTCTTTCTCTGTGAAAGTTGCTTTGATGCAACTGCTCTATCATTACACACAACATTACACACCATTATACACTGCAAGGCCATTGACTACGCACAAGTGGGTCTTGATAATCTCACATACATTACTACCCAATTATTATCCTATTACTTTCTGATGTTGAAATAAACACTTTTTTTCCCTCACAGTCCAAATTATATGTTAGCCAAACTTCCTCTATGCAACACTGGCCCATCTGGCCCGTGCTGTTCCACTCATTACTGTAGGATACAGCTGCAACAAAACACTGCTGCAATCATCCGCTGTTTGTTTTGATTTTGGGAAAATCAGACAAAAAGTCATACAATGTTTCCTTACTCTTAGATCTGATCACGATAGACTGTATGTAGTGTCGTCTGCCAAATCTGACAAAAGATGAACATGCTGTGAAACTGAAGATGAATCTTTGCATTCCACAATTTGTTCACAACTTGTAAACATTAAGTGGCCGTAGTTTTAGATTTGTTTTATGGGTTACATGGTTACATTTTTATATCCGTGCTGCCAATAGATTCAGCTCCATGCTTGGAGTTTAATAAGAAACAACAGAGGAGAGAATATAATGCAGGAGTGACAGAGGTTTCAGTATGAATGACTTCCTATTAACTTCCAAATAAATCCTTAATGACTGCGTACATGACTATTTATGTAAAATGTGGTAGGCCTATACATTTAGAAAGAAAATTGGTAACTCATTCAAAAGTTGCTTCGGGACTGTTGTATTGTGGTCCATTACTATGTACTGTACAATGTTAGGTCTGAAATTACTTTGAACATGTAAAAAAGAGAACTGAACATACAAACAATACAAACAATGAAAAGTATAATGCAAGAAAAAAAAATGGTCAAAGCCCCCCTAAGTCATTGATTGATAATTATCCAGTCAGCTTACCTGTTTATATAAACCTATGCATTCATTAATTTTCTTAATTATGTATTTATCATATTGACCAGTGATCTAATACTCAAAGCTGCTTTTACACTACATGTCACATTCACCCATTCACACGCACATTCACACACTGATGGCAGAGGCTGCTATGTAAAGTGCCCAGCTGTCAATCAGATATCACATTCATACCCACTGGCTCTGCCACCGGGAGCAATTTGGGGTTCAGTGTCCTGCCCAAGGACACTTCCACATGTAGACTGAGGGAAGGATGACCGACTCTACCACTGAGCCACAGCTGCCTCATATATACAGATATATATAATATACGCTATTCTTATAAATGTATACATGTACACCAACACACTCTTAAACAAATATCTACATATTTACATAATAATACATTGTTAATTACGGAAGATAGAAGATAATGATTGTCCAACCCCACGTTCATCCCTGTACCTCGTGACGATCATTTCTTTACACCTCCTTGTTAAACTGGTTCATGTTTGGACATTGCTTAACCATCGTTTCACTCCGCAGATTGAAGTGCAAACACGTTTAATTGTTGTACACACAGTTTCTGAGTTGCTAGATTTCCACAGTAAAGTTGTGGATGCACATTTTAGAATGCAGACTTCCTGACCTCATTACACGTATCAGACCGAGGAGGGAGTCGTCGTTGTCGTGGAAATGTGCGAGTCTCATCTTAGATTTGTTAGGAAAGTGACGTACTGTAACTGCCAGAGGGAATGTTATCACTTTTTTGCCTTTATTAAGTCTGTGAAATGTAAAATGTGCTGTAAATTTAGTCTAACTAAAGAACAGTGGGGTTCAGTCGATGCTTTTGATAACTTTCCCGCTGTCTAATTATTTTCTATGACATTGAAAGCATTTAAAATGTGCTGTGCTCAATTAAATCAGAAAGCAAGAAATGAGCTATTCATTATTTCCATCATGTGCATTGACTAAAACCCTTCTGTAACGTGGCTCTGTGCTGGTGTATGTGTCAGCGTAATATAAACACTGTTATTAAACCTTTATAATAGTACTTGCAGTGTCACAGTGTTGATTGCTGCTGTTCTTAACTGTGTTTACACAGCCTTTACAAAGCCCTCCCTCTAGTTGATATTTCCCTCTACCCATACGGGACTTTATGTACATCAAATATTAATGCTGTACCAACAGAAAATGGCCGATCCAAAAAAGGGATGACCTACTTCCTACATTTAGCCCCAAAGGAACTGTCTTTGGAAAAACATGAGAGCGGGATGTTTAGCCAACAGGGCTGCTCTTATAAGCCTCAGCAGAACATGGTTTTAATCGCACCCCGGTTCTGTCTCCTCTTTTTTCCTCTCACAGGCCATCCAGACAGTCACAGGACAGGACATTTGATAGCTTAAGTTTGGTGTCCCTTAGAATACAAGCATGGGCGGCATTCATAATGGTGCATCTCAAGAAACATTATCATCATTTCTAAAAATATTTATGATAGATTTTTTTTAAGAGGTGCTGCACATGTAAAAGATATAACACAACTGTGATGACTCAAATCAGCGCTGATGGTCTGGCTGACTGACTGTCACCGTGTTTTTTCAAAATTGTCATGTCATGGGTTGGAAATGGCTGATCATGCCATCTACAGTTTTAAAGTGCTAAACCAAGTAAGGTCAGAGCTAACATTACAGACAGGACAGCTCTTATATATGTAACTGAGTGTTCTCTTTAAGGTTTGCAAAACTAACACACCAGCTTATAAACTGGTTCAGCTCACAACATGCCGTACACTTACAGGTTTAATTATCCATCCATCCATTATCTATACCGCTTATCCTGTTCAGGGTCACGGAGGGCTGGAGCCTATCCAAGCGGTCATTGGGCGAAGGGCGGGGTACACCCTGGACTGGTCGCCAGTCAATCACAGGGCCGACACATAGAGACAGACAACCTTTCGCACTCACACCCACACCTATGGGCAATTTTAGAGTCACCAATTAACCTTACAAGCATGTCTATGGACTGTGGGAGGAACCCGGAGACCCCGGAGGGAACCCCCGCATACACGAGGAGAACATGCAAACTCCGCACAGAAAGGCCCACCTTGCCCAAACCGGGTTTAATTATTGACTTCAAAACTTGCACCATAACAAATTTTATTTTTTAGCCAAGCTTTTAATGAATTACAGCCGAATCACACCGTTTTCTTTCTGATCTCATCACACTCAGACATGGTAATGGCAAAGAATAAATTGTTTGCACTTACCAGTTACCTTGTTGTGTTGAGATCCTGCTTGTGACGCCGATTTGTGATGGAATTCGTGTAGCTTGACAAACCACAAATGGAAGAAGACTCAAGAGACTCAGGTGGCTTAAGTGTAAGACTTTATATAGCTCGGCCAAGGAGAAGTGACAGAAACAATATGCTTTGAGGAGTAGTGTAATGCCAAGTCAATTCCAACAGACCAGTCCTTGTGCTCGGTTAACCCTTCGGATGACGTGGTGTCTATCTACTATCTACCCTATAAGGACCTAATCTTAGAATTACATTCTAAGCAATCTTACATCCAGTTCAATAAGACAGACAGTCTCAATAAGACAGTCTCAAGTGTGCAGAGAGACGGGAACAAGTGTTAAGAGAGGTAATGTGAGGTTTAGAGCCACTCTGTCCATAACAACAGATACCTCTAAGGCCAACTCGCGGGTGGTGCATATCGTCATCAGCACACAGTAGGACTTTACGATTCACAGGGTCACACTGAACTTTGGGAGTACTATCTCCCTACGCCTGACCTCTGAGTCTGTTTGGGCCTAAGACCTGAAGGAGGAAGATTCTACCACAGTTACCTTGAACAAAGAAATGGTTAAAGTTTCACAAGATCCCACAGAAGCAAAAACACAGATTAAAGTTATGATCTGAATCACAGTCCCAGAAAGTCTTATTAGTTTAAATGTGGCAGTCGATGCAACATGTTCTTATCCCAGGCAGGCAAATAGCAACGCTTTGTTCCAACCCCTTTGGCATCAGAGTCAGAAGGACAAGGTATCCTTTAGGGTCTCAGTTATTGTCCGGTGTGTGTCATACAATAAAATATAAGACACTGAAGGATGTGACAAAGTGTTGGTATTTGATTCTTTGGGACTGGGAACAGGCTGGTTGGTGACATCACATACAGGAATCTGATTCCCTGACAGTGGCCAAGTATGCTGTGCAGTATTACAGGCAGTGAGCTATATCTGTCATACACTCCAGACAATTTGTGTTTTGTACAGTACAATAAAAATGGAGACATTTTTGAAGATACCCTCCTCTGTTGAATCTACGGAAGATCAAAAAACTAGTGTTGTGACGTTCGCGAACGATGCGTTTCTTTTCAACGGCTCATTGGTGCGAACGATGGGAACCGAGTCGCAGGTGCGAGAAGTTCTTTTTATAGTTGTTCCCAAATTTCACTGCCCAGCCCGAGATCCACTTCCCTTTATGCCGAATTACCACAGGCAGCTTTTTTTTAACTGCAACTCCGCTATACTAGGTCACGTGCGGCGGAATCATGTCGCCACAACATAGTGCCGACAGTGAGCAACAGTATAACCCTCCGCCAAGGTTGTTGTTCTTTTGTTGACGGCATATAGAGTTGTATCATAAATTATTGGCAAATCAATGACGTTGAATAATTGACATTATTATGCTGTATCCTTTTAAATTTGAAAAGCGCAGAATTTTAAATAGAATATAGATCCGGCTCCCTTCAAAGAACTGTAATTCCCAACACTAACAAGAACTAGGAAATATGCCATTTTTAAAAGACTTTTATATTCAAGGTTTTATTCTTTATCATGATCCTAGGTATTACTATGAAATAAAGGCAACAGAGTTATGGCTTCTCATTGGAAAAAGTCACTGAACTCAATTGCCTTCATGTTGACACACAATTACGGCCTTCAGAAAAAGGATTCAAAGTCAAATTCTAATACTCGTGTATCCAATATGGCTGCCATTTCCAGAGAGAGGGCACACAGGCTCCAAACCTAACATGACATGGTAAAAAGGGATATGTATTAACTCCACAGCCCTGCAGCAGGTCTGAATCACAGCAGACCCACTGAATGGCACGCCTGGAGTAAAGTGATGACTATCTGCAAAGGTTAGAGGCTGTTGCACTGTTGTGTATTCAGGAGTGTATCCATGAAGACACTGAAGCAGGGAGTTATTCATTCATTTCCAAGCTGACAGAATCCACTTAGTCCTTATCTTAACACTGCATTTATTAGAGATGGATTGCTCTAACAAATAAAATCACAAATATAATTTGAATATAAAGAAATATAAATGACTTTTTGACTCTGCACGGAGCTACGAGTGAATACAAACACTGCACAATGTATCGCCGTCTTGGAAAGATAACCAGTCATTTTTCAAATAAAAGCAGGTGATCAATCATTCATAAATACGCCGCTGAGCTGTCTGAAGTGGAAATTTTGGGGAGATTCTAAGCAGAAGCCATACAGAAGTACACCTTTTAACCCCTCCATGACCAAAAAGCTGAGCGATAGCAATCCCCAGCTCCCCTCCTCAGCTTTTTACTCGATAAGCTACTACGTGAACGAGTTGGGAATTCACCCTAAATTCCTTTAGGCAATGTTTCAGCCCTAAACTCCAGCCTGTGCTCTTGTACTTTTAGGCACTTAACACTTCTTTCCCTGAGGCAATTTGGTCATCACTACATTTGGCAAAAAAAAAGGCACCCACAAACCCTGCTTAAATTACAAACCAGACCTGACTCTTCCACTGGCTGTCAAATAGATGCAGTTTTTATTTGCTACCTTTGGCTAACACAATTACTTTTATTTTTTCCTGACATGGTTGATCTGTCAAGTCAAGAAAAGTGTAATAAATTGGATGTAAAGATGGAAAATATCAAGTCTGACAAACAAAACTTGGCTCCGGCTTAATGAACCCTCTGGACAGCGATGTCTTATTTGTCGATGTTTCCCTGACGTGCTATGCGAGACTGCAGAATTGATAGTATCTACTTGGTAATATTGAAGCTAGTAGGAAGACTTATTCCTGATTACAACCCCATTGGATGAACACAGCTTGAGAATGGGTACAAGGTCTCATATGTGAGTGATCCCCATGCGAGAAAAGAAGCTCAGATGCTAACGGAACACATAGGTGCACATGTGCGAGCACATAAACAGGAGAATACACAAGAGATAATCACCATGCAGTCATAAAAAAAATGCAAGTATGCAACTTAAAAGATAATTTGTTTTGCCAGTATCTGTTGTGCATATTCATCCTGTTTTCTATCTGATTGAGTCATTGTCTTAGCTTATTTCCTCTCAGGGTCACACGGTCCAGAAAGCCTGCCCAGAGCACCTTGGAAGCCCCTGAAAGCCCCGCACAGGTAGGCCATCCAAGATCAACATTCATTCACACTCGCATTCATAACTACAGGCAATTTTGAGTCTGCAGTCCCCCTGACACGCATGTTTCTGAAATGTGGGAACAAACACAGGTGGAAAATGCAAACCACGGAGAGTCCAGGGCCAGGAATCAAATACAATTTCTTGTGCTGTGAGGCAACAGTTCGAATCACCGAGCCACTGAGCTGCGCAACTGCCAGGAAATGCATTACTGATTTATGCACACACATAGAAATGACACATGTGGAGCCCATCTCTAGCTGTGAGTTGAATTCTGTGCTGAAGGTGCGACGACCAAAAAAAGATGTTTTAATTTGAAAAACTACAAACCTCCTGGAGGAAATGCCTCCACTGGATGAAACTCAACCAAAAGATTTGATGCCAAATGTGAGACGCTCACAAAGGAGTGATGACACGATGAGATCTGTTCGACATATACATATATTATGTATGAATACATCTGTGCACTTACACGTGTGCATACATGCATAATTCTAGATGAACACACTAATTCACTTCGGTGTGTGAGTGGATGTTCCTAAGTGGATGAAGGTGCAGCGACTGCTACCAAATTGAAAGTAGAGTCCGCTCGAGGGAAATATTAGGGCAACGGTGATGAATGAGCTGACTGACGTTTACAACATGTAAACATGCACTGCCCACTCGCTATATCTCCAACCCATTAGCTATCATGCGACACGGCGCTGAAGCTGTTTGTTTGTTTTGCTACCTCTCCCCCCTCCCCGTTTGTGCCCCAGCTTGCCTGCAACTCTGCAAGAATCACTACCTTTTCCCTTTTCCAATTTCAGCCGCTTCCTCTGGAGCGAGGTTTGATGAATGTCGCTCACATTAGGGTGACCTCCGAGATAACCCCTCCTTTCTTTCCCAAGAAAATTCATCAGGCGGAGTCAGCCAGCCCCTGGGATGTGTGATTCAGCACTCAAGGTGAGTGTTTGTCACAGAGGCCTCAGATGGCCAGATATTGGTGAGGAGTGAGAAGGACAGAGATGTGCTGTTTCTGGGGCTCTTAAAGCCGTACAGACCGAGGCCGAGACGAATTCCTTGTATGTATGTTTGTTTTGTCAATGCTACCATACAGAGCCTACAAACTCCAATGTTAAAGCTGCAATAAACAATATTATACATGAGCTATGGAAAACAATATGAAAGATAAACAGGCGACAAACTGCTGCCACATTTACAATGTTTACTTTAAGTAACAATTAAACTTTGGGCATCAAGCAGCGGCGATGTTTACATGTTGCAGGATTTTGTTTTTCACAGAAGATGTTTATGACATTTATGAATCTTCTGGAAATACGTGTAAAGGTGGTTTGACTGCATGAACAGCCTCTCAAATTTTTGCAATTGCCTGCTCTGTAGCTTTCGTATAATTAGTTTTGGTGTTACTGTTTGTTTGTGAGTGGGAGGGCGCGTATGTGGGCAGGTGTGAGTGCTGGTAATGGTTTTTTAAGTTATTATCTTGTTTGTTGCCATTAGAGGTTCAGTTGAAGAACAAACAACCACACACACACACACACAAAAACTCTGCACCTCCATAGTTTCTACTTCTACCTTTCTAACATGCATTTTCAAGCAATGTGTGGCATGACCCATTTGGAGGATGGACACAACTCTGCAGCCTTAAAACCAATCACAGTAATGCCAAAAGCATTTACTTACCTGCATCAGTCAAGGCCCTAAAGCACACGTGAATAAGTGATCTGCATTTTCGATACATATGGGAACGTGCTTGTTTTTCTGCGCATCAGAGAATGTGTTATTTAATCGTGAAACCTGAATACCTTCTTTAATCATCTTTAAGGCCACCTTTCATTTCCCACTTCTGTTTTCTGAATGTAAATCCAACCTATATCAAGTAATCCCCCGAGATCTGAGCACAATGAGATATGAAATGTCAATTGTCTGTCACTAATATGATTGAAAAGCCCACATCTGGGGCCCAGCAGAGCCCGGTCTTTGCTTTAGCCGTAAAGAGCAGACAACAGCAAAACAGCAGGTAGGAGCAGTGATAGCACTAACGCAGGCATTGACCTGTGTGACACACCAGCTGCAGGATCAGTAACCACCTCATCACCTTTGTGGGTCAATCCCTTCCAAAATCCACTGGATCTTTTCCTGAACCCGGGGAGCAATCCAAGAGCTCAACTGTGGTGCCTGAATGGTGAACCCGGAGTCCAAGTGGTCCAAATAAAATGTTCTTATCTCACAACGTTCATCAAAATGTGGTAAAGGTGTTCATTTAAAAGATATTATTCAAAGCAGGCCTTTAACACGCCATAAACTGTGTGGTAGCAGTGTTTAAAGGTTATTTCATCTAAGAAAGCTGCATAAATGTCACATCTTCATTCCTCACTTTTGGCCTGGGTAATTTATGTTCCGCCATATCTCCCCCACGTCAGACCCCTTACGCATCCCGTGTCTGATGTGGGGGTTGTGGAGAATGCAAGCATGCCCTCACAGATTTGCATTCAATCTGGTTTGTTTTGTGCGCCACACCAGCGTGACTGAAGCAATTGAATATCATTGTGAGGGCACCGAGTGTGAACCCAGGCCTGACGCTGGTGCTGATGTGGGAGCAGCTGTGTAGCTTTCCTGGAGAGCGTTGTGGATTGATGGGCGCATTTGCGATCCCTGGTGCACCGGAGGAACACTGTGGACACACAACAAACAACGAGAAGACACTTTTCAATGCTAACAAATTATTTTAATAATAATATCATGCAGCATGTACATAATTCCTGATGCGCACAATCCAAAAGACACGCTCTTTTAGGAGACAAAATGTAATAGGGGTACTAACCCTCAATGTTTTTGCCTGTGTGTTGCAGCAATTAAAGATTCATACCATGAACAGTATGGCGCCATAACTCCAGGGCAGTTGGCTACACCCAAAAAGTCTTTATTGTGTTAAATTACTTTTTTTAATTGAATATCTAACATCTCCAGGGCAGATTTACATCCACTCGTGTGCTGCGAGAGTGCATCCCGCATACGTAGGTTGCAGCAAAATTCCGACTGCGATGGTCCAGCTGAAGGAGCATCTGTCGATTGAAATTATCCAGATGCGGTATGGTGTAATGTTGCAAAAAGCTGTTCTATTACTGGCCTGGAATGGGAATAATGCGTGGGAGGTTCAAGGTTGCCTTTTATTCCTTCCAGAGGAGTAATTATGCAGTAACTGTGCCCGTTGTTTGAAGAGCTCATCTTCATATTACATTTTTTTCAGACCCCTGCACAATTTCACCTGCTGTTTAGAGGAAGATTTCATGCAAAAATCAACCCACGGTAATTGTGTGAACTGTAGGAAAATTAAACTCAATACATAATCAACTCCACTTTGGATTTTTCCACTCATCCTTGTGTCGTTCAAAGGCTCGAATTAGAGAGAAAGCGCACATTCTGGTGATGATAGGGTCTTAGATGGTCCAGAAATAACAAAAGAGTCTACAGCCATACTAGTGGCTCTGTGAGGCTGTAGTAACAGAGCATGAACAGAGATTTTACCTTCATGCAAACAGCATGCTAACATGTTCTCAGTGTCGATGCTAATATGTTGATGTTACATCTATCATGTTCATTATCTTAACTTAGCGTATTCACATGATCACAGCTGTGAATTAGCACTAAACGATACAAATGATACAGATGGGGATTGCTCTAGTTTTGCAGGTACTTTGAGATAAACCAAAGATGTATTGTAAGAATGTATTTATTAATTAATTTTTTTACTTAAAGGTTTTATAATCTCGAAGATTTTCATGTAAATAAATGTTTGTTAAGTCACTGCAGTAACACAATGGTGACTGAGCCTATGGCCCACTGATTAAAGCCTTTGTATTTGCAGTATATATTATTATTATGGACTGGGTGTCTGTGGCGACATTAATGGAAAGAAGTCACAAGCGGCGCCCAGTTAGTGACGCGTCTTCCATCACCCAGCAGTGGTTGATCTGCCAGAGAGGATAGGTGGAGCTAAGCGGCTGCTTTCCCGGTCTCTGCAAGTGTTGCGAGTAAACAGTAATCTACTATGGCTGAACAAACAAAGAAAAGATCGATGACTACAGATACAACTTCAAAAATAAGTGAAAATCCAAAGAAAAAGAAACAAACTTGACGCTCAGATGAAGGCAAACAGTCTAAAAAGGAAAGCGACCGTCAGCGAGGAAAATCAAGAGTTACAACCGGAGCCAACCGTGGATGTCTGGTTAAATTGGGAAGTGTCCTCCCACAGTTACTGTGTATTGTCAAAGGTGCCACCAAGGAGCATGCTACTGAAATCTTTCAGATTAGACCTTCAAAGTTACAGAAACTCATTTGGGAGAGGAGATGAAGGGGTGCACCAGATTTTATCTCAATCCATCCAACAATAGTTTGTCATTCTGGACCAAAGTGATGGACAGACTGACAGATCAACTATTTGTGGAGCCATGCCGTCAGAATGGCTAACTCAATTTGTTAGAATAACTTAATTCCACCAGAACATTTTGAACTCTGGGCATTGTCAGTATTCAATATTTATCATTCTACTTTTATATCTCCTGGTGGATTTTGCGTTAATGTCATTATATTGCACTTAAGTCTTCACATTAAACAATACAACTGTCAAACTCTGTTATATTTTGCCATCATTGAGTGCTCTTGACAAATCTGAACTCAGTTTTGTGTTTGTCCAAGGAAAAAGCTTTTTCTCTTTATTCTACTGCTGCCCACACACATATACACACACAGACACACACGCACACATACACAAACACACACACAAACACACACTTACACACACTGTAAATGCACAGCTTGTTCTTGTTTTTATCACACAAAACTCACTCAAAAGGAACACTCCACCTTTCTGCACTCTCAGCTGCTCATATCTGGCCGCAGGTTGAGCTTTTCCCAAGTGTGTGGCCAATTGTTACAGCAAATCATTTGTCCCTGCAGCTACCGTGTTGTTAACTACTTTTTATATGAATTTGTGAGCTGCCCACATTAGTTGATAAAAGTGTGAAAACACATGCAAACAAGAAATGGGGACCAAAAATTTTAGTTAAAAGTTATGGTACGCATTTTAAATTATTTTAAATCCAAAGTTGGAGAAACTTTTCTCAGTTCTGGACCATAAAAAGTTTAAGGTAAAGATACACCTCTGTGCCACATTGATTTTGGACAATGCTGCAATGTTGGGAGCCACTATGATTCAATGAAGGGAGGGAAATCAATTTTATTGGCCCAATTTTTAATGAAGGCGAGCATTAAGTTTTAATAATCTCACAGTGAAGAGTTTGATTTAAAATATTTAGTTCTCAGGATGGTGTTTTCATGCTCTTCTGGTATACTATTGCTGGGTGGATTGAAAACACAACTTGCATTTAGCCTCCAATCAAACTGACTGAAATTAATACTGATGCCTCTCTATGATTTACAAAAGCAAACAAGGCCAAAAACCAAAATATTTCTATAAAGTTGTATCTGTCACTGCTGCCGAAACAGCCTTCATTTACACATTCCTCGGCTATGTTTCACGGCGAGTGATAAATTTGACTCATGCTGACACAGCTTGCCCGTTTAAAGGAGATAACATGCACCGCTTTGCCCACAGGGGGCGCCAGATGGACAAAAAATGAAAGTTGCTCACAGTAGCTTTAACTAGTCCCGATAAAGGTCAATGACAGTCTTAAGGCAGAGACGAGTGTGTGGTCACATTTTCTGCAAACTTGTAAGACATGTTGCTGTAAATATTCTGCATTAATGTGGAAAGGATAACGTTCCTCATACTAAACATGCAGACACGAACAGGCTATTATACTGTAGTGAAAGCTTTATTATCTTTGAATAGCCATACTGCACTATTACATTCAAATATACAGTGTGAAGACATTTAAAACAAACCCTGTCTTTGATTTACCCACGCACACTATTCAACATAACTGTATTCAGTTCTCTAAAAGACAGTTCTTTATTCTCAGGCCTTATAAATCTGTAGTTCATTTGCATTATGGCTAGGGCAAGAATATTTCCAATGTCAGGTTTGTATTACAGCTTTAGCAGGATGTTACAGAATTTTTTCTCCCACAGCTGAATATGAATTAGCAATATAAATATGTGGTCAGAACTGGATTTTTCTTATTTTACTATTTAAAGGCAAAATGCAGAAGCTACAAGTCCCGGAGGTAATGTAAGGGTTTGTGCTCTTATTCAATCTCCCACTCACATTCGCACTTCCTGCACAGCCAATGTTGTTTTCAAACACTTTCTAATCATACAGATTTGATCCTGTGGTGCGAGATCAAACCAGCCACTGTTCTGCATGTGATGTCACGCTTGAATAAAAAGAAACTCACCCACTCATCATCAGCCGGTAGACATTAGGTCAGTCCAATTGAACATGAAAATGAATAGTCCAAGAGGTGAATGGAAATTTCATTATAGAAAAGCAGTATAATCTTTCACATGGAGGCAGCTGCAGAGCTACAACAAACAGACTGAAATATGTGCAGATGTAAAGTACGCAGCCTCTCTATCTCTAAATGTTTGAACTTTATTCGGTATCTGATTTTACCCTGCCTGTATAATGATTGAGGGTGAAGAAAGTTTCTCTTAATTAGAATTTCAGTCAGACAACTTACATTTAATATGTTTATTGAAACAGCAGAGAACACTCAGACGCCGACCTCAATGCTTCCTGCAGATTTGTTTTACATGCAAACATTTGGAGAGTGATGAGATGATATCTTAAACCCTCTCGTCAGATACTGCACGTGCATGCTCAGGTGGTGGTGGGGCTGAAAGAACAAGCATGGTGCCGGTGCAGGGCAGTATAGGCGTTGACAGAGCAGAGGGAGAGATGGGAAATCTTGCAGCTTTAATAGACCAAATTGGGAGGGTGTGTTTGATTGTGGAGAATGAGACATGTCAAGTGTTTATAAGAGTGCAGCTCGCTTTAACTGAACTTGCTCGCAGGAGTCGCTTCATTTTTGCTTTTTCTTCCCAATTTCTATTGTTGAAGTTTAAATATGTTGTTTTTCAACCCAAGCAAAGGGCACACCACTCGTTAGGTTTATCACCTCCTCCTCATGATTTTCAGGACAGTTATTAATCCACATGGAGAATACCAGGTATGAGAAAAATAAAAAAGTATCGTAGATGTGTACAGATATTTTACTAAATTAAAAAGTTTACACTCTGCTAGTTTAGTGAGCTTTGGAACAAGACAATTAACACCTCATACTGTTGCCTGGGCTGTATAGATACCATGCCGGCGCACGAATGATAATGAGCTTCTGTGTACACTGTCATTGTAAATGGAAAATTTAAATGCATAAGATACTTCAACACTTACCTGTTGCCTCTTTAAGTTGCATGCAGCCTCGGTGGGTGGATGTAGGCATTTAGTGTTTTAAGTTTAGCTCTCTTGGTTGGTTTAAGAAAAATGTTACATTGGTATTAAGGTTAAAATAAATACAGTTGGACATAAACAAGCAAAATATCGAGCACCTCTTGCACTCTGTTTCCCTAAGTGTTAGAAAAATACACTAATGCAGACTGATGAATGGAAACGGAAATGAAAAGCTTTCAGCTCATCACAGCTGCAGCACATAACTTATATAACTTGTTTAACACATGGTGCAGCAGGAAAATAAGAGAGAAACTAGGCAAAATGTTTACTCACACAAAGTGGTGCGTAATATGTGTTGCTGGATTCTGCTTGGTTTATGCTTTTAGGAGAACGGAAGGAGTGACAATAACTGTGCTCATAACCAGAAGAAGAAGGTTGAAGGTGATTACAAACAGTTTAAAGTGATACGGAAAATAATGAATAACAAGTGCTGTGAACAATTTCAAGCTACTGAGTATTTTACTGATTACATATAATTGCACAATACTTGCATGATTGAAAACTTTTGAATAAAAGATGACCCTTGTGACCTACATATATAACACATACAACACACACGTATCAAGCAACACAGTTTTTTTTTTTTTTAAAGAACCCATCTTATAGCTCCTCTTGAAATGCTGCTATCACACATTCGGGGATATTTGCACTTACTTAACGTCTGTGCTCTTACTTGCTCCTGGATTATCCCGTGTCAAGGGAGGTTTAAAAAAGTGTGTATCAATTTCACTAAGCCGTAGAAACAGTATTGTGTGCGTCTGACTTCCTGTCAGCAGTGTATTTTGTCAGTTCGGTGCAGTCGGGGAAAAGCTTGTTTGGTGTGTCATTCACCCCAGCTGTGCCATCCTGTGCTGTGAATGTGTGTTAGCCTCGTTAGAGACTGTCACTGCTAATGACGAGGGGGTGAATCCATAGTAACATATGAAAGGATGCATCCAGCGACAAAAAAATGTTGATAATTCAAAGATGCATTAACTGTTTTCTACTATACCACTAATGAGGACAGGTTGTATTCATGAAGACAAAAGTGCTCTCCTCATTAACGCCTTTATTTTTAAAAAATCAGCCTGTAAACAAATTAAATGTGTTAAACAGTTTGTAATAACAAACAGTAATGTGCAACCGAACCGTAGGGATATACAGCTGAAAATAGTCCCTTGTGATTTAGCAGGGGGCTGTTTCACTGCTCCAATCTAAGCATATATTTTAGTATAAAAAAGTACAAATGAATACTGTTGACATGGCAGCAGGGCTATAGGTTTGGTCGGATAACTGCTGAGATTGTTGTGTGAAAAAAAGATCAACTTACTTCTGCAAGAATATACTGTTTATGGTGTTTTTTGCCACTGCACAATGAATGTGCAATGCAGGGAATGCTCTCAACTAGTAAACAAAAATGTTTATACAGTATTTATTATGAAGCATATTTGTACATTTTTACTACATATATTGTATTTATATGCTTCTTAAAAAACTATCTTGTTGGACTTCTAGGTGAAAAACCATGACTTTTCAGATTGCTTGTTTCTTCAACATTTCAGAGAATTCACATATTTTTAAATCATGAATTTGTACCTCACCAAACATTTTCCTTTGTACCTAAATGCTCCGTGCCAAAATATTTGATCTAGCTTCCAAAAAAATAAGATGTCTTTGATGTTGTCTCAACATGTTCTTTTGGGACTACTATCGGATAAAAAAAAAAAGAAGAAGTTGTTGATTGATCTTAGACTCTTAAAATTTAATTGCAATTTACCACTATTTTCTAACATTTTTTAGCCAAAACAATTAACACTTAACCAGGAAAATAATTGTCAGATTAATTAATTTATTGTTATTTTCTTCAAAGTAAAGGATCTTTTGATGTAAAACCGGGGGTTATTTGTTCAAAATCTTCACAGAATGTTGAAGCTGCCAAAAGATGTTTTTACTGAACAATGGGGGCCCAAACACCACTTTGTGCCAAAACAAGCATTAAAAAAAAATTATAATTAGCTTCTTAAGAAGCAACCTGAAGCTGACTTTTATTTATTTATTTTGTTTTGGCTGACCTCCACTTCTTGTTTTACGTCTCATCTTGCCACATTGATGTAGATTTGTACTCTGGGATGTGTCCATGTGCTGTTACATCACTATTGCTTGTGTATTATGGAGCAGCAGGAGAACTCACTTCTGACCACACCCAACCACACACAGCAGTAAAGTACTGCCTTTCTGTCTGATGTACTATTTGATGGTTATTTTGAACCTGTTTCTAAAAAGTTGGAATGTTTGACCTTATAAAATATTAGTTTTTAGAGATGCTTTTATGTATTTATTTAATTTATTTTTTAGCTTAAAGCAGCTTACATGAGCATCATACATCTGTTGCATCATTTGGATGGTAGAGTGAGTGGTTAGTACAAAGTGGTGTTACAAAACATTGCTTGATGGAGCTTTAAATGCATTTTCCAGAGGATAATAACCTGCTTTGTTGTAGCACATCTACATAACCAGGAAGGCGGGTTATAGCTGGTGCAATTTTGTCTTAAGAAAGTCACCCAGTTACGACTGTCACAGATGTCTGTAGTGCCCTAATAGGCCAAACAGCGCCAACCATAAACATGTTATTGGACCCACTTTAGGCAATCAGTAAGACATTTGAAAAGCTGCAATGGGCAAGATAATTCTTCTTACAATCACATTGATTTCTAAAATCCAATATAGTACTGTTTTCTTTCTGGGGAGCTGACCACATGATGGTTGGTCATCGTCTTTCCCTTGAGTCCATTATTGTAAAAAACAATATGGCGGTTGCGTCTGAAATGACATGTAACAAATAGTTTGGAGATACTGACAAACAGTTTCAATGTTTTGCACGTGTTTGATTGTGTGTCTATGTACCAAGGTTCGTAAGTGTTTGGGCTCACACAGAGAAGTCAAGTTCTCATCTGTTGATTTGGGTACATGCTACTATAATAGTATATTGTCTCCATCTGTGTATTGCTCCAGAAAAAGGGCTCATTAGGTCTCCATCTGGTGGATCCAGTAAATGCTACAACCCAAGCTGCTGCAAGGCCAATTGAGCAGTGAAATTATGGAGGCTTTTTGGGAATTCATTATCAACACATTCCCTCAAAATCAGCCCATCATCCTCTTTTTTGTGTTAATCCAGTTGCTTTATCTCCATTGTTTTCAGAAATAATGCAACGATAGTCATAAAGTCTGCACATTCAGTGCGATGTCAGCTTGTTCGCGTGAAAACGAATCGCTTTTATTCAGAATATCTTTTTTGTTGTGTCTCTCTTTTACAGGACAGCAGGCAGGCCACTCATCTGTAGAGGTTTTAATTCACCCAGAGGGTTGTAAAGCAGAGAAGAAGATAGAGACACAAAATAAGCCACTACACCCTCATCTAATGTTACAGATTGCATCCATACGATATGATAAAGTTCCTAAAAGGCACAGCATACAGTTCTGTACCATCACAAAATACATATCTGGACTTTGTGCATAGACACCCAACACTCTCATAACTGTGAATGGGCTTGGACATCCCGCACAATGATGCTCAGTTTCTCATTACAAGGCTTTGGGAAAAGACCAGATGGGAGGGCAAAAGTGTAATCCATGGTTAATACTAAACAAAGGCAGCCTGTCTGGGGGACATTTTCGCAGCTGACTGGAAGCTTAGATGCTAATGTAATGCTAATTTAAACAAGGCTTCATTACAGTATTATTACTTGTTAAGTTTTGGATGTGAAGGGCAAAGACACACAAACTGTACATAGATAAAAAAGAGTCGTGGGATTGTTCTTGTAGCCATTGCACTCAGGATGCATTCAATTGAGAGAGCTTAATCCCAGCTTCCTTCCTCCATCCTGCCCTCCACAAAAGTGCTATCGGGGCATATTTTACATAATTACCCAGTAAATAAATATAAATTGCACTTCAAATATATAAATAGATATAAATGCTACAACAATATAGTCAGCTGAAACCTGACTTCTGTTACAGCCCATTTCTAAAATGTTACTGTATGTTATCTAATTATCAAAAAAAGGAAATAAAATATCACTAATTAGGTCAATTGACTGGAAATAATAAATAAAATGTAAGATGATAAAAACCCATTCCATCCATTCATCTTGTCGGCATCCAAGTGGAAGTGGCTGCAGGCCATCATCCAGCTCATCCAGGGTGATCCTTGGCCACACGAGATGTGTAAGCACTCCAGTGTCTGCGTCTCTTCCCTGTTGGATATCTGAGGACATACAGAAGGCCTCCTTAGATGGCCAAACCATCTCAACTGGCTCCTCTAGAAGTGAAGAAGTAACAGCTTCACTCTAAAACATCCTTATTCCTTCTTTCAGGAAACGAAAAGCCAACCCATGAAACAAACTCTTGTATCCTTGTACTTGAAAGCCAAATTTAATGACCATATGAGTCCCGGTGTAGACATAGTTTCCTCCAAAGATGAATGAAAATCATTTAAGTAATTGCCCCAAAATTACATATCTTTGCTTTACAGTGGCAGAACTCTCTAGCATCCATACCCATTATGACCAAGAAGCAATCAGACTATAATGCGAGTTCATTTCCTGCTAATAAATTGTCTTGTACTGCATCTTTTCTGATGTTTGTGCAGAGAACAATCTACCTACCAATCTTGTATTCCATCCTGCCCTCTTGAAAATAGTTAAACTTTTCCATTAGAATACTTCCAACCCAAATAGAGTAAGCTACCATTTAACAGCAGAGTAACATGGTATCAGACTAATGAGTTAGATACTTACAGCCTTTTGTGTTACACTGTATGTAACGTCTAGTCTCAGGTAAATTGGACACACATCTGTGTTTGTGCAGGTATAGTTAAGCAGTAGTTCACATTAATGTGTCTCAGCTGAAACATTTTAGCCTCAAACCGACCTCATCATAAAAACCCCACTGCCCCATCAAGTGGTATCAACACTGCTGTCACATGTCTTTATCCAAATGTTTATCATGAGCACTGATGGTTTTAACTAAGTCTAAGGTGTTGGTAGACCAACCAAATAACAGACTGCATGTGCACAAAAGTTTATATGCTTGCTTGAGGTAGCTTTTGCATTTGTTGTAAAGCGATGATCGAATTTAGCAAACATCTTTGCTAAATAAGTCAAAAATATATTTAACTTACATTAAAGTCATTGCAGTAAATTGTCTGCCTCTCTGGACTTCATGAAACATGACCAATACTAGCTGACAAGAAAAAAAAATTGCCCACTAGAGACGGATTCCAGAGGATCTCTCCATTTTTATCTCAAAGGTGGGTTAGATGGCCAAGGCGACTTTGGTTTTCATCTGCAATCTTTACTTCTTGAGCTCAGTTCTCTGGATGATTACAGCCATGGATAAACCAAGGACTTTACCTCCAACCGCTGACAAACTATGCCTTGTAATGAGCCTTGTTTAAACACTGCAAATCGCTGATTGAAATTCACTTTTCTCTTTGTGACTTTTCAAAATGGAATTCACTTAATTGTCAAAGATTGTCATCTATTTTGAAACTTTCCTGTTTGCTTTTATATGAAATAAATCGAAATGTAATGTGTCTAACTTCTCCAGAGGGGTAGACTGCTTCGGTTTATTTATCTGTCTTAGTTGTATTTTGTGAAAAGTAGCTTGTGCACAGCGTGTCAGTACTCTAGACCTGGGGGGGACAAACATTATCTGCTGTACTAAACAGATGCTCGGAGGACATGGATTCTTAATTCACTTCCAGCTGTGTATCAGCAGAGCAGAGGAGCAGAACTGCAGGGATTTTTAAAAAGTGAAAGATTGGCCTCAGGACTGCTAAATTAGTGATCAAAATAATTAGTCTATTCCCTTTGCAAACAAAATGCTACTCTCTCTGTGTATTGCAGCCCACTGTGTGACAGGCAATAACAACATTAGTGGGCTGACAGAGACAGACAAAAATAAAGGCCAGGCACGAGATTTGCTCTTGAAATGGTTTTATTTATTACTCTGAGAATATTATAAAAAACATGTACGAAATACTGAAAAGAATAAAGGTAAATTTAGAGTATTACATCTTTTAAACAACCAGATTGCTGATAATTTTAGGATCTTTATACATATTCATGTTCTTAAATATAAAGATTGTCTTTCAGCTCCTTTACTGTTAGAAGTGAGGAGCACAGATGGTTAGTGAATTGTGTGATAATGTTTATTACGATGGCTTTTACTCCACATTTTCAAGCCGACATTTTATTATCACTTCAATTGCATTGTGTTAAATTGTATTAAGCTGTGTGAGTTTTTAAGTGGCCATCGGCCCTTGCAGCTTGGAGGGCTGGAAACCATCAAACACGTGTGGATGGAAAGACGGTTTGAACAGCAGCTCTTTTTACCGCCTAACGGGGGGTCAAAACACCACTTGTCGAGCTTTTAAGAAACACTGTGCTGTAAATGATAAATGATGAAACCACACTGTCTTGAAAAAGATGCATGGACCTTATCCTTTCTATTGTATGTTTACCTGCTGTTGGATTATTGCAGACCCCAGCGTGCTTTTCCACTGCTTTTATCTTTGCGTGGGTGGTGGTGCATACTGAGAAGTTAATAGAGCCTTCTTATCCAGCCCCAGGAAACACGCACCTTTTGATTGCCCTTCCAGAACAGTTATGAAAGCATGAAACAGATCTTTTGGAAGTCTGTTAGAGAATAAAATAACACAATAAAGGGACAAAAAGAAACTACTTTACCGCATTAATTCTGAAGCACATTTGAAAGAAAGGGGAGTGTGGGATTTAGTCCCTTGGCTTTGAATTTTGAGGCTTAAGGCCTAAAACCCATCCAATTTAAAGGTATAATAAGTAGGATTTCCTTGTACATTCAAACTGGGCCCCTCCTCCTGGGTTCTTCGTCATCAGAAGCTCACTCTTGAGTGAGAACACGCTCACCTCGCCGAGCTAACACCGACAGCATCACGGTTATCTTTGCACTAGCATGCGAACCGCTGGTTACCTTTGCGCTAGCATACTCATCGCTGGTTAGCTTTACCCTAGCATACTATCCGGTTTGAGGCACCTACCTGTCCAACAGAAAGAAGGCCAACTCTGCATCGCTCTTTCACCATGTTCGCCGGTCTGAATGGGCCCCAGTTGCTAATTTGAACCATTTGAACACATGGTTTCCTTTGAAAAAATGCTGAATAAGCTTCTTACCACTTCTTAAAGGTACAGTAACCTCACTACATAGCTGTCACTTCTTCTACAGATTCAACCCTTCAAGGAACAATAAAGCTGTCCTTCCCGATGTGTAATTCTGTCTTTCACTGTCACTAGGGCTTAGTCTGGTGAGCTTTTTGTTGTACGGAGTGCATGCTTCTGAAATGTCCAAGCTGAGCGTCGTTATTATTCCTGTTCTTTCACTTTAAAACCACCTCCTGACCTTATGTTCTTGTTATTTCCTTTTAAAATGAAGCCCACAGTTTTGTAATGACCACACTCTGCTCTTGGTTAATTAAAGTGGCATATTGTGACATGATTGATTAGCAGAACTGCACTGCAAAATACACAGCCTCACATTGTTAATTCTGTAAAATCAGAAGGAGAGAGGCCACAGGGAAAGTAAGTAAGTGCGGTGAAATTGTTGACTGGCCACAAATTGTCCCTGTGATGTGCTCCTTAGCTGAATTTCATCTGCCAATCTGTCGCCATCCTTCTCCTCCTCCGTGTCTCCCTCCTCTCACATGGGTGCCACTGCCTAGTCAGCAGCGATGCAGAGCCCAGCCATCACAGTGATGAGTGCACAGCACTTTGATGGAGAGACGTGAAGGCCTCAACTGGACTTTTATGTCAATGTCATCCTGTGCTTTCATTTTGTCCTTATTTGTCAGCGTGCCCTTGAAGCCAGTAAACAAGAGAGGCTTTTCTTTGCCTTTATGTTCTCTAATATTATGCCAATCTCATCTGGAAAAAAAAAAATGCCTTTCTTGATTTTTTCTTGTCATCTTTCATATCTCTGTGCTTCTTTCTGCACATGCAGTTATTTCCTTCTTTCACTGATGATGTCCGGTTGCATCAGGGGTCTAACAGTGGAATGTTAATTAGTTTTCAGAGGGACTAAACCTGCATGAAGTCTTGTGTAAACATACCAACCATCTGTGTGTCACTTAAGGGCAATTCTCAATTTATGCTTAAAGGTTTACATCGTCAAGCTAGCTAAAAATTAATGCTAATTTCTAACTTAGCTAGCAGATAACATTATCTGGAATTTAAACTAATTATTTACACTAAATTAACAAATAATGCTGCTGAACTGCTTGCTTCGCCAAACAGATGATAATACTCTTGTTGTTTGAAATCATTCAAAAGGCAAATATGTGTGTGAAGTATTACAATACTAATAACTTTATTTGTTTATTCAGTATTGTAAAATAATAATGTGACAAATGTTGGATACTCTGAAGTGGTTTATTCAACATTTAGACTTCATCAATGTTGCTACTATTTTTTGGCATGCATTACAATAAAGAACAACTGAAATCTTTCTAGTGAAGGTTTTCTTAATAACTCCCAACCTTTTGTTTTACAACCAGCAAACAATAGCTAACCCTTTAACTTAATAAGTTCATGGTAAATGGACTGTACTTATATAGCACTTTTCTAGTGTTCTGACCGCTCAAAGCTGCTTTTAGGCAAAGGCCTATGTGCCAATGTCCAGTCAGGAAAATTGGGGTCGAACCCCCAACCTTCCGATTGAGAGACGACCGACTCTACCACTGAGCCAGGGCAATGTAACTATTTAGAGTTACTGCGACGGCTCTGTAAAACTATAAGTTGGAAGAGGTTGTTGAGGCTAGCAACTGTTTTCAATGCAAATATTCCATTAAAGGCCTGCACGGTGGTGCACTGGTTAGCACTGTCGCCTCACAGCTAGAAGGTTTTGAAGCCTGGTTCTGTGTGGTGTTTGCATGTTCTCCCTGTGCATGCGTGGCTTCTCTCCGGGCATTCCCACAATCCAAAGACATGCTTATTACATTGTTTATTTATTTATTGTTACATTCACTGAAGACTCTAAACTTCTTTGTGTCAGCCCTGTGATTGGCTGACGACCAGTACCGGGTGTATCCCGCCTCTCGCCCAATGACAGCTGCGATAGGCTCCAGCCCCCCCCGGCAACCCTGAACAGGATAAGCCTAATAGATAATGGCTGGATTGATTTTTCTTATAAAACATCAGTCGGTGCCCAGATTTAGCCTGCTGTAATCATTTGTCCTTTTCATACTCTCCCTTCAGAGAGAGGAAATATTTTTAATGTAAGTGATGGCTCATCCACAGTCATCCTTCTGTAAAAAAAAAAAAAAGATCTGAAGCGAATACAAGACAGCGGGCCGTGCTAGACAAATCAATTGGCTGTGTTCCAACGTTTTTAAAATCCCTCTTTGTGTTAGTGTCCTTCCACGTTAGCTCAGCAACAGAAAAGACACAAAGGGGGACATTTGTACCAAAAAAAGACAAACTTTGGAAGATATTTACTTAACTTGTTTAACTCAGACTGTTAGTGTCTTATATTCAGATAAAGAGTGCTGTGTTGTTGCCCAGGACGACTGTGGATCCCCCATCACTTACATTAAAAGTGCATTAGGCAGCGATCTCTTAGTGGCCAGTATGGACAGCAGGAATGATTAAAGCAGGGAAATCATGTTGCTATGTTCACATGGGCTCCTGACTATCTGGTCTACATTACTGATAAGCACAGGCTGCATCCAAATACACCCTATATGCACTTTAATAGCATATTCTCTAGCGTTGAATTGGGCTCCATCATTCATGGGGAATATTTACTGTTTTTTTTTACTGGGTTGAGCAAAAGTTCAAACAGGGATACTACTTCATTAAATCTCCCTCTAAAGCACACCTCATGCTTCTATCCTCTTTGCTCTAGCATGCTTTTATTTTGAAATACAAAAGACAACTCATTCCTGATTTAATTCATCCAATCAATTAAGCTTCCAACTTGAAACTCATCACGTACCCACACGCTGGCCTCAGAGTTATGAGGTTGTGTTTAACATTTTTGCAGAATTAGTGATTCATACGACAGTCTGTCAACTTATTAATCATTCTGCGCGTGGTTGTTTTTTCCGCTGTGTGCATTAATTTCCTATAATTAAAAAGGTTGTATCTCAACAGACAGTCCTTCACTCGGTTCTGTAAGGATGCGTTTGTGATCCATTCAGTGTTTCAAATACAAACGGCAGCACAAAACAGGTTAATTTCTACATCGATTAATGAAATATTGTTAATGCAATATACTCTATACACTCTTTCTTCAGCTTCAGCTTTTTATTTTTAACAGACTCTTTAAAAACATTACAGGAAGTGGAAGATTAAGAATAGGTCACTTTGAGATAAGACTTAATGATTAATTTTTCCTCTTCCGCTGTAATCTAAAGTTGAAAGAGGCCGATGCTCTACTTGTGAATCTGCTCAGATTTAATTCTCGTTAGGAAACTTGAGCCGACCTCTCTCTGACCTTTGAGTTCGCAATTATTTTTTGTGCTCATTCCCGCCGTGCGCTTACCTGGTAATGTACATGAGATGACCTTGGAACCTCGGGGAGAATGACTTTCAATATGGCTCGCTAATGATACTGCTCTCTGCACAACCATAAAATTGTAATCATCCTTAATGTATTCTTGAAGGGTAAATTATTTCATTGCTGATCATTTAAACAATATAATGAAGCAAGTGTGTCCTCCCTGCATGCAGCTTTGTGTTTGCATGTATTGTCTGGCCTGATACAGTCTCTTCAGACTGTCTCTCACTGTTTAAATCAAAGTCACTTGGGGAAACATTAATATCAAAGAGCTTGTAGTTTGACAGCAGCAGCTGCAGCGAAGAGCCGCAAATTAAGGTCTTTTTTTTTTCCAATAAATGCTTCTAAATCAATACTTTCCCCGTCACCGTATAAATAGCGTTCACATTTTGCTGCTCAAACTTGCACATCTTATCCTCACGTTGACAGCAGCTAATCTTGAAGCTTTGTTTTTCGGAGTGATCCACTGCTTATTTGAGGCGGCTGTGTATTGAATCTATCAACCTTTAAAAGTTAACAAGTTGTCTGGGGAAATGCCATTTGTACCAGTTCAATAGGAAATGTCAGACTCTGATAAAAACGGTGAAGCCTTACTTGAGCATCCGCAGTGAAGTAAGAGTGAATTGGAAGCCTTTGTGCCTTTGTGGCATAGATATTTGGAAGCGCTCTGCTACGTTTGCGAGGCTTTCAGTAAAACAAATCGAGAGGGGAAATAACAATGTGAGCACTAGAAATAATCTCATGTAGCTCCTAATATGTCATCGTATAATGCTGGTTTAAAGCGTTCCTGTTCCTGACAGGACTGACTGAGTCTTTGTCCCAAACATTCGGGCTGCTTTGATGCTGCCTGCAGTGATATTGTTGCTGCTAATGAGAATGGCACTGTTGTTGTAATTGTGGTTTTCTTTCTCGTTAGCTTTTGTCATTCAATGATTCAGTGCCCCAGATCCCAGTTGTCATATGTAGGGGAAGTAAGCGGGAACAACAGCAACACAACTCTACTGTGAAGAACACAGGGGCACAAACAAGCACACGTACGTAATCAAATACACTCTTATGAAACTCTTTTGCTAAGTGTGGTTTTTATGTCTGTTTTACTTATATGTTTACGTGTATGATCATTGTTTAATGTTATAATCTTGAGGATCTCAGCTTCGTTCTCTTTGGCGGCACCTATGGCAATAAACAGTAACTTCGGGAGCACACTTCCCAGATATCCAGACAGTGTCACATGTGTGACGTCCACAGTTGGCTGCGGTTGTAACTCTTGATTTTCCTCGCTGACGGTCGCTTTCCTTTTTAGACTGTTTGCCTTCATCTGAGCGTCCAATTTGTTTCTTTTTCTTTGGATTTTCACTTATTTCTGAAGTTGTATCTGTAGTCATCGATCTTTTCTTTGTTTGTTCAGCCATAGTAGATTACTGTTTACTCGCAACACTTGCAGAGACCGGAGAAGCAGCCGCTTAGCTCCGCCTACCCTCTCTGGCAGACCAACCACTGCTGGGTGATGGAAAACGCGTCACTAACTGGGCGCCGTGGGGTTTGTTTTTTTTCGTGAATGTCGCCACAGACACCAAGTCTGTAATAATACTATGTACTAGTCTGTAATACTGCAAATGCAAAGGCTTTCATCAGTGGGCTATAGACTCAATCATCATTGTGTTACCTCATTCGGCAATAGATAGTGACTTGCAATGCAATTGACAATGCAATAAGGCCCCATGTGACCTGAGTAAAGTGCTACATTGTCCATGCTGAAAAACCTGAAAAAAGGTTCTGATGTTCTGTTAGTCTTTTGCGTGTGCGTGCGTGTGTCATTGTGACATGACAGACACGATAGATGTTCTTGATTCCTTCGCAGCACAGGAGTTTGTTTTTCTTTTGCCCTGTGCCTGTTTGGTACAACTATATTTACGTCCAATGTGTATTTAAAAAGACACAACAAGCACCTTAAAGAAAGGAGGCCACTGTCTTTAATCCTGTTCATCCTGGAAACAGGAGAAACATCATTATGTTTAAGAGCACCTGTTGTAGCAGAGTGAGAAAAACAAGACAAATTCAGCGGTACAATAAACATTGCAGAGGGATCGTTTTTTCTTTCTGTTTAAAGGTGAAGCAGCTGCGACTACAGCAGTATAGTAAACAATTAAAAAACAATACAAATGTGCAAGCCGCAATTGTGGGGGATAATATAAGAAGCTATAAAAACCTAGAGAGCAACTTTTACTATGATTAGACAAAACATTGTTGAGATCTTCCTCACTTCCTGTTTGTGTGTATATAAAACTTAGTCACAGCCAGTAGTCTCTGGTAGGGAGACCAGGGATGGTAGTTACACTTTGTGTTTGAGCATGTGTAACTCAGTGGTTGTTTGTGCTAGATCTCTCTAACTTTGATACACCGGACCCATATTTGTCTACTACAAATAAAACTCATTGGGACTTCCACAGTCACAGATAATAATGTCAAATACAAAGAGGTCCATTGTTACAACCTACCCCACTACTGGGGTGAGTTGTAACACTAGCTGGGGTAAGATGTAACAATGCCATTAAATTAGCTGAAATAAGATCCAGACAATCCAGTTTATTCAAGAACTTTATTGAAGAATAAAGAATAAACAGTTTTTAATAAAGTTAAAACAATTTAAAGTGACAGAAAAAACTTTAATTTTTAATTTAGCATTAAACAATCACTGTGTGTGTGTGTGTGTGTGTGTGTGTGTGTGTGTGTGTGTGTGTTGGTGAGTAAGCATATAATAAAGTGAACAATTGAATAAAATGAACAATTTAAAGTGACAAAAACACTTATAGCTTTATAAACTTTATAGCACAAAGCAATTGCTTTGTGTTTCTGTGAGTGTGTGTGTATTTGATTCTTCTGAGTCATCATAAGGGGATGGTTGTAACATTTTTAATATACTGTTCCAACTATCCCCACCCCAAGCAGCCATTACAGAGCTGACTGTTACAGCATGTGGGTTTGAAGTTAGCATGAATGCTTTGCATAGAATTAAACTGGAGAAACTGCTGCTTCAGGTTATGCAAGTCAGCCCATTGTTTCTACAATACGATGAATGCTAGCCAAAAAATAATCTTGATAAAAAAATATATCTGTTTGGTCAAACTGACAGTGTTACAGCTGACGCAGTGTTACAACACTCCCCGGTATCCCCTAAACGACATTGACAGCTCGCGTCTAAAAAAGGGTACTGCAGTCCAAATTCAAGATATTGGAGAGTGTTGTCTCCCCCCGCCCCCTCCTCCTCAGATTAGAATGTTAGCCTTTCCTGCTTCAGCGTTCCGACCGTGGTCGGAAAGCACAGGGGAGACTTATCGGTCTGCTCCAGGGCCGAAGCTGCCACTAGCATCGGGGCTAACTCCCGACACTTCACACACAGCTGCACAGCAGCGAGCAGGAAGCAAGACATAGGACGGCTTCAGTCTTGAGGAGTACATGACTTTATAACACACACAGCCTTACTGTACAGTACATTTTCAGTTACCGATAACACTTCCCGCTGATCCGCCCTGATCCCGTCCACTCTCGTAACTCATGCGCGGACACTCACTCCCTGTCTCTCTCACTCAGTTGCTCCACCAACCTCACTCGCGCACTCGGCTATTCCCAAAGAGAGCTACTCTTCTAGTACAACACGAAGCTCACGCGGGTTGCCAGGTTGAGGACACTGAAGCTACTTGAGCGCAAGACGTGGTGGGCGGGATCGCGCAGACCAAAACACACACACAGACGTTCCGCACAGGAATGGAAATCTCAGGAGGAGAACATTACTGGCAGCAGCATTGTTGTCGGAGAAGCCAGTATTTCAACCAGCATGTTTCCTTAATCTCTGATGACATATCATGGCCACTTTGTAATGAATTCCAGTATATATATTATATACTGTTCCTTTAATGTCAAAAGTCCTCACCCACTACTTTCTGACATTTGTAAGCCTATTGTGTTGTGAGTATTGAGCAAATCAATTTTTGCATGCAATGAACATAATAACTTTCATGTTGTGCCTGATGACATATTGAAAATCAGCACCGTAAAAGCAAGAAGCTCATAATTATAAAGTGTTCAAATCTTTACACACATCTTAAAAAAGATGACTTTAATCCTAGAGTGCCTTTCCATGAAAACCTCAGGAATCTCTCACAAACACACATGCGCCAAGATAACATTTCCTTACCTCACACTCCCCCTCTTCTCTCTTGACCTTGATCCATTGACTGCGCAGGTGACCTAGCCCACAGGTCACCACGACAGAATCCCAGATGAGCAGATTTGTTACCATTCTGCGGTCGGATCACTGTTTTCCAATGGGATCTGCTTTGGAAGTTGATATGCAGCAGGGAGTCTTCAGGATCTCTGGCTCCATGCCACGTCCCTGAAATTCCCTCTCTCTTCACACACAGACGACTATTGTTGTCCTCTATTCTCACACAGTTTTAATTGCCCCACAAAAGAAATTCCGCCCTGTGTGCAATATATAAATAAGTAAATATTAAGACATTGGAATTAACACGTAAGCCTTATTTTTGCTCTCCAGAACCTTCTTAACTCAGACCCGCAGAATTTATTAACAAGATTTCAGCACTTTCTTGAAGCCGCTGTTCAACTTTGTAGTTAAGCTCTCCAACTTTTTATGAAAACTCAAAATTTTAATGTGAGTTATAAAGGCGGAATCCTTTAGCCCATAATACGTCCATAAACCAAAAAAAAAAGGACACAAATGAAGAATGTCAGTCTCTATCCTCTGCAGGAGAGACATGTTCATTTACATAAGTTCCTAAGAGGCTTACTTTGTGGGCGCTGAAAACTTTATTCAGAACATTAATTATGTCCCTGTTGTTCACTCCTCTTTGAGATACGACTATCTTGATCATTTCTACTAAAGCTCTATCATACTTTTAATAATGGCAGCCTCCTGATCAGTTATTCTGAGGGGTAAATACGTTGTTAAGATTCGACAAACAGCTAATATAAATCGCTGTTGGTGCCCCATCTGCCTCTGACATCTGATATCTGCTCCTGACAGTCGGCTGCAGAAACTATAAGATTCTGCTCTGCAAATGTCACTGCAAGGCTCGGCTTTAAAAAATATTATAAGCTTCATTGGCATTGAGCTTGGATGTGGAAGCGTTCAAATGCCAAAGCGGAGATCCTTTGTTCTAATGCCAATAAGTCAGTTAAGCACTCCTGTTTTTTCATGCACAACGGCAGGGCCTGCCGCATGAAAGTCGGTGCGCGTTAGAAATAAAAGTAGTAGATGGTCGGTCAAACAGTAATTAGGAGCATAAAAGTACATCTTTAGGATGGTGTCATGTTTGCGTATTGTTTCAGACGCCTTTGTAGAAGCTGCAGTATCTCCTGCATAAAGGAACGGCTGCTCCGCTGAGTCTCATTAATCACTCGCAGCTTAACTTAATTGTGTAACCATATTTGGTCACAGAGATGAATGTTTAAATGACAATTTTCTTGTCTTTTTAATTTTTTATGAGAGCATTATACCTCGTGTTTAACTGCAAAGTACCATTTGATTGAATTTATCATAAAGAACTATATTTGAATCAGAGGGAGACAGCGCTGCCTTGGAAAATAAATTATCCTTAATTGACGAATTACATTGCCTCAATTAGTCTGCTGGTGAATTTGTCTTTATAATGTGTAGCTTTCTACATATAAATGTTCTCGCCTCTGCTATTTTCAGCCCCGTTTCAGCTCGGTCTTAGAATATGAACATTTTAATATTCATGTGTTTAATAGGAGGCATTAGAACTCAAATGAATCATAATAGGTTCAAATCATTCAGATCGGATGAGAGAGGATCAGACACTGTGATGTCAGAGCTTAAGCCTGAGTGCTTTCTATTCCTCAGGTCCATTTATTTACTCAGATATTCCTACTCGACATTTTACTATGTTTTGTGCTATAAATCGATACATAATGACACAATCTTTGCTCATGTCTAACCCCTATATGTTTAGGCTGCTTCTATATTTGACATGGGGGCATTTGTACGGACTTTTAGGCTCATTAAGTGTGACAAATTCCTCCCCAGTCTTTCTATTTTCCTTCAATATTTAGACACATTTCAGAATCCCTGTGTCAATCTGACACGACCCTAGCATGTGGTAATTGATAGCCCCTCATGGAGAGCGAACCAATCATGTTCTCTGCTGTGTGAAGGTACTTAATAAGTCAGACTGTGCGCCTGGTGCAGAACTAAGAGCCTTACAGACTTAGCAGATGAATGACAGATGAAAAATAAAAGCACTTCATTGTAATCAAACAGAACCATATCTCTCTTATTCAAACCTCAGCGAGGGATTATGTTCACTTTCGTAAAGCAACAGTTTCTTTAGAATCATGACACCGTGACCCGACACCGGTAAATAAGCACAACATAACACACGCTTCTCTCTGCATTTGACTCCCCGTTCATTATTCCAGCAGCCTTTTATGTCTTGTGGAGTGAAAAGTGCTTACTTTGACTAAAGCCTCGTCTGGCAAAGTCCTAATTAATAGATCAAACAAAGAATGTCTGATCCCTTCACATCAGACACAACTCTAGTTTCAGGTATATTTCAGGTGTGTGCACTGTTGGTGCACTGTTAATGACTCAGACTTGGACTTTAACACCTATGAGCACAAATGGTTTCAATTAAACTTTTACATAGTTGTAAGCAGATAGGGGTATTTTTATAGGTTTCATTGTTTATTGAGGTACAGTATATGACAAAAATCAGGCTTTCTCCTTTAGAAATAAAAACATTAGTCTCTAGTTATAAATGCCCACAGCTGGAGTAATGTATGTGGACAAATACATTGATAAAACTTGCTACTGCTACACCCACACTACAGTGTGTTGTAAGCCACTTGCTTTATTCATGCTAATTAGTTTATGGGGAAATAATCCGTATTTATTCTTAGTTCCATAATTAACTCCATTGGACTAAATTGGACTACAATACAGTGATTGTTCATATTCATTGGCCAGATATTGAGATAATTGTAAACAGTGATATGACCTCCATTGTAACCAATTTCAGTGGGGGAGGGGGATTTGATTTTTCCAAACACAAGAGACCAATGTATAACAAATTGAAGAATGGACATACAAGCTCTTTTTAAAATTGTTTTATACCAATCTGAGGTTATTTTTAGAACATATGAGTAGTAGATGTTTATTCTTTACACAAGATGTGTAAAGTCGTGGTCCTGAAGTCTAAGTCAGGGTGTAAGGGACAGATTAACAGTAGCTGGATAAAATCCCCAGAATAACAATTTATCGGTAGTTATGCATATGTTGGTTTCAAGATAAATATGAAACATAACTAACAAGACTAGGTCAGATAGTATGTGGCTGACCGCTTTAGGTCAATGTGCCCTTTTTTGGGCAACACTGGAAGCGTGGCGTGTGCGTGACAGCTGCGGGCGTGTTCATTTTCATTTGAAATGCATGAAAACAGATGAGAGTCTTCACGCTGCTGGCGTGACACACGCGAGATGCACGTAGGGAAAATGTAGCAAATAGGGGCCGTGCATTATCATGCTGCAACATGAGGTGATGGTCGTGGATGACTGGCACAACAATGGCCCTCAGGATCTCGTCACGGTATCTCTGTGCATTCAAAATGCCATCAATAAAATGCACCTGTGTTCGTTGTCCATAACATACGCCTGCCCATACCATAACCCCGCCGCCACCAGGGGCCACTCGATTCACAACGTTGACATCAGCAAACCGCTCACCCACACGACGCCATACACGCTGTCTGCCATCTGCCCTGTACAGTGAAAATTGGGATTCATCCGTGAAGAGAACACCTCTCCTAAGTGCCAGACGCCATCGAATGTGAGCATTTGCCCACTCAAGTCAGTTACGACGACGAACTGCAGTCAGGTAGAGACCCTGATGAGGACGACCAGCATGCAGATGAGCTTCCCTGAGACGGTTTCTGACAGTTTGTGCAGAAATTCTTTGGTTATGCAAACCGATTGATGCTGGATGTGGAGGTCCTGGGCTGGTGTGGTTAAACGTGGTCTGCGGTTGTAAGGCCGGTTGGATGTACTGCCAAATTATTTATTCTTTTAATTTTTATTGTGGCCAGCCTAAGGCACACCTGTGCAATAATCATGCTGTCTAATCAGCATCTTGATATGCCACACCTGTGAGGTGGATGGATTATCTCGGCAAAGGAGAAGTGCTCACAGATTTAGACACATTTGTGAACAATATTTGAGAGAAATAGGCCTTTTGTGTACACAGAAAAAGTCTTAGATCTTTTGAGTTCAGCTCATGAAAAGTGTTGCGTTAATATTTTTGTTCAGTGTATGTTAGTAAAAATAAGTAAATAACATCATGTTACAGATGTAACTTTGGTGCGATTTGTCCCTCTCTCTCCCAGCTTGCTCTCTGTCTCGGCTCATACGTTTTTTTTCGCTGTGTGTTAATGAAGTTCCCATTTCTAACGTAAATAAGATTATTTTCTGATAAGATCAACCCACGGAAACCTTTAAAACAAAGGCCCGAAAGTACCCGTTGATATGCTCGCTGCGGAGGAGCAGCCCCACCTACTCTCTATGGCCCTGAAAGTACCGTCACTCAATCACTCAGTCACATACAGACCCATGTATAGGGCTGACCCCCGTGGTCAGACAAAAATATTGAACGCCGATGAGCTAATGGTATTGTGTAAGTGTTCGCTCATTTGTATGACAGGTAGAGGAGAATGAAAAGAAGTAACTTTGCTATACCAGAAAGCAGTTATAGTCACTTTAGTAGCTATGATCACCCCATGTGATCAAAGACAACCACCAACTCTATAACTGACAGTGGCAAAAAAAAAACAGGTTATTGTACCGCTAATATAATTTCTATCAGCTCGTGATATTTTCAGCGGTTTAAAGAAATGGTTTGAACATTTTGAGAAAAACATGTTTTCACTTTTTTTTGTCATAATAAAGATAAGATTGATCTCATGCTTGTAGTCTACTCCATGAAACATGCAAGAGCCAGGGGACCTTAGCCTAGCAGGGGGAAACAGCTAGCCTGGCTCCCTCCAAATTTAAAAACTTTGTCTATCAGCATCTTTAATGCTCAGTAATCAGCACGTTTTCTCCTGCTTTTTCCCCCCTTATATATCAACATCTCACTCACTCCATGAACCACAAATATCAGTATGTATGCAGCTGTTGCCAAGTCAACAAGCATATTTGTGCCACTGCTCTGTAATGGAATATGACAATGCTTTGCTTCTACTCAGGTTAGTGCTTAAGCAAGTCGTTTTAGGCCATCGTTTGCAGTATTGTTCTGCACACCCTGATAAATGTGGTGTTAAAGTCAGATTCACTAACAAACCTCTATTCTCAGCACAGCAAATGTGGGAGAATTCCCTCTTTCACGCTTGTGAAAACTGCCAGCAGTGGGCCCTTTTTCTCATTTCTCACAGTAATGCAACATTCCTTTAAAAGAATTGAAAAAGAACATCCACGAATGATTTGTCTGGAGGCATGGCATATGAGGCTATATGATGTTAAAAATTGATGAATTTAAAATGAATTTATCAATGACACTGAAATGGAAGGACACAGCATGCTGTAAATATTGCACAAGGGGTTTTTGTCTTAGTGTTATTCTTTAGAAGGAGAGGCGCTTTACTTAGCATGCACCTGCCTAGCAAACATACATGCGCAAAGTAATTTCCATGTTCAGATTCAGAGCCAATGTGAACAATTAATTTCTAAAAAATGTGGCATTTTGATGCATTTGCAGTTAATGAGACCTGTCATCATAGCAGTGTTGTGACCAAGTCATCTTTGCTCAAGTCCCAAGTCAGTCTCAAGTCATTTGGTCCAAGTCTCAAGCAAGTGTCGAGTCATTTTTTCTTGGGCAACTTAAGTCAAGTCAAGTCAAGTCAAGTCAAGTTAAGTCAAGTCGAGCCCTTAGTTAAGGCAAGTCAAGTCCCGGATCAAGTCACTTTTTTTCCACCCAAGACACAGCACTCTTATCTTTAGTATCTGGTCCTTATAAAGAGAAAAGACAAGGTATTAGTAGCCCGTCTAATAATTACATTAATGGCCAACTTATACAACCTGTTCATTTAAATGTTTGTTGTTAATGAGTACGACTGATGAGGCTTCTGTTTGGGGAAAAAACATCAGGTAGCGGGGGTCTTTGATGTTGCCATAGTGAGGAGTTTGACTGACAGCCAGTCATCCAATCATGACAAATCACATACCGGGGAGCTTTTTGAGTCGTCCAATCTTGATTCCCAGTTAGCGCTGCATACATACCTGATAGGTAGACTGAAACTTGACAACATTGAATTTTATCATTTTATATTTAACAGCTAACATTCAAACTTATGAACACACGCAAGTCATCTGAGTCATCATGCCTCAAGTCCAAGTCGAGTCTCAAGTCATTTATTTTTTGTCAAGTCAAGTCGCAAGTCATCAACAGTGACTCGAGTCGACTCGAGTCCAAGTCACCAAGTCTCAAGTCCACATCTCTGCATCATAGCATATTAAAATAATGTTACCATCGATACATTTTACAAGGGCAGATTTCAGTTTTGCTATCTGTTGGAGTGAAAACACAAACCAACCCATTAAAAGACTAAACTCACATTATACAGTAACTAATTCCATTCATTTGGAAATCTAGTATATAAAGAGAATATGGTGATGAGGTTTATTATACCTGTGAATGGGTGTTCTTGCCGCTTGTTCTGATTAAATGTAAACATTTCTTGAACGTTTTGTTGCAGATAATGTCTTTGACCTAATAATTTATTGTTCACAATGATGCACAATTAAGCTGTTAATATTCAAACATAACTGATGGAGCTGTATTATGATCAGAGCCGAGGCTTGTTACTCCATGGCAGCTGCTATATACATATATATTACTATTCATAAAACTCACTTATATGCCTTAGATTGGAGAGCATGGCCCTGCATGGTTTACATTGCAGAAATAATATACCTTAAAAGGGGTCATTTGTAGAACTGTCTAAAGTCACACAGGAAAAAGGTTTATCAGAGGGTGTACAGAGAGCAGCAGAAGATGCTTGAAAAGGTCCGTTCTGCTCAGCTGGTATGAACACATTCTTGAACTGAAAGGGCCCTACTTCACAGCAGGAATTAGGTCCTTTTCAAGTGGAAGAGTAACCGATATGTGCTGATTGCCATGAAGGACTTACAGGTAAAACCCAAGCCAAAGTGATAATCATGTCTCTCCAGCTTATGGCGATTGGGTTACAGTGATGCCTCTTGACTATTTGAACTGTATTCTTTCGTAAGTGGCGTATCACTGAGGGTGCACAGTGAGTTGCAGATCTGTGGGTTTGTGTTAAGCCTGGGTCCAGGCCTTTGAGTTGCTCTACTTCACCGAGCTGACTGTTTTGTGTGGTGTTATGGCATGAAACAAGGGGGGGAAAAATCTGCAATAAGCCAATCAGAATCAGAAGCGGGACTAACCCTGTTGTCAAGCTGTTGTAAAGCATCATGTGACTAAACCAAAGGAGAATTATAACAAAAAAGCTGACCACTATTGGTAAGACGTATATAGATGGCAGGTCTCTCATTTTAATTCTCTCCAATGCACTCAGTGAACACTAGCAATAAATCATAAATGTCTAGGAACCCATCAGCTATCTTCTGACGGCTACATAGCCTCTGGGAGGGAATGCCAACTTTTCGGGGCTTCCGGCGTAGCCAGCGGTTGGTGATAAAGGACTTCTGGTACTGACTTCCTTTTTTTTCGTGTGCTAAATTGTTCAGCCCACATAGCAACTTGAGAAGCAGATGGAAGTTGGAGCTTAGACGTCTAAGAGTGGATCGTTAGCTTCACTTTCTTGCAGATGTCTGTTTATAGACATCGATCAAAGACGGGAGCCGGGGTGGCGTTACGGCAGACCGCCCATTTTTTGCTCTATAACTGACTGTTTTTCCTACGTGTAACCAAAGCCTGCTGATACATGATTGGTCGATACTGTCAGAGTAACTTTAGTTTGTATTTTTGAGATACTTCGTCCAAAAGCACCAAAATAGACAACTGGACACTAAACTGTACATTCTACAGGCACTTAACTTCTCTCAAGCCGTATATACGCTACTAATATTGTGTTGCTTTTACTGAGTCCTCTTTTATTTCCATTTTTTTTGCATTGAACAAACATGTTAGTAGTTGTTTATCAGCGGACCACTCTTGCATACCGAAAGACCCCCCCGTGGGATCTTGACCCCAAGGGTAGGAAAGCTTGAGCTTGAGGTTTAGAACAGAAACAAGATGGTTTTGCAGATTTACAAAGGCAAACTAAGCACTTCTCGTACATATGAGTGCTCTGAATGTGAAAGAGGGAGTGCAGCGCAGCATTCCAAGATGGTACAATTGCCCACAGCAAGAAGCTGCATCAACTCCCCCTTCAAAACTTGAAAGGCCTGCTGGTCGTCTCTCATGTCTCCTGTCATCACTGTAGTCCACTCTGGCAGGGGGTCGCCTCTACATCCATGTCATTAGCTGAGCCCTCAGCACGATGCTTTTCCACTCTCGTCTTTTCTGTCTCTCTGAGCGGCAGTACATAGAGGGGGGGGGGTGAAAGATAGTTGCTACTCTACTACCTTTGTTTTTTTTTTCTTTTAAGGTCATAAACACAGTCAGGGCTGTGTTGAACTACAATAGGGAGCCCGCAACTGAAAGAAATAATAACACTTTTTGAACCGAGCCTAATTAAAACGGTTTGTTTCAAGCACATTCTCATTGTGTATAAAAGAAGGGCAAATGATTAAAACCTATTATTTTCCAATATAATTCTTTGTTGTTTTTTCCTTTCTTTTGAAGGAGCCATTGGTCTCCACTTGAAATAAAACTGTTAACTAGTAGAGATATTGAAATTGTTGTCATGAGTTATTCTTGTTTAGTTTTGTATTTAATTTATTTCATTGTTCAGAGAGCCTTTCCTGTTTTACTTTGACACTTTGTCTTTCGTGTTGATCTACGTCCTGCCGTTGTGTGTTCCCCACTTGTTTGATTATGTGTCCCGCCCTTATTGTTTTCACCTGTTCCTTGATGGTCTCACCTGTGCTTGATTACCCTCACCTCCTCAGTGTATTGTGTCTTTGGCCCAATCTCCACCCTAAAGCCTAAGCACTGAATTCTCACAGACTTTAAAGTGTAACTGCACCCACAGGTCTCACCACAACTCCACCCACTGCACAATTTTGAAAGATGCTCAAAGTGGGCAAGTTACAAGGCCCATATGCAACAGAGGGCTCTCCTGAAGAGCACTCCCAAGCCCTGGCAGTTCGAGCCGTTGTCTCCAGCCCCACTAATGCCTGAAGCCTGAGCTTTGGAAACCGAGGCAACAAATAATTTTCAGTCATCTATGAGACATTTATTGTAGATTTTCACTGAATTGAAAGCAATGGCTGCCAAAAGTAAAACAAAACTGAAATGGTGTTTTTGGGATGGCCAACATTAATGTACAATCCTTTAAATTAGTCTGGTCAAAGAAAATGCACTGACAAGTATGTTTTCTAAATGTCCCTAAGATTCGACTGTTAACACTACATTGTGTTGCTATCAGCTCAGATATCACAGAGTACGCAAGCAACCTGATTTAGCCTGAAATGAAGCTCAAACCTCCAACTTAACCTCTAATCGCTTAGCTCTAAATGGATAAATTATATTTTAAAAAAAGAGTCTCAATTGATGAAAATGATTTCCGGACATTAATGACCTATACTAAAATTACACTTTTAATTAAAACTGCTCTCAAAATAGTGTGCGGTCTACATTTAGCATGGGTGTAATGACTAAAATATCCTGATTAATTAGACATTAGAGCCGAAAGTGACAGGAGATAAACTTTAATTAAGAAAGATTTAGTTTGGCTGGATATTGGAAAACTTTTTTATGTATGTGTATTAAAATAATACCATGCTTTATTAACACACTGACGTGATTACTGGAGAACATCCAGCAGCTTTTAGAATCAAGGTTTAGAAAGTCTTATGACAACTTTGCGTTGTTCCATCTTTCTGCGTACGTCTCTGCCTCTTCACAGATCTTAATCCTGTTTCCTTCTAACTTCTGTCAATGCTTTAACAAGACAATTATGGAGAAAGTCAGAGAGGTAAGAGCAGTTATATAATGTGGCATTGCAGCAGGATTTGTCTCAGCTGACTGAGAACAAGCCTCGCCGTTCCTTCTTTCAACATTAGCATAATCTCCTGAGATCCATCTGACCCGATGCAGTGCCCTCTCATCTATAGAGCAGTTCTGCGATATGACTGTGTGCTTTGACGGTTCAGATTATGGAGCATGTCAATTGGTATTTTTCTCGCTCTAATGTACGGTAGATGGTGCTTGAAATAAATGTGTTTTAAACCTGGCAATAATGGAGACACGAACCCCCTTATCTAGCCTGCAGCCCCCTCTCCCTCTCTCTTTCCCCCTCTGAACAAAAATGTCAAATTTTTGATAATATTTGACCTCATTTACATATGGTGTACCCTGGTACTAGACACAGGCTGTCTTCCCAGCATTTAAATTTCTTAAGTGTACTGGGTGGCACCAGACCTCTGCAAGCTGCTTTGTCTTTCCCACCATATGGCATCTTGACAGTGTTTTCCTCACTAATTAGTCTTTAACACATATGCCAAGTCCAAATGACTGTAATGTCAGTGCTGCACTGAGGATCCTTGTTGCATCAGAAATTAGTTGTTATATATTTATAAAGGGAAACACTGAGCTTTTGTTGCAGGTAGGGCACAAATATCGCCTGTTTTTATTTACATACGAGTCCTTACACTGACGGCTAAAGCTTGAATAGAGTCCCAGGACTCCGTGGAAGCTGTCACAGATGGATATAAGCCAGCTCTTCCAAAGATCTGTGCTGCAAGTGCCAACGATCTTTTCAGAAAGATGGTCTCCTTTTGGCAGCCAGCACAAAATCAGCCTTGTTGCCAACATATACAGTGCAAACTTAAGTCAATTTGACTTATTCTGCTGTGTATACATTGTTAGAATGGTCAAAAGGCGTTATAGTATCCCCAAGTTTGGTGGTTCCACATGTCTTTGTCCAATGTCTTTAAGTGAGACACTGAAACCCCAAATTGCTCCAGCTGCCAGCATTGCAGCAAGTGTGCAAATGGGAGTCATATTTTAACAAGCATTGTCTGCTAAGGTAGAAAAATGCAGTCCAATTATCATTTACTGGCAGGACAACACTGTTTAGCCCTTTTCACACATGCACCACTGACAATTTGTAGACAGTCGGCCCCTGAAATGTTCCAGAACTGCACTTTCACACATCTCTTGTCTGGAGGCGGGGTCTCGTGAGGCAGGACATGACGCTGGCCTTCGAAGCTCCTGAATCTCTTCATCTCTCCGATTTTTGGAGATATTTTTGCTGTTGTCGATGTCTTGTAAATTATCCTTCTTCTGCAGCCTCGGATGGTTTTAATCATCCTGTTATGATACGCTTTTTTTGGGGTTGTGCAACGGTCGCATGATTTAAACGTCATCATTCTGCCCACTTCTGCTTGCGTTGAATGTTCTTGACTATTACCTGCTCTGTTCACACATCAGCTCACCCCAACTTCTTGCGGATAGGAGGAAAAGTCAACAAGTCAGGGTGAAAAACACATTACCTGTTTGCACGTTTCATTAATGAACATTACCTGTTTTTGTTGGTTAATTCATCCACTCTAACCACCTCACCTACCGGGCTCACCTCCGTTTACATCCGCCTTCCTTCCTTACACACAGGAACCATTCACATGAACAATTCAGGGTCTTGTCAGGACTTATTAAGAGACAACAAATACGGTTTCCCTCTGAGGACGGTCATAAAAGAGTGATTTTAGTCCAGTATAAAACAAGTGTTGTAAAATGCAAACATCATGCAGTCAATGATATAATAAGGAACATCCTCTTACATCATCTTTCATGCATTCATTATAACAGTTGTAACTGTATACAGCACGTATGGGATGCAAGGTGGGCGGCTGTGATTCAGTGGTAGTGTCGAAAGGGTGAATGTGACATGTATTGCAAAAGCACTTTGAGTCGTCTGAAGACCAGAGAAGCATCATTCGAGTCCATTTACCATTTTAAACCGCAGGTGAAGTGGACATCGCATGTTCTCCGCATTTCCTCTCAGTTTATGGGAGCCAGAAAACGCTGTTTAAAGGACGACAAACGGACATGTGTGAAGTTATAAGAAAACAGCTTGAGCCTGTCTTTGAAGAAGAATCTATTGTGAGTTAAAAGAAAGGCAACTCACCAACAAATTCATTCTTCCTCTAAGGATATCCACAGAACACAGCTTAGATTGCTTCTCATTTTGAGTCCCATTTTCTCCACACCACTCTCTGCAGCTTTGTCTTATTTTTCACCATGTATCACTTTCCAGTACTTGAAAATCATCTGAGCACTCACATGCTCGGCAACAAATTGCTGAAATGGAGATCTCCTTCCTGTCAAAAGCAGTCTTTGACACCAAGTCTTTCAGAATAAAATTAACATAATGGCGGTGTTAGGGAAGTGCACAGCTTACCAGGCTCGTGTCACAGTCGCAGAATCTCCAGTGTTAACTGATTGGTTGTTAAGAGTGTCTTGGTGTAGTTTTCTCAGCCTGAGATAAGTGGAGGGATGATGCTGGCTGACTGACCTGGAGAAGGCAGCTTTCAATACTGATATCTCTCTTTTGACACTGGCAAATTCACAGTGGAGCGAGTGACTAACTGTTAAACCTGAGGAAATATCACACTTATCATTTTGTTTTTAAGACCATCTTTTATGCTTTAAAATGAGTAACTGGGGATACTGCCGGTCTCGTTGGATGATGAGTTTATATCTATTAAAATGAAGTTATGTAGACATTTAGTAGAATATATGCC